>NW_024609868.1:169671621-170292153 GCF_016920785.2 Ixodes scapularis | reverse complement strand
TCGTGCAGCTTGCGTAGTACCTCCATGTACTTTTTGCGGGGCACGAGGTCATGGTTCTCAAGCTCTATCTTTTGGAGCGGATCCAAATCTCTTTGGCGCTTGTTGACATCTTTGTCATTTGTCGCTTTCTTTTTTTTCTGTGCCGAGAAAGATATTAGAGAATGTTTTCAATGGTAACTTCCGTTTCTAGATTCGAAGTAACCCGGAAAGCTTCATGCTCACGGCTTTAAAGTAGTACATGGTAGCTCGCACTTGCACGAACAGAAAAATTAGAGGTCTAAAAGCGCTTAAAATTTACGGGCGAAATTTACCATAAGAAATACCACATTGAGGGATAAGGAGCCTCTATTGCTGTTGTGCTAGGAAGGTCACAGATACAAAACAAAACTGCAAGTTACAGAAATACCTTGAACAAAAAGTTAGTGCAAACAGGAGCTGGTGCTGTTTAACATTATCTGACAAAAAACCCAGAGACTAGGACGAGACAATTTTTTTAAGCTACATGTGCGAGCTTCATGTACTACGACTTCAGCTGCGCCAATTCTCGCACACTGGCAAATCAATCATGCGAGGAGTAAATTTCAATGCTGTGAAGGAGAGCACAGCTATGGCTGTGAATGCGGTATTCTGGCTGCCCACACGTTTTTGTACAGAAACTCATAAAGATTTAACACAGCAGCCCCTTCGTTACCACTTCGGGACCGCTATAAACAGGGTGTCGAACCGGAACCGAACCGAACCGAAAACCGGAACCGAACCGTTATTTTTAGCCGAACCGGAACTGAACCGAACCGAAATCGTCGCCGCCATTTTGGAACTGAACCGGAACCGAACCGTAAAAAAATATAACGGTAACCGGTTCAAAACGGTTCAAGGCAATTTTTTGGTTATTATCACAAAATGAATAGATAGGAATAAAAAAATGGCAGCTGTATGTCTATCTATTAATAAAATTGTCTTACACAGAATTTAAATGTATGATAAATTGTGGGTTTTCATGGCGCTTTTGTATTGGAACTATTAATAACTATTTGTCACGTTGTCACGTGACGTCATGGTGTCAATACATGATGTCAAGTAATGTCACGTGACCCCGTGACGTCACGTGACTCACTGCGTCCAATCGATTTAATTTGAGGAAGTCATTAGATGTATTAACCTTGTTGACAGCGTGACGTAACATGACATCGCGATTTTGCACCCAGAGTTACGTGACACCGTGATGTACGTGGTTTTCATAACCCCGAGTCGAGTGCTCGGGTTCATGATAATCAGTATTGTCAGACATTCGGGTAACTACTCGCGTTTAATTAAATATGATAATAGCCCAACTCTAACAATATCTGAAGCTCAGCCCAAGCTTTGGCTTTCCAAACCCTAGCTCGCGACTACGAAGCGTCAGATCACGTGGCCACTTGTTCGAATTGCGAGTTGAGGAGGGGATCGACAACTGTCTCTTTTCTGTATTTTTTCTGCATCTGCCATAACGCGGAGAGGAAATCTAATGAGTGCCTTCAGTAGCTATAATCATCAGGGATTACGTCTTAACACTGGTTACTGAAAGTACAAAAAAAAATGTTGCACGACCAATTTTGCATCATTGAGGCACCCAAACGTTTTTTAGTTGTTGCTGAACTGCATCCGAAAGATGTCCCCGAGAATGAAAGTGTTAAAAGTATTAAATGCGACTTATTATTTAGGACGTTCCATAAAACTACATGTGTGTACAGAAAAGATACCTGAAAAAAAAAAAATATCCTATACTTCGTTTCAGCTTCGGTCCGAGCGCGGCCGATGTTATGAGCCGAAGGGCCAATCAAACAGCGAAAGAGGCGCAACGTCATGGCGTGCTTTCTGCAGTTGATAGGGCCAGCCGGTATTCGCAGTTTCTCTGTGCGTGCTCGTCCGCCGGCTAGTTGTATAAAGCGAGGAGAGCACACCATGACTCTGCGCTTTTCGCGCTGTATGATTGGCCCTTCGGCTCATAACATCGGCCGCGCTCGGACGTCAGCTGAAACGAAGTACAGTGGTCTTAGAGGGGGACAGCCGAACGTTGCCATCCGCTCTAAGTCTCACACGAACTTCGTTCTCAAGTTATTGCCCAAGTTTTGACCACCTTTTCATTTTGCTTAGAGGAACCATAAAAAAGATTCCTATACATTCAATAGATACTACTTGGAATCACTCCCTAACGTTAATAACTGAATAAACTTGCTTTAGTTCTTCTTTCTAGGGAATGACTGTCGCCAAAAAAATTCGAGAAATATGAGCATCATTCATCCCTTCGTCTCGGAGCCAGATGCGGCCACGTGACTTGGTGCCCATCCTATGCCGCCAACGTTAATCATACCCCCGCGCTGGGGTTGGAACGGAAGAAAACGCGTGCTGGGGAGTTCGAGGCATTTTTAGAGTTCGACTACTCTCATCACCGCAGGGATTGGAGACGAGCCACGAGCCAAGTGTCCGCCGAGGCATTGATTGTTACGAGCCGATGTACGGTGCTCACGCAGTTCTCGTGTCCAGTCCATGAGCCGCGCGCGACTGTCGTCAGGCGGGTGGGTTTGATCCCAGAATCGTCATCAATCTTTGCGAAGGCAAGACTAAAAGAAATGTATAATCTTATCCTCGCAATTTCACCGCGACAAAGAAGCTTCTGTATCAGTGGCAGTCTGTGCGACTATACTTTGTCCAGTATGGGACCAGTACGCCTCTGAAAAGTTATGAACATTTCAACTTGATATCGTTTTATGACCCCCTTTAAACTTCACGTTCTAAAAAAAAAGCAATGGACGGTTACTGCTAACAAGCGACAAATATAATTTTCGAATTAACACACCCAAACGGAGGAGGCAATTCCTCAGGAATACAAAATATTCTTTGGAGGAGCAACGGAGAAAGAAAAAGAACTGTGTGTGTTTGTGTGTGTGTGTGTGGGGGGGGGGGGGGGGGAGGGTTCATTTTAAAAACGTACTGTGATGAAAAGGTTCGTCTTCCCCGTATTTTCGGCGCAGACTAAAAAGCGTGGCCCCGGAAACTACTTTTTGTGCAAAAACGCTCTTGCCAAAAAGCACGTTTTTGTCGTGCCAGACGCTCGCGCTGTTCCTCACGACGATGCACCAAAAATAATAATACGTGCCTTTCAAGTACTTGACTTTTACCGAGCTTGAACCTCCTGCAGCGTACATTTTTCACCTTTGAATTTGGTTTTCTCAGCGAGAAGAAATCACAATGACCACCAGCATATAGTGTGATGACGTCATGTGCATACCACGTTTAGCAGTTCAGCTTTCTGGTAAAATGCGATGTTCGCAACACTAGCAATAGATATCCTAATTGTAAAGTTGTAATGTATTTATAGCAGTCTCGCGGTGAAAAACGGTAACCTAGAGAAATATTAGAGCGCATGACTATTGAAGCATGATATTGTAAACTAAGGGCCCGAAACAAGCGCAGGTAAAACCGAATATAACATTAGCCTCCTGAGGCAGTATTTCACGAAGTTTCGAGCTCATGCAAGCTGATGAAATGTTATTTATATTAAGATTTTAAGAATCTTTGTCTGTCCTCCGCGCTATTTATTTAAAATTAGGAATTTCATTGCACACTACTTTATGCATCTCCGTTTGTAGTAAGGCGTTCTGTAAAGAATTATTTAGAAAAATACCATTAATTATCTTTTTTTTAATGTTTCGAGTATTTGCCTTCAGATCTGTCATGTAAACACAGAGTCCTTTTTGGTGTACCCTGGAGTCTGACGTTTCACACTGCCAATCAGCGAACAAAAAACACGTATACGCAGTCTTAACAGCTCGCGTAGTTTCGAGTATCGTGCTTCCGAATCGGTCTCAAGCGGTTATAAAGTAAAATTTATTGATCATAAAAATGTATTTCATTACTAACAGAATATTTGACAACATAAATAAAGGGCCGACCACCCAAAAGCAATGCCCCCCCCCCCCCCCTCCACCAGATTATCTTATATGTGTTCTGACAATCGTTTCCGGCGTTTTTATCCTCGACAGACACATTATAAGTGATCTCGGACAGCCATATACATATTTATGATTTTGAAGCTAATTTAAATAACTATCTGTTACTCACACATATAACTTTTCAAACATATAGAAGTCTGTTATTGCCTATTTTATGTGGTGAACATTACTTTTATGTGTCTGTGGGCTAGACAAAAACAAAGTAAACAGGAACGCGCGGCGAAACTATGACTATTACGCACGGGAACCGTCAGAAAGTGTCCAATTAAGTAGCTGTCATGTCGAGTAGAACATGAAATACTACTTCGTTTTACCTAACAAAAAAGAATCTTAGAGAACGCTTAAGCTTCGTTTTTAAAAGTGGAAAGCGCCTCGTTCGCATCGCCTTCTCATTTGCCGCGCAAGCGTGCCTCGCGTGGCCTAGTCAGGAGCGTGTCTGACTCGCAACCAAAGTGGTCGTGGGGTCGTGAATTCGAATCCCACGTAGAAGTATTAAGTTAAAATTAACGTGGGATTCGAATTCACGACCCCACGACCCCTTTTGGTTGCGAGTCAGATATATATATATATATATATATATATATATATATATGAACGAATATGTGCAGATGAATGAACCGTACTTAATCCAATGAATCAAAGAATCAAAGTTTCCAGGAACCCGCCGAAAGCCAAAAATTGCCGGAGCCAGGATTTGAACTCTGTGCCTCCCAATGTCCGGTTGGGTGTGCTAACCACTACACCACTCCACCTTGGCTTTCTGGCGTTTCCTACCTGTCTTATTAATGCACAAGAAACGAAATGTATCCAATCGGAGGTGTTCTGGAAACACACGCCGCCGCGTGGAACGCGGTACGACGCTTAGTGTCACGTGATACGTGCTCGTTTGTGCTCCAGAAATCCTCCCACTGTTTGTTTCGCCAACTGTACATGTGGTATTTTTTGTTTATGAGCTTTTAGAGACACGGTATCATCATCATCTGCGAGAATCAAGAGCCACGTTATTGAGTACACAACACGGGCACTTCACACCATCGTACGTGGTCTCCGAGGAGGATATGAACGAATATGTGCAGATGAATGAACCGTACTTAATCCAATGAATCAAAGAATCAAAGTTTCCAGGAATCCGCCGAAAGCCAAAAATTGGCGGAGCCAGGATTTGAACTCTGTGCCTCCCAATGTCCGGTCGGGTGTGCTAACCACTACACCACTCCGCCTTGGCTTTCTGGCGTTTCCTACCTGTCTTATTAATGCGCAAGAAACGAAATGTATCCAATCGGAGGTGTTCTGGAAACACAAGCCGCCGCGTGGAACGCGGTACGACGCTTAGTGTCACGTGATACGTGCTCCTTTGTGCTCCAGAAATCCTCCCACTGTTTGTTTCGCCCCCTGTACATGTGGTATTTTTTGTTTATGAGCTTTTAGAGACACGGTATCATCATCATCTGCGAGAATCAAGAGCCACGTTATTGAGTACACAACACGGGCACTTCACACCATCGTACGTGGTCTCCGAGGAGGATATGAACGAATATGTGCAGATGAATGAACCGTACTTAATCCAATGAATCAAAGAATCAAAGTTTCCAGGAACCCGCCGAAAGCCAAAAATTGGCGGAGCCAGGATTTGAACTCTGGGCCTCCCAATGTCCGGTCGGGTGTGCTAACCACTACACCACTCCACCTTGGCTTTCTGGCGTTTCCTACCTGTCTTATTAATGCACAAGAAACGAAATGTATCCAATCGGAGGTGTTCTGGAAACACAAGCCGCCGCGTGGAACGCGGTACGACGCTTAGTGTCACGTGATACGTGCTCGTTTGTGCTCCAGAAATCCTCCCACTGTTTGTTTCGCCCCCTGTACATGTGGTATTTTTTGTTTATGAGCTTTTAGAGACACGGTATCATCATCATCTGCGAGAATCAAGAGCCACGTTATTGAGTACACAACACGGGCACTTCACACCATCGTACGTGGTCTCCGAGGAGCATATGAACGAATATGTGCAGATGAATGAACCGTACTTAATCCAATGAATCAAAGAATCAAAGTTTCCAGGAACCCGCCGAAAGCCAAAAATTGGCGGAGCCAGGATTTGAACTCTGGGCCTCCCAATGTCCGGTCGGGTGTGCTAACCACTACACCACTCCACCTTGGCAAGAGCGCGTCTATCGTTTGAACCAATCGCCAGACGAGGAGCCCGTTGTCGTCACGCTTCGCCGCACTTTAGTTCACCTTTCTGCCGCCGCCTCGGTGGGGTCTCAGGCATCGTTCCCGGCGTTGTTATTACCGCGCCTGTTTGCTCGATTGGTGCGGCACCCAAACTTCTGTTCGGGCTAGAACTTGGTCAACAGTATCTGAGACGTGCCTAACAATCGTCAGGCTTTGCCTTCATGGTGCCTTTATACACGAACAAAGGACAGGAAATGAAACTATAGTTCTAAATTTCAAGCTGATCTATTCGCAATTATACTTGTACTTAGATCAGCTTGAAATTTAGAATTATTTTGTCATTTCCTGTCCTTTCTTCGTGCTTAAGTAAAATTCTTAAGTTCAAGCTGATCTTTTTACACGGTCTAAAATGTTGTCGCGAAGTGTGGTATGTCGCATAAATATATGTACAAACAAGCTCAACTCTTTACTGTTGTACTTACACATTTGGATTCAGGTAAAATAGATGTGACTGATAAACAAAGCGATGTTGAGTCGTATGAACACGACGTTATGTACGTTGATGTAGACTTTCTTCTACTCTTGCGTCGAAATTAAATAACTTGAATCTCATATCTTTGGTACCTGAAAACAAAAGTTAATTGCACGGACGATAGAAGAATTTATATAGTTATTCGTTTCACGGCGTAAATAATGTCGATTGCAATAACAACGCAAAACTATGTTCTCAATTTAGAGGTTCAAACCGGTTCGAACCGGTTTGAACCGGTTTTAACCGTTATTTTTTGCTCCCCGGAACTGAACCGGAACCGAACCGAAAGCCGTGAACCCGAACCGGAACCGAACCGATAAAAATTTCGGTTCGACACTCTGGCTATAAACACGGGGGTATAGGAGTAAACACACGTCCGAGGCGCGTCCCGGGCACTATATTTAAAGAAGTCCGGTTACGGGCTGCTAAAGTGTGTGAAAGACGATGGCGAACAGCCGCCGACTTCTCATGTTTTACTCAAAGAACAGTGGAAATTGAAGCAGGAAAAGCAGCTGCAACAAACACGGTCACAATAAAAAAAAAAAAAGGCTGTGTTGTCAGTGTTTCACGACTGTCATAGCTTTTGATGCTACTCTCAGTACATAAGATGGGAGTCAACTTGATATAATTTTAAGAACACAGTTCAGCCCACTCGGTCTGGTGGCGTGCAGCCGTGGAGCCGTACTTCATTTCCTGCATTGATACTGTGCAACTACGCCGGCATGCATTCGCTGGAGTCTAATTATGCGATGCGGTGCCCTTGCATGTTCGAACTAAGAAGCTCTTTTTCCCCATAGAAATGTACGGGCGCTCACCGAGACCGTTGAATATTGATCAAACTAAATGAAAACTCAAAATGGCTGAGGTCGAGCTAACAAAAGTTTACTGTATTGTATTAATCCTATTTTCTTCTGAATAATTTCCCGAACGTTTAAACTGCAATGTAAAACAATAATAAAAAAAAACAAAAAAAACTTACCATTATTGAACGAAGCTTTCTGCGCGCCTCGGAGAAGTCTGCTGGCATTGCGCTAGAGAGCGGCCTTTTCCGTGTTCGTTTCGCTACATCACGCAGTTCTTCTTCGGATTATGCAATCGGTGAATCAAGGTATATTTGGTTTTGATGTGCACCCCAATCAATTAGCTACTTGTAAAAAGAGGAGTCGGGGAAATCCTTCCACATACCTGCCATGTTGACAATCTGCGCGTGGTAGTAGCCGCCCTTCGTTGTCATGCTGCCGCTCCAGAACACGTCATACAACAAGTCTGGATTCATATCCTCGCAGGTTACGGGGCAGAAGTCTTTTATATTTCGTGCGGAGACAACCGCTGTCGTGTTGTCGATCTCACAGGGCACCAACGCGAACAGTTTACACATAGCTTTAGTATTCGTGCGATGCCCTGACCCCTTACCTGCTTCAGTAAGGCTAGTTCTTGCATAAGTATTTTCTTGATTTTGGCAGGGGGCGCTAGTTGTCTGCAAATACTTAAACTAAAAAAATATTGTAAAGTGACGTTTTTTTTGTTTTTTTTACTTTTATCAATACCTATTTCCTAATCAAATGAGTATTAATGATGTTATATTACCGACAGGATCGCGACCAGTGTATTAATGACTTGGTGTTGCATAATAAACTGGAAACCGAAACCAAGAGAAAAAAAGAGAAAAAGACCAGGTTGATAAGAAAAGACGTCTTGGACTGTTATTAATGTTTAATTGTCGCTTCCATACAAGAACTAGCTTCATTTATTTTCCAGCCTTTCCACCATTTATTGTGAGCGAAATTGCGCGTCGGCAGACGCCTGGTTTCGGTTTCCGGAAATGACTATACAATCAGATTCGGCAAAGAGACTGGCCGAAGTTCAGCATCCGGTTTAGTCTAGAGAAAACGAAACCTTCCGCTGTCTTCCCTGGTCTTCTTCTTCCTTTATTCGTTTCGGGTATCGGCTGTCGCTACTGTTACCGCTAGCGAAGTCATTAAGCGCGACTTGTTATAGTAACGTTCAGCGCGATGCCGCCAAGAGCGAAGAAAAGAAGGAAGGTATACATGGGGCCGGATCAGGCTTATGTGATACCTAAGCAAACAAAATCGAACCGAGCGGCGAGGGCCAAGCGTGCAGCAGAGCTCATCAACCTTTCACAAACGTCAGGGGACGGAGATAATTCGAGCCGGTGCTACGAGCTCGACGACTCTAACCAGAGCTCCGACTCCAACGAGGATGAAATCACGTCGGGCGTCACCAGCGATGACCAAGCCACTTCTGATGGCGACAATGAATCCGACGACCCGAGCGAACATGAAGCGCTTTTTCACGACTCATGCACCAGCGAAGATAGGCTGGCATCAGGTGACACGAGTGGAAGCAGCGAAACTGGCGAAACGGCGTCGAGTGGCGGTGGCGAATCTGAGCAAGGGGATCCCGACTTGACTACCAGCGGCGAAGATGAGTCTGACTTCAAAATGTTTGAAGAGCTGTGTAGTGGGCCCCCTATTCCTGGCCAAGACTCGACCCGAGGGCACGTTCTGTTGCTGATTTTGGCATACGTTGTGTCCGCCGGCCTCTCATGGACGCAGACTGAGGGCCTGTTGAGGCTCGTAAACACTCTGTTCGGCGTTTTCGTGGCTCCAAAGTCAAAGTTTCTATTCCGGAAGGTGTGGAAGCAAAGTCAGCAAGGCATGGTGGATTTTCATTTTTTTTGCGACAGGTGCTCAAAACCGCTCATGGTTTGCCAGACGCCCCTTCAAGACAAGAAGGCGAGGTGCTCATAGTGTAAAACCTTGTATGGAGCAGAAGAAATGGTATCAAACGGCACATTTTTTATCAATTTCAACTTGCGCAAACAATGTCATGACCTGGTTAAGAACTGCAGGAAGGCTCTGTGGGACAACCTCGAAAAGATCGCCAGAGATCACGGGACATTTTCACTGACCTGGCTGACGGAGACCTTGTGAACCAAGCACGACAACAGTTTGGCTGCGCAATGGAAGATCTCACTGCTAGTTTCAGTACTGACGGATCTCCAGTATTCAAGTCCAGCAAAAATTCCATGTGGCCCATTCATGTAATGCTCAATGAATTGCCCCCTATCCTCCGGTGGAAAATCCTCTTGCTTGGTGGAATCTGGCTTGGTAAGAAAAAGCCAGACATGTCACTCTTTCTTGACGGGTTAGTGGAACAATTTCGCAGAATCGGCGCAATCAAATGGGTTTGCCACAAGAACGGACGGGCTCTTGAATCCAAAGTCTATGCGGTGTGTTGCATCGCGGATGCTCCTGCCAGAGCAGCAGTGCTAAACCGCAAGCAATTCAATGGCTACTACGGCTGTCCGTGGTGCTACCACAAGGGAACTCTGGTTGATGGTGAGTATAATATTCACAGCAATTGTTCCTTGTCCTTCAAATCATAGACCGTTATCTCCGGACACCATAGTTCAGTTTAAATCTGCTGCGAGACAATATATAGTGCTGCCCAGCTCAGAAAGCTTTATATCACTGGCAAAATAATTACAGTAGTTTCAAATTAAATGGATGTTGCTCGTTGCTCCGGCGTACCTCTAATCTGTTGATGCTCGGTATGAGGTCAAAGTCGGTGAATTGTTGAACTTGGCAAACAGCGAAAGCTATGGACCTGAATCAAACTAATTGGAGCATTGGAGCAAGGCTTAATTGTGACAATGTACCATAACAGTGTTCTTGAGCTTTTCAAAGCTGCTTTTTTTATAGACGCTTTCAGCACGCGCCGGATTGAACCGCCATAGCCGACCTTTTCTTGTCTTACCGAGATGCCGAGCCACTGAGGCGGGCCTTGACGAGCCTCCACAAAGGCGTATTCTACGGAGAAGGACACAGTTACGTCTAAAATGGCAATAACCTCTCCTGCTGCAGCAATGATGAAGTGGAGCGAACGGAATAAGAGGGAACAAAAACTGAAGGTTGGTTATGGCGGCGCTCATGCACAGCTGCCTGAAAGCGTCTATATCTCAGTGAGATGGGGAAATAAATGTCATTTTAATTGAATGTCATTTCACCGCTTGTTAAATCACCTTGTGATCCTGGTCCTGCATGTCGCGTGTGCATGCGCAGCGTGCCATATTAAAGATGCGGATTGGCCTAGCTGTAATATGTCATTTTGCCTAAATGTCATTTAACGTGCCGTCTGAAAGGGGAATTAGCTTTCTTTTGTTTAGCAACTTGGCTTGGGTCGTTCTGTCGTGGAACTCAGCCATGGGACGAGCTGTAAGAGCATCGTCCAGTAATGCCGCAAACGCACATGTCAAAGCAAGTCGTTTTAGCTCTACTGCTAAAATTCCCATTGATTTGCCATCTTGCTGGAAACAAGGGTTACATTTTAATCTTTCTGGGATGATTGTCATCATTTCAGGGGCCTAGCTCCCAAAATGGTTGCTCTATATTCATCCGTGTTGGTGTTTTTACCACCTTCATGCCCAATTACAGAAACCAAAAAAAAAGTGAAGTTATGTACGACATAATGCAGAGGTAGTCTGCATGGTGTTTATTTGTGCTTAATGCAAAATAGGACGGCAGATCTATCTAACGAGGCAGAATATCACTTTCCACGAGACTGCGACCACGGCTCTGCTATTGAGTGACACCTCCCGCGAAGCATCGAAGCCGCCCAGCATAACAAAAACGAAGGGAATGACGATGAATCAAAAATGGCCCTATAATCTCAGATTGTCATCGAGTACTGGTTGTGATAGTGTGTAATCATTCATTGTCTCACAACATTTGCATCTTTCTTCTTTCTAGGCACTCTGAAGTACCCCCACAGTTCCAGTGTGACGGAAAGGACGCGCAGAGGTGTGCTCCAGGACGTGAAAGCGGCTGTGATGACAGGCACCACGAAGCACGGCATGTACGGACCGAGCCCCATTGCAAGACTTCAAGGTTTTGATTTGGTTTGGGGCATAGTGCCCGATTACATGCATTGTTTACTTGAAGATGTTACGAAACAACTGACAGAGTTGTGATTTACAAGCACAGGCGCACCTTTTTACATCGGAAACCAGATGGCTGCTGTAGACCGTAGACTGGCAATGATCCGTCCCCCAAATCTTTTCGCTAGGGCCACACGATGGGTTAGAGAAAGAGATCTATGGAAGGCCAAAGAGTGGAGGTGCGGGATGGTGTATTACGCTATGCCTTGCCTTCATAGCATACTTCCACTCCACTACCTTGCACACTTCACACATTTGTGTCAGGCAGTGTTTCTGCTGTCACAGAAAAGCGTCCACAGGGATGACATCCAAGCTGCTGAAGGGCTTTTGGCACGTTTCCTCCAACAAGTGTCTGCCCTTTATGGTCAAGGTGCAGAAACCTCTAACATACGTCTACTTATGCATTTGCCCAAAACTGTTATGCAGCTTGGCCCTCTGTGGGCTTCATCCATGTTCCCATTCGAAAGTGCAAATGGGACACTTCTGCGCCTTGTAACCGCTGCTAAAGGCGTTCCTCTTCAGGTTGCTGAAAGGTGGGCTGTGAAGCACGCACTGGCACGATTTGGTGAAATGACCAATCTCCCAGCTAACTTTGACCAACTCTTTCGCATGTTTCTCAACATTCAGAATGATTCCGAGGACGGTGTCCTGGGCGTTCCGCAGGAAGTGTCGTTGACAGCTGCTGTGCATAGCCTTCTTGAATGCCATTTTGGCCAGGTACCTACTCTTGAAAGACATCTAAGAACAAGAGTAGTGGGGTTCGAAATCCACAGTCGTGAGAACACGCTCCCTAAGAAGACATGCACAAAATTTGTAAAAATGCGAGATGGTACGCATTTTGAAATTCAGGCTATCTACAAGACTGTAAGGACTGGTGAAATTTGTTTAGTCTGTAAGAGCCTGATTCTTGAAGATTTTGGAACTGGTAGCGTGAAGTACCTACATAAGTGCATTGTGCCCCCTAATGAGGAGAATTTAGTTCTCTTCTCCTCTGACCAGCTTGAGTGCATCTTTGTTTTCAGTGAACTTGAAGATGAATCTTATTTGTGCGACATGCCCAACTTTTATGAGAAAGAATAATTTTTGGGGAAAGGGGGAAGGGCTTGGAATTCGTTTGTGCTTGCTACTGTAAAGGCTGGAAGCCTCAGAGGGACAGCCGGCATTTCACTGAGACTTGGCTTCATCACAAGCCGTGCACGTGCCAGACGGGCAACTCGAACGCCATTTACAACGAATGACGTTTGAGCGGACGGCCAATCAGCGCGCGACACTCCGGGCATGGCACATTCCACGCGCAACAGATTCCGAGCTGATTCGCCGATCACACAAATGTCATTCGTTGTGAATGGCATTCGAGTTGCCCGTGTGGCACGGGTATAAGCCTGTCCGTGAAATGGGGGCCACTCTAAAGCTTTCAGGTGGTTGCTTTCTGAATTCTTGCTACTGACTTTGACCATGCTCATGCTCTGTGTGAACTCCATGCTGCACTTTAATAAGTGAGCAGCGTTCAGTGTTTCTGCTAGCATTGTACCTGCTACCTGCTAGCATTGTACCGGCGTGCTCTTATATTGCTACGGTTATTGAGTTTCCTTGAAGTTTTTCAGTGAATGTGTCGGTGCATTTCATGTACCTTGATTTTGTTTAACTTGTTAAATAAAACTGACTGACATATGCACACACACTGATTCAGTCTTGTGCCTATTACTTCAAATATATAGTGAATTACTAATTTACATTAAAAGTAAATTGTTACAATTTCTGGTTGTAAACAATAATTGATTACTTACATTGTTACTTGACTGGATCAGTTTTTGTTACTTTAAAATAGACACACAAAGCCATAATTTTTGCTTAGTATTTTAAGCACTAAAGATGTCGAATTAGAAGTTGCATACACATACAACTGGCAGGGTACAGTTTGTCTTACTTTAACAAACTTCTGTGAGTTGCTTGTAGTTGTTTGACGGGTGTGTTTGAAGGCCCCACAGACATTTAAAGAAACCTCTTAGAACTTTCTAAAGGGCATTTCAAACCCTTTAAGAAAGATTCTGACGTGGCCCAGAACCTATCAAGAAATGTTAAAGGGTCCTTCAAACCTTTTAAGAAATCTTTGTGGTCCCCCTTAGACCTTTCAAAAGCTTTTGACGGGCCCCTTAGACTCTTAAAGGGTACGTCAAACCCATCAAAACGATTTGATGGGCCCTTTAGACTCCCTTAAAGGGTACTTCAAACCTGTTAAAAATTCTTGAAGGTCCCCTCAAACCCTTTAAAAAGTTTTGAAGGGCCCTTTAGACTTATTTTCAATAGGGATGTTACGAGCATCAGAGGGAAAAATTACACGCGAGATTTTTTTTCTCTCCCTCTCTCTTTCAGAAAGCCCATCCCCAGAAATATGTGCTATCATATGCTTGTGCCATCTTTTAGCGGGCTAGGCTCCCCCACGGAAGCCCATGTATTTAATATACAAATGTGACCGAGTACAGAAACGTTATGTTCGGAAAAGTTTGCCATGCTATTGCTCCATTCTATTATTTACCGATATTTTTGTGCCAAAGTGTTAAGATGTTTACATGTAAATTGAAGGTTCCTCATTCGAACGAACTTCCTGATATATTTTCACTACGGATATTATACAAGTTAATCAGAGTATACAGTTAATTCCTGGATAATAAAAACTCATTGTGATTTTGTAAATTTCGTAGAATCTTTCCCGTACATGGCATGTTTTGTAGTGTCTAAGATGTGTATTACATCGGTAGAAAAATATATTTCGGGCTCACCTTACGCACAATTTTGAGAAACGATGGTCAAAAGAGCATAATTCAAAAATACATCAAAGTGCAAGATTTGCCATATGACTGCAATAAACAAGAAGAATCGAACATCTTGTTTCATTTTAAAAAAGCATTTCCTGGGCTCCCGAGACCAATTTGCCAGAATAAGGTGGATTCGTTTTCGTTTATAAGTTTACGATCATTTCCAGTATTCTGTTACTGAGACAAAAATCTAGCAAACAAAAAAAAAGAACTGTATCATACTTCAACAATCCTGGATTATAAAAAAAAGTTGTACGAAATATTTTCGCAAAATATAATATATGTGATTTTAACAATGTGCTTTTTATTGGAAGGAGCGGGAGCGCTGCGGTAAGTAGAAAATTCATGAGATGATGATTGTACTTGTGAAATTAAAAATTTACATGTGAAACGTAATATTCTATTACGTACTAAATGTTCACATGAAATTAATTATCCAATCTCAATGTATACAAGCAGTAAAATAAAATAAAAATTCGGGAGAGGAGCGTATTGAAATGTTCGATTTGATATCACATTCCTCAAAGAGGGCTGTGGCGAAATATTTTAAAGTAGCACGGGCTTGTAGTAGGCGGCCATTAATATTACATATCGTCGCCAGTTGAGAACTTGGTCGATCTCAAAACGTGCCCGGAAAAGGCGTGTTTGCCCAAAATTAAAATGATAAAAGATTGCTTGAAAACAGTTAAATCATGACCACCTTGAGGCAGGTTTTCTTGAAGACGACTCATTGGAGAAAATTTACAAAGAAGCAGCTCAAGGTCGAGGGCTTCAAAGTTTGCACTTCGTCACCAGTTATGAACTCTGCCGATCTTAAAAAGTTCCTGGATAAGACGCGGGTCCCGAATGTGAAATGATGAATCAACACCCTGAAATAGTCGAACCATGTCCATTTAGAGATAAGTTTACTCAAAGATGGCTCATTGGAGATGTACACCGCCAGTACACCGCAGACGAACTAAGGAAGCGGAAGAATAACATTAATTCATTGGCATTCCCAACTCGCAAGGAGTGCTTTGTCATCAGAATTTTATTGATAAATTTATGTAAACGGGATGAAGGGTGTACATCTCGGTGCGTGCGTAGCCTAGGTGACGATAGCTGCATTAACTTATGTATATATATAAATATACTTCTATCTTATTCTTTAATATACAGAAGTGAGTGGCGCCCGTGTTTGTCTTTTTTTTGTGTACATCTTTTTAGCGCTTTTAGTCATGGTTCAGAACAGTCATCACCAACAACACGCACTTTTTCATTTCAGGCGGTTTCCCGTATCAGCAGCTTATAGACGAGGGTACAAAATTTTATATTTCATAATCAATTAAGTTCTCGGTCGACTTCAAAAAGTTCCTCGATGAGGCGCGGAGCCAGAATTAAAAAGGAAGGATGTAGGAATGCGTCCAAACAGCCAAACCATCCCCAATTTGGGACCGGTTTTCTCAAGAATGACTAATTTAAACGTATTTTTCATTGTACCAAGAAATACTCGAGGCCTTTACATTGTACATTCTGCATTTAGTTGGGTGCTGCGTCATCCTCAAAATGTTCCCTCGCGAGGCGCGGGTACCCAAATTTCAAAAAGCGAATGCGTAAAAAAGGCACGACATGGCTTTGAAGCCGGTTTTCTCAAAAAACGATTAAATGTCGAGCAATTTCTATAGCACCCGGATAGTTTCGAATAGTAAATATTTTATATTTCAAATTTAGCTGGGAACTGGGCAGTCCTTAAAATGTTTCCTGCAAGGAGCGTGTGCCCCAAATTTCAAAAGATGAACGAATGCGTAAAAACAGCCGAAGCATTACCGATTTGAGACCGCTTTTCTCACAAAAGGATTTATTTTGGAGTATTTTCCATACTAGCATAACGGGCTCGGGGTTCTACATTTTATGTTCGACTTCTTGTTTGAAATTTGGACGTCCTCAAAAAGATTCCAGGCGAGGCGTGGGTGCCAACATTTCAAAGGATGACCGAATGCGTAAAACCGGCTGAACCATCCCCACTCTGAGACGATGCTTCTCGGTATGCGTTGATTTTTGTTGATTTTGTATGATAGACGCGGATGATGAAATTATCATCTGCATTTTTGCGTTGTGAGCATTGTGACTGTTGCAGGAGTGGTAACTGTAGCGCACGACCGCGTGCCCCATGCGCTGCGATTATTTCGAATGTTTATTGATATAGTCACGGATGGAAAAGGGCTCGACAATCGTAAACTGAAAATAAAGGTTGTCGGTTGTCGAGTAATTTTTCTCTGCCTTGGAGAGTGCCCGGCTTGCTTAAGCGATCACCCTCTCTGCTCCCTCTTCTCTTTGGACGAGCACCGCACCTAGCCCGGCGTTGCTGGCGTCTGTGTGAACTTCCGTTTCCGCTGATGGATCGAAATGTCCGAGGATAGGGGGCGACTGGAGTCTTCCCTTCAGTCCGTTGAACGCTTGTTCTTGCTCCTCCCCCCCACTGGAAGTTCACATCGTCCTTCGTCAGATGCGTGAGCGGTGCATAAATCTTGACAAAATCGCGAACGAAACGTCTGTATTATGCGCACAGCCCGAGAAATCTCCGTACGGTTTTCCTGTCTGATGGCTTCGGAAATTCGGCGACAGCGGATGTCTTTGCAGGGTCAGGACTTACACCTTGAGCACTCACGACATGGCCCAGGAATTTGAGCTCACCGTAAGCGAACCGACATTTTGACGGCTTCAGTGTCAGTCCGGCATTCTGGATAGCCTGTAGCACGACTCGCAAACGTCTCAGGTGCTAGCCAAAGTCGCTGGCAAATACCACAACGTCGTCGAGATAGACGAGACAACTTTGCCATTTCAAGCGGGAAAGAACGATGTCCATTACGCGCTGGAACGTCGCCGGTGCTGTGCATAGTCCAAACGGCATCACTTTAAATTCGTACAGCCCGTCCGGCGTGACGAAGGCAGTCTTTTCACGATCTCGTTCGTCGACCTCGATCTGCCAGTACCCGTTCTTCAGGTCCATCGACGAAAAGTATCGGCCGTGGCGCAGTCGGTCCAGGGTGTCGTCGATGCGTGGCAGCGGGTAGACGTCCTTTTTTTACAGCGTTCGGTCGGCGATAGTCCACACAGAATCGAAGAGTCCCACCTTTCTTTTTCACAAGGACTACCGGTGAAGCCCACGGGCTGCTTGAGGGCTGGACAATGTCGTCGTCGAGGATTTCTTGGACCTTATTCTGGATGACTTCTCTCTCTCTCACAGAGACACGGTACGGCGACCGATGAACAGGAAGCGCGTTGTCTTCAGTGACACTTCGATGTTTCGCAACGGTCGTTTGGCGCAGCTTTGACGACCTGGAGAAGCACTCATTGAACTCGGCGAGAAGGTCACTGAGTTGTCGTCGTTGTGGGGTAGGCAGGGTTGGGTCGATGTCAAACTGCGAAGGCGGCGTTGTCTTCGGTGGCAACGAAGAGAGGTCTTCTGATATTTCGGCGATTGCGGCTGAGTCCGGGAGTTCCTTGGCGTGACCTACGGCGGTGCCTTTCGTAAGGTGCTGGGCCTCCTGTGGGAAGTTCGTTACGAGTGCGACAGTGTGTCCGTCTTGGAGCTCCGCGATGCCTCTTGCGATGCCGATCCCTCTTCCTAGAAGCAACTGGAGGCTTCCTTCGAGCCAAACGTCGCCGCAGAAAGTCTCATCAACCCCGACGGGTACGAAAACACTTGACCGCGGTGGTAGGTTCACGTGGTTTGCGAGGACTCGTACCGCGGATGACGTCTCTTTGGGTTCCTCCGGTGGTGGAGCAGGTTTTCGTAGCGTCAGCCTGTTTGCTCCGAGGTCGATGACGACGCCATACCCGCAGAGAAAGCCCATTCCGAGGATAACGTCCCTCGAACAATCTTGCAGAACGACGAACTTGACAGGGCACGTCTCACCATGGATTTCGATGCGAGCAGTGCATCTCCCAACCGCCATGATGAGGTGCCCTCTGGCGGTTCGTATTTGAGGTCCATCCCACGGCGTCGTGACTTTTCGAAGGCGGCGGGAGAGCCTCCCACTCACGACTGAGTAGTCTGCTCCGGTGTCCACGAGTGCTGATGCGTCTTGGCTGTCGATGACGACGTTTAGGTTATTAGACACCGCTGCAGGGGCGTCATTTTGGCCTCTGGTAGCATCCGAGTGGGGGCTCTCCGACGTTCGTGGAGGATATTGGCGTCGGTCGTCTTCGGCAACTCCACCTCCAGAGGTTGCCGCGCCTAGTTTTCCCGGCGAGGAGCGAGGGGTGACAGGCTTTCACGTCGGGTTCGGTGCATCGGTGAAGCTGGACGTCGTGGCGACGGCGACCGGAACTATCGGCGGGACGCAGGCTCGGGGGACTGAGGTCGTCGTAGGTACTCGTCGATCTCCCGAGGGCGTTCACCATAACGGGGGCGTGCGTCATTCGGGTGGAACCCCCGCAGCCCGAGTCGTCGGTATGGGCATTGGTGGTAGGTGTGGTTTGCTTCCCCGAAGTGGAAACACAGAGGGCGTCCGTCGGGCGCTCGCACACGTCGGACTTCCGGGCTGCGCGGCGCCTAACTCGGAATCGGGCGCGTTGTACCGCCTCGGAGATAGCGCTTGCGGCTGACCAGCGTCTGTCCGAAACTGGAGATACCGCCTGCGGCATTGCGCCGCATTTCGCCGTGTCAGCGCATCTTGCTTTATAACCAGCTGAGCTTGTCGCTCAGTTGAGCAGCCGTGACTCCTTGCTTCATAGGTGCCATGTCAGTAAGCGCTATCTCCGAGGCGGTACCACGCGCCCGATTCCGAGTTAGGCGCCGCGACGCAGAAAAGTGGAAAAACACAGGTGCTTGCAGGCACAGTAGGACGCGCATGCGCTTTTGTGTCATCTCGAAACCAGGCGACCCGCCGGTTGATGGCAGAGCGATGCGTTTCAGTCGCAGCTCGCGCGTCCTGGGGACTTTTGTCGCCGACTGTACACGCGTGGGCTTCTGGAATAATCGGCGTAGAAAGTTCGACAAGCAGAACATTCGGACCTCGAACAAGCAACAGGATTCGCGAATTTTCCAGAACATTAAATTGCAGGAGTAAAAAAAAAAATACACGTCGCTCCGAGGAATCAAACCCTGGCTTTTCGCGTGGGAGGCAGACGCGATAACCGTTAGGCCACTCCCGCGCTGCCTACATGACCAGCTGCGCGCGCGGCAATATTGCCGGCGGGTGTACTTATATCGAGGCTATGTCGGTGATGGTCTTGTTGAGTCGCTCCGTCAGGTCGTTGGTCTGCGGGTGGTATGCTGTGGTTCGGCGGTGGTTGGTGTGGCTTAGGCAATATGAAGTGTCAGTTGGGCCATGAACGATGAGCCTCGGTCCGCAACCAGGACTTGGGGAGCGCCGTGTCGGAGGACGATAGACTCAACGAGGAATTGGCTAATTCTACGGTGGTTCCCGACGGGAGTGCTTTTGTCTCGGCGTACCGGGTGAGATAATCAGTTGCCACGATCATCCAACGGTCTTCCTGCGTCAACAGCGGGAAAAGTCCGAGTAGATCCATTCCAAGCTGCTGGAATGGGGCAGTCGGGGGCGCGGTCTGCTGCACTAGGAGGACTGCTGGCTTCGTCGGCGGCTTCTTCCCGTCACTGACACTTCTTGCAGGATCGTGTGTAGAGGCGGACAGTCTTTGGGAGCCTGGGCCAATAGTACTTCTCTCGGATCCTTGCGAGAGTCCTGCTGTAGCCACTGTCGCTAAGGTGACCTGATGTCGGGTCGTGATGACAGGCTTGGAAGATCTCTTCTCGAAGACACGTAGGGATTACCAGAAGCCACGTCGAATTCCTGTGAGGTATACCAGGAGCCACGTTCGGCAACCCGAAATTAGGATTTACTTTGGAAGTTATGGCTCAAGTACGGCACTTACATTGGCCCTCCTGTGACGGACCGAAGAAAACCCAAACCATGGCACGGATGAGATCCCCAAGTTATGATTTACTTCGGCAGTTATGGCTCAAGTATGGCACTTACTTTGACACTCCTCTGACGGACCTGAGAAAAGCCAAACTGACGTGCCCTAGGAATGACCAAGTAGGGCTATAGTTAGGCAACGTATTTTGGCGCTGACGAGTGCCATGGAGCAATACCTAATTGGGCCAAAGTTATGCACTTAGTTTTTCCACAAATTTACCGAAGTTGGGTGTTTCTCTGGCCTGCTACCTAGGTACATTGCCACGTCCGATTGACTGAGACAGCTACGTGCTCGTCTCCCACGCCGCTGGCTTGGGTTTTATTCCCGCCAGCGTTGGTTCTTTTTATCTTTCTTGTGTTTGCATGACTGGAATGTTCCAGATGACTCAAGAGTATTGTTGTTTGTTAAAGCTCGGAAATTTCTAGAAACTCACGCGCTTACAAAAGGAGCTTCGCAATGCTGCTTGAGTCAGGCGTCCTTTCGTCGCCGTCAAAGACCGTACCGTCTTTGTTACTTTTTGTTTCTCGGCACAAGTTCCCCGCTCTAAATGTTCATTTTAATTCTGATTAATCAGGTATATGTTTTTATACGTGACTTAGAGGTTTAATTAGCATTGGAAATTCGACAAAGGAGCTTGGGCAGATTGGCACCAAGAGTGCATGGGAACACACCAGGTGAAAGAGTCTGGCCCAGTAGTACTTCTCCGCTGTGGTCGTTTTTTGAGAGCTGGAGGCAATTAGTAAATTAATATTAAAGCAAGAATAATTGAAATGAATGACACTCGGTGGGCACAGAATTAATTCAAGTATTTATGCGTAGAGTTTAAGAACAAAGGAGATAAAGAGAACCCGAAAGCTGACATGTAAATACCTGCACATGGCTTTTACTGAAAAAACTAGTTCAGTGAAAAAAGGAAAAAAAAAAAGAAAAACAAAAAATTCAACTTTAACAATGTACAGGTCAAAAATCCTGATACGCAGAAGCAAAATGTGTTGGATAACTCATGATAAAGTTTGTTTCTTTGTGAGGAAAGAAATATTGTGATGTGGACAAAGGCGCATAGGGCTAGTTGCCCACTGTGCTCAGAAAACGATTCATGCCCTCTAACAATTTCTAAATGGAGGTCCCTGTGCGGCCTTGGAGCAGAATCACCTCCAAAAGGAAACATATGCCAACGTTGCACCAGGCATGCATATCACAGTACAGCCATTGCAACCTGCACGCTGTTCTCTAGCATGCAGAGTATGTTTCTAATTACCCACATTTTCTAGCCGGGGGCAAGCGCGAGGAAACAGGAGGAGTGTACTGCACCAGGCTGGGGCCGCGCAGGAACGATGGAGCCATTCTGGCTGGTCTGGCTCATGGCGATTCCGGGAGCGTTCCACCAGCGAGGTTCGCATCAGGACCGACGGAAACGGCGAGCCCTGGCCATGCCGGCCTAGGCCATGACGATCCCGGAGTGGTTCCGAAGCGAGACCCGGGCTGTGATAGCCAGGAACAGCTTGCCTACGCAGCGCTGGCGTGGGAAGGACGATCCGCAGGCTTGGACACGGACTGCGACTACGAGCTCTGAATGACGGGCGACAACCCGGGTCAGCGGGCCGCAGTGCCGGCTATCGAAGACGGACAACTGGGAAGTATTGTAAACCGATTTGCTATCTTCTCGTTGTGTTGTGTCACTCGCTGGGAGACAAGCGAAGCATGTGCCGATCGGGCGGCGATTATTATAGAGCGACCCCACAAGTGGGGAAGACAACTCAAACTGGTGTCCAAATGACAACTCTAGAATATGCTTGCCGGCTGGCTATGCTGGATAACAAGGACTTTCGAACTGAACACCGCCCGGAATTTTTTCTTCTGTAAAGCTATACATTCAGGCTCGAATCGTTCACTGAAGATCAAGCTACAAGTGTCTCAGAAGCTCTAATAATGCTTAATCCCCGAATCGCAATGCAGCAAGCACAAAAAGAAACAGAAATTTCCCTACCTTTTCTCGTGACTTGCACCCATAACCGCTTTTTCCCCATCTTTCGCGGCAGGCACAGCTGGCGGGACAAATTGCCCAGTGTGCACAGACGCGGCCGACGATTCCCACCACTTCTAGCAACACAAAAGCTTTCCTTTCCGTTTTTTTTTTTTAACCCTTTAGGGAACAGTGTATCTTCAGGATACATTCAATATTATAATAGTTTTTTCTTTTCTTTTTTTTTTGAAGGGGGGGGGGGGGGGGACCCAAAGCAATACTTAGGCGAAATGTTCAACTTACCTTAGGAGATACATTTTCTGGTTTCGGTTTCGCGGTCTCCAATTTTCGCCGCGAGGGGTCCTCCAGAGACTCCGTCGCTCCGTCGGCTCCGATGTTCATGGCGGCGCCCAGGACGCGCACCGTCCACGCTGTGCTACGCACTTCGACCTGCTGCTTCAAAGGTAAGCAGTACTTTGCTCTGAAATATGTTAATTTACATTTTTAGAAGTTCCGAATTCCATAGCGCAGACGTATTTCACCCTGGACCGTATGAAAGTCGGGGAAAAAGTACAGAGTAGATATTCGTATCGTGTAAAGCGCGAAACACATGTACGACGAAACCGTCCGATCCGACGTGCGGACTGTCGGAATGACCTTGGGGGGAGAGGGTTTTCGTAGCATCGGAGAGCGTTGAAAACCCTCGCCTCCGACCGTCGTATTGCGCGGTCGGACGTCGGATCGGACGGTTTCGTCGTACATGTGTTTCGCGCTTAAGAGAGGACGTCGCATATTAGCTCTGTGATTTCAGTGGTGTACCCTTCTGTGCTTAGATTTGGCAGTGTTTCGGTAGTTTTAAGCCGATAAATGTTTAGCCAGGTAAATAGATTGGGCGATAGTTTAAGGGAGGGCGTTCACTCTGAATTTTACATACCTATGCACGAGGAATCAGCTGTAATTGTCGGAAGAAAGCTTCCTGTTTGGTGTGGTTTAGTTCAACCCTATGTTGACCCGTTTACTTTTGAGTAAAGCTATACGCACTCCGTAGTGCACTTCGGCCGGAAATACGCAGTACGCGAAACCCGTATCAAAGAAAAGTGTCCACGCATGCTACGTGTAACTGCGTATGTAAATAAGCTTGTTTTTGTTGGAAAAAAAAGTGGCATAGCATAGTTGTAAGGTGTCGGCTTCATACGCGAGTGGACGCGGGTTCGATCCGCGGTGGGCCTTCTTTTTTTGTCTTTTCTTTTCTTGAACATTTTGTTTTGTCGAGGCATTTGGCGATATCTACGACATTTTGATTTTACAATAAACACTAAAAAAAAAAAAAGCATGTTGCCCACGAAACTTTGCAGAACTAAATGGTATGGGAATACCTTTTCGGAGGTGCGATTGGGGACTGCGGGGCTTGGGTTGCCGGCTGGACGCCGAGAAGGGGCGTGTACTGGTTAAGTTTTGCAATTAGCAGCCGCATATTGTCGCCACGAAGAGGCGTGAACGCAGGCGGGGGGCTGTGTTAACGAGCTCCCCAGTAAACCCGCGTCGTTCGAAAAGGGTGACCCAAATGGCATGAGCTCTCCGCGCAGTGCGTATAGCCATTTCCGACTCAAGTGCATTACGTAGTGGGTATAGCTTTACACTTACTGATAGAATTGGACCCGTGCTCTTTTCTTTCAGGTTTCGTATCCTACTGCTGCCCGATGGAAATTCCATCAGGATCTTTCTACCAGACACGAAGTCGCGATCGTCCCTGTGTGGTTTTGATTCCGGAAAGTGGAACAGCGTCCGATGCAGGATCTGGTGATAGTGAAGTGAGTGACGGTGACGAGGAGAACTTGCCAAGGAAGAGCCTAACAACAGAACTTCCAAGCGATAACGAAACTAAAGGCCCGCCTTTCCAGTTCTGTCAATATCAAGAAAGAAACAAAAGTCACCGCCGCAATGTTTCGACTGGCAAAAAGAAGACCGGTGTTTTGTGGAGCCTGCGGAACCCGTGTTTACGGCCTCTGATGATGTCAAAAGCCCACTGAAATATTTTCAAGTTTTCATTGATGACAAGCTGTTGACGATGATTGTTGACGAGACGAACCTCTATTCTGTGCGTCAGGCTGGAGTGTATAGGTAAACTTTTGTTACACTGTGTCAGCATGCTCGCACAAAGTACATATTATTCGAACTGAATTGTTGCATCTCCCCTTGAACTAAGGACCTTATAAAATCAAATGTGGTGTTTCAACTCTATATATCTTATTTAATTCGACAAGAAAACATGTTTCCAATCAACCTTAGATGTATATCCGTATTGTATGCACACCAGAGGCATACCGATGTGCATGTCAGGCCAGATTAGTGTGCCGTGGTGTGCACATTAGACTGGTCTGGTGTAGCGTAGTGTGCACGTCATGCCATTCTAGTGTGCTGTGGTGTGCACATCAGACCAGCCTAGTGTGTTTTAATGTGCGCATCAGACCAAACTAGGATGGTGTGATGGGCACACCAAACCAGTCTAACGTGTTCTGGTGGGCACAATAGAACACGCTAGGCTGGTATGATGTGCGCAACAGAACACGCCAGGCAGGTCTGAATTTAACAACAGGAAACACTAGGACACACCAAACCGGTCTGGTGGATTTTTCAATAGGGGGCATAAATTAAGACACGTATACGGGTATGATACAAATAAAAATAAATAAATTGTTACGTAAAGAGCAATACATTAGATGTCTAGCATGAACGAAAAGGAAAAAAAATTGACGCACTTGCTTTGGTCAGCCTTATCGTGTCAAACGAAGTTGGACTGTTGAAACCTTGGATTTCTGGCTGTCCAAAGAGACGGCGTCGAGGTGCCTCCTTCAATTGTAGGGTGGTGCAGCTCGACACAGAAAACGGAATAGCTTATGAGTGCTTTGGCGTGTGATCGGTGGAGGCGAGTGGTAACGTTGGTAGTACGGTCGCGGAAGCAGTCGGGCGCTCCAAACTAGGGAAACACGAGGGTCGATGATCTAAGTGGTGCTTGCAGTGTGTGGTTACGAAACCAGAGCCGATGATCTTAGGATCGATGGCGCCAGGGCTGACCAGTTGGGCGATGCTGTTTGAGACTAAGATCCCGTTCAGGAATAGATGGAGACATTAGCGGAACAATAGCCAATATCGGCAAAGATTCAACGTCTAAGGCTTCGAACTAGCACCCAGTAGGCAAGGTGAGGGGTCGGGAAAATGGGATACAAAGAAAACTCTTGGGAGCAAACAGCAAGCGACTGAAGCGCAGTTCTCGTTCTTCCTTCCTCATTTTTTTTTGTTTATATTATCTGTGTAACGAAGTGGCAATTGTTTTTTAGAAAAAATATAAATAATCATCACATAGAAACCAATTCACTTAACTGTTTACCTAGCTGGGGGAACCAAATGCCAGAAAATGTTCAACATGAATGAATGTCACGTGTATTGTCGATGTTATTCAATATTCGTTTGAGAAATGACCAATATAGAATAATTACATTTTATTTGATACCCGTATTTTTAAAATATTCTTATGATAAGCTTTACGTGTATGGAAATTTATTAAAGCATTTGAGAGTGCTGAATTTTTCTTTCTTTTGCACTGTTTTTAATTTTGTATGTTTTTAGCACCTACGTTAAAAGTAATGAGGAATCAGTGATGCTCCGTTCTCCTTCGGTTACAGAGCGCAGCTCTTAGGCGCCCGTTTCCGTCTTGAGCGGCGTCGGCGTCGAAGTCGAGGTCGAAGTCGGCGTCGCCGTCGGCGTCGGCGTAAACGCGCGGTACATGATGGGTAAATTTCCGCGCTAAATCTAGCGGGAAAATTTCCCCCATTTAGCGGAACATTTTCCCCACTAAATTTAGCGGAACAAATGTCCAGCTAGATATAGTGGAAAAATTTCCCCGCCAAATTTGGCGTAAAAAGTTTGCGGAAAAATTTCCCAACTAAAATTAGGGGGAATTTGTTCCGCTAAGTTTAGCGGAAAATTTTCCCCTAAATGAGGGGTCCGCGGGAGAGGAGGAGGGGCATAGCCCTTCTCCGTACCCCTCCTCCTCCTCAACAGCTGCGCTCTAATTCGGCGTTACAGGGAGTTGTAAACGGCTTTCATTTGTTTGAAGCTCATTATACCTTATTTTGTTTAAGTAAATATTGTGAAGGTCAACGTAAACGACAGCCATAAATCCAAAGGCGCGACATGCGCAGGGTTTCAGTTTCGTCTTTCTTGTCGCTCAGTGATGACCTTAAAGTGAGCGACGTCGCTGTGGCTCGAGCAGACACGGAGAAAGAAGAAAAAACAGCCGCATCTCCACGTGGTGAATGATGTTGATTGGGGCGAAGCTCTGGTGGTGCGTGTCTGCGTAGACGCTGAGCCGCAGCATGCCGAGCCTTTCGTTCGTTTTCATCCATGTCACGCTGCGGTCAAATGCGCAAAGACGTATATAACCACGTTCCATACCACACATTCTCGTTCTGACATGGATGAAAACGAACGAAAGGCTCGGCATGCTGTGGCTCACCGTCTACGCAGACAAGCACCACCAGAGATTCGCCCCAATCAACATCATTCACCACGTGGAGATGCGTTTTTTTACCCTACACGAGCACGGGAGCACGTGCTCACGTGCTCGTGAGCACGAGCACCCGACGCCGGACATCGGACGGACATACGGACATTTCTAGCCCCTAAGGAGCTTCGCCCTTAAAAGAAGGGCACGAAGAGCGTGAAGGACGTCGGTCGGGCAACGATTTGACATGCACCGTAAATAGACGTTTACTTTTATTTTTCTCTCCTTCGTGGAGTCCTGTTAGTCACTTTAAGACCACCAACATCCGCACATCATCGACGTTCTCAACCATCGGGTCCCTGACGCAATCGTAAGAAAAGAGCCAACCTTCACTAATATTTATTTGGTAAAACATATACCTCACTCCAGGTTACGGGAATGGTTCTATCGTGAGCAATATGAGAGGGAACAGCGGAGCGCGTGCCAAATAGCCTCGAACCGTAACCGTGGCGAAACGCTGCGGCAGCTCTTGGAAAGAAGGTGGAGAGAGTGGTGCGCTTTCGTCTGCTCCCGCCACCCCCCGCCATGCTGGCGTTCCTCTGGCGCGGCACCTGATAACGAGGAGCATTGCGAGGCGCTTTTATACGCCGTATCATTTATAGCTTTGCGAGCTTAAAAAAGAAAGCTCACGGCAAGGAGACATTATCGCCGTTAGTAGTCGGCGATGAACTATAGCGCGTGAAAAGTAAGCTGCCAGTGGCGGGGGTGCCGTTAGCAGACGAAAGCGCACCGCTCTCTCCACCTTCTTTCCAAGAGTTGCCGCAGCGTAGCGCCACGGGTAGGGTTCGAGGCTATTTGGCACGCGCTCCGCTGTTCCCTCTCATATTGCTCACGATAGTACTCTGCACCGGGCAGTTTAATGTTTAAATGGTAAATAAGTCTATTTCAGTCCTCTTTTTTGGTTCTCGGATCAATCCATGAAATTTAAATGTATGCCGAGAAAATCAAGAAATAAAATAAAATGACTTCATTGAAATATACTCTTCTTTCGCCACTAATGCCATGCAATATGGAGTTTTCTCACTCCGCAAATGTATATTTTTATATTTATTGTCTTCCATTAATATAGCAGTCGCACGGGCCTCGCCATAAAATTAATGAACCTTTTAAATAACTAAATACAGTTTACTCACTTATTGATTACACTCCCCCAATCAATGTGCAGTCCTATAATTTTTTTTTCAGTCAAATTTGAGCTGGCGTTTAGAGTTGAGAAAATGTCGAAAACAATTACCGAGTGGTAGCTCTCCCAAAAAGAACAGCGATTTTTATGTTTGAAGATTTGTAATACATGTTATGCAGTATTTAAGGAGTGATTGTTGCACTTTGTTTAGGAGTCAATAAAAAAACTTTGTTTAGGAGTGCAGAACACAGTGCATCTTTAATAATTATCACGCTAAATTTAGCGGGGGAGCTAAAATGCTCCATAGGTCACCTCACGTAACTTTGGCAGATATTTAATTGGAAAATTTAGAAAAAAACGGAATGACGGACAAATGTTTGGGAACTGTGAATCCCTTTAAAAGCATTCCATGCTGTAAAAGATCCTTGTAGACGCCGTACCAAACGTGCTTTTTCGCATACCAATCAGCTATCCATAGCTAAAAGGAATATAGTTACAAACAAGTGGGTTTGTGAGGGTATGGAACTTTTTACTTGTACGAAAACTTATCTTAAGCGAAAGCTGGGGAAGTATATAGAATTCCCACGCCAACAGTAAACGATTTTCAAGTAGAGTAATAAAGCGTGGATTTTATTCAAGGAAATTTCTTGGTAGGTGAAAGTGTAGACAAAAATGCGTGCAGGAATGTTCTTATGAAACGGCGCATTACTCAATAAAACACTTGGCAATCGTGTCTTGACTTTCTTTGAATCCACTGCGTCCGAGACGATGAGATTGAACCGCTCAATCATTGCATAATCAAGAAAAGCGACAGTATCCTGGAGAAGGAACATCAGAGATTTACCAGCTAGTATAATACGAATGTTTGTGAAGTAATTAGCAAAAGCGCATGTGTACTGAGAGAAAGAAAAGATATTACAAGTGTTGCTCAATCTTCTTCTTAAGAACACAAGATAAACTGTAAAGTTTGCTAAGAAAACTCAAGCGCATTTTAAGTCAATATAATTTTTCCATCTTTGTTGTGTGGCCGCAGCTTGACGTACGATGTCTATTTGTTTATTATCATAACGATCAGAATAATGTTTTACCGAGCTACGCTCTTTTACGGATGAGTGTGAATGCTCTTAGTACATATCGCCAACCGGTTTCGTCACCCAGCAGGCACACGCACCAAAAAACTATCATTGGTAAAAAAAAAAAAAAAAAAATGCAGCAACTTTTTATAAGATTGATATTTCATTAAATAGAATGGATATTTATAAATATAATTTTGTATGTATGTCTATAATATTTGTAGTGCGTTAATAAAATTTTTGCTGTAGTCTGTTATATGGCGTATTAAAGTTTACTGGTGGGCTAATTGGTTAAACATGACGGGAAAAACAAACGCAAATGGGTAGGAACAGAAGAAGCGGACAGGACAGAGCGCTTACCTAAAACTGACTTGCATTAAAGTATTTTTCTTATTCCTTCAATACACCTCAGTTGTAAGTAAGCGCTCTGTCTTGTCCCCTTCATCTCTTCCTAATCATTTGCGCTTTTTCGCAGCATGTTATAAAGCGGTAGTTATGTAATCCTTTCCCGCTGAATGGGGAATATTAATCGCAGCATCGTTTAAATTATATATAAACTGTATTTTCACTCGTTATAGATACGTTTCAATGCCTACAACCCAAATAGATTGAAGACAGAAAGGCGAAAAACCTTTCCTTTTTATATCAAATCCTGACGCCGGATTCAAATGTATTTTTTAAAACCAAGCTGAGAGGCTACGGAACGCTTTAAAGGGGAGAGTCAATTAAATTCAGTGTTAGTAACTATCATGCTCCGACGCCGTATAATATGGCTCTTTTTAATATAGGAAGCACGTTGATAATTCAGTGCAACCCACTTACAACGGTAATGAGAAAACCCGAAATTTCATTCGTTATAACCGATTATCGCTGTATCTGGACTAGAAACTGATCATTTCTAGTCTATAAACCATAGAAACTGATCGTTATAAGCGGTACATTGTTATATGTGGTATCGTTATAAGTGGATTGTGTTTTTACCATCTGGAAAGTGCACATTAGCATCGCCAAATATTCAATAGTTTACTCGGGTTCTTATGAAACAAAAGTTTCTAAGACGGTGCTCATAATTTGCTCAATTTCATTAAGATGGTATTTTAACGATTCGGATAAAATGTAACCTTTCTCTTACTAAAAGTGTGCATCATTTCCGCAGGTTAGATTTATGACTACGAAGGCTTGAGGAACACTCATTTAATCAGAGCGGACAATTCTGAAGTGATGTGTTGCGTGACCCTTTTTGTTTAGTTTCTGTAAATCCCCGGCTTCCATTATCAACCCTTTTTCACCCGGTAGTTTTGTGTTGCAGAAGTTTCTGACATCTCTATGCGGAGAGCAAGTCGTATGCTTCTTGCGCAGGAGTTGGGATGACGTCAAAACGACACCAAGATCTGGTTGGCTCTGATTGAAGGGTAGTGGGTACACCTCAAAACAAGCTGCCCTGAAGTCTGCCCACTATCCTTCATTCAGAACCAATCGAAGCTCGGCGTTCTGACGTCACCACAACCCCTGCAAAAGAAGCAGACGAACTTGCGCTCCGCATAGTCCCTTACAGCTCAAGAAATACGGATAGTAGATTATTTCGTTCGGGACTTTTGCTTCGTGATTTAACGTTACAGCTGCCGCAATCTTTCGGGATCTGAAGCGATGATAAGATGTTAGTGAGTAGTCCAGGGTTTATTACGTTTCCAGTGACTAGGCCCAATTCTAGAACAATTACGTAGCTGTGTAATCAGAAAATTATTGTCTTTTCAAGTCGTAGTAGACCGTGCGCGCGTTGATGGGGAACAAGCGGTATCTACAGGGTGTCACAAAAAAATGGACACCTTCTTCTTTACGGCAAGAATAAACTAGGCATCGCCGAATGCTCATTTTCCGCCCAAAGGTAGCGCTAGAGGTCACAACCAGATGGCGAAGTTTCAGCCCGATCCGATACTTCATTCAAAAGTTACAAGTGATTTCCTGAAAATTTCAATAGGAAAATAGAGCCCATTTTCGCCCTTTTTTGGTTTCTGGTGCCATAGAGCCCCATGTATTCGAAAACTCCGCCGGCGTTCATTTTCCCATTGAAATGTTCAGAAAATCACTTATAACTTTTGATAAAAGTATCAGATCAGGCTGAAACTTTGGCATCTGGTTGTGACCTCTACCGCTACCTTTGTGCGGAGAATGAGCATTCGTCGATGCCTAGTTTATTTTTGCGGTAGAAAAAAAAAAAAAAAAAAAAACTGACATTTTTTTGTGACATTCTGTATATATTCAGTCTTATTCCACGGTAATCAGTTGCCTTGGCACTAGGTGTTTGCTAACGTAGTCCAGTCCCTGCAGTAGCTTTGGGGACAACATACTAAAATACCTGGTGTGAAGTTATAAAACGAAATAATATTAGGATTAGACTTGCAAATGGAAAATATTTCACGCGCCAAAGCGCATACATTTGTTTTGGAAGAATTCTTGTTGATGATCATCGACACATATAAGGATGCATAAGGTTCGTCCGAAGATGCAGTGACGGCCACAATGCTCATTCGTAATTCAGCAGTCTACAGGAAAAGGACCCCCGAACCAAGTAAGTGCCGGCAAAAATATATGCGCCAATTATTAAGCTGTTTCGATCTTTCTGAATATTGCAGTCAGAGCAATTATTTATAATTTTTTTTCTTATAGGCCGGAGAAATAATTTATTTAGAGTGTGTAATTTGCTTTCATCTGAATGTGTTCAAGAAGACTCCGAAAGACTGGCTATGCATGGCCTAATTCTGCTTAAAATAACCAGTATATTGTGCCAAGTGATGATTATGGCTATTTGATTGGGTCGCAGAATTATTTTAAGCTCGAAAGAGGTGCAATTTGGTCTGAGTTTACTTGGAAGCGACTAAATTGCACACAAAGGAAAATGTAAAGTTGTACTCTCTAGTATTTTTGTAGCAGTTTTAAAATATTTTATCGAAGTGAAGTTAAAAAAGAAACGCAGCAGTACGAAAGGAAAATGCCGTTTGCACAGAGCGACAGGGAGCGATATGCCATATGCAGAATGTGCAGAGAAAGTTGAAAGGCTCGTCATGCGCGGGAAGTCAAAGATCTCAGTGTTCGGCCCTCTGCCCGGTGTCTAGTAAAGTGAAAGCATTGACACTCTTCAGGGTGCGGTCCCAACATCCCTGTTCATGACTGTACAGCGTATGTCATGTGTTACTCTAATGAACTTCCTTTATTCGAAACTAATCCAGGAGTATAAAGTAAGTTCAAGACTTGCCATCATAAGAATCGGATCAATCCGCGCTATTATTGGCAAAGTGAAAAGACGAACTGCCTTCGCTGAAATCTAATCGAAGAGCTGGCATGTTTCCTACTTGTGTAAGCCTCGAAAAAGGTCTGGCTCAGGGCGAAACGTCGACGAACTTTACCAATAATATGTTTTAAAAACTCCAACAACCGTCTCAGGTGCGTTTTCTTTCGTATACACCAACTCAACTCTCCTACGTCACGCCGCGGTGGTGCCGCGCCGGACGCACTTCCGGTCTGTGGCGGTGGGCAGAAGTCGCCGTGCCAGACATGCATTCCTGCGTTCCCTTGGAAGAAACGCGACAAAAAACCTGCTTTCTCGTGAAAATGCTGCGACGGGGGTTGTACCAAGAGAGTCTGGAAAGGTTTGAAGATCAGTTTTCATGTGTTTTTGCCCCCTCCGTTCGTCCGAGAACGTGGATAGTAGCCGTGAAAAGGGCAAACCAGACGCTGTCGAACTACGATCGCGTGCGCGGGCAACACTTTGTAGTCGCCAGATGTATTTGCTTTGTTCCAACATAAACGAGAGAAAACCGCCAAGTTGTCCGAACCACCCACGGGTTCAGTGCGTCTTCAAATTCACACGGCCGCCTGATCATTCGAACTTTCGTCTGCTCTTTCAAACGTCTGCTTTTTGTCGTCTGCTCGTTCAAACAAAAGCGGCACGTAGACCAAACTTTGACCCGGTGATTGCAATAAGAAGTAATTGCAGACCTCAAAAGACTTAAGTAGGCTCGGTGTAAACAGTAGATACAAGATGTTGATCATTGGTACCGGTGGTCATCACCGACTTGTTACGCTTGGTCTGTTCCCGCTTCCGATTTTCAGTATCGACGTCGATCATCGCCGCTACCTTCTACACTTTTGCAACACGAGCGACGTCTCTACCGAAAATAGCTGGAAGAATCTCATCATGGTTTTGGCGTCCATTCTGCGGCGTTCATGCGAATGAATCGCAGCACGTCAAATTATTTACGGAAAGTTTAGCGGCGTAACGAGCCTTGATAATTTCGCTTAAGCGATTAAAGTGGTAAGACATTGCGATGAGGACGTAGAATCGACAATTCCAACGCGAAAAAGAGTAGGCAGACTCACACAGACGCGGACAACGTGACATTCGAATGGTTTGTTGACGCGGGACGCGGTGCTTCTTGCCCGTACCCCATTACGCATGCGTTGGAACTGTCGTCTGCTCTTTCAAACTTGGCTGCTTTTTGTTGTCAGCTCGTTCAAACGACAGCGGCCCGGAAACCAAACGTTGACCCGGTAATTGCGATAAGAACTAAGTACAGGCCTCAAAAAACTTTTGAAGGTTGGTTGGGGTAAGTAGGCTAAGTGTAAAAAGATACAAGAAGATGTTTATCATTATTGTTACCAGTGGCCATCACCGACTTGTAATGCCCGATTCTACTTGCGGTTTTCAGTATCGACGTCAACCATCTCAGCTACGGTCCACGCTTTTGCAGTCCGAGCAACGTCGCGTCTGAAAACAGCGAGCAGAATCTCACCGTGGGAGTCAGGCTTTAGCGCCCATTCTGCGGCGTCCACGTGAAATGAATCGGCGCACGTCAGATTATTCACGCAAAGTTTTGCCTCGTTAGTTTTGCTGAAGCCGCTCAAGTAGTCAGACATTGTTAGGAGGACGTAGCAACAACAATTCCAACGCGAAAAAGAGCACGGGGACTCCCACCGACGCCGACAACAACGCAATTCAATGGTTTGTTTATGGGCGACGGCGGGCTTCTTGCCCACCATCCACCGCGCATGCGCGGCGCCAGTGGCGTCGCTAGGGGCGCTCCGGTTTGTTTGTAAACATGAGTTGGTGTATATACTTTTCGTCATCCTGTGCTTCGTTTTCTCTCTCTCTCTCTCTCTATATATATATATATATATATTGTTACAGACCTATAACATCAAGTGAGCTAAACGAATAACAGGCATCCTTAAAGGGACACTGACACCCGCCAAATTTCGTTTCCTTTTTGTCAGGCGATTTATTATGGTAGTCGGGATACTACCCAATTAATATTTTGCTACAAAGTCACGTATTTTTTTAATAAAACCAGAAAACACAACTGCTCGAAACCGAAACTCCCGCACCGCACAAAGAAGTGGAGAGGATTGAGTGAGTGGCGGAAGTCACGTGGCTACACCTGACGGTGCGTTGTTTTTTTTTTTTTTCCTCTCCGCAAGTAGCAGACGAAATGCGTTCGTTCGCCGTGCAATTCCTTTGCAGTCTCGTTTGTTCCGCTCGCTGTTCTGTACCTCCAGATGAGTTGTTTTGTACATTTAAGTGTTGGCAATAAGTAGTGAGTGCCCGAGTGCCGTGGTGAATTCCCGAGATCAGCTCCGAAAAGAATGGTCCCAAGATGTTGCGACCCCGCAGGGGGCACCTGCGAAAGCAGGTGTTGGGAGAGTGGCGTCTCCACAAACCCCGAGCCCCGCAGGGGGCGCCTGCACCTTAGGTGCTAGGTGCTTGGTGCGTAGCGTCACCACGGACCCCAGCCACGTGGGCCACCATACCCGCACGCAGGGGGCACCTACTTTAGTAGGTGCTTGGTGAGTGGCGTCACTACGAACCCCGAGCCATGTGGGTTCGCCCACCCACGTCTGGCTGTGCGTGGCGTACCCGTGTCCGGGGAAAAGGGGACCCTGGTGGTTGAGCTGAGCCCGGGGTTTGTTTGGACCCTTCGGGGCCCCCCGGGCGAGGCAATACACTGCTTCGACCCCTGCTTCTCGTAGACGGGTGTCCTGGCTTGGCCCGACCGGGATGATTCAGTCAGTCGCCTCTTCTACCCTCTTCTTCCTTCTTTCACTTTTCCTTCCACCTCTTTCTCTTTCCTTCTGCACTCTCTTCCTTCCTCTTTCACCTTCTTAGGTGGCAAGGGCCAACCTTCAGTGGAAACAGGTCCTGTCCCTGCATCCACACTCGGTTATAGTGCCCGGGCACCACTGGTAGAGTAATTGTGTCAGCCAAGCCTTTCCTGTTATGGCACATTACCTACCCCCTCGTTGGGCTCCGTGGTGGGCGGTGCACCCGGGCACTCAACTTTCCTCCCATCTTTATGGGTTCCAGGCAAAAAACCACTGATCGGGCCCTGAAAAGAGTCCGCACCGAAGCAAAAGACCATCCCACGAAACGTATTGAATTCCTAAAATTCCCAAAGTTCCTTGTATTACACTCGGAAGACGAAAAGCCACTTGGAAAGTTATCCCCTTTCCTCGTATCAAAAGTTCTTGAAGGTATTGTTGGAATGAAGTTTAATGCCAAAAAGATGGCATCGGGTGACCTTTTTGTTGAAATTAATACAAAACAACAATGTGAAGCTCTCTTAGCTTTGAACGCCGTTGCAGACTACAAATTTAGCTTAACACCGCATTGCAAGTTAAACACCGTACAGGGAGTCATCTCTGAGGATGACTTGCTTGAAACATCCGAGGCAGAAATCGTTGAAGGCCTTTCTGGTCAAGGAATTGTAGCTGCGCGCCGCCTCACCATCCGCCGAGATGGTGTTGAAAGAAAAACTAAACACATCATCCTGACCTTTCACTCGACCACACTACCTGAAACTCTGGAGGCAGGCTATCTACAGTGCCATGTACGGCCCTATGTGCCGAACCCTCAGAGGTGCTTCAAGTGCCAACGGTTTGGCCATGGGTCGCGGAGCTGTCGGGGAGCCGACACTTGCGCCAAGAGCTCCAGCAGAGATCATGCTGCTGACACCTGCGATAACAATCCGAAATGTGCCAACTGTGGCGGTCCTCACCCGGCATACTCTCGCTCCTGTCCATTGTGGAAGCAAGAAAAAGAAGTTCTCACTCTAAAGGCAAAGGAAAATATTCCCTACCATGAGGCCAAAACACGTTTTTCTTTCTTGGCAAAAGGCGGATATGCCGAGGTCGTGCGTAGGGGACCTGCACGGCCAGTAATGGCGTCGGCGGGAACACAGACGTCTCCGGACGATCTGCGGGTCTCGTCGGAGTCCCCACCGAAACCCGCAGGGACGGTGCCAGCGGCACGATGTCCCAAGCCCAGGGAGGGTGCTGGCCCGCCAGCATCCACCCCCGAGCAGGGGTTGGCCCCCCCTGCCTCTGTGTTCCCCCGGGGCCGGGGCCAGCCACCCCGAACCACTGCCCCGAGGAAGCCCGGTGAGACGTCGAAGCAGTTGGCCCCTAAGGGTCAACTGACGACACCACCGGAAGAGCCCATGGAAGAGTGTGGGCTCAGATCCGACGACGAGGCTATCCTCTCGGGATCGGAGTCCTCCCTCGCTGCTCCCACTACCTCTAGTGGGAAGCAGAATGACTGCGCGAAAAAGAAAAACGCTCCGCGCATAAAAATTTATTTTAAACACTAGTAAACTGTTTTTACCCTTTTTTGCAGTTTATAAGTTAAAGTTTATTTTAATTTTAGCACTGCTATGACTAAACAATTAGGTATCATGCAGTGGAACTGTCGCGGCCTTCTTTGTTATATTGATGACGTTAATTTTTTTCTCGGTGAGCTTCGTCCTGTGGCACTCTCTTTGCAGGAAACCCATCTGAACGACAAACACACTCCGGTCTTACGCCGGCACCAGGTTTTTAGGAAGGACCGCCTTTCTCCTAGCCCTTCTGGTGGTGTTGCAGTTGTAGTGCAGAGCGGGGTTGTGTGTGCTCAGGTTCCTCTACAAACACCACTCGAGGCAGTAGCAGTTCGCGTTCTCCTTGACCGACTCATCACCCTCGTCTCTCTCTGCCTGCCACCCAACGTTCCACTGCAGCTCCACGAGCTACAAGGACTCATCAATCAGCTACCTAAGCCTTTTTTAATTCAGGGTGATTTTAACGCCCACCACCCTCTGTGGGGTAGTGTTCGTCAGGATTCCCGCGGGGGAGTTATAGAACGACTTTTGTTATCCTCCGGGCTCTGTCTTCTGAATAAAAAGGAGCCAACGTTTTTTTAGTGCTGCTCATAACACCTTTACATCAATAGACCTTTCCTTATCATCATCAGCTTTACTTCCATGCTTTTCATGGAAGGTTTTAGATAATCCATTTGGCAGCGATCATTTTCCCATAATTTTAGAAAGTTCAATACCCCTTCCTTCGCTTTCGACCCGCCTTCCAAAGTGGAAATTAGAGAAGGCTGACTGGGCTCTTTGGTTTAAATGCCGTACTGGATCCATCGCTTTTTCGCAGTATGTCCCCCGAGGAGGCGACGGTGTTTGTCACTGAATGTCTAATTAATGCTGCTGCATCTTCTATTCCGCAAACATCTGGCGTCCTACCCCGGAGATGCAAACCCTGGTGGAATGAGGACTGCACAGTCACTCGCAGGAAACAGAACCAGGCATGGGGTATATTTCGCCGTCATCCCACTGCTTTGAACCTGATTGAATTAAAAAAAAAAATGTAGGGCCAAGGCAAGTTGGACACGAAAACAGGCAAAGAGGACATCATGGGAAAAATATATATCTTCTCTAAATAGCTTTGTCCCAGCTAAATAAGTTTGAGATGGCCTGCGGAAAGTTCGAGGAGATTACCAATCTTTCCGAACTCCTCTGTTTTCTTCCCCCTCTGTATCGCTGAAAGATCAAGCAAATGTTCTTGGGGAGCATTTCCATCTTATTAGTAACTCCTCTAATTTTAGCGAAAAATTCAAGAAGTTCCAGTCGACTGTTGAAAAGCATCCCATCTCGATGTTGGAGGGTGGTTAATTTTTTTTACAATAGACCATTCACAATGTGTGAACTCAAAGTCGCTTTTGGTGCAAAGAAGCAGTCTGCACCAGGGCCAGACAGACTCCACTATGAAATGTTGAGGAAGCTGTCCCCTGAATCTATGAACGGTCTGTTAACTTTCTTTAATCATCTATGGCAAGCTGCTGCCTTTGCTCGTTGCTGGAAACATGCCCAAAATCCCTTTTTTGAAACCTGGGAAAGACCCTTCCATTCCTACGAGCTATCGTCCCATCGCACTCACAAGTTGCTTAGGGAAGACTTATGAGCGGCTTGTGAATCGTCGTCTTGTTCATTTCTTAGAGACTGAGAATTTTTTTGATGTAAACCAGTGCGGCTTTCGTGAGGGACGAGCGACCAGCGATCATTTGGTTCGCCTTGAGACCGCTATACGTGAGGCATTTGTACACCGGCAGCATTGTGTCTCGGTGTTTTTTGATTTACACAAAGCATATGATACCACATGGAGGTATGGAATACTACGTGACTTGTACAACTGTGGTGTACGGGGCCGCATGCTTCAGTGCATACACAGCTTTCTCAGCGAAAGAACGTTTCAAGTCCGATTGGGCTCCACACTGTCAGATGTTTTTTCTCAAGAAAATTGTGTTCCTCAAGGAGGAGTGTTGAGCGTTACCCTCTTTGCTGTAAAGATTAACAGTCTAGCTAAGGTTATGGCATCATCAGTAACTTACCCTCTATATGTGGATGATGTGCAAATCTCTGTGTCTTCCTGTAATCTCTCGAGTTGTGAACGACAATTGCAGCTAACAATCAATAGAATGTGTAAGTGGGCAGACGAAAATGGCTTCAAATTTTCTCCTGAAAAAACAGTCTGCGTTCCTTTTTCATTACGCCGGGGATTGTCTCTTGATCCTTTCTTCCATCTTAATAGCATTGAGATATCAGTCCAACAAGAACACAAATTTTTGGGCGTTATTTTTGATAAGAAACTTACTTTTGTACCCCATCTGAAGAATTCGGAACGGAAATGCTTGATGTCATCAAGCATCCTAAAAGTGCTATCGCATATGTCGTGGGGTGCTGATAGGCGCTGTCTCCTACGACTGTATAACTCCTTAGTTCGATCCCGCCTCGACTATGGTGCAGTAGTATATGGGTCAGCGCGGCCATCCGCTCTTAAGATGCTTGACCCAGCACACCACCTTGGACTACGACTTTCTACAGGTGCATTTCGCACATCTCCTGTGAAGAGTTTGTATGCTGATACGCATCAAATGTCCCTTGAGAAACGGAGGCAGTACCTCAGCGTCTCTTATGCTTACAAAGTATTTTCAAATCCAAAACATCCCTCCTACAGTGCCCTTCATACTTGCAGAAGTTCACAGCTTTTCGAAAACAAGCCGAGCATTGTTAGACCATTAAGCCTCCGTTGGCAAAGTACTTGTCAATCCCTTAATATCCCCCTCCATGAGATTCCCTTGCTTAAAAACACTCATAGGGTTGCTCCATGGGATTTTCTGCCGATTTTCTGTGACTGGTCACTTGCAAAATACAATAAGAGGGTCATTTCACCACAAATCCTCCGGCAGGAGTTCCTCTCCTTGCAACAAAAATATGCAGACTACCTGGAGTTTTATACAGATGGGTCCAAATCGTCGTCTTTTGTAGGGTGTGCTTTCTATTCCGCCCCCTACAGCAAAGCCACACAAGTTGACTGTAGGGCAAGCATTTTCACTGCAGAGCTTTATGATATTTTACTAGCGGTCGAACGTATACTCGACAATAGTATAATGAAAGCTGTAATTTTTGTCGACTCACAAAGTGCCTTATTGGCTGTGTCCTCCCTGATGCCCACAAAGAACCGCCTTGCACAACATCTACATAATAAGATCAATAGCGCCCTGCGACGCGGTCGGGACATTAAGTTCTGCTGGGTGCCAAGCCCCGTTGGGATTTTGGGCAATGAAGAGGCGGATAAATTGGCCGTGTCTGCCCGAGGCTCGTCTATAACATTAAATTGCTTACCTTACCAAGATTGGAAACCACTTCTGAGGAAATCTATTTTTCTCAAATGGCAGCTGGAATGGGATACAGAGAGCAACAACAAACTTCACATTATCAAGCCCGGTTTGGGCGTTTGGGAGAGCTCTTACAACAGGGAACGTCGTGTGGAGGTTCTTCTATGCCGTCTAAGAATAGGTCACTCCCGTGTGACACATCAGTTTCTGCTTCGTGGTGAGGATGTTGCACTATGTGAACATTGTGGAGACCTTCTGACCGTGTTGCACATTTTGTGGCATTGTTCGTCCCATTAACCACTCCGTCAATCATGTTTTCTCGAACTTTTAGGGATCACCTCCCATTTCATCCATCTTTTTTGCTTGGTAATAAACCTTTAGTTTCATTCAGCCGTGTCTTAGACTTTTTAAAACAAGCTGGATATTTATACCATTTGTAAATATGTAGCCTCAAAGTAAACTTTTGTTATAATATGCTCTAAATACGTTAAGTTTGGCGCATTATGGCCCTCGTTGCTGCTGCGCCAATAAACTCCTAATCATCATCATCAACCAAGATGTTGCGTGAAGAGGTGCCTCACATGTTCTGCATTTAAAAGTGGCATTGTGCGGCAGAGTGCACTAGTTTCCGAAAAATCAACGAGTCGGCATCAATGGCTGGCTGCAATTCCTGTAGAAGAGTTACGCGAAGCTCGGAAAGCGGACGCTACCCGATTCATATGCTCCTTGCGTACTGTGGAAAGGGACTACATTGAGTTCGCAGGTGTAAAAAAGGGAATCCATTTAGTTAAGCGATGTATCGTTCACAATTGTCTTTTTCAGCGATAATTGTAAAAAAGGAAATGTAAGCATAGCAAAATGCTTGACCCCCCCCCCCCCAAAAAAAAAAAAAAAGGTACAACTACATTAGGGATTGAACTCGTGCCCTCTGCGTGTGAAGCGGACGTCTTTCCACAGAGCTACTCAAGGAACTCAATCATGCGTAATGCGGCGGGTAGACTGTATGTCGGAAGTTTGATTCCAATTTTCCTTCAATACATGCACTCCCGGCTGTAAGTCGGGCAGCACCACGCATATGCCACATTCGCATCTCGTAAAGAAACCGTACGCGTGCGTATTCAACTCGAAGTAGGCACTTCGTGCTTGTAGTTTGAGCGAGCGATGTCTTCAGCCACGAGAAGGGACGACGGCTCGGTGACGTCTTCGTGCAATCGGCTTGCTGGTCGGGCGTGTCTTACGGGATGAATATCAGTCCATTCGATCAGTCCAAAATTTCTCTTTCGAAAGCAGACAGAATTCGCCGGTACCATAAACGACAGTTCTGAAGTAGGGGTCAAACGCCCGTCGTCCGCTGCCATCCGCCTAGTCCCACGATACGCAAAACGACGCCATGTTGAGAATTATGCAGTGAACGCATAGAATGCTTCCGGTTGTCTGTGCTGCCTTTTTTATTTATTCAATGTATCTGCCGCTTTTTGGAAGCCACAAAAAATGGGGTTTACATTTTTTTTTTCTATTTTTAATATTGACTGTGTGCCTTCTATGACCCACGACTTTGATTAAATTTGGTGGTCGCGTCGAAACATTAGAAAACGGCCAGTGACCGCGGAAAAGAGAGTGAGCGCGACTCAAACCGGCCAGTTCTCGATTGGCGGTTTTCGGGCGGAAAGAAACAAAATTTCGAGCCGCAAATTCTGTTCTGGGTAGTTGGGCTCTCATATGTCACGTACAACTAAAAACCTTGGCGGGCATAAATACCCTGTCAGTGTCCCTTTAACGAAGAAAAAATTAGACGGGAATAATGCGAACTGATATTGTATTTTTAGTGCTTGAGACCTGGGTCTCGAATATCGTTAACCAAAAAACCCATGCCACTCAGAGATGTAGAGTAAGAACTAGCACTTCAGGAATTGCGTCATGTTCAAAGAATTCTCGAGGTCAAAAGGATGTCCTAAGCCGTTTTAATAGCAAGGAATCTTTCCCAAAAGGAGGAGCTCGATTGAGCCACAATTCGCTGCAAATGCCCTCTTTCCTAAGATGACATTTTATGCGACGCAGCTCACTAACCATCTAACTTTCGTGAAGAATTACTATCAATATTAGGCCTAACGGCACTGCTGATGTAATATAAGCGTTAGACTTAGGTAGTGAGGTTAGGTAGTTAGTGTGTGGACTTTAATCACGAGCAGATGCCTTTTATGGGGTTTCATTCTCCAGACGAGGGTAATCATTTGGTGTACTCTCGGTTGTCCAGATTTCCGCATAGGTTACCGAAAGTCACGACCTTTTAGTGAACGCCTGAAATTTAATTACAAACATTTCGGAAATGTTACCGGAACTAGCATTACTGACTTAGAATACTTGAGACTCTTTTATACATTTTGTAATATCACTCTTGGTTTTGGTCTGAACGCTAGTGGACAGCCCCAATACAGTCAACATCTGTGGTAAATGGCAGTGCGTCATTAATGAAGGGACAGCTTCTAAAACGAAATTACATTCAGAAAAAGACTATATGCATGAAAATAATATTTAGGACGTCTTCTAACAGAAACTTCTACCTCTAGGCGAATAAACGAAAATGCCGCAGGCATCGAAATTCATCTCGTCTGCCATCATTTATTCGGGTGACCTCCTACTAAGCACTAAGTAACGACTCTATACGCAGTCTGCTTTGCGGAAGACTGCAGAAGCCACGAAAACAACAATTTTGTTCGAAGGCCAAAAAAGTTTGGCAGCTATAGCGCTCCGCTAAAAGAGAATCGAGAAAAACAAAACAAAAGATAGCTACTAAAACGATCGAACAGACGCAGCGCGAGACTCCCTATGCCAGAAACTCGGGTGTACGCTTCTCAGGGAATTGCCCGGCCGATCGCAACCGTAAACATTCCACTCATCTACATAAACGTGCAGCGTGGACGCAGCTCACTAAGCTAATGAGTCAGGGAAGGAAAGGCGGTTGGGGGATGGGTGCGATGCTCCTTTAATATGGAATCGCTGGTGGCGGTCAAGTCTCCCCGACCTTGATCTCCGTGCGTCGCTACCCCTCGACGGTAACAGAAACACAAGCTCCGGTACGGAATGCCCGCTCCTGCGTCACGCCGGCAGTTGCGCCATCGGTACGGCGATTTTGCCGACTGAGAACGCTGATGCCAAAATTATATTCGTCTTTTTTTTTTTTTTTTTCCCAACCGACAGAAGAAGTCGTTTTCCTTTCATTTTCTCTAATTAAGGATGATGTAAGGGGTCATTGCAAAACCTTGTTTGTTGACTTGTTGGGGGATTCGTGCAGAGGCTGTAGATTTTCTCGACCGCGTAGAAGAGCCAGAAAAAAAATAAAGCTAGCGAAAGCAGGGGGGGGGGGGGGATGGAGGAGGAAAGTTTATATAGCTCCTTTCCTCTCTCACTTTTGCTGTTGCCCTCACCTTACGGTGCCACAAATTTAGACGGAGTGTTGACTACTACTGAAGTCCCGCTTTCCACTGTCCATTCTCGTTGGGACTGCGAACTTGAGAGCCAAGACGTGCGTGATCTTGTAGTGTTTCGAGGTCTGCTGGAAGCGGCACACCATGAGACCGAAAGCTACAATCGTGTTGGTCGCTTGTGTGCTTGGATGTGTGGCACTCTGCACCGGTGAATTGGGAAATGATACGACCACGACGACTACACCCACGCCCAACATAATGGACACCATAAGGGCGTACATGGACATGGCGATGCAGTCTCCGGAACTGACGGGTTTATCTAGGAAGATATTGGGGGCGGATATTTCTACCAGCTGCACCATAGGTCTTCTGAAATTTATGCGTGGGATCAGAGCTCTGGAGCCTTGGGCAGTCAGATGTGAGTACACGTGTTTAATTGAGATTCAATTGCAGTGGCGATTTAGGCGAAAATGTTTGCTTTCAACTTAAAAAAATACATATATCTTAAATAATTCAAAATTACATTCGGAGTGAAGCGTTAAGATGTGGTTATTAAATATTGAACAGTATTTCTATTTCCTTTTAAGGTTTCCGTAACAACCATGATATTGAGTATTGCGTAGGGCATGCTTTTGAAAACGCCCCCATAACTACAATAATAACAATAACTATAAACGTATATATTTTGGAGGAAGTATTAAAAAACTAACTTTTGTGTAAAGATAAATATATTCTATTCAACATTTTAATAATGTTTATTTCGCGGTACAGTTCAGTAGCTTTAGAAATTACCTAATTTATGTTATGTTGAGCATTCTATATTGCACGTAATTGGGATATACCTATAAAAACACAACACTACAAATATACTAGTGTCTCGTAATTCTAATTTTATGTTTTTAGAACGTGACTCGAGAGTATTCAACCTTTTTCGTTTCTTCAGTGCTTGTACAGGCTACATATAAAGTTAATCTGATAGACGCAGTAATTCTGTTATACAGCTTTGAATACTTGCGTTGTGTGTATGTTTAAAAATACGAAAAAATGCATGGAAAGACAAGGACAATAACGATAAGGTATACGAAAAACAACTCTTACTTACATCTGAAATTTATTTGAGCTGACACCGAGTATAAATACTCCAACGCCAAACAAACAAACCAAGATAAAAAATAATAAAGGACCCTCACGTACACTTTGGTTTCGCCAAAAACTTCTCACTATGATTCGCACGAAAAACAACTTATATGCTCAGTTTTTGCAATCTAGGGAAAACTCCAAACTTGAGATTCTTAAGAAATATAGAAGCAAACTAACAAGCATGCTGCGACAAGCGGAGAAAGATATTACATTAATATGTTTAATATCGATAATATACGTCAAAGTGACGTGATGTGGCAATGGCTCGAAACATTGCTGAACTACAAACCACAGGTTTTTATGTCAGTTTAAATTAACATAAATGGTTACATAATGTCGGGGACGGATATGGTGAATGCTTTTAATAGCTATTTTGTAAATTATACCACATCTCCTTTAAATAATGCACTTCAGTGCATGCCTTCAGCCTTGCCTAATTCTATATTTCTTTTTCCTACTGATGTATCGGAATCCCATAATATATTTATGAGCCTAAACAATAGTAGAAGTATTGATTCATACAATATGCAAATAAAACCAGCAAAGTATGTTCTAGATATCCTAGCACCATACCTAACTTAAATATTCAGTCTTGCACTTGAGTCCGGTGAGTTTCCTATCAAAATGCAGATTGCCAAAGTTAGTGTATTGCATAAAGGTGGTGATTTATATAATATTAACAATGTAGACCAATTTCTATATTTCCAGTATTTTCTAAGCCACTCGAAAAAATATTTTTAAATAGAATTGTCTCTCATCTTGAGAAATACCTTTTAAGTACAAATTCTCAATTTGGTTTCCGTAAAAGTTATTCCACTAAGTCAGCATTATTAAAACAAAAAGAAATAATATTAAGAGCACTAGATAATCACTTATTAGCCATCGGTATATATTTAGATTTCTCCAAGGTCTTCGACAAATAAATCACAACGTCCTCATAGCAAAATTAGAATACTATGGCTAACGCGGTAAAACATTAAGTTTGTTACAATCTTACTTACAGAATCGTACCCAGTTCGTGTCTATATTAAACTTTAAATCTGATATTTAAAAAAAAAGAAATGGTGTGCCCCAAGGCCGCACTTTAGGCCTCCTACTTTTTATTCTTTATATTAACGATATTGTGAATGTAAATCGTGATCTTAAAGTTGAGTTTATTATATATGCTGATGACACTAGCATCTTTTTTTCCAACAAAGATATCCGTATTCTAGTAACTAAAAGTAATAGTGTTCTTGATCGTGTAGAAAAATGGACAAAAGATAATCACCTTAAGGTAAATTCGCATAAAAACCAAAGCCATTTTATTTAAAAGTCAACATGCTACTGTTATGATCCCAAACCCACTGATTTTGAACAATGAAGAAATTGAATTTGTCGACACTATTAAGACTTCGAGCGCTTGGTTTACAAATAGTATGTCTTGGAATAAACATGTTGATTATCTTTTGTCTAAACTGTCGAAAACAGTGGTGTTGCTAACCAAGTTTAAATCATTGTTACGTTGTTGTGTTAAGCTCCAACTTTACAATGCTTTGGTATATTTCCAAGTTAATTAGTGTCTTATAGTTTGGGGAAATTGAACAAAGACAAATATAAATAAACTACATATTTTACAAAAGAAAGCTGTGCGTTTTGTTGCCAATGTTTCATACTATGATCATACTGAACACTTGTTCTCATTTGTTTAATATAAAACCAATTTCAAATATTGACAGGTCCCGACTTCTTGTGGCGTACAAGAAGTCTACGCAGTTCAAAATTAAAGTTTTTGAGGAATTATGTAACCTAGTCCTTTTCACTTCCTCATATCAACTCCGCCCTAAAGAAAAATGGTTTGTTTCACCATCACATACATTATTACAACCACACGCTAAATTATCAATTAACTACTTCATTAAATGAATTATTTTTAAAAAGGTGTCGATATTCATTCAATAACGCTGGCAGAGGTACGAGCATTATTTTAGGGTTGTTTTTTAGGTACGGCTAAGGCATACGGACCAATGTACCATTGTATACCAGAATGAATGTATTAATTTCATTTTTTTTCTTCTTTTCGTTTGATCTGTGGTCTGTACATCTAAAATGATGTTCTTTCTCTCAATGTAGCTATTTTGTCCGTTTTTGAAATTGCTTAGGAGTCGCTTGCTGTAAAGGGGGCCAGGACCTGCGTCAAGCTGCTCCAGCAGCTTTTTGTTTTGGTCCCTCGTTTCAGTGATGAAACAAAATAAAGATTTATTATTATTATAGTAAGCCACAATCACGCATCGCTCCAACGCATCTAAAAAGTAACATTCTTTATTTGAGATGAGGTAGTAATTGTGCGCTGGCCGCAGTTTGGAAATCTCTCAATATATCTCCCAATATTTTGTGCTTCTATTATTTGTCGAGTGAGTTTATTCTTGTTCTTTCTAATCACTTGACACTTGTCAGATTTGGGAGTTCACTGACAGTAACGGCAATGCAAGGCCAGATGTCCTGACATAACCTTAAATGCGTCATATTTATGTTATATTAAGCGATCCTTCATGCATTGCCCCGTTTGACCGACGTACATGCCTCCGACCGCACGACAACGGTGTGGAGTACACAGCCCCCTCTACACAAGTCACAAATCGCTCATCGTGTTGCATTGTGCATCCCTTCTTTACGGTACGTTACATCTAGGGTTCCGCGATTTCGGTTTCTACTATTTAAAAATTCGGCGTACTTTTTTCGGCACTTATTTTAAAATTCAATTTTCGTTTTTTTTTTTGGTGTATATTTATGCCCAAAAAGGTTTATCGGCTTCTTTCGGTGAATTAAAGTAAACACTAACGTACACCGAATCAGGCGATCCTTGTAGCTTTGATATTTGTGATCACTCAAAGAATAACTGCGCAGATACATTGAAAAATAAATCGACACTTTATTTGGCAAATGTGTCCAACTGTAAAAGAAACAGCAAAAAAAGACGGAAGGACAAACAAGTCAGATATGACCCCTATGCCCAAAACACATGAAACTCTACCTTCTGTACATCGGGATTACGTGATCTTATTATAGCACACACACATGTACTTTCCCAGGTTTTCTTCATTGATCCGCACTTTTTCTTTTTTGTTAAAATGACCCTGAGCTTCGAGAAAGCCCTCTCAACGCTAACACGGAACACTGGCGGGCTGAGGAGATAAAGCGCTGCATGAGCGAAAATCGGCCAATCAACCAGTTTTGACCGCCAAAAGAGACACCGTGCGACGTTTTGAAGCACAACACAACACGCAGAGCTTGCATCCAGCCTTCCTAACAACCAGTTCGAAAACAGGCTTGCACATGCGAAGTCATGGGGCATTCCGGATTTCAAGTTCCGATCGATGATGCGCACATTAAACCATAATACCTTCGGACACGTTTCGGTCGGCACGGTCGTTCCACTTTTTCGCCACGGCTCTGCGCTACGACTGGAAGGTCAAAGTGACCTTTTCCGGTTAAAACTGAAATTTAGAAAATGAATTCGATGTACTCTGATCGGTTTTATTGGTTTAAGTCGAAAATGGCGAACCTACAAACTGACCTTTTTGGGTTAAAACCGAATTTCTGAAAATGAATTCGGCGTACTTTTATCGGTTTTTATCGGATTAAACCGAAAACTCCGAACCCTAGTTACATCTTAAGAAGATGAGGTAAAACTGTGACATTTTTCTAACTCCATTAGCTTTCACAGTGGTACCTGACGTCCTTTTTTAAGCTAGCTCTCAACAACTGTCGTCAACAAGTAAAAAGGATACCCGCCGCTTCGAGACTTGAGGCTTGTCCGTCAAAGGTTTCTTTAAATCTGTGAGGGCAAGACTTCAACAGGGCATTCTTAAAAGAGAGGTTAAAAAAAAAACACCTCTTTTACGAGCTTTCAATGCGCTGAGGAAAACGGCAAGATGGGTTCTTAGCCCTCGGATCATGCAACCAAGACACATGGGGAAGACGAAAGTTGAGGCTCAGATCCTAAACCTAATGGCCCCATTCACAGGTATTTACTTCATGCGGCAACACCAGCAATTCCAAGACAATATTAAAAAGCAAAAAGTACAAAATACATCCGGACTTTAAAACCTTCTTTGTCAATATCTGGGAGCGCTTAAAAAAGCATCTCCGGACCTAATTTTGTTTTTTGCAGCGCTGTACTTTTTTAATGTTTTTGAAAAGATCATTGTAAACAGCGATAGATATCGTTAAGTAAAAAAGCGGCCTGACCCTATGCACGTGACATTTCTACGAATGAAGACGCCGTGATCCCATGCTGCGAACATCGCTGTTAGATAAAAGGAGAACATTTTCGAAAAGTTATTCACACTGAATCCAGTTTTATTTTGAAAGGACAAGGAACCTTGACTGTCAAAACTGTCTTCAACAGACGCCAGCACCTCGTTATGGGGAATTGAGTAATATAAGGTTTTTATACCTATCCAGCAGGCTAACAGTCTTCCGTCTGTTTATTACATGAAAAAATTTATTGTTTAATTAGAGTTTGTCAGCCGGAAGGGATCATCAGTCGCAAACATGTTCAGTTTGATTTGCGAAAATGAAGCTACAGGTTTTTACCATGTCCCGTTTTCTGACACTACCGCGCAACGCACTACGTGTTTAAGTTTGTCAGGACATCTGAACTTGCTTTGCCGTGACATTCAGTGCAGTCAAAACTTTGACAAGGAAGAAGTTATTAGAAAGAACAATGATAAACTCCCTCTGCAAATAATAGGAGCACGGACGTTTGAGAGATTAGGGCCAAAGTGTTTTAGCTCATAAAAAATATCTCTGTCCGATAAGAAAGGTTGCTTTTTAGATGCGCTGGAGCAATGCGTGACTGTGGCTTAAGAATCAAGTGACATCCTTTTTACGTTTTGTTTTTTCGCTTGGTTCGTTTGTTTGACGTTGCAGTAGTTATACTCGATGTTAGCATAAGTAAACTTCAGTTGTAAGTCAGCGCTGTTCGTCCACTTTCTCGTTTTCTCGTTCTTGTTCGTGTCTGAGCTGTAGATCAGAATTTTAGCGAGTGGACTTTAATGTGCATTATGGAGTAGTGATACACGACCGCAAGCCGGTACGGTGCTTATGCCAACAAAAACAGCCAGGGGTGGCGACTGAACCTTGGATCCCGGGGATCCGCAGCGCGAGGTTTCGCTTCCCCGCTCCTAGCTGCTGTACGTAAACACGCCCAGCCACCAATCCCCTCTTTAAAATATTAAAGATTATCAAGTTATAAGCTACTGATTGTTTGGACATAAACACCTTTACCTATAGCATTCATGACGCTGGAATATTACCTTTCTATAAGAGCAAGTATGACCATCACATCTTTTGAAAAATAAAGTGTAAATTTATCATATTTATTGTTTGCGATGAATACAAAAATAAATGGCTTTATTCCAAGCTATGATCGAGCATACACATATATGACAATGACTTTCGTGATGACACTCTGAAATTGATCCGGGTTTGTGAGACAGTGTAAAAATGCCTATAATTTTCCTCCACACTTGTGGATACAAAACATGTGATATTATGTCTCTTCGAATATTGAGGTACACAGCCATCTGGTACGTGCAACTTTAGTCCTGAAAGGGTTATAACATGAAACAGGTAAATGCGTTCTTACGGAAATATAAGTAAGCATAGATGTCATAAACGGGTATATTATGATAATTAGTTGCTGAAAAACATACGCAACCGTAACATCAATGTGCCATAAATAAATGCTCTGTTTAAATTCGTTTGTGTGCTCATTTGCTCACGAGGGCACATATTTATAAATGGTCACAGGAAGTTTGCCACACGAAGACTACACACTGCTTGCTTGCTGTTGGTTTGTCATATATATATAGATCAAGGGCCTATGCCCTTGATCTATATATGCCATTTTTCTCCTTTTTTTTAATGGTAAAAGTCGGAATACAAGAAAAATTTGTTTTCTGAAGACCATTGTTGTGTTTAGAAGTACCGAGGTCTGAGGATGGTCTAGTGACAGTAATCCCAAGCAGCACACTTCCCGGGATCATACTGGGGCCAGTTTGGCTGAAGCCTGTGCCAGGACTGAGCCAACTTGGCACTAGCTCGCGCGACTCCTGCCCAAGCCTGGGCTGAAGAAGTGTGCTACTTGGGATTGGCTCATCACTATTAGATTCCCCGTAAGCAAATGCTTAAGGGGTGCACTCAGGACCAACGTTCTAGTTTAATGTCAGTTTGCATCAGACAAACTACCGTACTTGATGCAGTCTCGCTTATATATTTTGCTCTTGTCCATACACTCTAAAAATGTTTGTGCGTCTACTTTCACGTACAACACTCGGAGAGCCAATCACCGCTACTTACGGACGCAGCTCACTGAATTACAATGCCGAAACATATGTTTAGACCAAAAAACGCAGCCTGAGTTGTGACATTAAGCAATGCAAAACGTCACGCTTGCATTGCTTAATGTCACAACTCAGACTGCGTTTTTTGGTCTAAACATAGGTTTTGGCATTGTCATTCACAGAGCTGCCTCCGTAAGTTGCGCTGATTGGCTCTCCGAGTGTTGTACGGGAAAGCAGACTCACGGGCTTTTTTAGAGTTTAGTGCAATCAGTAGATCTTCGTATTTTACGAGGATGTGAAGGTGTGTGAACGTTTATTTGATGAATATGTTCATACGAGTTTAGGTATTGTCGTTTGGGTAAGATTTTGCAGGAGATATTTTTGTGCGCTTCGCTTTACTACCTGAATTGGGCATGCGACGATTTTGCCTGCCTTAACGGTAATTTTGTTTAGGAGAAGGGCCTAAATGCAATATACAATAAAAAAAGTATGCGCAGTTTTTTTTTTAAATATCATTTAGGACATGAAAAAGGACTCCTCTTAATTCTTGACTGAATATTTTGCTTTGGTATTACTTCAAGCCGCGCCTTGTCGGTGTGGCACTAAACCCTAATGTCTTCTGAGTAAAACACGCACAAGAAATAATTTATGCAAATCGAGAAGGGCGTTTTATGTTCTAGACAATGCCCTCAATCCTAAATGTACAACCTTTGACTAATGAAAACTAATCGTGGTTACTACGTGCATGTTTTGATATACACAACTATAGTGCGTCTCGGGTTTGAAGTTAAACAATTTTTCCATGACATCCTTTAAGCTACTTTCTGGGTAGGGTCGAATTAACCAGGGAATCCCCATCATACTGAGCTCCCGCCTATGCAAAGATAATAAAACTGAATTTGTATTATTTTTATAGAAGCAATACTACATTTAACTGCTCTAAAGCCATGGTGTTAGAGCAGCGGGCATTGGGTGCCTTCTACCGATCTTTAGGTACAGGTTGCTCAGGAAAAACTTCGGAACAATAGAAAATAATTAGGAAAGTTAGTTGTTTTCGTTGCCATTTAATAATTTGGTTTTATTTGGCTCGTTTTATTTCGCTTCTGTCTTTTTGCCACATCTATTCCCACTGCACTTAGTTGTCGTTTGTTGTTCGTGTTAATAAATTATGCTGCATGATTGAGCTTTAGGAGATACAGGCCCCGTAAAACACTAAGCCTTCATTTCTTCCCTATGCGAAAACACTACGAAACAAATAACAAAATACTATTATAGATGCCAAAATTACTTTCTACAGCATGAGCATGCGTACGTTGGTCTGTTAAAGTGAAGAAAAGATTTTTGCATCGGAGTTTAACTAACGCAGAATGAAGAATAGAACGTATTATATTCCGATCGTAGGCTCTATACAAATAATAATAATAATAATTTTTATTTTTGCATCCGTATGGGTTACAGACGCCGGAGCCACGGACAAAAAGTCAACAAATGTTGACTTGACGGGGTCCGGGCCCCGTGCACTTGGCAGACAGCTATGGCGATACAAAAATAACTGCAGAGATTACAGCAATACGTAAAATACATATATAAAAGAGACCTAGGTTTCACAGGTTAACGAAAACAGCTCTATACAAAAAGTAAGTACAATGACTTAGGGTTTATATTGTAGATGTCCACGTCATCTACGCAATATTTGTTTAGCAATGAGGGTAGATTATGTTTTAAAGACTGGTAACTGTAGTTCGTGCGAAACGGAAACACTTTCCATTCCTCGGAGTAGCGGGTGCAGATGGTGGGTATGTTTTTGATTAATCCCGATCTCTGTTTCAGAAAATTAATAGATTCAGGGGAAGAAAAAAGAAATGATCGAGTCAAAAGGTACTCATAAAAACGATGTATATTTATAATTTTGTATCGTGAAAATAGAGCCTCTGTGTGGGCTAAGAAATGAACGTTTCCAACAAAGCGCAAAACTTTTTTTTGTAGTAATAATATTCTGTTCAGATTTGTCCCTGTGGTCGTGCCCCAAACGAGATGGCAATAGGATATTTGGGATTTAAATAATGCATGATATATTTGTAGTTTTATTTTTTCGGGGAGAATGGCTCGACAACGTGCAAGCACACCTACAATTTTGCATAATTTGCTGACGACCTGGTTTATGTGTTTATCCCACTGTAAGTTATCTGAAAATATAATACCTAATGTTTTATGTTCTTTCACTAATTAAATCGGCGTGGATTGAAAATGGAGAGTTTCATTTATATTTACCTGTTTATTGGACGGTTTAAATAAAATTGCCTTTGTTTTTGTATCATTAATATATAGGCCATTTATTCGCGACCACAAAAAAAATCTAGACAAAATTAAATTTCCTTTGGTTATTAGGTTATCCGCATCCGCGTCACTGAGGAACAGACTGGTGTCGTCGGCATACAAGACAAATTTGACATTTTCGGAAATATTCACAAGATCATTGATATAAATATTAAAGAGCAACGGACCCAAAATGCTACCTTGTGGCACGCCATACTTAATCTGCAACAGTGATGAGAAGTGACCATCGATGATTACAGATTGCCTACGTTCATATAAGTAAGAATACAAAAGTGAAAGTGATGGACCGCGTATACCATACCTACTTAGTTTGTCAATGAGTATGCCATGATTGAGACAGTCGAAGGCTTTACTAAAATCAATGAAGATGCCAAGTGTCAAGAGTTTGCTTTCTATATTTTGTAATATGATTTCTTTTTGCAAAAGAAGCGCAGATTCGGTAGATCTTCCTTTTCTAAAGCCAAACTGAGATTCTGTGATTACAGAGTGTTTGCACAAAAAACTATTCAGACGACAAAAAATGATTTTTTCGAGTCCCTTTGAAAAAACAGGCAGAACAGATATGGGTCTATAATTTGACAGAACATTCTTATCTCCACCCTTATATATCACGGACACTTTTGCAAGCTTCATTTTTTGCGGGAATTTTCCGCACGATAAACACAGATTAAAAATATGTACAAGGCATGGTGTAATTATATCAAGAACAAATTTAATTGGTTTTATTTGAAGGTCGTCAATATCACACGTTTTGCTGTTTTTTAGGCCCATAAATACCCGAAACACTTCATGTTCGCTTGTTGGATCAAGAAACAGGGTTTCACTAACCCTTTGATAAATGCCTTCTACTGCATCCTCGCAGTATGAACTCGAGGCCAGGTTGACAAAATGAGAGTTAAAACATTCAGCAAGCGAGGTTCCAGACAGCAATTTTCCATTTACCTGGAGCTCTCCTAAAAAATTATGTTGTCTGCCGGGTTGGAGAATTTCATTTATTGATTTCCAGACGACATCTGGACGTTTTTTTGCACATTCACTGAATAAAGCTTTGTAGTAATCATGTTTGGCCTTCTTGAGTTCCGACGTCAGAGCATTGCGATACTTTTTGAATACTATCAATTTACTCGGGTCCCTTGTAGTAACGAAATTTTTGTACAAACGGTTCTTATGCGTGATTTTTTTAAGATGAAGAGGCGTTACCCAAGGCTTTCGAATTTTCTTTGATGCAGAAGTTGTTTTGTAAGGAAACCATCTGTTATAAACCTTTTTTAAAATGCTAAGGAACTTATCGTAGGAGTCATCTATGTTTGCTTGTAACGTAACTGGCGTCCAATCTATGCTTGCAATCTCGTTTCTAAACGGCAGTAAGCTTTGATCAGATATGTACTGGAAAGAAAAAACATTTCTTTTTACTTTAGCCTTTGTGTTCGAATCACGGAAAGATATAAAAATTGGAGTATGATCACTAATGTCGCTACAAATAGTGCCAGCACTATTTACTTGTGTAGTTTCGTTTGTAACAAAAAGGTCGATCACACTTTTTGACGAATCAGTGGTTCTAGTGGGCGACGTGATTACGTTTAAAAAACCGTAAGAAGTAATAATGTTATTTAGTTGCTGTGACAGACTCGAGTTTTCTTGCATGTTCACATTAAAATCACCTCCTATGATAACCGATAAGTTATTTGCAGACGCAAATTCCAAATAAGTGTCTAAAAAAGAAAAAAATTTGCCGAAATCTGTTGAAGGCGGACGATAAACAACAGAAAAGAGTTTATTTTCACACTTCAAACTCAAAATTTCATAGTTCTCCGTGATTTCCGTAAACGAAAGCAGCTTTTCACACTGAAACTCCCGGTTTACCATGATTGAAACACCACCCCCTCTGCGTTCACTTCTATTAAGAGAAAAATTATTATAGCCTGGTAAGATTAGCATATCCTGGTCAGACTGACACCAAGTTTCAGAAAACATTATAACGTCAAAGGTAACTTTACACATCTCAAAAAGAGTGACAATGTCATCAACTTTGTTTTTTACGGAGCGGGTATTTAGATGAAAAACAGCGATATCCTTTGTACCACAACAACTTGCAATATCAGTTGGTAGAACTAATTCGTGATAGTTCATAAGGAAAAAAAAAAGTACTAGTTTTAGAAATCAACTAACATATTTTAGCAAGGTCATCCTCATGAGTGATAGTAACAACGGGAGCGTCATCAGATTTTCGTGCCAGGATTTTGCAGTTCCGAACCCAGACATATCGCCATTGGCACTCTCGCTTTTTAGCCTGGGTCATTCCCAGTAGCCGTTTAAGAGGGGGGCATAAGTGTTCATTCACAAACACAGGCGCGGCTGTATCAAAGCCAAGATCTGTAGTAGTGATTCGTTTTTTCTTTGCCTTTTCAAGAATCAGGTCACGCGTGTGCCTGTGTTGAAACTGCACGATCAAGTTACTCTTTCCAGGGTCTCTGGTTGGCACTCGGTGACATATGTCTATGTCTGAAACTGCAATGTTCTCGCCCACCAGTTCGCCGATAGTACTGATTAGATTCATAACGTCCTCGTTTTCAACTCGTGGAATCCCCTTTATTTCCAGGTTTCGATTACGGGAGTACTGCTCGCATTGAATGAGTCTCAGTTCAGTTTCACGAGCGGTCTTGAGCATGACGTCATACTTTTCTTGAAGACCGACAGTTTTTTTTTCCAAAGCGGAGTTTGCTTCCTCGGCTGCTTTCAACTTTGCTTTCATGGCTTCATAATCCTTGTTTATGAAGTCCATGCTAGCCTTTATGCCCTGAAGTTCCGACTGAACGGTACGAAATTCCGTCCTGAAATCGCGTTCAAACGTTTCTCGAAACAGTTTGTGTTCTTTTTTTAGATCATCTTTAAGTTCAGCAAGCAATTTAGTTATGTCCTTGGTCATGGCGAAAAGAATGCTCAAAAATAAAAATTCGCACAACAAAAGCAGGGTGACAGTGAAGGTAGAGGGCTCAACAATAAAAATTCGGACAACAAAAAGGGCTTGGCAGCAGCGACGACAGTAATACACAGTGGATAAAAAGTGTAAGCAACGATAACCAACCTGCAATGGTAGCGCAGATTTTTAGAAGCGATGTTCAGTCAGCCGCCGCCACTGCCAAAGTGCCGAAAGAACGTGTAGCGCCTCCTCCTTTGTAGCTAGGTGTCGCTAGGGTGACAGTCCAACTGGCCAGTAGCAGTTTCCCACGCTCCGTCGAAGATGACTTGCACGTAGTTGTTTACGCGCTGGCTTTGCTTGTGGTTGATCGCACTCGTTGAAGATGCTTGAGGACCGCGTGTTCCAGCTGCGTGTGGTATCAGGGGCAGCCTGCAATGGTAGCGCAGATTTTTAGAAGCGATGTTCAGTCAGCCGCCGCCACTGCCAAAGTGCCATCAACTGTTCTTTTTAGCGACCGGCAGCGGATTGTCTTGATCAGAAGATTGTTTGACTTCAGCGTGTTTTCCTGTGCCGCTTTGGTTTCTGTAATATTGCCTACTGAGAAATATATTTTGTATGCATTTGTATTAGTCTATTTATTCTTCGGAAGAAAAGTGCATTGTGAAATTGTAAAAAAAAATATTTTACTATATAGTGCTGACATTCGCATATGTGCATAAAGATATCATTCATCTGAAAATATTTCAATAACACGTTTTTCAACGTAAAAGTATCTTGGCGTAAATTTTTTTTTCAGAAAGCCTTTTGAAACAGCATATTGGTATTGATATGTCCCGCAGTGCTACAAACCTTGTTTGCATATTAAATCATATTCCTATTAAAAATATGTTAAAGACAACTTTGCGTATTCGCAAAAAATCTTGTGAAGTGGTGCATCGCCTTTATTAGTGACTTGGGATTCCCAATGTAGCAACTAGACGGGCGAAAAAGGCGCATGACAGCTTCTGTAACTTCACGACTGTCGTCAATTAGTCTTCTGTTATAAATTATAAATCGCAAATTTGTTTATACATGCGCATTGTTGATGCATTAAAATTAATAAGGAATTTTATAAAACAAGAAAATTGGTACACTCTTGGATCTCATGTTATTTATGATGTTCCTTTCACTATATCTTTTTTCGCGTGCAAGCTTCTCTTATTTTAAAGCACAATTTGTGCAGTAGAAGCGGTCTTCATAAATTCAATGGATTTAAGTCACCATGTTTCTTATCTCCGTTTTAGAACGGAGTCTCGCGGGGAGTCACGTGAACACGGGCAGTCACGGTGCCGAGCCGTAGTGATCTTCGGAACGTCGAAGACGGAAGTGCATCGAAGAGACTTATGCTGCAGCGTAGATAAACGAAAAGCATGGTTGTATGGTGCCATCATTGTCGCATGCAACTGTGGGGGACTCAAATGAGCTCGAGATCCGAGCAACTCCTGCCTGTCATATGACGTGAGAACACATAAAGGGAACGTTAAACGTGGGTAGGTTTTTGACTCTTAAGGGGCCAAACCTTTACTTCAGCGCGAGATCAAGAAATACGGCCGAGAAAAGGCGCAGATGCCTTCCCGCGGGCGCGACACGGACTCTTTGGGCGCATTAAAAGAGGTCAATGCACGTATAAGCGCACACGCAGACAGACACTCGATAAATCCAAGCACACAAAACATACACTCACACCGCTCTGAACTACCACCTCTTCAAATGTATTCCGTCAAACTTCTTCGACCGGAAGAAACAGGATGCCAGCCCAAAACCAGAGGTCGGCATTTTAGGTCGCCCTCACTCACCCTCACCCTCACAGCCCCACTCACCTAAGCCCCTCACTCACCCTCACCCTCACAGCTACACTCACCTTCAGCCCCTCACTCACCCTCACCCTCACAGTCACACTCACCTTCAGCCCTTCACTCACCCTCACTGAACCTCACGGCCCTCACGCACTCACCGCCCTCACGGCCCTCATGGCCCTCACCGCCCTCGCGGCCCTCACGCCCCTCACTCACTCATGGCCCTCACGCCACTCACCGCCCTCACGCCACTCACCACCCTCACGGCCCTCACCGCTTTCACCGCCCTCACGGCCCTCAAGGCCCTCACGGCCCTCACCGCCCTCACCGCCCTCACGGCCCTCACGCACTCATAGCCCTCACCGCCCTCACGGCCCTCACCGCCCTCACGGCCCTCACGCCACTCACCGCCTTCACGCCACTCACCGCCCTCACGCAACTCACCGCCCTCACGCCACTCACCGCCCTCAGGCGCCTCACCGCCCCTGCGGCCCTCACACGTACCCCTCACGCCTCACGCCACTCACCGCCCTCACGCCACTCAGGCCAGCTTCAGATGGGGCAATTTCGCCCATTAACTTTACGTCGCAACACCAGCAACACGGGCCGCCCGCGATCACACGCAGCAACCAATTGCTGCAATTTGCCATCGTCATCATAAAATGTTATTCTTCTAGCACTATTTAGACGCAATTACGCGTTATAAACGTGTTTTATGCATTTATATCCCGTTAAGAAAACTAATACACCTTTCTGAAACAGTTTATTTCCAAAAAAAACAATCGATTTCAAACCAGAACCAAGTCTTTCGGTGTCATCATCACCGGCACGTGGTATCACGTGAAAATTTTGTGTCCCTGATTGGATGCAGCCGCTTCAAACGCATTCGAATTGCTCCGAGTTGCTTGCTTATTTCGAGCCGGACCCGATTTCAGCAATTCGTGTCGATCTAGGGAAAGCTAGAGAACAACCCGCCATTACCACCAAAATTGCTGAGAAAGATGCTCGATCTGAAGGGGGCCTCACGCACTCACCGCCCTCACGCACTCATGGCCCTCACACCACCACATGTACTCACCGCCCTCACGGCCCTCACGCCTCTCATGCCACTCACAGCCCTCACGCACTCATGGCCCTCACACCCCTCACGCACACACCGCCCTCACACCACTCACGCACTCATGGCCCTCACGCCACTCACCGCCCTCACGCCCCTCACGCACTCATGGCCCTCATACCCCTCACCGCCCTCATGGCCCTCATGGCCCTCACGGCCCTCACGGCCCTCACGGCCCTCACGGCCCTCACCGCCCTCACCGCCCTCACAGCCCTCACGGCCCTCACCGCCCTCACAGCCCTCACGGCCCTCACCGCCCTCACAGCCCTCACGGCCCTCACTCACCCTCACACTCACGAATTTTCCTGGTTCAGAAACTCACTCACCCTCACCTCACCTGTGAAGATGAGGGTGAGTGAGGGTGAGTGAGGGCCCTTATGAGTGAGGTTTGCCGAGGTATGCCCAAAACAGAAGTCAGTGGAACAATGAAAGACAAGGAAAAGGGAGGAAAGATAAAAGGGCAAGGAAAAGGAGAGGAGGCTGGGAAAAGGAAAATAGAATACTAAGAAAGGAAAAATAAAGGAGAATGATAATTACACCTCAAAGTCCAAGAGTTACAAACATTACAAAAAGAGGTACAAATAATATTCACGAAAATACGCAGACACCAGTGTTTCTAGTTTGGTATCCGTGGTTTTTTCACTTCAATATTAACTTAAAATGTGCATATCTAGTTATCAGCAAACTATACGCATCCCTAATAATACCTCGCAGTGCGGTATGTTGATGCCCTAAAAAATTTCAGATGCCTATTTGTTTGTTTAATTAAAGGGACTCGATTATTCGTAACTCTAGCATAAATATTTCCAATTTTAATATTTCCGGAGAAGTTTAGCATATGATCAATACAAAAGGTGCATTTATATTTTCGTTATGCAAATGATTCTTTTCTAACTAACGAAACTACCATTGTATATTGAATTTTAGTCACTGTTCTTTTGGTCAGCTATCTGTATGCTTGTCGGTATGCAGTTTCTTCCTGCACTAACACGTACGTGTCTTTTTTCTTGTTATTAGATGTAGAGGTCATAATACAGAAATAAGTTCAACATTCAGTCTGGTGTCATACGCACGTTTCCGACTAGAAATATTACGGGAGACGAGGAGCGTGAACCTTCTCGGCTTGTGTACCTGACAGAGCAATTATTGGAGGTGTTTTGGCAAAATCCTTTTTATATTGTATTTTTGGTTTGCAGTAATCGACGCCAGTGGCAAGTATCCTACCGGGCTGTTCCAGGGAACGTGGGCGGATATTGGCGCCTACGACGAGTGCCTCGAAACCATCGTGAAAGATGAATTCGGCAACGACAAAATCAGAGGCCAGTACTGCAACATCTACATAAGGATGATCAACGATACCTCCTTCATTGACGCCATGCTGCCGGCTTTTCTCATGTCCCACGAACGGGTAAGTCTTGTAATGTTCACGCGCTCTTTGTATCGTTTAATTTCGTCACTGTGCAATCGAATGCGTTGCGAGCGTGCCTGCACGCTGTAGCTTCACTAGCACGGATGTTATTTGATCGGAACCACCTCAGTAGAGGCAAGGTGCTTCAGTAGGTTAGTCATAAATTTATAGCGGTAGATGCGTACATTTTTTAAATATAACTTCTATGCATTTCATACCTATTTAGAGAACCTCGCGTATAAATAATAAGGGGCCCGGGGGTGAGCGTAAACTGAAAACGAGTCAAGAAGAGCTGCCTTCAAGTTCACTGTGTTGTGTTTTGAAACACACTTTCTACTCGTGATGCAATCAAAAATATATTTCTAAATTCCAAGGACTGGCATTATTTCATTCTCAATTAAATTAATTTTTCTTTGATCATACAATGTACCCCTGTTAGGCTTATGTTTAATGTGGATAAGAAATAGTTGACGAGGTGGAGTCAATTACGACAAGCGTAAAGCGCAATGTACAGTGTTTTTGCAGAGCCAACATATTGATCACAAACAGGGAACTCTGCTTTTTACTAGAATCTAAGTAGTGTCATAAAACATAAAAAGTGCTGGAAATTTGTAGCTTTGACGCCAATCAACCATTTCACTACCTTACCTAAATTGAAAAAAAAGAAGAGTGAAGATACTATGTCCGGTTTAATTTCCTCGCGGAGCACTAATACCTCACGTATATGGGCACACTTAATCGCAGTTAAGTGCGACTGAGATAAGATGTAACTACGGTTATGGGTGCCCACTTAACTAGTGTATAGTTGGCAGTAGCTACTAATCGTACTTAGGTGTAGCTGTGGTTTCGGATGCTCACCAGACACACTTAACCACAGTTAAGTCTGACCTAAGTCACACTTGGCTGCTTTTAAATGAGCCCGTATAACTAGGGTATCGAAAACTGTTGTTGAATATGGTGACCTTACCCAGACAGCAACCGTGCACTTTATTAACACACTCCTGTCCAGACTCCCGTGATCCTGGATATTCAGAAGGACGAAAGGGTTCCGGGAATTCGGCTGGGAATCTGCGCAATTTCGGATTGCGACAGAAAAGACATGCAAGCTCTGGCAGACTCGTGTGAGTGTTTGATTCCCCCAAATATGCGCGCCCGTTTCTTTCTTTTTTTAGAGCGCAGCTCTTAGCGCCCGTTCCCGGCTTGAGCGGCGTCGCCGTCGATTTCGGCGTAACCGCGCGTTGCATGATCAGGCGTTTCCCATAATGACCTCATAGGTGACGTAACGTGTGACGTCACGAGGTTTACCCTCGCGAGGGTCATGAGGTTTACCCTATCAAGGGTTACGAGGGTTACCCTCACGAGGGTCACCAGGGTTACCCTCAAGAGGGTCACGAGGGTTACCCCACGAGGGTCACGAGGGTTACCCTCACGTGACATCACGCGCATCTAACGTTGCCAATATTCCCGCTAAATTTAGCAGCAGAATTTTTCCTCTAAATTTTACAAAAAAATATTCCCGCGAAGTTTACCCTCGTGACGCCACATGTGTTATCACGAGGGTAAAATCTTCCGGCTAAATTTAACGAAAAAATTTCTCCGCTAAATTTAGCGGAGAAGGAAGAGGGGCGTACCCTAACCTCCGTATCCTCCCTCCCTCCTCCTCATGAGCAGCGCTCGAATTCGGCGTTGCAGAAAATTGTAAACGTCCTTAATTTTTTTAACTTCTAGCCGAGAGGCGCAAGATTGTACTTTACGTGGGCAAAATACATCTGTATCAACAGAATAAAATTGTGTTTTGCCTCAAACTGAATATTGTCACGGGTGGTGACCAAAAACAATAAATAAACAAGAAGAAATAAACGTTTAATGCTGCGAACTTGTGCCAAAAATAAAAGGGTACAAAAGGTAATAACAGAGCGTCGAAGTCGGCGTGACTGCAGAGTCGAACGCTGGGGCGAGACCGAATGCAGATCGCCACGCGGAGCCCCTTATGTACACGTGTTGGCTTCTGGAATAATCGGCGTAGAAGGTTCGGCGTGTAGAACATTCCGACCTCGAACAAGCAAGATGGTTCTCGAATTTACCAGAACATTACTTTACAGAGTCAACAAAAATGTGCCTCCGCGGCCAGGAATCAAACGCTGGCTTTCAGCGTGGAAAGCAAGCGCGATAACCGTTAGGCCACGCGCGCGCTGCCTACTTGGCCAGCTGCGCGCGCGGCAATATCACTCCCTTACAGAAATGACTCGCTGTCAACTTTGCCTCATAAACGTCGCAGAGCCAAAAGGAATAGTAAAGCGAATAACGATGCAGGAAGTGCATCACCTACAAATATTGAAATTCTGCGTTATGTCACTTTGAGTGATGTTCATACGAATACAATAGTAAATTTTAAACCTTATTTTGATGAATTGTTTCGTTCAGCCTCGTCACATGCCAAAATTTTTTCACAAATGCTAATGGTCGTCTGTCCGAGTTCTTTATGACAATGGAGACACAAGTACATTTTAGTTGCGTTGTTAGTCTCGTGTAAGGTCCGTGTGCATTTTGTTAAAGTGTTTTTATTGTGATATAAGAGGGAGGGAGTGAAAAAGAGTGGAACTTTTGGCAGGAGGAAAGTTATACATTTAACGTTTAATGCGCATGAGCAAGTTTTCTGGTGCCCAATACTTTTTGGCAAAATTTAATGTTAAATTTTATATTTACTAGAAAGGCGGTGTTAGCAACAACTCTTACAGGTAATTTTAGTCTGGTTTTGTCAATAAAACATGAACCCAATTTAAGAGTGTCACACCCACAAATATTCGAGGGAACTAACATGGTATGCAGTTTTGGTAAAGAAAACAGGGCGACTTAACTTTTGTTAACTAGAGTACAAGCCAGTAAAGTATGAATACAATATATTTTCTAATATTAAATCGTTTACTGCTTGATTCACTAAAAATGCTCAGAAGTGTCAAGAGTCGATGAAATAAAGTATTTTTTGGAATTACAGAGCCTACTCTCAGATGATATTGCGATAAAAAAAGCGACATCCCGTCTTAGTCTGAATACGTTAGAGTGCGAACTATTTCTGCGAGGTTCTAGACGTCAAAAGTGATAGCTTCACTACGCGTAGTGGAACTTGAATACATGGGGTAGGCTGAAGAAGAATGTCCTGGTCCTTATAAAAATATCTTCAAAAAATACAACTCTCGCAAAACTCTAAATCTAACAAAACACTCTCATTAAAAAAAAAAAAAACACTTTATTATACTTTTTTATCGGCTTTTGCTTTATAGCGGTAAAAACAACTTCCTCCTCTCAAAAAACGGTTAAAGTGCAGGCGAGCTGGTGTAAGTTATACATGATCATTGAAAACCTGAGAGTGTGGTTTGAAAACAGAAAAACGTGAAGTAGAAAGAAAAAGGGACAGACAACGTCTCAAAATCAGCTAAAACTTTATTTCCTCTACGTCTTACATACAACTCCCCCGGACGTCGAAGGTCACCACCACCACAACGGTTGATCAGTGAACTACACACAATACTCCGGAATGACAATTCAACAAACCGCAACCAATACGTAAAAAAAAGTCATACAAACAGAAACACAAGGTCGTCACCACCGCACCCGGAAGGACTTCGACGCGGACAATGGAACACCAGCACTTGGAAACACGAAAAGACCGTCTCTAACTTACCCCCATTCCCGTGGACTGAACCATGATTCACACACAGCCGCTAACAATGCCGCCCATTACGATCCCGAACCCAACAATGCAAACAACTGCGAAGCAGCCTCCTCCCCTTTTACGTTCACCCCAAACAAGATCTTTACAGCCGAAGAAAGTTTTTTGACTTACCTCCCATTAGCAGTAGACGTAAAGGCAATCAAGTTTTTAGCTGAGTTTGAAACGTTGTCTGTCCCTTTTTCTTTCTACTCCACATTTTCTGTTTTCAAACCGCAGTCTCAGGTTTTCAATCATCATGTATTCCTCCTCTATATCTTTCACTATAAAGAAAACATCAAGTTGTATATACAAGAATCAACTACGCTCTGAACGCGAACTGTTAAGTAAATAAAAATTGAAACTAAGCGTGATGTGGCCAAAACACTTTGGTGCATGTACCGCGTTAACAATAAAGCAGGCCAGCCCAACAAATAAAACGAATAATCTTTCGCATGTTGGTATAAAAATTAACTCTAGAAAAATATTGTCAAAATGTCATTCTATAAAATTGTGCGACTGTACATTTTCTAGTAAAAACAGAAGGAAACCGTACAATGGGTGGTCGAGGTAAAAAATGCACGTAATTGACCTGCAGCTCACGTAACTGATATCAGCCATATGAATTAATTGCCACGGGATATATTATGGGCTATTTTATGTGTGGGGAGGCTTCGTGTTAGTCAAAGCTTGCCGGTCACTGAGAGCATCGCATCTCAACGTGTTGTATTTGCTGTGTCCATATGGCTTAGTAGTGAAAAATGTGAAGTGTACACGCCGTTAAACTGTGCGATGTTCGGCGTGCTCGCACACAAATTGAAAACCCAAGGTTGCACTTGCAATGTTTGCGTGCTGAGACTACAGCAGGTTAGAAAATATGTTGTTCATATTGATCTTACTAACCACCTATGAATCAACATACTAATAGGTGATACAGGTTAAGTGCAAAGAAAGATATGCCTTTACCTGCACCACTCAGCTGTGTCGTGGCTTGAGCAGAAGGATGGAGAAGGCAAATCCAAAAGGTATCCGTCACATTGTCCTTTCTAGAATTCATCACAAAACGCCACGATGTTGGTAGTAGCTTGCGTGAATATTTTGTCATCCGCGGAATATTTGCCCACCCTCGTTAATGAGTGTTTGATTAAAAGATGCACACTCTGTGGTCGGTGAAGTCCGGGACAGTGAGGACTGACCGTCATGTTTATTGTGCCTTGTCTTCTTTGCAGTGATCACAGGTCCCACTAAAATAACCGTGAAGAACTGCGTCACAAGCTTACCTGTTTCGTGGACGAATGCGCAGCTGGGTATAGTGTAAGACTGCTGTTTTTTTTAATTTCTTGCCTTCAGTATGATGTCAAAGGGGAAGGCTTAATTATTAGATAAATGTAGAGGGCGTTTGGATTTGCATGAATACAATAACATTAGGACTTTACACGAGGTACGCACTAGCGCACCCAATCAACGGCAGCGATAATGCAGTTGATAGAAAGTGTATAAGATATGGTGATTTAAAAACGCCGAAAGCAAAACCATATATTTTTTTCAGAAATTGTAGTGCAATAGTCTGCCGATTCTATGCATTAAACAAGGTACCAGAACATACATCCACCAGAAACTGTATAAAAGTAATCTCAAGACAAAGAGACTTCTACTCTTGATTTTAGAAATTCACTAATTATTCGGTAGGCATTTTTAATTGATTCTGTGCTTTGTTGGTTTCCACGTAGAACATTATTTTCCGATAGACAACACTCACTGCCCTACAAACACGTTTTCGTCGTTCAATTTTCGAAAAAGTGCACGCGCAACACGTGTTATCAATCCGCACGGTATAAAGCCAGCGAGTGGATTCAACACGCAGAGACAAGATGTGGCCTTCCTTGGACCTGTTTGCTATTATATGCAATGTGTCGATGCGATCGATATGCTGAGCGGAAAGGAACGTTATAATTTTCACACTGTAGTACAAGTTTTGTTTGTGTATTTGGACGAATTCGTGGTTTTATTGTAAAAACGTTAAAAGTATATGTTTGATGTTAAGGTTGATAAAGGAAGGACATGAACATTAGACAGATACCAAGACCGGTTCATAAATATCTCTCCAGATGTGGCGATTTAAAAAGCCTCACTACGTTCGGCTGTGCTCCGACGACCTCACGCGTTTGGGTGTTCGTGTGCGTCCAACGTTTTGACCGTCTCGTGCATTCGGCGTAACGCGTGACCTTGGCGTCGCGCCTGCTTGCCGCCGCTTCCAGCATCGCTTCGCCGGCCGGATACCGATGGGATTAAGACAACGCCTCCTGTTGTTTCTGTTTGCGATTTTTTCCCTCTCGTTCGGCGAGAGGAAAGAGAAAAAAACGTGACCCATTTGTGCAGTAAGCCTTGGGCGACACCGACGATTGGCCCTTCGGAAGGGAAAGTAGGACTTTAGAAAACTGTGTGGAAAACACAGACTCTTTAGGCCCGTTCACACACTTGCGACCTCTTAAGGCCGAGTGCCTTGGAACTTAATATCTCTTGCGACGAGAGGACACACTGGTGCCATCGATTGGGTAGCGGTGTAAACTTGGCGGTCCGGCATAATTTCTGTTTCTCTCGCGCATTATCCTTTCTTTCTTGCTCATCAAACTTTTGTTAACCTCATAAACGAGCCTTTCTCATAGGTATTACGCACATTTGACCTCGCCAATCTCGCAAAGCCTTCGCTCTTGTGAAACGCAGTTCCAGGCTCACCGCATGGATGGCACCAGCGTGCCAGTGTGATCTATCGTCCTAAGTAAGGATGTCGCGAACCACCCTATAGGTTCGATTTCGAAGGGTTTCAAAATTCGCGAAGCAAACTCAGGTTCGATTTAAAAAAATTTCGATATTTTCGTACCGACCGAGGTTCGAATTCGAAAGAAATCTGCAACTTTCGATCACAGTGGAGTTTCGAAATCGAAAAGTTCAAAGCTTGCACGGTTTCTAAACTTTCGGGTTCGAATATTTTGAATATTTTTATAATTAAGGTTCGATAAATTCGAAGATTTCGAACTTTCCTAGCTTGAAATTCGAGATATTCGAGAAATTTGAATTTCTTGAGATCTGAAGTTCGAAAAATTCGAGGATTTCGATATTCTTTGGAAATAAAATTCGCAAACTTCGAACGCTTCGAATTTTTAGAGACATAAAGTTCGAACAATTCAAAGATTTTGAATTTCTTTCTGCATAAAGGTCGAAAAGTTCGAAAGTTTCGATTCTCTTTTAACGCTAAATTCAAAGTAAAAACTTCGCAGATTTTTGAATTCCTTTCAAGTCCAAGTGTTCAAGTACAAAGTCCGGTTTTCAACTTCCCCCAAAGTTTCAGTTTCAAATAACGTTTTCACGACTCACTGGTTTTCACGAAATCAAGTTTAGAAAAGTTAGGGTGTGATATCCAGATTCTGCGAAGTTGGTCAGGCAATTAAATGAGACGACGTGTCCCGGATGTGTTGGAATATCTGCCAGTGCAGAGTGACGTGTGACCATAGATCAGTAAATGTGACCGCCAGCCCGAGGGGGGGGGGGGAGGATTTAACCTGCATCACGCAGTAGTGATCACACGAACACACTGTTTTATGATACTCATCCAGTTCGAAACGGCCAGGGACGAGCAGGAAGTTGAGGCTCAGAAAAACGTTGAAGCAACCTGGCAAACTGCCTCCCCACTCCTTGCACGCTGGTAGTAATCCGATCGAACGCCGCCCGAGTGACGCAGGCATATAGTAAGTTAAGTTTGTAATTGTCCTGGAGGTTTATTTTCTGGGACGGAGGAATCGCCTCGCAAAAAGCACGGAAGCCGACACAACTCTAGGTCGAGGGCGTGGTCGAGCTTATTTTAATCTGAAATTATTTATGCATATGTATAGCAACTTTCGCTCTTCACTGCATAAAATGTCGCGTAGATGGTCATTGCCAGGAACTCGTTGTCAGAAGGCAGTACTTGACACATGCTTAGTGGTTCGGAAGCTCAAAGCTATGTCTTTTCAACCTAAATACCCTATTGAAAATTGCATCAAAATACGTAATTTGGGACATTGACTGCCAGTCAGCAGCCTTGGTGGAACGTGATGGACCATCAGACGTCATCTGATGGTCCATCAGATGACGTGTGACAGCCACTGCCAAGGTAATTTCATCAACAAGGGCAGCATTTATATAAGAGTAAAGCTATACGCACTCATAAATATCGCCAAATGCCTCGATAAAACAAAATGTTCGAGAAAAAGAAAGAAAAAAAAAGCAGGACCACCGCGGATCGAACCCGCGACCACTTGCGTACAAATCGGACACCTTAACCCCTGTCCTATGCCTTTATTTTTCTTTATTGTCCTGTGCTATGCCTTCGTTTTGAAAACTCGATTTGACCATTCCTTTTATACTAGATGCTTCGGCTGCAAATGCAGTCAAGCCTCCAGCATGTTATGCAAAGCGCTCGTACATCACTCGCCAGTTCTACTCACCTGCCATGTAGAGTACTTTCGCGTCGTAGAACGATCCTTTTGTTCGCGCGTCTCCGGCCCAGTAGACCTGGTACACCTTGTCGTTTTCAACTACACCGCTAAAGTCCCTTACATCGTCGGAACTCACAACAGGCTGGGTCTTGTCGAGTAGAACTTCTACTAAAACATAAGACATTCTAGAGCCCGGGCAGGATCGACAGGTTGGAGCAAGCGGGCAAACAAAACGAGTCGAGAGCGATCGTTCATGAAAGCTCGGCGAAGCCTCTACGGGCGAAGCCCATAGAGGCGTTTCTTCGGGCTTCTGATCAAGGTTGTCAATCGGCTGCGTGTCATATCTCTAACATCAGCGGTTTTATGGGCTCACGTCCCGAAATCGTTTTCTTGTGCATAGATTATTTTTCGTATTCATAGATTTGACGAAATAGTGGTATCCGAACAAACTTTACGTCCTTTGACCGTACGTCTGTCCGCACGTCAAAGCTTTTTGACGTATAGTCAGAGGCAATCGATGTACAATCAGAATCGCCACCAAGACATCTTGATGGCATTTCGCGGCGGCCGACTGCCACCAGGAAACCATCAGAAAGCCGAAAAGTGGAGTCTGACTGGAGTTTGACTGTCGGTCAGAGTAACTTGTTGGCCAATCAGACATGCTTGACATACAGTCAGGCACAGTCAGCGGTCCACTAGAAAACATTGACTGCCAAACAGGGTCACATTGATGAATTTTTTCCTTCGGTTACCTGTGCAATAAAAAAAAAAAAAAAAAAAACATGATTAAATGCGGGGATATAAAGCTGGAGAAAAAAAAAACTACCAAGAATTCGCCGGAAGTGTTGTATTCTTGCATATTCAGAGGTTCAGAACTTCGAAACAGGTGTCTCCTACCAAAATGTGCACAGGCTAAAAGAAACACGTCCCAGACACGTGAAGCAAAAAAAAAAGTTTTCTTTTAATGACGTGCAATCTTGAACAACCTAATAAATCTTCTCACATGAGTTAATTTACTCCTTAGTGTGAAAACACAATAAATACATTATTTTGGATTCTGCAGATGGCAATGATATGTACTGTCTGTGGTGTTAATTTAAATGCGATACCTTGAACAACTTAGACGAAAATAAATACCAAGTTTAGGGCATAACTGCATGTAGATACATGTTTGGACATTTCTTCCAAACTCACCTTGAATAGCAATAATCACATCTTAAGACGAAACTTACCTAGGCTATACATATATCATTCTTAAAAAGATTAACATCTCTACCATAAATACCTTCGGCTACAGCGCGCTTCAAATCTGGCACAAACGATGATCGTCGAAAACCCGTCGTCCTTCCTCGCCCCTTCGGGAATTTATTTATTTAAAACTAAGCATACCAGAACATTGAAATAAACGGCATTGTCTTTCGTAGGGAACGCAGCACCGTATGTAAAAGTTCGAGAACATAAATTACGAATCTACCTCACTTATTGAATTCAAATATTACCGTCCGCCGGTCTTTCGAAGTTCGACGAACGTCGAACTTTTACCCTAAAAGTCGAATTTCGTCGAACTTCTGACTTTTCAGGATTCGAAATTTCGACACTTTTCGAATTCTTTTGATAAATAAGTTTGATAGTTCGAAGATTATCGAATTAGTTAGCATAGGAAATTCGACAGTTCGAAAATCTTTTTTTAGTGGAAGAAGTTTGAAAGTTCGAAAATCATCAAATTTTTTTGTCAGTCAAGTTCGGAAGTTTGACACGCGTCGAATTTTGCAGCGCGATAAGCTCGAAAGTTCGAAAAGGATCGAATTTTTTTGCGTAATACGTTCTACGGTTCGAACAGCGTCGAACTCCTTAGTTTATCAAGTTCGAAAAATTGATTTCCTTCAAATTTTACAATATAAAAAATTCGAATCTTTCGAACCTTTCGTACCGCTTGATTCGATCATCGAAAATTCGGTTCGAAAAAAGTTCGCGGCATCCCTAGTCCTAAGAGGTTTTAAGGGGTTTCAACAGGTCTCGTCCCTCTCGGTCGTACTCAGTTGCAAGTGTCTGAACGGGCCATTAGAGAAGTTATAATCAGTTCCATGTAAACTTTTTTTTAGAGTGGAGTTTAGGCTATAAGCATTGAAGTGTTGCTTAATAAGGGAGGATAATAATATTTTACGAACTGATGTGTTATTTACACGGGTAGTTATATTTTGCATAGTATTTTCCTTTATTCAAAACTCTATTGTGTCCGTGTTCTTCTATAATAAAATAATGTTAAAGTAATTTGGTGTCCAGAACAAAAGTATGGGTGGCCCTCTAACTGTGTTATAGACGCGTTACGGAATGGGCCGCACTTATAGACTGACAGTAATCTATAAATATACTATAGTTGGCATACTATGAAACAAAACTCCTAAAGTTAATATATTTTTAACAAAATTCTTATTTTATGCACCAAACATATCAGTTTTTAATCTTCCACATTCACAAAATATTCTTTAAACATATACGTTTTACAGTGCTACATACATCAACAAACTCGAGGTTTTACGAAAATGTTAAAAATGAGGCAGTCTATTGTGAATTGTTTGTTTTAAAACACATTAAGTAATGTGTTTAAAAAAGTATTCAATGTGGTGTTTTTTAATATATTTTCGCGAAACGTCGCGTTTGTTCAGGTGTGTAGCAGTGAAAATACGAATCTCTATACTTATTATTTTGGAAATATGTCCTCATCTGAACTCATATTTGTCAACTGATTAAACCAATAATGATGTCAGTTGTAAATAGCGATACCAAGTGCATTAGGACTAATGAGCTATTAATGTTCTTCTAGGATTTTCCTTGGAGTGATAATTCTGATATCAGTCATGAGCTCTATCGTTGACGTCCGGCTTACACGAAGTGAAAAACTGCAAACCAAGCCAGCACGAAGAAGTGAGTTCATATTCATCACCTCTTTACGGGTCTGGAAAAAAGAGTAGTTTGAAATATTTCCATCTCGAGTGCTTGTTGTTTCATTGCTCGAGCATGGACATAAGGTGCCTTCTGTTCCAAATAGAACATATGTATCTGAAGACCGATATACATATGACGGTTAGCCGGGTTACTAAATTTTTCTAGAGTCATGTTTGTTTTGTTTCTGATAAAATGGTTTAAAATCAAAAGTACATCCACAAGCAGGAATGTCAGAAATACAAGAGTATTTAAACAAATGTTTACTGGTTCACAAGATGCTAGTTAATATGGTTGTTAACGAGTATAAAGATCTCTCGATCTACCAATTTTCATTTGACGGTAGGTCAACCTGCTTAAATCAAAGAGTTGTAAAATATTTGGCCACGGAAAGAAATTGACGATATTTGCTGTACAACTTATTTCCTTTCGACTGAAATAGCGGCTTATATAAAAAAAAGGGCATATCAGTGTAATATCGGAAAGGGGAACATCTGCTCTTTGGAGCTTTAACCTCAGCAGCAATAAAAGAAATGATAAACTAATGATTGAAATCCTGATTGTATCTTGTTGCGAAGATGAGCGGCAGTCACGAATAACATAGATGTGCTCGGAAGATGAAGCCGAGTGCTTAAAAGGTGGCAGGGTCTTGCGCACGGGTCTTGCACGTCGGCATTGCGCACCACTGCTGCAGTATCGTCCTCTTCCTTTTATGAAATTCAGCCCGTAAATTCATTTGGTGTCAATGCAATGGGATGCCCACGTGAGCCTCTAGGCTCCTAAAATAGGTCACCCTGGAACAAAACAAAAATAATCGCATCGGCATATAAAGCATCGCACCCCTTTCTCCTCGACCGCAGGCAGACTGATGAAGTACATCACAGCGTTCTCAATTCCTGCAAACACTCGCGCACTTCTTGCGGTCAGCGAAGACAAGACGGCCGAGTCTTACAACTACCGTTTTCTGCACGGACTGCGCTTCTTCAGCCTTTTGTGGATCGTTCTTGGTCACACGTCCATCGCTTTTGACCCCATCGTGTGTAAGTAACTTTCTCCTGAATGCGGAATTATGAAATTAAAAAAAAAAGTGAAAGCGTCTATATGCTCTATGTTCTCGCTTAGCAGCTAGGTCGCAAATGCGTATAGGCTCCGTGCGGGAACTATAGGGGGCGCTTTAAAAAACGTCCGTAGCGCCGCTAGCGGAGGAGCTGGCGTTCCACAGTGAGGAGCGTTGAGCAGCCTACGGCGCCTTTTCGCATGCCAAACTGTGGCGGCGGAAGTGCGTACGGACAAAACTTTTGCTCTTTAAGCCGATACGTTTAGGGTGACGTTCCATGAGTGCTGGGGTAGACCTGAGCAAGGGCATCTAGCTGTTCTCCACTTATATATTGAGTTTGAGTCGTTACTAGGGGTAATTTCTCTAGTTGCGGCCGAAAAAGGGGTTGGAACAATTTTCCGAAAAGCAAGACGGCCACCACCATAATTTCTCTGAGTGGGAAATTTGTTTCGCTCGTCGCTGTAAATGAGACTGCTGGAACGATGATATTTGGACGCGAGTGAGATGTTCACCAAGTTTGTGCACGAAGTGTGCCAAGTTTCATTAAAGGCCGACGTACACTTCGCGCTTTTCATTTTTGCCCTCCTCTCCTTTTCTATATCCTCTCCACTTTTAAGCTTGTCCCAACTTCGCTCCCCTCGCAGCTTAGGAGGGGGGAGCGCTAACAGGATTATCTTCCTTGCAGAAAAACGATGTTGTACGTCGGCCTTTAAGACAGCAGGTGTGAAAGTTATGTTTCTAAGGAATAAAAAAATAAAGCTGTACGGGATATCCAATATTGGACATAAAATGTTGTGTCATAACCTGGCTGTGCGAATTGCAGATTTGGGCACACAGGTGCTTGGACTTGACCGTAACATGATACAGCACTTACTATACCAAAAAGAGGTGGCATAGGGAAACCAGGTGGAAATTTGGTTTGAACGGCGTAACTCAATGGTAACCGGTTTTGACCATGAAAGGGCTGTCAAGAGAATACCACTCTTCGTGGGAGGTGGAGACTTTACAGGTAGGGAGGGACTAGTGGACTGTACTACCAGTTGAAACAACGTTACAAAGGTGGTTCTAAAGCCGAGAAAACAAAGTTGTTTTCCAACACACGGTTTGGCCGTCAAAGGCTTTTGCGGTCAGCTGTTGTGTAATAACCTGTTGCGCGAGGTGCTGATTTTCGGCACACAGGTACTTTGACATTACCGTAACTTGACACAACACTTATTATACCAAAAAGAGGTGGCATAGCGAAACCAAGTGGAAATTAAGTTTGGGCGGCGTAACTAAATGGGAACCGGTTTTGACCATGAAAAGGCTGTCAAGAGAATACCACTCATCGTGGGCGGCGTACACTTTAAAGGTAGGAAGAGAGCAGTGGACGGTACTTCCAGTTATAACAACTTTGTTATAGGTGGCTCTAAAGCCGAGAACAAAAAATTGTTGTCTACAGAACTCGGGGTGTCAGCGTTTCCACATCCAAAAGGAGGCTGATCAAAAAAGAAAGCACACCACATAAACTTCCATACTCAATCGTCGATTCTCCAGTGATTCCGAGTTTCATTGCAGTTTTCCTTATTTTCATATTTGTCACTTTTTTTTTTTTTCACCGTTCGAATCTTTATACATGAAGTACAGATCGCGTGCCATACTTGTCCGGAAATATAATTGACACGTACGATGGGGACGAAACTTCTTCGGGGGGCATTCCTGCAACGAAATTGGCGCTGCATACCCGTGAGTGTGGGATGGCATTTCAGTTCGTCCCATCGGCGCTAACACATGTAGGCGTCACTGGTACGAAAACAAACGCAGAGCGCAAAGGTGCAGTGTAGAATATGTCAGCCGAGCCGACACAGTGGCAGATATGATCGGGAGACTAAATTCCTCGCGTAGTACGGCACGGGTCCATCGTTGTCGCTCTCCTACAAAACATCGGCGAGTTGAAAAACTGAAACTTTGTCCCCACGAGATACGACGCACAACTAATGAAGTACTTAACGACGCAGCACCGGCAGCACTTCATGCTGTGAACCCAGCGCAACCGCACCGCTCCGACTTCAATGCGTACCAACGTACACATCGCGACACTGTTAGCGCGAACACGACATCGGCGCTTTCTCGCATGTCATTAGGAAATAGTATTAGTGGGCACACAATTTTACCCCTCATATTAGAGCCCTAAATGAGCTCTTTCTATAACAGACCTCTTTGATGAAACCGTTCCGTTTCAAGAGAAAAACACAGAAAACTGGCGACCGCTTGTGCGCGCTAACAGTGTCGCGCTCTGTACGTGGCGTGGTTTCGATTTCGTTTTGTTTGGGGTTCTCACTGCCTACCTTCGGTAACGGCCGCGCGGCGGCGCGTCAGTCGCGTCGCACGGAGTGTATATAAATGACTCAGAATCATTATAATTTTAACGATCACCTGTCGCCCCTATTTGTATGTAGAGTGCGTTGAATAAGAAACTGTATTTTGTATTATAAGTATGAGGCATACTCTACAATTCTGAAACTGAAAAAAAAATCACTGAGTTACGTACCCCGGGGGAATGTATAGGAAATTAGGGAAATCGTTGGCCGACAATAAAATAATAAAAAAAAAAACGGTAGCTACAACAATAAAAAAAAAAAAAAAAAACGAAAAAAACGGGTCGGTGTTTGAGTGGGCTAGCATTCCGTTTCTGGCTGCCGATAGGAGCGGACGCAGAATGGGCTCCGTGCGAGCAGCGATAGCGGCCGTCGAGGGTCGCGGTGACTCGGCATCTTCTGGTTCAAACGACTATCGTATCGTCCTTCCTCCATTGCCAGCCGGCGAGGCGATGAAGCGTGCAGTTATTCTGCACTGCGACATCTCCGGAAGACCCTACAGGCTTGAAGATTTTCGGAAGCCGCTGAAAGACATCGGCGTGATCGGGGAGGTGACCGGAATCGGGGCATACCAGATGTCGCATGTCTGGCTCCTCGATATGCGGCCGGACGAAGCGAAGAAGAAGCTGCTCGACGTCGGGCAGTTCCTTGTCAAGGAGAAGTCGCGCCTCGTCGTCAATCCGACAAGGCAAGAAGTGCGGGTTAAGTTGCATTGGGTGGCGTTCGACGTGACCAACGACACGATACGACGAGCCTTCGGGGAGTACGGCGAAGTGAAAGAGGTGACGCGAGAGAAGTGGAGGGTCGCCGACTTCGAAGGCGTGGAGTCTACGACGCGGCTCGTCCGGCTGGTGCTGCACGAGGGCGTCTCGCTGGACCGTCTTCCACACCAGCTGCGCCTTGGCAGTGGCGCGGTTCTGGTGGTGGTTCCCGGCCGGGCTCCGATGTGTCTACGATGCCGCACCAAGGGGCATATTCGGCGAGACTGCCGGGTACCTAAGTGCTCCGAGTGCCGCGCATTTGGACATGTGTCGGCCGACTGCACACGCTCGTACGCCGGTGCTGTTGGGCGGGGCACGGACGGAGACCACAGCGAACTCGTTATGGACGAGGACGAGGCGGAGGGCGCAGCGGCGCCTGCAACGGCTCAATCCGAGCCGAGAGAGGCGCAGGAAGGGGCCGCCACCACCACCGCTGTGACGAGCGGTGCTGACCTGCAGCCGGTGGCGGTGACTTCGAGGCCGGAGCAGCCGGAGGCGCAACAGTCGGCCACGCCGGAGTCGGGCATCAAAGAGGTCAATGCCTCCGGAGTGGATGTTCCTGTGTGCGACGATGTCAACAGCAACTCGGAGATGGAAGCGTCGCTGTGATGCCAGCCTTGAGGCATCGCAGGAGCGTCGGCTTAGTCAGCTTGAAAAGGAGTTAAAAGTTGTCGGCGGAAGGGGAAAGAAGATGCGAGTCGCCAGTCAAGGGCGGTCGTCGTCGCTTCCACGCGGTGACAAGACGGCGGCCGGAACGCCTGCGGGCATGGAACACTGCGCCTCGTAAAACTGAGGGGGTAAGCACCGAGTGCTCCGTCTGAACCATTCTACCATCGTGTCTCTAGATAGGTTACTGCGAATTGCGACCCTAAATGTACGAGGGCTGGCTGCTGGGAGGCGGCAGAACCAGCTGTATCGCCTCGTGACAGAGCAGGACTTTTTTATTTATTTATTTATTTACAGATACTACTGCCTTCTCAAGGAGGGCGTTGTAGGACGGGCTTCTAAACAATGACTGAAACGTACAATATGGGACAAGGCCAGTGCAACGAACATATTAAAGAGCAGAAACCGTGAAACCGATAACCGAAATACTGCACAACAATGAAACGAAACAGTGAGCATCATTACACTTTGCCATGTACATTTTAGCATTTCCGCTAGAAAGCGAACAAGACATTGAACGATGTTATATGCACAAACGACCAACACAACTTAGTTCGAGATATATAGCTGCCAAACTATTTCAGGAGCAGTGCATTGAAAAATTGGCTAACAGACAGCAGTCACAACAAAATCAAAACAATAAGCAATAAGTAGCCTCGAGGTTATTTAAATAATGAAAAGAGCGAGGCTTTAAATGATTGGATGGAAGTCGTGTTTACGATGTCAAAAGGCAGCTCATTCCATTCAGTAATGGTTTTAGGAAAAAAAGAAAACTTGAAGCAGTCGGTATGGCATTGATAGTCTGTAAGTGATAAGGCATGGTAGCTACGTGTGCTTCTCGCAGATTTTAGAGTGACATAGCGTGACCTGTCTATTCTAAACCCATCGTTTATCAGTGTGTATAGGAAAGTGAGTCTGTTAATTTTCCTACGCGTTTGGAGGGGCTGGATACCGGCTATGCTGTATAGGGCACTCACAGAATCTAATCTTTTGTATTTGTTGTAAATAAATCTTAGTGCCCTCTTTTGTATTCTTTCGAGTTTATTTATGTTCGATAATGTGTGTGGATCCCAAATAATGTCAGCATATTCTAAAAGTGGCCTGATGAGAGATTTGTAGGCTATTAATTTTGTTGCAGTTGTAGAGTGTCTTAAGTTACGTTTCAGATACCACAGTTTGAACATCGCCTTCTGACACAGCGAGTCAATGTGGGCATTCCATCTGAGATCAGAAGATATAGTGACTCCAAGATATTTGAATGAAGAAACTTGTTGCAGAGCAGAGTTATTTAAACTGTATGAAAAGACCAACGGAGACTTTTTACGCGTTATTGTCATCGAAACACATTTTTCAAGGTTTAACTGCATTTGCCATGTCTGGCACCAGTCACTGATTTTTTTCAGGCTCGAATTGAGATTAGATTGATCTGCGCCATTTTTAATTTCAGAAAATATAACCAGATCGTCGGCAAATAGGCGAAAATTTATGTTTATGTTATCTTTTACTACGTCGTTTATATAAACGAGGAAAAGGAGAGGGCCTAACACGGATCCATGGGGAACACCTGAATGCACCGGCAGTAATGATGATCGTTCCTTCTTTACCTCAACAAGCTGTTTCCTATTGCATAGGTAGTCTTTAATCCACCGAAGCACTTTGCCATTTGGTAATAATTTAGATAGTTTTACAAGAAGTTTGGGGTGTGACACACGGTCGAAGGCCTTCGAAAAATCTAAAAATATTACATCCGTTTCCCCCTTTTGTTAATAATTTCCGAAAAATAATGAACCGTTTCCGTAAGTTGCGTAGTCGTAGAGAGCTTACGCCTGAATCCATGTTGTTCAGAACAAATAACGTTGGTTGTTTCGAGAAAAGAAGAAATATGATTATGTACTATATGCTCAAGCAGTTTGTTGACCGTGCAGAGCAAAGAAATTGGTCTATAATTAGTAGTGTCATCGGTGCTCCCCGATTTGTGGATGGGAACGACTCTTGCACATTTCCAATCATCTGGCACTGAACCTTCTCGCAGCGATTTTTCGAATAAACAGTATAAATATTTAGAACACCATTCCGCGTATCTCATTAAAAATTCATTCGGTATATCGTCGGGACCAGAACTTTTTTTAGTATCTAGACTGAGCAGAGAAGCGAACACTCCTTCCTCAGAGACGGCAATATCAGGCAGTGACTGTGAAAACTGAAAATCTGGCGAGCTCGGTTCGACACCGTTGTCTTGCGAAAACACACTGGAAAAGTACTGGTTAAAGGCGGTGGACATTTCTTTCCCCGCAGTTACGTCTACTCCGTCAACAATTATTTTATCTAGCTGTTCCTTCTTGGGAGAAATGTATCGCCAGAATTTCCTTGGGTCTGTTATTAAAAAACGAGGTAGTGAGACGTTAAAAAAGTTATACTTGGATTTGCGTATAGAATTGTTTAACACCTGCTTTTGCTCCCTCATCTTGTCAGTATATTCTCCTAGTAGAAGATTGTGTTTATTTTTGCGCAGTCTATGAATTCTGCGTTTTAAGTGAATAATATTACGCGTTAACCACGGTTTGTTATGATTTTTGGAGCGGAGAGTTCTTTTAGGCACATAAAGATTCAAACACCCATGAACTAGGTTTTTGAAATACAACCACATTTCGTTCACATTATTTTCTGGCGAAGAGTACAGACTAAGAAAAACGTCATGTTTAATTGCAAATTGGTCAATAACACTTTCGTCGAGCGCGTTCTTAATATCGTACACTCTGCGTGTGCTCCTACGAGCAGGACTAGCACAACCTACACTAGAGGGATTATATTCAAAAACAACAATGCGATGATCTGAGATGCCTTCCGAGACCTCACATGAAAAGGTGCGCTTCGCGACATCACTTGAAACAAACACGAGATCAAGAGTATTTGACGATGAAGCTTGAACACGTGTGGCTGTAGTGACGGTTTGATACAGGTTTAGATTGAACGACATTTCAGTTAACAAGACAGAATCAGTACAGTTGTGGTTCAAAGGAGAAAGATTTTCCCAGCTAATATTGGGAAGGTTAAAGTCACCTGCAATAATAACGTGCTTATTTTTTTTTTTACAATGGGCGTGAGGTGCGAGTATAAATTTTCTAGAAACGACAAGTCAGCATTAGGGGGACGATAAACACCACCAACAATAATGGGAGGAGAAAATGAGTTTATTCTAGCCCAACAAGACTCGGTTCCATCAACATCATTCATAACCGTAAAGTTCAGCGTATCTTTTAACATTATTGCGACCCCTCCACCTCGAGAGCACCGGTCTTTTCGAATGATTTTAAATCCGCTGGGAACAATTTCAGAGTCACTGATAGAGCTATGAAGCCATGTTTCAGTGATGACCAGTACATCGGGGTCATGCTCAGCTAACAAAATGTCAAGATCGTCAAGCTTGTTCAAAAGGCTACGAGCATTTACGTTAATCAGCTTAAAACTACTTGGCCCTGTAAGTTGATGTCAAGGTTGGGAAAATGAAGAAGCTGCATGCAGCCTTTCACGCTGAGCAGTATCACAGTTCCAAACATAGGCGTCACCGTTGATAAGGAGCTTATCATAGACGAGTTTAACCTTTTGTTTGTTAGCTCTCTCGGCTTGGGAGCTCTCCCATAAGTTACGACGCAATGACTGTACACGAACAGAGTAATCTTCGCCAATAGCGATATTAGTACCTTTTAGCTTCGTAACATTTTTCAAGAGGGCTATCTTATCATTGTAGTTAAAAAGCCGCACTATAACTGGTCGCACTTTGTTTCTTTGATTTTTCCCTAGCCTGTGCATGCGTTCGATGGAAGTTACCGTGACGCCTAGCATGCTTTCGAAGATGTTCACACTTACATACTCTTTTAAACCGTAAAAGGTCTCTTGAGCTACCTCAGGAATACCATAAATTATTAGGTTGTTGCGTCGTGATCTGTTTTCAAGATCGTCCAGTTTCAGTTCAATATGCGATACGGAAGATGTTAGACCTGTTATTTTCTCCTCGCAATCTTGTATTTTCTTTACTTCCATGCTCAGGTTTTCAATCGTCCGTTCGATAGAATCTAAGCGATTATCAAGTTTTGCAAGCGCTTGATCGAATGACGATTTCCACGTTTTGATGTCCGCTACGTCTTGAGCCATCTTGTTTTGACTCTCGAGAATCTGCGCAAGCAATTCCTGAGTTGTAGGCCCAGGGTTCAGTTCTACATCGCCCGACAGGGCCAACTTGATTATGGAGTTTATAGCGGAAATGAAATCAGAACATGCCTGGGGGCTTGGCAGCAGTAAAAGACAGATGTTATTGCTTTTGTGAGAGTCAGAATCAATTTGACCAACCTGCACGAGAACGAAGAACAGTTTAGGCGTCATGTTGGTTTGCTGCTGCCAAGCCCAGTGGTGGATGCTGGCGTCAGTCGCTCTTTTATACCCCGAAGGCTCTGGCGCTGTAGTCGAAGATGGTCTGGTGACTTGTGACGATGCAACTCTGGGGCTCACGCGGAGTGGTTGTCGATACGACGTGAAATTTAAGGACAGCAAGTTCACACGCGGCAAGTGTACGTTTACAATCAGCGCTGTAGCGTGGTTGTTTCCTTGGACGAAGTGACTTGTAGAATGGTAGTCGACTGGCCACGGGGATGCCATGATCAGCAGCTGCACGAGAACGAAGAACAGTTTAGGCGTCATGTTGGTTTGCTGCTGCCAAGCGCAGTGGTGGATGCTGGCCTCAGTCGCTCTTTTATACCCCGAAGGCTCTGGCGCAAACGAAAGTTGAGGGCGAAGACCAGACGGAGCGCATGGTGAGACCTTTTACGGCGCGTTATGACGCCTGTGTTAGTCACGCGGTTGGGAAGTCGGCGGGATGTGTTCTTTTTGTTCGCAAATGTTTAGGGGCTGTTATCCATTCAGTGGTCACATGTGAGTTGGGGAGACTGGTCGTTTGCGATTTTTCTTTCGAGGATCGAGAGTGGCGGATCATCTGTGTATACGCGCCAACTAGGGTTCAGGAAAGGCGCATATTTTTCGAAAGTGTTCGGCACTACTGTGATACTGAACGGGTTGTTTGTTTTCTGGGGGACTTTAACTGTGTGTTCTCTGCGCACGATAAAACAAGCTCTACTCCGTACCAAGACTCGAGCACCGTGCTTTTAAGCGACATAGTTAACGACTACGGCCTCGAAGACGTGGGAGAATGTGTCAATAGTGGGAGGGGCGTTCAGTTTACCCATTTTCAAGGGACCAGTCATTCCCGTCTAGACAGAGCGTATGTATCGCTGGAGGTGGTACCATTTTGTTTCGACTACACGATGTGTCCTATTTCCTTCAGCGACCACTGTCTGGTCAAGTTCTGCGTTAGAAAAAAATCGGGAAATAGAAAAATATTTAGTTGGGACTTATGGAAACTAAATTGTAAGCTGCTGGATGACGACATTTTTAGAGCTGATGTCGAGGCCGCAATAGAAAAATTAAGGGATGTAAAGGCATGTGGGTATAGGCTAAGCTGGGAACATTTTAAGCAGGAGATAAAGATGAAGGCATTAGAACGAGCTAGTATAATTAAAAATGAAGGAAAAAAAATTGAAAAAGTGTTGCGTTTGAACTTGGAAATGTTGGTCAAAGAGGAATGCAGAATGCCGGGAGCATGTAAAGACGACATTTTTTCTGTAAAGGAAAAACAGGAGATTTTAGATAAATAGCGTTATCGTGGCGCACTTGTCAGGGCGAGAGCGGAACGGTTCATAACGGGGGAGGCGCCGACTAAACGAGCACTGAGCATGGAAAAGGATACGCTCGTCGTAATGAGATAACTGAGGTCGAATGTGACGGTGCAGTCACGAGCGACAGGGTGGAAATCGAGCGCGCCTTTTTTTATTATTACTGTACCCTATTCGCGGCGAGTCCAGTCGATGTGGAGAGCTTTAAGCGTGACTTTTTGCCTTTAATGCCGCGGTTAGACAACGCAACAAAAGAGGTTTTGGAAGCGACCATCACGGCCGAGGACGTTTTGTTTGCTATTGAAGCCCTGCACCCGGGAAAGTCCCCTGGGCCAGACGGGCTCAGCGCTGCATTTTATAAGGCGCTGAAGCATGAGCTTTCAATAGTACTGGCTAAGGTCTTCAACGAGGCTTTCGAACTAGGTGTCCTACCTCCATCCTTCTTGTCGTCCCACACCATTTTAATCCCGAAAACTGAAGACACTGTCAAACTGCGACAGGTAACTTCGTATAGACCTATCAGCTTAACTAATGTGGATTATAAAATACTTATGAAGATACTGGCCAGGCGGTTACAGACTGTAATTACGGAAATAGTTGGCCCCCACCAAACATGCGGTATTAAAGGTAGGACTATCTTCACGAATATTCATAAAGCACGGAGTGTGTTGGAGTGTTGCGACGCCATGCAGAGTGGCGTGGCAATGCTACAAATAGATCTAGAGAAAGCGTTTGATCGGGTACCGCACGACGTGTTATTGGCTGTTCTTGATCATGTTAATATTGGGTCAGTGATCCGCGAAGGAGTACGCATGGCTTATAGCGGCTGTACAACGCGCCTTGTAATAAATCATTCCGTAGGCAAGCGCATTCAAGTGCAGCGCTCTGTTCGTCAAGGGTGTCCCTTGTCACCTCTTTTTTTTTGCCCTTATTTGGAATCGCTCTGTTTAAGTATTATAAGGTATGACATTGTCAGTGGGTTTAAATTATTTTCATCTGAAGTTTGTGTCCTTACGTATGCGGACGACATCGCTATTTTCTGTACGAATCACGAGAGTATCATCAGTGTTGTCAATATAGTCAAACATTTTTGTTGTGTAAGTGGTAGTGCGGTCAACTGGCATAAATGTCTGGGCTTCTGGCATGGAGAGTGGAGTGTTACCCCAAGTGCGTTTGCCAATGTTAAATGGGTCACCACTCCTGTAAAGTACTTAGGGGTGCCCCTTGAGTATTATGGTGTGAGTGAGGAATATTGGCGCAGTCAATCAGTAGTCCTCGCGAGAAAGCCGAAAAATGGAGGGGTAATGGGTTTTCGATGTTTGCGCGTGCCACAGTTTGCAATTTATTTCTTGTGAGTAAACTGTGGTACGTTTTGCAGGTGTTACACTGTTCGCGTGTTAACCTACAGAAACTGCATCGTGTTTTTGCGGTGTTCATCTGGGGCTCGTCTTGGGAGCGAACAAGCAGAATGAACCTTTTCCGAAGAGTTCGCGAGGGAGGACTAGGCTTATCGCACCTGTTTTTGCGCCAATTAGTAAACCGTTACTGTTATTTTCGTGATGTTAGTGATCCGTTTTTGCGTACGGTTTGTCAAGTAAGATTAGGTCGATGTTTGCCTGAGTTTGTTGTTTCCTCGTCCAGTGTGCCCGGCGGTATTCATGGGTACCTCAATGAAGTAGTCGCATCATGCCGCTTTTTGGCGGCCCGTTTCTCTTCGGAATATTTGAGCGTAGTAACCCGTAGGCGGTTGTATAAGGATGTTTGCGATGCTGTTTTTCCTGTTCCATTGTACAGGACCATGTACTCTACAGGCCCAGGACAGGACGTCTTGAAACGTGTGAAAAAGATGTTAGTTCCAACCGGGGTCAAGTCTTTTTTCTTTAAATTGCATACCGGTACATTACCGGTTAAAACGTGGATGGAAGAGAGGGGCTTGTTTGTCCCGTGGGGTGTTCATTGTTTCCTATGTAAAAAACCAGAGACTATTGAACACGTCTTCTTGGAGTGTTGGGATGGCGTCTTTCTTTAGGATGTCCTACAGCGCACCTTGAAGAAAGACTTTCCACTTGACTCTCACGGGATTAGGTACCTGCCGGTAGAAAACGAGGGTGGCGCCCCATTCGATCTTGTTATGTTGCTGGGCCTGCATGGTATCTGGAGGTCTCGGATGGCTGTCCGCCATGCAGACCGTGATATGCGTGAAGCTAAGGAGTATTTCCGTGAAAGTATTATTTCATTTATTGAAGTTCATAAGGCTCAGAAATGTGCGCCTGAGTGGCTGGCTTGCATTGAAAAGCTGGTGAACATGAGCAAATTTTAACCCCGCACTGCTAGCCGCAAGCCGGCTGGCAATTTTAGCATTACCTCTTGTATGCGTACTGTCTGTGACTTTAGTTACTGTGTACTGTTCAAGTCCGGCAATAAAGAAAAAAAAAAGTGTTTGACTGGGTTAGCGCTCACCAGCTCGCAGCACGTGGAGCGAAAGCTCGCGTTGCAGGACCCAGGGATCATTGGTTCAATTCCAACCCTTGCCCGTTTCGATCTGGATGTGCATCGTACCGGCGCGCGGTCGTGTATCACAACTGCGTGATGCACGTTATGAACCCCAGGCTAGCGGTTGTACTGCACAGGCTAAATTGCTCATCTACAGCTGAGAGAAAAGCCTCTCTTGGCAAACAACCAATTTTCTTGGATATTAAATTAACTTATTTAATAAATAAATAATTGGATTTCGCTTATGTTCCTATTGTGCCTTCTACAGAAGGTATTATTTTTGAAGCCCTGAGACACTGAGTAAATAAAATAACACAGAGTTCAGGCGCAGCTTTTACTTTGCTATGTGTGCAAAAATCTAAATTAAAACCTAATTATAATTTACGTCCTTGATTTGCGAAAATTTCTTTATTTTACTTTTACGAGAGCATATATTTAATGAGACTAATTTCGGAATGCCTCGTCAGCGTGTCCTTGCATGTCAAATAGAAAACGAATTAAATCCTATTATTTGTGTCTGTGTTGTCCCCTTTTTTCTTCTCCTTTTGTCCTACGTCTCGGGTTTTACAATGTTGAAAGTTCACTAGCTCGCTCGCATCTTCTCTGTAATTTCTATACTAAATCCTAAAGTTTGTGGTCGCGTGTTTGCTTTTTAAGTTGGCTTGGGACTAGTTTCCTAGCGCGCAATTCTTGCTGCTTCCACTGGGGCTTCACCCCGAATCAGTGCAAATAAAAGGCGGAACCAAGGTCGCGAAAATATATTTGTAATGATGGTATACAGGCGTCTTTATTTAGTGAAGCGGGCATAGACCACTCGGGATTACGTAGCGCTCCTCAGATATAATTCATATATCTATATCTTTGATATTTCACTGCTACCACATCGAAGTTATGCTGCTGTAGCAAGAAAGATATTCTCATTTGCTGACAAATCGTATATTTACATTATTTACAAAAGAGTCAAAATGTAAAGATCGTGGAACGTGGACTGCGTAGACCTTCGTCTTGTCATCTCGAGCCCTCGCGTGCAAGTGATGGTGTTTTTCTCGAGCTGGTGTTCTTCGTCTTCTTTACTCGCTGTAGCGTGCCGCTACAGGTACTCCCCCCCTAGCGAGGAGGTGGAGGAGACGAGCGATCAGGTGCTCCTTTGAAGTGTACACGTCGTACTAGGGTTGGAGTTGTGTGTGCTTGGGGTTGCTCGAGATGAGCTGGTTTTATCCTGTCGAGTGAAATTGTATCCACGTCCTTTCACGAGCACGGTGAAGTACTTGTCGCCGCGTTTTAGAACTTTAAATGGTCCTTCATATGGGTTCTGCAGCGGTCGCTTCACGGCGTCTGTGCGTATGAACACGGGGGTGCAGCGTGACAGTTCCGGGCTGAGGAACACCTTGCGAGAGTTCCGCTGTCGTGTGGGCATAGGTCGTAGTTTCTCGAATGAGGAACGTAGACGGCTTGCGTAGTCCTCTGCTTTGGTGGTTTCGGTGTTGGTGGTAGGTGTTAGAAACTCACCAGGGATGCGTAGAGGCGTGCCGTACACCATTTCTGCTGTAATGCATCTCAGGTCACTTTTTAGGGACGTGCGTATTCCAAGCATCACGAGTGGTAGAGTTTCCGTCCAAGGCGCGTCTGTACCTTTCGTCTTCAAACTGGCCTTTAGCTGTCTGTGAAACCGTTCCACCATTCCGTTGGAGATGGGGTGATAGAATGCAGTGTGGATATGCTTTGTACCTAGGATCCGCGAGAGGTGCTGGAACAGTGTAAACTCGAATTGTCTCCCTCGGTCTGTTGTGATGGTGGTTGGTGTTCCAAAACGGCTGACCCACAACCTGACGAAGGCCCGTGCTACGGCTTCTGCTGCTATCGATTTGATCGGTGTTGCTTCAGGCCACCTCGTGAAGCGGTCGATGCAGGTCAAAAATGTACCGGCAATCGTCGGCTGGCGGGAGTGGTCCCACTATGTCGGGGTGGATGTTGCGAAAACGACCATCGGGAGGTGAAAACTTGCCGAGCGGTGTAGGCGTGTACCGACCCACTTTCGCGCGCTGGCATTGCACGCATGTGCGTGTCCAATTGCGGATGTCGGCGTTGATCTTAGGCCATATCAATCGAGCAGTTATGAGATGTTGTGTGGCTTGAATTCCTGGGTGTGAAAGTGAGTGGATTGCTTCAAAAATAGGCTTCCGGAACTTCTCGGGGACATATGGTCTTGGTTGTCCTGTCGACACATCGCAGACCAATGTTGCTTTGCATTCCGGAATCTTCATGTCTTGAAGGTTCAGTGACGTTGTTTCCCGCAGATGTGGTAGTGTTGTATCCGTGCTCTGCGCTGCTGCTAGTTCTTCGTAATCGACAGCGTTCCGTTCGGTAGAGCAGGTGTTCACACCAATTCGACAGAGTGCGTGTGCTACGGAGTTGTCTTTGCCTGGTACAAAGCGGATGTCCGTCGTGAACTCCATGACGTAAGCCATCTGTCGTATCTCTCTTGGCGTGTGCGTTTCACTGCTAGATGTTAAAGCATACGGCAGCGGCTTGTGATCAGTAATCACAAAAAATGATCGTCCCTCGAGGTAGTAGCGGAAGTGTCTGATGGCAAGGTAGACTCCGAGTAGTTCCCTTCCGAAAGTGCTGTAGCGGCACTCAGTGGTTGGCAGCTTCTTCGAGAAGAATGCCAATGGTTTTTATGTTCCGTTGATGTTCTGCTGGAGGACAGCCCCGACGGCGGAGTTAGAGGCGTCTACCATGACTGATGTTGGCGCTCCAGCCTTTGGATGGGTCAGCAGTGTAGCTTTTGCAAGTTCCTCCTTGATGGCGGAAAACGCTGCGTCAGCAGTTGGTGTCCAAGTCAGAACGGCGTTCTTGCTTGGCTTTCCTTGCAAAAGGTCATGCAGGGGCTGGAGGATCGTAGCACACTGAGGGACAAAGCGCCTGTAGAAGTTCACAAGCCCGAGAAACTCGCGGAGTTTCTTTGTTGTAGGAGGTTGCGGGAACTCGCGGATGGCTTCTACTCGCTGTGGCAGCGGCCGTATGCCGTGACTGCGACGCGATGGCCCAGGAAATCCAGGCCCTCGACGCCGAATGTACACTTTGCAGGGCTGACGATCAATCCATAGTTTTCAAGGCGAGAAAAGAGCTGACGTAGGTGGTCTACGTGGTCTTTCGGGTTGTCGCTGAAAATGAGGATGTCGTCCATGTATGCGAAAGTAAAGGTCAGGCCGCGTAGGACTTGGTCGATGAACCTTTGGAAGGTCTGGGCCGCATTGCGGAGACCAAACGGCATCCGCAAGTACTCGAACATGCCGAATGGGGTTATTATGGCGGTCTTCGGAACGACGGCCTGTTCCACAGGAATTTGGTGGTACGCTTTCACGAGGTTCACCTTACTGAAGATGGTTGCTCCATGCAAGGCGCCGGTGAAATCCTGTATGTGGAGAATCGGATAGCGATCGGGAACCGTGCTTTGGTTGAGGGCTCTGTAATCTCCGCATGGACGCCAGTCGCCGCTCTTCTTTGGGGCCATGTGGAGGGCCGATGACCAGGAGCTGGAAGAAAGCCGGACGTAGCCAAGCTCGAGCATGTGCTCAAATTCTTGCTTCGCTATCCGGAGGCGATCCGGAGCTAGGCGTCTAGGTCGAGCAAACACCGGAGGTCCCTTCGTCTCGATATGGTGAGTCACGGTGTGTTTCACAGGTATGGCCCTTGAAGTTGGACGAAACACGTCGGGGAATTCGTCGAGGATATCCGTCCATTGGGAGGTGGGCGCCACTTGGGGGAGGCTGGGCGCCCCTTGGACTCCCTTCGCAGATATTCCCTGCACGGTGAGGCGAGTCTCAATGTCGTGAAGCAGTCTTCTCTTTACATCCACCATGAGCGCAAAATGCCGGAGAAAGTCGGCTCCTATGATGGGTTGAAGAACGTCGGCGATTAAGAAAACCCAACGAAACGTCCGCCTGAGGCCGATGTCGAGAGTGATTGATTTTGTCCGTACGTCTTAATTGGTGAACCATTCACTGCATGTAGTGGCGGAATGTCTTGTCGATGCCGTTGATCTTCCAGCGTAGGCGGAACGACGCAAATATCGGCTCCCGTGTCTGCTAGGTACCGGACCTAGCTGGTTCGGTCGGTTACGTAGAAAAGACGGTTGGACTCCAGGCCGGCTACACCACCCGCCTCTAGTGTGCGGCCTTGCCGTTTCCCGTGAAAGTACACGGAGGTTGGCACTTATTGGCATCATTTCCGTGACGGTAGTGGTACCAGAAGACCTGGTGTTTTGCAGGAGACTTGCTTCGGCGGCGTTCTCCGATGGTTTGTCGACTCGCGCTCGAGGATCGGGAGTGACGCATGCGGAGGTCATTGAGCTCTCGCGTGAGTTGATCCATCCTGGCTTCCATCCGAGAGTTGGAAGACAGCAGCTGGGCAATCTTGTCCTCCACGGCCGGCGATGGTCGTGCGGCATGGAGTGTAGTGTCATGTGTTTGCACAGCGGAGATGGATGGAAAGCCCGCGTCCATGATTTCGTCGGTCATCCGAGCCAACGTGACGGTGGAGTCGGTGGTCGATGTGCTTAGTATCATGCGGGCTGGTTGTGGTAGCCTCTGGAGAAAAAGTTCTCGGAGAATCGTTGTCTCCATGCTCGGTGCTTTATCTCCTAGAAGCTGTTCCATGTGTCGTAGCAGTTCTGTCGGCTTCCTGTCACCTAGTTCTTCTGCCGTCAGGAGTTGCTGCAGCCTGCGGTGTTCCGACTCTGTTGTTCGTCGGAAGAGTTCACACTTCAAGTATTCATAGGGCTGGTCTTCTGGTGGAGCGCGAAGGATGTCCCGAACGACTGCTGCCGATGACTGCGGCAGAGCGGAAATGACGTGGTCCAACTTCGTCAAGGACGATGTTATCTTGTTCTTTCGGAAGGTCGATTCAATCGTGAAGAACCAGAGTTCCGAATCGGCAGCCCAGAATTCCGGTAACTTGAAGTTGACCGCAGCGACAGCAAGCGTTGTTAGGTCGCCCGACGACGCGGAAGCTTGAGTGACGCTCATCGTTCCAAATGAGCGCAGATGTTCCAAGACAAACTCACTGGTTGATAGAAGCCACTAGTCGGGTAGGAGGGCTTGTTCCGAGTCCCGGGTCACCAGTTTGTAGCAAGAAAGATATTCTCATTTGCTAACAAATCGTATATTTACATTATTTACAAAAGAGTCAAAATCTAAAGATCGTGGAACGTGGACTGCGTAGCCCTTCGTCTTGCCATCTCGAGCCCCCGCGTACAAGTGATGGTGTTTTTCTCGAGCCGGCGTTCTTCGTCTTCTTTACTCGCTGTAGCGTGCCACTAAACTGCTATGGGTTACTTTTTCATATTTAATTGTTCGAATTACTGCGCGCGTGCACTGGGTTTATTTTTATTGCTTTGAAATGTGAATACCAAGAGGCGTATCTTGTTGTCAACTTCTGATAATATTGAATTTATGTTTGTTCACTTGCAGCGCGGTTTGTCAACGTCCTTGAAATGGCGGGGAACTGGTCTTTCTGCGTGTTTTCGGCAGCGTTTTTGAGCGTTGACACATTCTTCTTCTTGAGGTAAGCATAAATTAACACTTTTCTAAGCATGCTCTGTGAGCATAAAAATAAGAAAACCATTTCTCGAACTGGAGGTATGACAACTGCCTTCAGGTGGTTCCAATGTTTTGTCAAATTTATGTATATGCGCGAGACCCATGGACGGCAGAGTCGTCCGATCCGACGTCCGATCCCACAGTCTGAACGCCGCTCCGCATTGCCGCACGCGACATCTTGAGACAAGCTTCCGATTTTGCATGCGACACGACGATCCGTTCAGCTCCGCCCAAGAGATCCAAGCGCTCCAGCGGTGGTTCGCGTTTCTGTACAGATCTGTGGTCCCAGACTGACCGTTCAGCTCGCGCGAACGAAATTACGAGCTCGTTCTCAATAGCGCGTGCATTCTTTGCTGGAGCCATCTTTCTCGAATGGGTCAGCGGGATTTACGCGTCCGGCTTCCCCTCGCCCGTCCCGTTATCGTGTTCGTCTGGCCAGACCCAGTACGTCATCATGACGTTCGCGCTAGCTGTGCTGTCAGTGGCTGGACGCTTCGGACAGTCCGCCCGCCGTGCGAAGCTATCTGGCGCGTTGGATGCACGCCGGATCACCGATCCGACGTCTGAAGCGACCAAATTTTCCGGATCAGCAGTCGTACTGCCGGGTTGGACGTCGGATCGGATGCATTTTGCGCGCATGTGCCTCGCGCTTTATTCGCAAACATGCGTTGAATATGTTTAGGATCTTAGACAAAGCAAAATGTAATAAATAGAAAAAAAACTTATTTTGCTGGAAAATTATGAACGGAAAAGGATTTGATGGCCTGTCTAACAGCTTGCCTTTCTTTTAATTTTACTGCGGCGAAACCAACCTACACTCCTGGAGCACGTTGGGAAGATGATGCAGCGTAATCATATTATATTTGTTTGTTTTCGCAGTGGGTTCCTGCTATCCTACAATGTCGTCAAACAAAATGCCAACAGGTTTCTGATTGCTGTGGTAGCTATCATACGCCGAGAAATCAGGTGAGCTGGGATTCACAAATACAGAAATCAGTGAGCTCCTTAGACTCGCGCTATTTTACAGCGGAGCTGCTAAGGGCTAGTTTCCCCAGGATCGTGAACCCCGAAAAGAAATGAAGGCACCGAACTCTGGACACCTACCGCCGTCTATGAGCAACGGCGGCAAGCCACGTATCTGGTTGCTGCCGTCGCTCATAGATGGCGGCAGCCTTTCCACTCTGGCTTGCCGACTTGCGGCCGGCCATTATTTTGCATTGTACAGCTCCGCTGGTCCTCGTTCTTCACCAGAGTGGAAAGACGGAATGTTTTTTTAAGGAGAGAATGTGCCGAAACGCTTCACTGTCTTTCATAGCGTCCTTGGAGAATCACTCATTAGGGAGTTTTAGTAGACCGTGTTTTCCCCTCCGCTAACCCTCCGCTACGAAGAAACAGCCACTGCGCCCGCGCGCCGATGGCCTTGGGTGTAGAGTTCTGGATAGCGATGGAATTAGCGGAGGGGAAACACGCTCTGCTAAAACTCGCTATTAATTGATATGAAAGTATCGTTATCGCTGACACGACAGAATTCACATTAGGGTGCACAAAGTAAAATTCAGTTTTAGGCTCTCAGCCTCAAAGCTTTTATTGTCCGCGTGCATTATTCCATATTTTTTTTATACTTTCATGGGTTCTTGATTCTAGGAACGCGTATTATCGCAACGTATCAAAACACTGCGTAACCTGTTTTCCGAGTATGTTATCGCAGGAGATTATAAAGGAGTTTTCATTTGAGAGCGCAGCTCTTAGGCGCCCGTTTCCGACTTGAGCGGCGTCGGCGTCGCAGTCGCCGTCGCCGTCGGAGTAACCGCGCGGTGCATTATGGGAAATGTCCCATAACGCAACACGCGGGACTCGTGATATCAAGAGGGTCATGTGATCTCACGAGGTGCACGTCACCTCACGAGGGTCACGTAACCTCACAAGAGTCACGTGACCTCACGAGGGTCACGAGACGTCACGGGGTCACGGGACGTCGCAAGGGTCACGTGACGTCACGAGGGTCACGTGACGTCACAAGGGTCACGTGCCGTCACGAGGGTCACGTGACCTCACGAGGATCACGTAGCCTCACGAGAGTCACGTGATCTCACGAGGGTCACGTGACGTCATGAGGGTCTCGTGACGTCGCAAGGATCACGTGGCCTCATGAGGGTGACGTGACCTCACGATGGTCACGTGACCCAACGAAAGTCACGTGGCCCCACGAACGTCACGTGACCCCGCGAGGGTCACATGACATCACGAGAGTCACGTGACCCCAGGAGGGTCACGTAACCTCACGACAGTCACGTGACGCACGAGTGTCACGTGACGTCAGGAGGGCCACGGGACCTCATAAGGGTCACATGACCTCACCAGTCACGTGACGTCACGAGGGTCACGTGACGTCACGAGGATGCCGTAATCTCACGAGTCACGTGGCCTCACGAGGGTCACGTGATGTCACGAGGGTCACGTGACGTCACGAAGGTCACGGGACCTCTCGAGGGACACATGACCTCACAAGGATCACGTCACCCCACGAGGGTCACGTGACATCATGAGGATCATGTGACATCAGGTGACCTCACGTCACGCGTTGCATTATGGGAAACGTCCTATGATGCAACGTGCGGGAAAGAGGAAGAGGGAGAGGAGGAGGGGGTAGGGGAAGGAGGAGAGAGGAGGGAGAGCAGGAGATGGCAAGAGGGTAGGAAAAGAGATGAGGAGGAGAGGAAGGAGGAGGAAGAGGGAGGGTCACGGGAGGAGCAGAGGAGTAGAGCGTACGGATGAGGAGGAGGGGCATACCCCCCCCCTCAGTACCTTCCCCTCCTCCTCCTCCTCCTCAAGAGCTGCGCTCTAATTCGGCGTTACAGGAAGTTGTAAACGTCATTCATTTGTTAGTACGTGCATTTCTCACGTGCACACAACTACACAAAAACGCACAACGTTGCACTGTACGCAAGAATGTCGTAATATCACCTACACACAAATATAAATAAACCACATACATTAGAACGTTAAAAACAAGTAATTGAAACACATGAACGCGATACAAATAAATAGTCGCTCTTCTTTTGCAACAGTGTGTAGCAAAGACACGCAGAACCAGCTAACTTCTACACTGGTGTTAGCTATGAGTGGTAAGGTTCTCTAAAGTCGCTGGCAGAATGAAAACGGCAGGGCGTGTTTTCCAAACGCCTGGCCTCTCGCCACGAGCTCCGCGCCTTACGTCTTGCTTTGGCTTTCGCTCGAAGTGCACCAGACGCCCAAGCGTTGTCCAAGGTTCCTTGAAGGTTTCACTTTGTCAGTGATTAAACAAATCAAACTGTTTGTGTGTTTCAGGGTCACGGTGCCAGTTGTGTTTTGCATGGCATGTTTCTACCTCACACCTCTTGTAACATCGGGTCCGAATGCCGAGGTTCTGTTTGATAAGTTCTACAATGAAGTTGAAACGCACTGGTGGCAGCTTTTACTCCAGGTCCGCAACTTCGCGAAGGCATCCGACCTGGTACGTGATTATTTGCTAATGCAATAGTCGCGAGTGGTTATTGAATAATCCGGGATAATAGAAAAAACAAATCATATTTCACCAAGGACTAAACATTCAATCTGTGCTCGTTTAAAAATTCTTGCCTCTGGAAATCAGAGCAGAACTTTACAGCCATAAAAAAAGAATAAAGAAACACGTTGTTGGGCGGTCAGGCGAGTTATGCCGAGGAAGCGTGTATGCGCCAGCAAAGACGCCAATAGAGAAGGGGGCATGGATAAGCCTTCGTTTCAACCGTAGTCGGTGACAGGCTAAGTGGAAGGTCCTCCCACCTCTTTCCACTTTAGCAGAGCCAATTCTGGAAAGGAGGCGACGTCCTTTCCAGCGCTTGTTATTGTCAATTTTAAAGCTATGAGAGGAGCTTACAATTCAATATTAGTCTGTCACCGATTACAGCTTAGTCGAGATCAGACGCCAGATTAAACTTACTCAGAAAATAAATAAGTTATTGAATAGGTGCTATGCTGAGTGTGTGAGTCAACGTTTGCGCTGTTATCTTTAGGTTATGAATAGCTAACTGGCCAGAGCCTCCAGCCTTAAAAGGTACTATGTGCAGATCTTGTTATCTGCGTCACGAAAGCCGGCTATCTCTTCTCTGGCGATTTCCTTTGGAAGACAAATAAATACACGTGGCTGCAACATATACTATAAATATACTACTTCTTGGGAGTTGATGGAAGCTTACAACCTAAATAGGAAAGAAAACGCCCGCGTAAGCGACGGTCATATTTCTATGACTAGTATGCAATTAAAATTCCCATCCCGTATCTTAGGACGATAGTACTCTCCAAATTTGTTTCTTGGTTTTTCTGTCATCTTATTTACCCAAACAGCATGCTGCTCACGCTCCTTCGGATACATTCGCTGGCGCCTGGCCACGATTAAACTAGTTGAAAGCAGCGCTTGTTCTTCTCTTGTTCGTTTCGATTGGCGCATACAACTCTCCTCTGCATGAAAAGGAAGTGAAGGTCAGACAATTCGAGACTTTCTATGACCTTGTGGTTGTCGTTTTTGGGTTCCAAATATTCTGAGTTATGGTTAGTAGGCGCGGATATGTGGTTTGGTTCTTGCGGTTCTTGATTATTTATTAAAAATGTACATGTTAGACCAATTTGTTTTAAGGCGGGACATGGCCTAGGAGGGTCAACTTCTGAACCATTGTCTCAAAGTGATTCAAACTTTCAGGGTAAATTGAACCCCATTAGGATTGATGACATCTAAAGTTTCAGCCGTATAGGCCAATTCTACAACATACTATGCTTAACAAGCTCCAGAAAAAAGTTACTTTATTAGGAATTGTATTTAAGAATAATAATATTTGAAATCCACAAAATGTTTAGTTTAATGTGAAGTAGAATACCAATAGTGCAAGTTAAGGTAAAAATTAATTGTGGAAAATGCAATTCTGGAGAAAAACAATAACACCCAAAAAGAGCAAACGATTTTAACAAATTTCTGAGTTATAAAATATTCAGTTTTTGTCATGAAGAATTTGGCTTTTTCAGATTATGAGTACCTTAACTTGTTCCTCAGGAAATTTCAGTCAAGGACGCCACTGATTGAAATGTTCACACTTTCGAAATGTCAAATGATACATTTCCTCATACCACATTTCCTGTCAAAAAGTGAAACTGAGAAATATGCATTTGAAGTTTCAACCTTAGGTTTCTTTATTTTCTATGATTCCGAGGTAGGCCAAATTCACCTGCCGCATTGTTAACACCTTCCTCTTTGAGACTCCCTTGTTCCCCTGGCAATAGCTACCAGTTTGCATTGTTTGTAGGCATGCTAGCTTTTGTAGCAGGCATTCCCTGACAGATAAGCTGGCAAGAACTAAGAGGAAAATTGCACTAAGAAAGAGCAGCAAAGCAGGAATAGGATCTGAAGTGAAAGATACTGTGAAAGGGTGTTACTGAAGATGACATAATATCGCGTCACCGGGAAGGACCAATCGTAAACCCTGTTTCAGGTCTCAACTAATAAGATTGCTCATACCAAATTTTTAGAATTTTTTCTTTTTGGATGTATTGCGTCCTCCTAGCCATTGATACTTGTAAACTTAGAAAGCTACTACGGGTTAAATCTAGAGTAAATGCACTTCCAATAAGGGCGAGATGTTCTGGCTATATTAAATGAGTGTGAAGCCGCGCTACATAAAAAACATAAAAAAACTGGCTTCCTGCTGACTCGGAGGGCTGCCGACATGTCAAAAATAATTTATTGTGAGATAAATCCTGCCTGTTTATAGATAAAAGTTTCTGAAACCATTCTTTGGAAGTTAGTAAAAATAAACATATCATTTTTGAAAAAAAAACATATTTTTTTCTTAAAACTTTGAATTCTGAGGTTATGTCCCCCCTTCAAGCGAGTGTTCAGAACTCCGTCGATCCAGCGATACTTCGTACGTTCTTACGAATACCAGTAATTTTTTCTGGGATTACATAAAATATTCAGCTAATTCTTCACTTCGAGTATGTATTTTTTCATGTGCACGGTGTACAAAATAGCGCCACCACCTTTCCTTATTATGCTGTTTTTTGTGTTAAGATTATTATTCGTCTAGCTGCGCAATGCTATGTACATTTAGGTGTGCTATACTCAAGCACCACCAAAAAAGATGTGTTCTTTAGCGTTCTTTTAATAAAACTAACAAGGGCATATTGAAATTAATATCAATTCTATAAACGCGCGTGATTGGCGCCGATTATAAAATGAAATTTTAGATTAATAACTATGCGTGGAACAATTTCTCGGATCAATAGCTGTCTACCGTATTTATAATTGAGTATAATTCTACAGAAAACACTCGCAACTTTTGAATTATGTTTTTGGTTTGTTTTCGATTTTTTTGTTTTCAAAATTAATCATATTGTTGGTTTCTGCTATAAATAATTCAAAGATGTGCTCTCTTTTTGATTTCAGGAATGCTTCTCTCACCTGTGGTACATCTCAACAGACTTCCAATTATTCGTAGTTAGTCTCTGCATTCTCCTGATCTTTAGAAAGTGAGATGTTTCGTTTTGTTTTATCTTATTTAGTGACCAATGCCGCTCGCATACTAACCCCTCTTAATTGGTGTCGGCAATGATTGTTAAAAGGCCACCTGCGATGTTTGATCAACACCCCTGACAATATATCCTTATCTCGCTTCGCGTCCGTCACGTACACACAAAATGCTTGTTTGTTATTAGCTATGGGAGGTAATATAATTAACACAATGCTCAAAATTACTCGATGTAATTAAACGGAGCAGTTTGTACATGTGCCTGCCCAGTCTCTTCAGGAAATAAGAAAATAAAAGTTCAGCATTCAAAAGTACATAAAAGTGTTAATGATCATTAAGTTCAAATACAAGCGGATTTATGTGTCAACCACAAGCTCATTTTTTTTAATGGAATAGGGCTGAATCGCAGCTTTTTTTTATAAACTTTCGTTTTCAACGTGAGGACTTAGTTTGCTCAATATGTTGGAATGTCGACTTTTGTTTTATTTATGCTTGTTTTATCGGCAATGTACAGGTCACGCACGTTTTAATTATTTTCGTTGTGACACATCGAACGTCCTTCAATCCGATGCAGGTTAGAAACATTTCTGAGCTCATTCTATTATGACAAAAAACACGGATGTTAAAAATAAAAGTAGTAGATCAGGCTAGATTAGGTCTTAAAATTGTTTTTTTTTCCAGTGGAAGTGAAATAGTTACAAATATATTGTAGGGTTTGATAGTTCTCTATAGAAAACACACGCGTCTGTAAATAGTGCCAAAAGGAAGCACTTCAAGGAATGTAAATAGTATGTTGAATTTAATGCCCGTGAACAAAAGTCTTTACTTAGATGTTCAGTTTGTGTAATGCATATTGAACGTCCAGCTTATATCATACTCTGGACACAAATAAATCACAACCCTCAACTTTCTGAATTACGTTGATGATCACAGGTGTAAGAAGGGAGAGTATGTTGCAGTTATGTTTAACAATTCACATATGTGGCAGCATAAAGCGACGCATTTTGGTTCCAATGGATATAAAACTAACCCATTGTGAATTGTATATTTTATTGTCGCTTCTTAGTCGTGGTCGGTTGGCACCACATTCTCAAAGGCGCCTGTTTATTTTGTTGCAGCAAATGGTTTTTGATGAACGCCGCCTTCATTATCCTGTCCCTCATCTGTAGCTGCGTTTCTGCGTGGCAGATGTCTAGTGAAAACTACCTTCCAGTGATTCCTCCGATTGTGGACAAAATATCGTAAGTATCAAATATGATGTCCTAAATTAGTATTTACTGCATAATGATTAATAAAAAGAAAAAATGCTTGTCAGGCGCAACGTAATGCACATACTTTTTGTACTATGAGTATCATGTTGCATGCAGCAGTGAAAGACAAAATGTGGAAATGACAGCCTCTGCTGAATAGGGCAAGGTGGGCCAAAATGAGTCGAACACAATTTTCACTTCGATGGTAACATTTATTTTTCCTTAAAAAACATGGGGGTATTCTTAGATGTCTCGACTTTAGGCTTAGTAAATATTACTTAATTGGAGCAAGCGGAACATTAAACAAAACTACAACATCCGAAAGTCATACAATGTCTCATTTTACCCCGATCTGTGGGGCAAATTGAGACAATGTAGTGAAATACATGAGACCCACATTAAAAAAAAAACTGATGTGCGTACAGTTTTTGCAATAGAAACACTTGAAGCGCACTGTGCGGGCTCCAAACCACTCTCCATAATCCCACTCCTTGGATTCCATGCCATCGAATTATACTGAATGCGGGGCTGCTTGGCTTCAAAGTTTTTATCATACCAGGCACTAACAATCTCTTATAGAGTGCATCGCATGGTCTACAGAAGGCTCCGACACCGCGAGTATGTTCGAGGTATCACTCATAATCTCTTTCTTCGGCTGCATAGTTTTTGTTCTTTTCTTTTTGGAGGGCGGTAGGGATAGGCAGTGGAACGCCGGTTTTTGGCTGCTTTCACCAACATCAGCTTTGCCTTGTGGGTAAATGACGTAGAAACATTGCTGCTGTCCGACCTGCTTATTCTCTTTTTCCTACGTTAGGTACACAAGAATTTTTTTTCGAAACTTGAGACGTCCGGTAAAAGGAAAAAAAGGAAAACGCGCCTTTGGAGTTTAGCCGTTTTTTTCTTTTAGTGGAGCCGCTGCTCTTCACATTCACCGAGTCGTTTGGCTCGCCTTTGAAGCGCATCCTTTGGTACTCCAAAACGTGTGGCATCAGTGCGCAGGGAGCGACGCTGTTTGCTAGTCACTTTCAAGAGCTTTGTTCATTTCACTTCCGTGCTAAGGAGCACTTGTTTCTGTTTCTGTTATACGTTGAGACCGTCCTAGATACCGGGAGAAAAAATTTGACTCAGGAGGAACCAGGAGACTCGTGCGTTATTGACATGCGCGTCAAATAATGCCGGATTGTCGCCTTTTGCCCCGCGCGTATCATCCTACGTAGATAATTATTTTCTTTAAAAAACTCAACTACAGATTACTTAAAATGTGTCCGGATGAAGCTAATAAAGCATACAAATAAAATCAAAACATACATTGGTAGAATTGTAGGTGCAAATCGTGGTGCACGCTTCGAAACGAAACCTCGCGCTGAATTTTGCGCCTTTTTGGCGGGGTGTCAACACGTCAACCTCAACTCCGCATTTTTTTTTTCGGAAAACTTTTGCCGAGGGCTCTTACGTTTTACACATGCAAAGTGAAGAAATCGCGGCACATCTTAGTGAAGTTTGAAGGTACTCCTGTTGCTTGTCTAGGAGATGAATGGCGCGAAACACAAACTTTCGCATTTTTCCCCGCGTGTAGTTTTACCCACCTCACCTTATACACTAATGTAAATCACCTTTTATTTCACTTAAGAAACGATAACTACAGTTCACTATAAATGGTTGAGACGGGCGATGTTTTTCCAGACAAATTAAATTTCGAACAATCCTATGACAAAAGGTACAACAATATTCTGTATAGTGCTGCGGTTCCTAGGCTGCGTGTTTTGACTGGTATATTTACCTTGCTATACTGAAAAAGTTAAATGTGGTCATAAAGTGGCAGCAAATTACCCCCCCCCAGGAGCCTAGATCTGTTGTGGCATGCAATATGCGGGTCGGTCGCTTTCGTCGCAAACATGGTTATGAAATTCGTTATATGTGCGGTCTACAATTCGGCTTGTTTAACGGAGTCGAGTGAGGATCGACAGCGAGCGGAAGTTGTGAATTGCAAATAATTAGGGAACTTGCTGTTCCTTTTGTATGTGTTTTAAAGGCGTCGGCTCTGACGGAAAACCCAACAACTGTTTTTGCAATCCGTCAGCATAAAACCCGTCTGGCGCGCCCAAATCTGTGGTTTAAACAAATTTGCCTACTGCAGTGCAAACGACTTTGTTATCATCGGCTTAACATTCCTTATACTTGTCGTAGCAGTTTGCACTGCCTCCGCTAGGCACAATAAGTACTTGATGTCTACGTTATCTTTCTGGAATCCTGGTGTTAAACAGTTGAAAAAGAAATCATTCGACTATCCCTCCTCCGCTGTTTATATTGGCAGAACACGGTTTGAACCAGACTTGTACCGTACGCATTACAGGTGATCAAATTACTTGTATTCGATTGCTTTTTTTAGTAATTTTGGAATCAGTTGATTACTTTTATTAGGCAGTAATCACAAGGGTAATCTGATTACTTTTTGATGTAATAAAAATTATTTATAACCGTTAATATTTTTCCAAAGGACCACCCCCGCACACACCTTTTCTTTCTGAGATGACAAAAATAAAATTTGCTTCTTTTGTCTAACAAAAAAAAAAGAGATTTTCACGAATCTGTACGAAACGAGGTATAGTTTTCGTGAAATGTCCGTTCTTTTTTTTTTCGAGCTGGGGCTGGGATTGAGAAGCCCCAGGGAAGCCCCAGTGCGTGACAAGGGCCATTCAGGGCGAAGTTTGAGGGAGCAGAATGTAGCTTTGTAAGTCCTTCATTCAAACTAGCCCCCTCACGCACATACACACAGAAATAATAAAAAAAAAACAGCATAATCCTGGTTACGGTACTTACTCGCAGCGACCAGAACCGAAGAATGTCTAAAGCGGATGCAAAATATAACAAAGCCAGTTCAAATAGACGTCAAGGTCCCGTATTAACCATACGTGGTCTTTGCGACAAGCAAGGTTTCGAGGTTGGAGGTAGTTCATTGTTATGAGCGCTAAAAATGGAACTCTTGACGCAATAAAGTAATCGGAAAAGTAACGGTTACTTCTTAAAGTAATGTCCAATTACTTTTGCTGTCGAGTAATAAAGTAATCTGATCGAATACTTTTTAGCCAAGAGTAATAGTAATTGTAATCGATTACTTTTCTTTAGCAACGCATCCAAGACTGGTTGAACCCACGTTACTACTCCAGAATCGAACTTTCATACACATTAGCATGGCGGGGTATTTTTCTTCTTTCCGCTTTTCTCACTCTGCGTTGAAAACGACAAGTCCCCTTCCCTCCACGCATGCATATTATTGTTTTAAAACAGAGCATTAAGCTTTCATTTGGGCGAGAAGTGTCGACCACATGTGTTTTGAGCCTAGTACCCGCCGAACTCGCGCAGATATGCCATTGGAAAAACTGTACAAAGGCTTTGTTCTGCCTTCCCTGCATCCTACACCACAACTCCAAAACTCCGAACACTCAACGGAAATAGCTTTAACCAAACGAACCAAACAAATATTTCAAGTGGCTCGATCATGCTTTCAAAAGCCGGGGACGCAAAATGTTTTGAGTTACCGTACGCACAAAGTGTGTGGTTACGCTAGCCCCGGGCTCATCAGATTCGTCCCCATCACACAGGCACCATGCGTAACGCACACACTTCATGCGCATGTATAGCTCGACACATTTTTTTCCCGGTGTTTGTCAACATGATCAAGCTATACCATATTGCAGATTAATAAAAGCAGGACAATCTCTTTCTGCGAACCCTGAACTCGCTCTTCTTTACCATAGCGAACGCCGGAAAGATGGAATGACGAGACGAGGACTAACTCGCCTCGTATCCGGCGATCGCTCTGCTAAAGTGTAAAGGGTGGAAGAATATGTCAGAGAACCAGACAGACCGTCGGGAGTGGCCAAGAATCCCCCGATCATTGGTGCAACCATAAATGTACACTGATTAAACAGAACACATGACTTGGGACAACAGAAAGGAAAGAGTAGCTCGGCCCGTTATCAAGATGACACGATAAGTTACGCTGGAGGAGCTTGTCTTGTTTTTGTTATTTCGCAACAGGGGATAGTGTATTTGATATTCTTTTAAATCAAATATTACTTGTGCCCATTTTTCTGCTCTGCTTACCTTTATCGAGAGTGTCTCGCTTTGAATTATATGGTTTCAAGTTCAATCGCATGCAGGAGTAGTACATTCGTGATTTAATAATGGCCTTTATGTGTATATATGCTTTCTATAACTTCGGCCTACGTGTAACAGTCGAGTGTGGCGGTCAATCAATAGAGCTGAGGGTCAGCAGTTCATAGATAGGTGCATATAAACACTTCCTTCTGTTTAAAAGAATGCACAAACGTCCCCGACGACGACTCCGACATCTTGCATGGCATCTTTTGCATAAATTGAGGTTCCAGTGACAAATTCGGTGGCTTTTGAGGTGCTCCTTCTGAGTGTTGTTAATATTGCAGGTAAATTAAAGAAATGGGAGTATTTTTACTTAGAACCTATTTTTTGGTAAATAGATATCTTCGAAAAATATGGTGATAATCTGTTCAGGGATGTTATTTTGATTCCAGGTGCAATGTTCGTAAAAACTGCAGAAAATCAAGGGAGTTGACTTCATGAAGTGTCATGTACCCTCCAAGCACATAGAACGCGGTTAAACTTCTAAAAATTAGGTTTTAGCCCTTTATACTTTAGCTCCAAAAGTTGATATGTCAAAAGCGGTGGAGAGATTTTATATAGATGATTCATATTTCACGCGACTGTTTGAGGATTTGTTTTTCAGATACTGTTTGTATAATAGTGCTTTTATCTGATTTCAGAATTCTCGCAGATACATTCAACTACGTGTATATGACGCCCTGGAATCATGGAGCATGTTTTTTTGTTGGATGCGCAACATTTCAGTTTATCAATAAATATAAAGACACCAAGATATCTAAGGTAAGGGATTTTCACAAATTAGCCGGACGTAACATTTTTGTGCATAAAAAGCAAGGGTCCTTTTAAAAACAATCAGCTCTCAAATTTAGGAGAGGCATGGCTCAAGCTATGTAGCATGATTTGGACATTTTATGCAGTTACGATTTAATCAGTGTCGCATATATTAGAATACATTGAAGTTACTTCAGGAGCATTTCATATTGTTCCGTACAGGTAACTTGTACGGTATACCTATATTACAGTTCACACTTGGTTAAGGATAACATAGAATGATAATGTTAAAATTAAAACGAGTCAAATAATAAATATTTAAATGAACGTTCTGTTTCATATATTCGACAATGCAGTATGCTTATAATTTGACACGAAAAATCTCACAAGGTAGCTTGAAATTTCACGTGCTGCTTTTCTGGTGAATTTTTTTTATATCTTTAAAATATTTTTTCATATAGTCGGGTTAAAATGTTTGAAGCAAATAAATGCATCCAAACTTGGATTAGCTGAAATAAAACATATTTTTCGTATAAGTGAAGAATAAGGCAGCTAAAGGAGATGAATCCGCACTTTATTTACTATTGGTGAATATACATGAAAATATTATAAAAGAGTTAACTACTAAAGTCTGAAAGGATGCATTACTATTAGGGCTGGGCAATTGATCGATTAACCTGCCGATTAATCAAATAATGCTTTGATGGCGATTATTCATTTTAACCGGCTAATCGGTTATACCTTGACCAACCAGAATAATGTAAAAAAGTAAGCGCTTTCACCAGGCTGATGTTGACGAGTACACCTGAATGAAGGGCACATTTTAGGTGAGCTTTTATCCTAAAGTCAACTGTAGCGGCGACATATGAAGTTACTCCAGATAAGTGCAGAAGGTTGCACGTGTCGCAGACACTCCAACGCCGTGCGTGGCTCCGTTTAGCGCAGTCGGACGAATGGGAACAACCAAAGCAGTTCCCGATTGCTGGAAAATATCAATGAACCTCTCTGCCCCGTGTGTCTCAAGTAATAATCTGTGAGTGTAAGTGTAAGGTTGATTTTTAATCCAAATTGTATATTCCGCCATTTATAACGTATTTTCCAAACGAAAAAAAAGATGAAATTTTTACTTTTTTAAATATATTATGCATGGAAATGATTGAAACCGATTAATCGATTAATGTATCAATAAAAGGGTACCCATTAATTGGGTTAGAATTTGTAATCGACGCCGGCCTAGCCATAATTGTTATGATATCTCACAAAATAAAGTGTTCTAGGCATTAAAAAAATATTTCGCCTGACCAGATTTTAACAGATTTATTTATTTATATAGCGAATTCAAAATTAAATTCAAAAGAAAAATAATTCGTTTTATTTACTCAGCAGAGAAATGCACATCCCCTTTAAATGTTATAAAAATAAAAACCTCCAATATAAGCAAACAATGTATTACCCATCTTGACACCAAGTCTCAGTATCCGCTCATTGAAAATGTACACTGAACTGAACCCTCTTTAACTATTACGAAATGTCTAGCGATACATAAAAAAGTAGGTGATGCACGAATATATAGATACTTAAAGGGGCGATGCAGCGATTTTTATACTTTGCGCAAATACCGCTTAGAACGGATGGCTGACGTTGACGACTTAGAAAACACGCGTTCGTTTTTCAGCCCACGCAATAGAAGTCCCAGAAAAAAAAAAAAAAGAAAAACGAGCACCGTTCACCCCCTCAACTCGCAGCCAGAACAAACGGCCACATGATCTGGAGCCGATTATATGCCGCCAATGTTGATCATAGCCACGCGCTGGGGTTGGCGAAGCACAGGACACGCGCTTAGTTCCAGACATTGTTATGGCTCGGCTGTTGTCGTCGTTGCAGCGATTGGACACGGGCGACTACCCGAATGCTTCTCGAGCTAGTAATTATTACGAGCCCAAATCGAGTGCCCACGCAACTGTCGGGTTCAATCTATGAACCGCTTTCAAATATCGTCATTGGGGTGTACTGCGCTCCCCACGTTATGTCATCAAATTTTGAAAAGGAGAGATTGAATGAAAATGATCGCTTTTGTCCTTAAAATTACACCGCAACAAATAAGTTTCTTGACCAGTGGCGCTGCATGCGAGAGTCCTTGAGCCCCACTTGTGCCAGGAAGCTCGTGCAAAGTGAAAAACATTCCAAATGAATATCGTTGCACCACTCCTTTAAGATTTTAATTTCCCCTTCACTATTTATTTGCATGTTTAAAAAAGTGTTGGACATTGTGATGTATAAGTGCCAGTTGTCATAAAAAAATACAGTGTGAATCTTGAGTAGTCGGTGGTATATGTGTTATCCTATCGTTGCATGTACACTCAAAACCTGTGAAGGGTAAACTTCCCCACTAAACACTCTTACATACAGTTAAGTCACCTTAAGTCAGAGCGTCCGATAAGGAATCGAGTGACGTTCTGGCTATAATATAAAGTGGACGACGTGACCCTTACCAATTTGAGAACACACAAGTCTTCCTCCCGAGTGTGGTGCCACGAACCTAATGTTTGAGGTACAATCATTTTATGGTGCACTGCTAATAAAGAACGTGTCTTGCTCAGCCCAATTCTGTAAAAAAAAAAAAAAGAAATTGCTTTTATTTTTTACTATCGTCCGTTACTTTCGCGCTTTGCACATATTTTAAATAATACAAACTACGTACATAAGCCCACAGGGCCCATTCAAAGCGAACCTAAAAATGAAAGCCCAAGGAAAATCAAACCCGCGGGTCAAGTGATTGGTCGCCGGATATTATATCCACTGAGCTAAGCGCCTTTGGTGTTCGGAGGGCAACTGCGGAAAGAGCAGTTGCGAGAGAAACAGAAGTGCGGAGTGCAGCTGTGCGGAGGAGGAAAATGTACGTCACATCCTGTTGAAACGTGTCCAATAAATTGACAGATGCTCGATCACGCTGACAAAGGCCTTGGAACACCGAATGTTTTGAGCTCAAACTTTTGTGTCTGGTTTGCGAGTTAGACTGATGAGAGCGAGACGGGCCTAGGCAGTATGTGTGGTTTGCACACAACGCATTCTTGCTTTTCAAACTTTGAAGGTGTGATGAAGCATTATTTTCACTGGCCGTGTTTTCTTTTTTGTTGGCAGCAGCTCCCCCACAACCATTTTTTGGTTATTTGCGGGTGAACTAAACGCGCTAATTTTTCTAAGAGAATATCTTTGTTGCCCTACTGAAAAAAACCATTTGGCGCCCATATGAAAATAAACGGGTCCATACCGGTGACCGTTTAACCATACTGGTCACCAGTTTGTCAAAGGGGTCGCCCGTATGGCTCAAATGGGTCCCCCGTATGAGCCATAACGGTCACCTATTTGGCAAACGGGTCGCTCGTCTGGGCAAATGGGCGACTCGTTTGGGCAAAGTTGTCGCACGTTTGCTCAAACCGGCGACCATGTTGCAAACTGCACCGGTTTAATCAAACGGCTCTCCGGAGCCCGTTTGATATTGAACGTACAGATCGGCGGCGTGGGCACGCCTAGCGTTTCAGCCGTGGCAGCCAATGTTTTCCGGAAGGCTGGGAGCGCCTGTTCATCGATTTCAGATCGTCCGCGTAATGCAAGTAATTCTATTTATATTTCAATTGCGCTGATTTTCGATTATAGTGCAACTAAAACTAACACCTTTTTTTGTTTTTTTGTTTTACGTAAACGCGCGACGTTGGTGAGCCGATATTTTTGACAGACCTTTAACTTTGTCCATCTTTGTTGCCTCAATTTACTTATTCAGCTCGAATCTCTCTCGCAGAAGACGCGACCGCGTGAAAGAATGTACGTCTAGACTCCGTTTCACTTTAATTCAAGACGCAGCGAAGGTAGCACGCGTACACGAGGCTACAAGAACATCGAGCATTGCGAGAGCACGCCCGCCGTTGCAGCACTCAAACTACGAACTTGCGCTGAGTACTGTCTTCGCTCGGGCGCAAGCCGAGCTTCTGACCGCCCCGCCGCCATTTCCAAAGTTCGAGCGCGCGCGTTTGTTCTTCGGGACTACAAAAACGCATCTCCCTGGAATGCCTGGGGAGAGGGAGAGGGGCTGTCCCGGTGGTCCCAGCGCCTTGACCTCGCCCCCTCCCTCCTCTCTTGTCACCCCTGTCACGTGACCCACAGCAGCGCGCGAGCTACACGCTGATAAGCATCGAGATCCGGAAGGGCGCGCCTTGCAGCCGCTTTTTTCTTTGTCTGCTTGTTGTCAGTTGCTGCTCGAAGTTCGCTCGTCCTACCTGCTACAATCTGTCGCCTAACCCTGCGGTCTTATTGGGATGTCTCTCGACAACGTATTGGATGTGCACCAAAGCTATCACTGTTCGAAAAGACCCACGTGTATGTCGGCAACGAGCGATTCTTCAAAGAAGTCGCAAATTCTCGCGGTTTGGTTGGGTTCGGCAAGTGACAGCTTGTGCGCCGCATCGTGTTGAAACTTCCGAGGAGCCGTTCCCTCTCGTCTGTGTTTGTGTGGTTGTCCTGCTTTGACCGTGTCGACAAATATCACGGATTACATCTTTCAAGTCCGCTATTGTTATGGTAAGTGCACTGCAACCTACGTGTTGGCAACGATTGACCGTTCTTCTACGCGTACTCTTCTAGATTATCTAAAGAATTATGCAGCGCCTATTCACGCGGCAGCCAGGAGAATAATTTCCCCGAAAGTCTACCTGTATAGTGTTCACAGATCGCTTGCACGTTTGTACTTGTCTACAGAAGAGGTAATAAACTTCGAGGAGAATTGAAAACAATCTTTTGTGTCGGTTTTCCTGTCCACTTACAAGCACCTACGCGAGTGCATTTGTTCTACGTGTTTTCTCCATGTTATAAATACGTTTATGAGTTTCGGGACGTCTTAAATATGTTGAAGATAACCAACCTCCCAGACGATACCCATTTAGGGCTAGCGCATAATTTGCCAATTCGAATGGCACGTTCAAACGTGTGGTCACGTGCCATGTCGAACGGGTACTCGTACCATACGGCACCCGTATCAAACGGGCACCTGTATCAAACGGGTACCGTTTCGAACGGGTACCGTTTCCAAACGGGTACCCGTATCCCATAATCACGTTTGATCCAAACGGATCGACAAGTTTGATTCAAACGGGCGACCAGTTTGCCACCCGTTTGAATTTCAAATGGTTTTTTTCAGTAGGGTGTGAAACCTGAAGTTTTGAAGAACGTAATTTTTATTAGTTTGGAAGTTCAGTTCGCAAGGGTTCAACGTTGCTAGTTTGTTTTAAAAAAGGATTTCAAAACTATATATCGCGGAACCATTTTTCAATGGAATAACTGTATTTAAATTGAATTAGAATTTACGATACCTTCACTACCAGTCACCATCAAAAGATAAAGCTTCTGAAAACCTAAATATTGCAGTCGATGTTCTCCTAAGACACTTTAGTCTTATCAGGGTGAATCTTTAATAAATCATATGTTGATCTGCACTTTAACAAAGCGCCAACGGATCTGCCCTTCGTGCATTTCGCAGAATCCTGTTAAAGGCCAATAAAAAGACGTGCGAGACGTGAATTCTGGCGTATTTGTATCCCATGAATCTTACCAGATTCACGGGGTAAAATATGCGAGAATTCACCTCTATCACGGGAAAAAATTGTGCGAGTAACTCGTACAAAATTGTGCGCCAGAAGTCACCTCTAACTCGCGCAAAATTGTGCGATGTAGCTAAACGCGAAAAAACACGAAAAACCTGTGACCAGTCGTGACGTCATACTAGGATATTTGGGTCACGAAGCCCGTGTTCCTTGTGTGGGCAGCGTACGCAATTTCAAGTTTTGCAGGTGTATTCTCATGCGCTGACAGCAGTCGTTACGTCCCTTTCTGACGTTTATGGAAATAGCAAGAGGGAGCGTGCATTGTTCGGTAGGCGCTAAAAATTCGCGAGAGCGGAGATTTCGAAACCTCGTATTGTGATGTCACGCCCCGGGAAGAAGGGACTTCGGCGGTATTTTGAAAATTGCTTTCTGCATCCTTCATGCACCAAATTGAAAAATAATCTCGATATTCGTGATCCTGGAGGCCGAATCCAGACGCTTTAAATGTTTTTCGTCGCATACCGAACAGCTTCAGTTTCTCTTTAGTTTATATGAGCACCGTCTACTATCTGATTTCCACGTAGGTTATGCAAGCGCTGCTATGGTTCATCAGCCTCTTTTGCGGAGCGGCCTGCATTCTCCTCCGGCACCACTGGAACCCCGGAACCATCAAGACTGGCGCCACAGAGAACATTGCCTTCGCTTTCTTCGATCGCCTCATGTGGGCCGCAGTCTTGGCATGGCTAGCGTTTGCCTGCGCAACCGGCAAAGGAGGTAAGGTAACAATTTTGGCCATCCAGGTGTTCGTGACAGCGGAATTATAGGACATAAATGAGAGGTCTGGCACAACCTGAAAAACACAAGGTGGTACTACTTCTTATCGGCGATTACAAATACGGTTGCCGTATCCAATTGCATTTTATCGTAGCGATTGTTCACAGTCCACCATGGTTCTGGCCACACACTTGTTGACAGACTTGAATGCGGTGGCCAGGTGTACTTTACACTACTGTGTCTCATTACCTCAGAGAGCAGACCGAAAAATGAAACTGCGGAGAGGCTCAATTAAACTGTACGGTGGGGCTAGCGATACTTCAGAAAGGTGCGCTGTACTTTTCCTGCATGCTGTGACAATATTTTCTGCCGACTGAATAGAGAGACTGCATGACTTTTGAAAACATATGGCCACGGAGCAGCATAATGAACTGCAAATGCGTTACAACATAGAGATAAGCTAGTGCTATAAGCACAGCGCATCATGCTATATACCAGTGCTGTAATAACGTTCAGCTGCATATGATCCAAACTTTGCTGCCTATGATCCAACCCAGACTGCAGTGATAATTAAGAGCAGCGGTAGCCTTCATACTGGAGCTATCTCAGCGCTGATGAGCATATGTGACCCGGTCCACAAGATTGCCCTCACATTTAAAAGACAAGAAAACTTCTCCCTGCATTACGCGTACAGTATTTGGAATTTTTAGTTTACTCATTAAGAGATGTATGACTTTGCCTTAACTCAGGAAGGTCGTCAAGAGCGAGTAGATATAAAAATGGTTGAACTGCATCTCATCTATGCTTGAAAGATATATAACGGGCATTTACACCAAATGACTCAGCGAAAACGTTTTAGCACTGGAACATTTATTTGTGTTGTTTCGCCCAACTTCAACATTACGGCGAAAAAAAAAGTGTCGCAAGCCCTGTCCATAATGACCCTTAGGAGTGACGCTGTCATTTTGATCATATCGCCACCATCTCTACTGCGTGTCCTTGGTGGATGCGCCGATGACACCTGGGGACGACGTGACCGAAACGACTAAGTGAACCTTACCTTTATTGCAGGCAGAGTTTAACGTGTTTTTTTTTCTTCTGCGCGCAATTCTTAAGTTGCGCGAAGAAACGCGATATTTTATTGATAATATAAAAAAAATATACAAGTCCCTTTTCACAATTTTTTTTAATTCACCTGGCCTCTAAGAGCAATTGTCGTCAGTACTGCAATTCTAAGACGACCCCTCAAACCAATAATTAAAGTTTTCATTAGAATATTTGAATTAATTTGTCAAATTACCGTGATAATTATCCCCTCGTCTAATATACCCCGAGACTGTTAAATACATGGTGAAATGAGAACTCGACCCACTCTCATCTTCTATATTTTTAATAATCTGTACTAATTAAAGTTAGACACCCTGTATACGTACATAACGTAAGTCTCGAGGCACAGTTTTACACAATGATGAAACGCAGAAAATGCGTTGTATGGCGGGGAAGGTTAAGCTGGATCTAATGTTTCTTTATTTATCGTTGTCTTTTTTCGGAAAATGCAACGTTGAAAGTGTTCTTAATGAGAGTGTGTAACATGGGGGGAACATAATAGCGCTTCACGGCAGAGACGAAGAGTAGGAACGAGACAACACAATGCGCTAACTTCAACTGGCGCGATGATGAATGGCGCGATGATGCGGAGTATTTATACCCTTGGTTTTCTGACGATAAAACATTTGAAGTTACCGCATTGTGCTGTCTCGTTCCTACTCTTCGTCCCTGTCGTGAAGCGCTATTGCGTTCTCCGAGATTTAGTACACAAGAATCCGCATCGGGTAACATTTTTTTAACATTTTTAATAATGCTCAGTATCTGTACAATTTGCATAGAAATATTTCGTTTTATTATCAACCGTGCTTTGCTATTCAAGAATGTATTATTAATTTATGTATTGAGCGGGGATAACAGTTTATCGGGAAGTGAACTAAGAAAGAAACGGCTTACTAGTATTTAAATGATCAAGTCAGCACATAAATTTACACCCCTTTCGCTATCAAACTAAAACAAAATTACATCTTTATGAGTCAATTATGCCAGAAATTTAATAATATTTATATAAATTACTGTTCTCATTGACTTTCATGTCGTTCTGGGACTATGTCCAGGCAACACGGTTCGATGGGTCGTGACGGGATTTTACGAGGCAATTTAGGTTTTTGAAAGTTTAAGAAACTAAGGCGTTAATAAAATATTAACATTTTTTTTTATTTTAGCTAAAATGTTGATAGTATTTGGGCGCAAATGCTCAATCAAGGGCACAAATTAGACTTCACTTCCGGGTAGTTCGGCTGTCATCTGGCACTCTGGGCCTCAGTTCCCTTGCGAATGTTAGAACTGTAGGCTTCACCGCTGAATTTATGATATGAGGTGCCATATTTTGCTCATGTCAGACCATTACAAACTATTATGGCGAATCAGAAAGAAGGCAGTTGGCTATTTATTAGCTACAGAGAAAAAAAATTGGCAGAGACCTTTACCTTTAAACCGCTATATTGCAAGAAATGCTTTATAGGGAATCGGTGATGAAAGTGGTGTGTCACGTGTCGTATATTTACACGCTACATTTAGCGGAGAAACAGAAACCTTGCATAAGTCTGGTGACGCCAGGTCCGGCGACATTGATTTCCCCGCTAAAATTAGCGGGAAAACTGGGTTGGCGTCTCGGTAACGAGACGCGAATTTTCCGACCAAATGTACCGGGTATACAGGTAATTGGTATACAGATCACGTGATGCCAATTTTCCGTTAAGTTTAGCGAGGAAACTTAATTGGTGTTTTGGTCACGAGACGTGTATTTTAACGCAAGATTTAACGGGGAAGATGAGTTGACGTAGAGGTCACGTGCCGTCAATTTCCCCAAGGCTTAAACTTTACGCGAAGACTCGTCACGCACTTTCACCGCCAAATATAGCGGAAAATGAACAGACAAATATTTTGGGATAGGGGGTACCGTTAGAAAGCATTTCATGCTTTAAAAACAATTCTTTCATAACTAATGCCTAGCAGCAAAGCCTTACTTCACACAAGTTGGGGCCCTAGGATCGGGAATCTTGGACTAAGATACGCGTTTCTCTGGAGTAGTCTCTCCTTCAGAATTCTACGGCGTCTTCAACGCAAAGTGTTTATTTGTGTTTCTGCTTTCTGAATTTTCATTAGCAAAACATTATGAAGACATGTTTTTTAACTCGACATCGCATTTCAGGCTTCATCGGAACTTTCCTCTCCTGGGGCGCCTTCGTTCCGTTGAGTAAACTCTCCTTCGGAATCTATATCCTACACATGCCGTACTTTGTTACGTCATACTACGTGGCCAGGGAGCGCATGTTCTACTCATTCTACACTGTGGTAAGTGACGAAATTCCTGTTTCAAGAATTGAGTTGACAGAGTATATTTCATACTAGGTTGTGAGGTATATACCCCAATTAAGCAACTACGTCTAAGACCCTTCCTGCATGAATATATAAAATATGTTTGGCAATAAATGTCAAATGCCCATTTTAAGACTATGCAAAATTTCATGTATGTTTTGTTCAATGATTCTCTGAGAACTTATAACATTTATATATACATAGAAGAAGAAAGGAACCCTTAGTGAAAACAGCAACAACGGAAGATTTATTCTTCGACGTTTCAGTCCGAGTCTGGCCTTCGTCACGATGAACTTTTACAGAAAAAAAAATGGTTTGCTTTGTATGTTTTACTGCCTTGATGGAGATACGCCACGACGGGTAATCGGTCTTTTACCTGTAGATGAGAAATTTAGCCAGTGCAGTACAACCACTAACCTGGGATTTTTAACGTGCATCACGCAGTAGTGATAACACGAACACGTGCCGGTACGAAACTCATCCAGATCGAAACGGGCGGGGGCGGTGGGGAATTGAGCCCAGGAGGTTCCCAGCGCAAGCTTTCGCTCCCCGCTCCTAGCTGAGACGCGTTAGCCCACTCGGCCACTTCCTCCCCAACTTTTACAGATGAACGCGGGTGGTATTTATACAATGCTACGGTCGCATCCAAGTTTCAAAAACGGCGCGATGACGGTTGGAATTTCCAAAGAAGCGTAGGAAGAGCTCCAGATGGGCAAACGTTTATACAATGCTACGGTCGGGCCCAAATTTCGGCGGGGTGACTGTTGAAGCTTTCATGAGCAGAGGTCGGCATTTTAGGTCGCCCTCACTCACCCTCACTCTCACAGACACACTCACCTAAGCCCCTCACTCACCCTCACCCTCACAGCCACACTCACCTAAGCCCCTCACTCACCCTCACAGCTACACTCACCTTCAGCCCCTCACCGCCCTCACTCACCCTCACTCTCACAGACACACTCACCTAAGCCCCTCACTCACCCTCACCCTCACAGCCACACTCACCTAAGCCCCTCACTCACCCTCACAGCTACACTCACCTTCAGCCCCTCACCGCCCTCACGGCCCTCACGCCCCTCGCTCACTCATGGCCCTCACGCCCTCACGCACTCACCGCCATCACGGCCCTCATGCCCCTCACGGCCCTCACGCCCCTCACCGCCCTCACGGCCCTCACGCCCCTCACTCACTCATGGCCCTCACGCCACTCACCGCCCTCACGCCACTCACCGCCCTCACGCCACTCACCGCCCTCACGGTCCTCAGGGCCCTCACCGCCCTCACCGCCCTCACGGCCCTCACGCACTCATAGCCCTCACCGTCCTCACCGCCCTCACCGCCCTCACGGCCCTCACGGCCCTCACGGCCCTTACGGCCCTCACCGCCCTCACGGCCCTCACGGCCCTCACGGCCCTCACGTACTCATAACCCTCGCGCCACTCACCGCCATCACGGCCCTCACCGCCCTCACGGCTTTAACCGCCCTCACGGCCCTCACCGCCCTCACGGCCCTCAACGCCCTCACCGCCCTCACGGCCCTCACGCCACTCACCGCCCTCACACCACTCTCCGCCCTCACGCCACTCACCGCCCTCACGTACTCGTGGCCCTCACGCCACTCAGGCCAGCTTCAGATGGAACAATTTCGCCCAGAAACTTTCCGTCGCAACACCAGCAACACGCGCCGCCCGCGATCACACGCAGCAACCAATTGCTGCAATTTGCCATCTTCATCATAAAATTTTATTTTTCTTGCACTATTTAGACACAATTACGCGTTGTAAACGTGTTTTTATGCATTTAAATCTCGTTAAGAATACTAATGCACCTTTCTGAAACAGTTTATTTCCAAAAAACGATCGATTTCAAACGAGAACCAAGTCTTTCGGTGTCATCATCACCGGCACGAGGTATCACGTGAACATTTTGCGTCCCTGATTGGATGCAGCCGCTTCAAACGTATTCGAATTGCTCCGAGTTGCTTGCTTATTTCGAGCCGGACCCGATCTCAGCAATTCGTGTCGATCTAGGGAAAGCTAGAGAACAACCCGCCATTAGCAACAAAATTGCTGAGAAAGATGCTCGATCTGAAGGGGGCCTCACGCGCTCACCGCCCTCACGGCCCTCACACCACCTCATGCACTCACCGCCCTCACGGCCCTCACGCCTCTCGTGCCACTCACTGCCCTCACGCACTCATGGCGCTCACACCCCTCACGCATTCACCGCCCTCACACCACTCACGCGCTCATGGCCCTCACGCCACTCACCGCCCTCACGCACCTCACGCACTCATGGCCCTCATGGTCCTCATGGCCCTCACGACCCTCACGGCCTCACCGCCCTCACGGCCCTCACGGCACTCACTCACCCTCACACTCATGAGTTTTCCTGGTTCAGAAACTCACTCACCCTCACTTCACCTGTGAAGATGAGGGTGAGTGAGGGTGAGTGAGGGCCCTCATGAGTGAGGTTTGCCGAGCTATGTTCGTGAGAGGGAAGCGTACGGCAGTTTGTATACGGGTGAAGAAGGTTGACGGTCGGGGCCATGTTTTAAAGACGGTGGGATGACGGTTGTAGCTTCTTGAGAGGGGGCGCAGGGTGACTTTGTGTCCGGGCGGGCAGGGGTGACCTGGACGATAGCGTACAATAGACGATAGATACAAGCGCAAACTAAAGTGCTGTTTAAAAAAAAAAAAAAGAATGGCACGGTTACTTGTGTTGTTTTGTGTTGCATGTATGAGTTAGACCTGGAAGGGAACAATGTTAAACCTAGAAATAAAAAAAATGAATATCAAAACCTGGAAATAACAGAGAAAAGTTGATGGTCCAGTTCCGGCCACAAACACAGTACCACTGCTAACAATAAGGTGTCGGACCTGAAAAGATGTCCCCTGATCGCTGTTGCTATTCGTCTGTTAGCATTTTAATGGATGCTAGAGCACCGGGGCTTTCATTTATTCCTTGTTTCAGTTATATACCCACGCCTTCGGCCTCCCACCACCCATGGCCGTTATATATATATGTAAATATATATATATATATATATGGGAGGTTTCATCTCAAATCGTGTAGGCAAAAAGGGTCGAATTTTGAATTTCGTTGAAAAAAATATGTGTAATGGAGTCGACTCCAAAAACGCAGTTGCCGCAAACCGCAAGCTCGTCAGATTTTCGTTCTCGACTTACGAATTTTGAAAGAGGCCGTGGCGGAAAGCAGTGTTCTTTACATCCGTCGTGGGTCGGATGCTCCGCTCAACTTTTTTCAGGCACTCTGTGAGCACAGGGAAAAGGCTCTAATACCATGGAATAATTTTAGGCGTTTTGCGTTTTTCTGTAAAAATGTGAAAAATGCCCTCTCGGTTAATTGTTGACGAAATTTGACAATTAAATTCTTTCGATCTATTTGGGTTACATCAATATTTTTTATGTCTATGGAGAGCCCTAAACACGCTATCTATATAGATTATAAAATTACCCAACTATAAAAATATCTTTTTGCGGTACGTTTACGGTAATTTCATGAAACACCTAAAAAGTATAAATTTTGAAATAAATTTTCTAAAAAAACAGTTTTTTTATTTTTTGATATTTTTGCTAAAATGTAGATATGAGAGTTGTCTACTCGAAAAGTAAGTCTAGAAAGTGTGTATTTTGTTTGTATGTTCTATATTTAAGCCTCAGTATCAGAAAAAAACGTCTTCGTTTTGAAAGACCCAAGTCAGACATAGCGACCCGTGCGTTTCTATGAATTGTGAAAAACAATTTTTGAATTTCTGTCTGCGTTTTGTAATCAATTATAAATGCAATTTGTGGTATTGAATAGTTATTTATGTTTTGATAAGAGCGGGAAACCACGAGCAACATATCTGTTCAAATCAGCAGGCTTAGTGGACCTTCAATATCGAAGAGGCGCAGACGTTGTATTGTTTCCATTTATAAAACTTTCACTGTGAACTAGCATGACTAGCTATTAGCTGTCATATTACTAAGATATAGAAAGTAACCACATCATTGATATATTATATACAATTCTTTCCGAAACCAAACGCTCGGTTTGTTCACCGCACAACGCACAGATCACCAGGGAATGGCCTTTCACTTCCGTAATACACAAAAGTGAAGACATAGAAATGGCCCCATACACACGAAGAGATTCCCACGGAGAGGGTAGGGAATAAAAATAAATAAATAAGAAAAAAATTACCGAACTCCGATCCAGCGAAAATTGCGTTAAAATAATAAAAGGTTCGAGCGGTGGCAAAGCGATAGGTACAAGCCTGGTGGAGAGTCAGACAAAGAAGTCGAAGGCACGTAAAAGTAAAAATAAAAAAAATTTAATAACGACGGAAAAATTCAGCCCGTACACGGCCAAAACAAAAACCAACTCTTCCACGCATGGCCTAAACGGGACGCAACCAAATGCATGATAACACGCTCTCTACAGCACCGTCACGCCGCTACGCCATGACGAAATGAACCCTACAAGTAAACAATGCTAACAAACAGTTAGTAAGAAAACATTCCAAAAAAACGTTCAGCAAAACCGCACCCCAGAAACAAAGTTCAGCGGGGCGAAGAAGCACACACGATGCAAAAACAAGTCTCAACTGACCGACGCCGAGTCCAGTCCCGACACTGAAGCCTCCAGGATGACGGCGTCCAGGCGATGCTCGAATGTATTCTTCACTCTGTTCCACACAGCCACGATGGCTGTGCGAAACAGTGACTGTGCGGAAGAGAGTGTAGAATAGATTCAAGCAACGACGCGCGAGAAGGTAACCGAGACTTAACATTACTCGAGCTTTATGTCGGGAGAGGGGCCAAATACCGTTGAGAATAATACAGGAAACTCCGAGCTAAAATGGGAGACGGAAGTAGAAAGCGATCCTGGCGGTGTGGAGTGGACAACTCGCCACTTTCCCCGGAAATGAATCAAGTGGGTCTGACTCACTAGAGAAATTGATAGTCTATAAATATTCCCATTTTTTGATGGAGCATAGGCAGCATAAGCTCGTGATATTGGACCTCTTGGTATTTTGATGTCAAAATGCAGTGTGTTGTATGGACCTGTCAGGATTTGAATAGCCGATTTTGTACAATCTAAATAATAATTAACCTTATCTGAGCTTGTTGATTTATTTGTTTTCCTCCTACCGAAACATGTATTATCAGATGCCCTTGGCTCCAAGTGACCATAATTGACAATAGGCATCAATTTTTTATGAGACCGACCTGAAATGACTCCAAGTGACTAGAAGGGATTGTTATTGATAATTATGTGATTCTTTTGTGTGCTTACTCTTATGAACGGCTTCAAGTAGCTTTTGTTGGCTATTAGCATCTTCTTTGACCAGATTGACCTTAAATGGCTGCCAATAGCTATTGATGAGATAATTGACAATTACCCATTTCGGCGTTGGTGAATGCACATGGTTTCAACTGGCTATTATTGGCTATCAGCCTCCACTTTTATATATATTTGATAGATATGGCTACAAATATTAATGAGTAATGAAAGCTGAGCTATTTCTGTTTATAAACTGGGATGACGTCAGGTGGCTATTGTTGGCGATTAGAATATATTTCTGACCAGATTGGCTCAATGGCTACTAATGGCTGTTAGTCAGTATAATAGCAATTATCTGCTGTCTGGGTGTTTATGAATGAGAATGGCTTCAAGTGGCTATTATTGGCTATAAGCACCTATTTCCGAATAGATTGGCTGCAAATGGCTACAAACCGCTATTAGTAGATAACTATTGCTTGAGCTATTTTTATATTTACGAAATGGAATGGGGCTTTAAGTGGATAATGTTGGCTATTTGTAATTATTTTTGACCAGATAGATTTGAAATGATGCTGATGGATATTGATGAGATCATTAAACAATTACGTGCTATTTCGGTCTTAAAAATGAGTATGGCTTCAAGCGGCTATTATTGGCTTATGCATCAAATTTTAGATAAATTTGATTGAAATGGCTACAAATGGCTATTAGTGACTAGTGTTGATATTTATGGGTGTTTTAGTGTTTACTAACTGGAATGACTTTAAGGGGCTATTGTTGGCTATTAGCATATATTTCTGACCAGATTGGCTTGAAATGGCTAGCAGTGGCTATTTGCAAGTATAATTGACAATTATGGGCTATTTCAGTGTTTATGGATGAAAATGGCCACAAGTGGCTATTACTGGCTATAAACATTTATTTTTATTGCAATGGCTTAATTTGGCTACAAATGGCTATTAATGATTACTGTTGAAGTTATGAGTGATTTTTGTGTTCACCAACTGGACTGGCTTTAAGTGGCTATTGTTGGCTTTTATAATCTATTTCTGACCAGATTGGCTTCAAATGACTAGCAATGGCTATTAGTGAGTATAATTGACAATTATGTGCTATTTCAGTATTTTTGGATGAAACTGGCTACAAGTGGCTATTACTGGCTATAAGCATTTAGATTGGCTTAAAATTGCTACAAATGGCTAGTAGTGACTAGTGATATTTATCAGCAGGTTTTATGCTTACTAACTGGAATGGCTTTTAGTGGCTATTGTTGGCTATTAGCATCCATTTCTGGCCAGATTTGCCTCAAATGGCTTGCAATGGCTATTAGTGAGTATAATTGAAAATTATGTGCTATTTCAGTGTTTTTGAATGAAAGTGGCTACAAGTGGCTATTACTGGCTATAAGCATTTAGATTGGCTTAAAACTGTTACAAATGGCTTGTAGTGACTTGAGTTGATATTTTTAAGCAGGTTTCACATTTACTAACTGGAATGGCTTTTATTGGCTATTGTTGGCTATTAGCATCTATTTCTGGCCAGATTTGCCTCAAATAGCTTGCAATGGCGATTAGTAAGTATAATTGACAATTATGCGCTATTTCAGTGATTTTGGATGAAACTGGCTACAAGTGGCTATTACTGGCTATAATCATTTAGATTGGCTTAAAATTGCTACAAATGGCTAGTCGTGACTAGTGTTTATATTTATAAGCAGGTTTTATGTTTACTAACTGGAATGGCTTTTAGTGGCTATTGTTGGCTATTAGCATCTATTTCTGGCCAGATTCGCCTCAAATGGCTTGCAATGGCTATTAGTGAGTATAATTGACAATTATGTGCTATTTCAGTGGTTTTGGATGAAACTGGCTACAAGTGGCTACTATTGACTATAAGCATTTATTCTTTATCGAATTGGCTTGAAATAGCTACAAATGGCTATTAGTGGCTAGTCTTGATAGTTATGAGCAATTTTAGTGTTTACTAACCGGACTTGCTTTTAGTAGCTGTTGTTGTCTATTATCATTCATTTTTAACCAGATTGGCTTCAATTGGCTAGCAATGGCTATAGCAAGTATAATTGTGGATATTCATGAATAGCCATTCATAGCCATTCAATGGATATTCATAAATAGCCATGCATAGCCATTCTATAGATATTCACGAATAGCCATTCATAGCCAGTTGAAGCCATTCTGGTAAAAAAGAGATGGTAATAGCCAAAACCAGCCACATGAAGCCATTTCAGTTTGTAGACAAAAAATAGCTGCTAATTATAAATACTCGTCACTTTAAGCCATTTGTCGCCAATTCAAGCCACCGAGGTCAGGAACAGATGATTATAGCCAATAATAGCCAATCCAAGCAACCAAGTCAAGAATAGATGCATATAGCCAATAATATCCAGTTGAAGTCATTCAAATCTATACATACTCCAATTGCATAAATTGTAAAGAATAGTTGCTGATAGCCATGTATAGCCATTTTAAGCCGATCTAACAAAAATACATGATAATGGCCAATAATAGCCATTTGAAGTCATTTTCAGTCATAATCACTGAAATAGCATAGAATTGTCAACTATATCCACGAATAGCCATTCACGGCCATTTGAAGCCAGTCTGGTAAAAAATATATGGTTATAGCCAAAACTAGCCACATGAAGCCATTTCAGTTTGTAGACAAAGAAATAGCTGCTAATTATAAATACTAGTCACTTTAAGCCATATGTAGCCAATTCAAGCCACCCAAGTCAAGAACAGATGAATATAGCCAATAATAGCCAATCCAAGCCAACCAAGTCAAGAATAGGTGCCTACAGCCAATACTATCCAGTTGAAGTCATTCAAATCTAGACACTCCAATTGCATAAATTGTAAACAATAGTTGCTGATAGCCATGTATAGCCATTTTAAGCCAATCTATCAAAATACATGCTAATAGCCAATAATAGCCATTTGAAGTCATTTTCAGTCATAATCACTGAAATAGCATAGAATTGTCAACTATATCCACAAATAGCCATTCATAGCCATTTGAAGCCAGTCTGGTAAAAAAATATATGGTAATAGCCAAAACTAGCCACATGAAGCCATTTCAGTTTGTAGACAAAGAAATAGCTGCTAATTATAAATACTAGTCACTTTAAGCCCTTTGTAGCCAATTCAAGCCACCCAAGTCGGGAACAGATGAATATAGCCAATAATAGCCAATCCAAGCCAACCAAGTCAAGAATAGATGCCTATAGCCAATACTATCCAGTTGAAGTCATTCAGATCTAGACACACCCCAACTACACAAATTGCCAATAATAGTCACTGATAGACATGTATGGCCATTTCAAGCCGATTTGGCCAAGAACTGCCCATAGCCATGTGAGTCCATTCATATTAAAAAAACCATCATGATTACTATGTCACTAAATGTCACTAATGTTCATTCTGAAGCAATTTAAGGTGATATTGTTAAGATGATATGCAATTGCTAACAATAGCCACTTGAAGCCATTTTCATTCATAAGTAGAGAATAGCAGAATATTGCGACCAATAAACACTAATAGCCATTTTTTGGCAATTCGAGCAAACCAGGTCAATAACAGATGCCTATAGCCAATAATAGCCATTGGAAGCCAACTCAGCCTGCATACAATCAAATAAGTCGAAATAGTGACTGATCATCATTGATAGTCACTAGAAGTCATTTGGACCCCAAATCCGCCATATAATTTATAAACATGATAATATAGCCAATAATAGCCATATGAAGCTAAACCAGTCTGCTCACAACCAGGTGAGTCCAAATAGTGACTAATAGCCATTGAAAGTCTCTAGAAGTCATTTGGACCCCGAATCTGCTGTATAAATAAAAATATATGATTGTATAGCCAATAGTAGCCATTGAAAGCCAACTAACCTGCATAAAATCAAATAAGTCGAATTAGTGACTGATAGTGATTGATAGTCACTAGAAGTCATTTGGACCCCAAGCCCACCTTATGATTTATAAACATAATCATACAGCAATAATGGCCATATTAGGCCAACTCAGTCTGCACACAATCAGGTAAGTAGAAATAGTGACTAATAGCAATTGATAGTCACTAGAAGTTGTTTGAACCACGAATCTGCCATATAAATAAAAAATTGTTATTGTATAGCCAATAATAGCCATTGGAAGCCAAATCAGCCCGCACACAATTAAATAACTCAAAATTGTGACCAATAGTCATTAATAGTCAGTATAAGTCATTTGAACTCCGAATCTGCCATATAATTTATAAATATAATCATATAGTCAATAATAGCCATATGAAGCCAACTCAGTATTCACACAATGAAATAACTCAAAATAGGGACTCATAATCATGGACAATCACTAGAAGTCTTTTGGACTCTAAATCTGCCATATAAATATAAATATGAATGTATAGCCAATAGTAGCCACTGGAAGCCAACTCAATCTGCACGCAACAAATAAGTTGAAAAAGTGACTGATAGTGATGATAGTCACGGAAGTAATTTGGACCCCAAATCTGCCATATAATTTATAAACATGGTCACGTAGCCAATAATAGCCATATGAAGCCAGCTCAGTCTGCACACAATCAAATAACTCAAAATAGTGGCCAAAAGTCGTTAAAAGTAACTAGAAGTCATTTGGATTACATATCTATCATGTCAAATTTTGATTAAAAAGCCAAAATTAACCATTGAAAGCCAACTCAGCCTGCATAAAATCAAATAACTCAAAATAGTTACAAATAGTCATTGATTGTCATTAAAAGTCATTTGGAACTGAAATCCACCATATAATTAGGAAATAAAATCAAACATTAAATAATTGTCATTCAAATCCAATCTCAGACATAACATTACAAATATCACGAAATGGTCACTAATGGTCAATAAAGTCCATCACAAATGGAACTACCTAATAAACAGCTGCTTGGTCTATATGCCGCGAAATAGCTTAGGATATTGGCCCAGAGCCATTAATAGCCCCTGGAAGGCAATCTAGTTTATACTCATTCAAATAACTCAGAAATATAATTCAATAGTAATTGCAGTCGTTAGAGGCTAACCAGGCCCCCAAAACGACAGGTAAAACTGAACCGGACACTATTTCTACTTCCTTATAGATACTGACTCTTCGTTAAACAGCCAGTGTAGCATTTACTGGCTGTAATAACTGCGTCGTGTAGCATTTCCAGACTCATTAGAAGTGAGTCTCATACAATTTAAAATAATGACCCATGGAGCAATTACATATTTGAATTGCTGTGCTTTATTTCTAACTGCAAAGAGCCAGTCACTGCAGCTCCATAAACTGTCAATTTACTAGAAAGTCACTAATTGCCGGTAGGTCATTTGTACCAGCTGTAATACAAAGGTCTATATAATCTAAATACTTAGTGCCAACATGAAGCGCACCTCATTATCAGAAATACCGTGTATCAGCTTTTGCTCAATTGAAATCGGCACACCGATTTGCCATATATTCACAATTCCTGATAGTGTGAAGAGAAGAAATAGAGTAGTGAATGACTGTTTTCCTTTTAATTTCGAGCGCATAGTTTACCATCCCACACCGAGAGATGGCAGCACTTCTGTGTCTCCCGACAACCCCATGTATTTTGGCTCGAGTTTCCAGTATTGGTAGTCAATGGTATTTGGAGGGGCTTTCGAGGTAGGTACTGCAGTTACTCAAACTTTCTCTTTCCCCTTCCCATTTTTCAAAAGAACACGTCATGCGGCGTTAACTTGTCATCTCGAGAAAAGACCACTCTTCACAAATGGTTATAGTTGGCAAAAAGGCTGACTTCGACCCAATTATACGCCTCGCAAGTGGGCTCATTTTCGTCTTCTGCGCATGAGAAAGGAAGTAGCGGTGACGTCAGAACGCCGAGCCCTGATTGGCTGATCACGACCCCCCTATCTGAGCGTCGTCTGCTCCTTTGCAACGTCGTCTGCTTGCTACGTCGTCTGCGTCTGTCTCACCTTTCCTGCGACTTTCGGAGCAAACTCGACTTCGCCTTTCTGAGAGGGCAGACGAAATAACTCGAGCGGTACGTTGTTTTTGTCTAACAACTAGCAGACGCGCATCAAGGGGGGAAGTCAAAGGACTCACTGGCGAGGTGTCCCGGGGCGCCGAGGTTTGTTTGCTAAGAACCGAGAGTGAGCGTGTTAGTGTCCGCAAGTTCCCTCCCAAATAGTTTTTCTTTCCATTCGTGTGCGGCGAGACCCCTCACTCTTTAACGGCGTCGGCGGGTTTGCGCAATTAACGTCGTCTGCTTTACGTCTGCTAGTCAAAGCGATGGCTGCTTTACCTTTCCTGCGTCTGTCGGAGATTCACTGCTTTTTCACCGGCGAGAGTCACCGTTGCCTCGGGAAGCAAGGAGATAACAAGAGGAAGAAATTGACCTCTTAATCTAAAATTGATGTCAGCGATCAAAGTATAATACGGGAAGGGTTCACAAGGGTCGCGCGGGCATATTCCATTCAGCACGCCAGCCGGTCGTGGGCAGACGGTCGCCGAGTCGCGGAGTGCCTGCTAGGCCTAAGTGCCCAGCTCGCTTGGTCGCGTTCGGTGGTATCGTGGCTGTTGGAGCTTTTCCCGGGTGTTTGTGGATCCAGAGTTCTTGTTCGTCGTGGTCTGTTTCAAGTACTTCTTAATTTTTTTCTTGCTGCTTGAAGTCAGGACGCGTCAGAAGCGCAGGTAGAAAAATAAACGTCCGTGGGTCGTCGCGACCGCGACGCTGTCGGCCATGCTGATTTGATCGGAAGAAGTGCGTAAGACAGCTTCGGAGCTGTCGTAGGATTTCGTCGTAACCTGCGCAAAACTTACGAAAATTTAGTTTCGTGAATACGAATTCGTTCTTAAGTTTTGTCTTACGCACATTTTTGGCGTAAGATCGTTTTGTGAATCTGGCCTCTGCACGTTCGAAAGTCGCAGGAAAGGTAAGACAGACGCAGACGACATTGCGAGCAGACGGCGTTGCAAAGGAGCAGACGACGCTCAGATAGGGAGTCGCGATCAGCCAATCAGGGCTCGGCGCTCTGACGTCACCGCTACCCCCTTCGCAAGAAGCAGACGAACTTGCCCTCCGCATAGTCTCCGGGCTTTGCTGTTTCCAAAAGAGATAACCCTTCGGTGCTATCGGATCCCCGCGGAGAGTGATAGAGAACGGCAGTTTCAAGGATAGGGCGCTCGAAGCTTGGGCGAATACGCGCTACCGTTTCACGCATGCACGGATGGCTGGTTTCAAAATTTCCCCACATCCGGAACCGGCCCATTTTCGTGTGTGCGTCTGCGGGATTGTTGTCCCGCGCCGCCAGTTTTAGCGCGCACGCGGCGTTGTTTTGGCCGGCAGAACTGTTTTTGACCGTCGATATTGTAAGGCCGTGGTGTCCTCATCCTCCCAGCAACAGTTCCTTTGCTTTCCCTTCTACAATACCCAGACTGACTGACACCACTTGGGTGGCCGTCACTGTTCGCCGCGTCTACGGCACTTTCGTACCATTTCACTCCTCGTGACACAGGGTTCGCTGCTCGCTTGACTGTCACGGGCCGTCCTATCTAACACAACGAGCGCGAAAAGTGGCGGTCATCTGCTGGTTCCGAAAGGGGGGACGCTCATATAGGCCAATAAGGGCCCCGAATGAATACGACGTCTGCCGATTTCTACACATTAAAAATTCACGACGCCTGCTGGTCTGTTAAGAAGTGTTGCTTTCCCTTTTGGACTCCTCCAATATAACTTGCTGCCTATAATAAAATTTAAATGATTAATAAATATAACAGGGCGGAATTACTGTATTTCATTTGCAGGTGGAAATGTTGAAAAAAGACAAAAATATTCCAAGTTTGTGAACACGCACAATTTGAAAGTCCGTTTCGAGCCGTTGAGGCACGTCTTTGTATGATATTAATGCTTAAATATAGAATCTACAAAGTGCACACTTTCTCGACTTTCTTTCCTAGTAAACAACTGTCATATCTACATTTAAAGAAAAAAAATAATGAATGGGCTTTTGAAAAAAAATCGATTTCGAAATTGGTACCTTTTGCTTTTAGCATAACATTAACGTGAATGTGCCGCAAAGGAAATTTTATGCAACCTAGTGATTTTATAACATTCGTGAAGAGGGTGTTTTGGGCTCTCCATAGACATAACAAGTATCGACGTAAGCCAAGTAGATCGAAAGTATGTAATTGTCAAATTTCATCAACAATCAACCGACATTTTTGCAGAAAAAAAAAATAAGCAAAGCACCTAAAATAATTTTATGGCATTAGATCCTTTTAACAGTACTCACAGAGTGCTCGAAAAAGTTAAATTTAATATGGACTCAAAATCCACGGCGGGAGATCGAGCGAAACATCCGACCCACGACGGATGTGAGAAACACTGCTTTCCGTCGCTACCTCTCTTAAAATTCGTAAGTCGAGAACAAAAAATCCGACGAACTTGCGGTTTTTGGCTACTGCGTTTTTATAGACGATGCCATAACATATATTTTTTTCAGCGAAATTAAAAATTCGTTCATTTTTGCCTGCACGATTTGAGATGAAATCACCTATATATATATATATATATATATATATGCTGCGATATGTTTATTGAACGAACTAACATATATATTGTTTTATTAGGGGTGCTGAATGAGGGCAGCTTTAGAACATGCTTAAAATTCTCATAGCTGTCGGAAAATGTACACATTTCCGTATAACCTGCACCACTAAACTACCAGGCGGTATCATCGCACATATCCCAACTTAAGCTTATAGTTACTTCTTATTAGTGTAGTTTTGTGAATTAATATTGTTACTTAGATATTGAGAGGCTTTCTATAAAAGGTCAAGGGAAAATACAGGTAGATTCAAGGAGACGCCAGGCTCTTTAAATCGACCGCAAAATTCGGTTTCTTAACCTATCGCGCTACGACTTTGTGCAGCGTTGCCCACAGATGGTGCATTTTGTTTTGTTGTAAAATTTGCAAAGAGCGAACTTACCTGAGAAAAAAGTAAAGAAACAAAAAGGCTTCGCTCCTATGGAAACGCAGCGAAGCCACCGGTCTTCAAACAACACGGTGCAGTTTGCTACGGGAGATAAGAGATGGCGCAATCGGTCGCGACGCAAACTACCGCCAACGAACTAGCATACGACGCCAAGAGGCGGCGTCTTTAGCAGACAAGGAACTGCAGCTCCTTGTTGTTACCGCGCCTGTTTTTGTTTCTGCGACTGTCGCCGCCTGCGGAACGCGCGCCGCTTTTGAGTCGAAAAGATCGTATGCTGAAGACGCCGCCTCTCGGCGCCGTATGCTCGTTCGTTGGTGGCGTTTGTTGCGTCATCTCTTGTCTCCCGTGCGAAACGGCGCCGTGTTGTTTGAAGACCGGTGGCGTCGCTGCGTTTCCATAGGAGCTAAGCCTTTTTCTTTCTTTACTTTTTCCTCAGGTAAATTCGCTCTTTGCAAATTTTACAAAAAAAAAAAAAAGCACCATCTGTGGGCAACGCTGCACAAAGTCGTAGCGCGATAGGTTAAGAAACCAAATTTTCCGGTCGATTTAAAGAGCCTGGCGTCTCCTTGAATCACCCTGTAGAATATAGCAATATTGGGCGAATGAAAAGTTTCTTATGTAACGCACTATTAAAATAATTTTAGAGGAAGTTTATTCGAGAAACAAGAGCTACTACTATTTGTTTTATTTACGTTTGAGCCCGCCAATAAAAATTCAATAAGAATAATAAGAATATAGCAGAGATCATAATATTTGAGGCGAACGAGGGACCAATTTTTTTCAAAGATTTTATTTATATGCATGGTGTTTATATCAAGTCGAAAATATATATTAAAAAAGTCATGAAAGGTTCTTTAATGGGGTCTATACATGCTCCAATTGAAACCTTGTTAAGCGTGACCCAAGCCACTAAATGAGTCACTTTTAGGCAGATTTGAAGTACGTGGTAAGCGCAGGGTGCGTAAGAGTTTTCACTTGTGCAACATGCCCAACGCTGGCGGACTGAAAAAGCGGGTGAAAATCATTTCTACCGAGGTTGCGGACCACGTGTTTTCCACAACTTAACGTGCCCTCGCGCACACCACGTGCGTCAAACCTCTCGTAACTGGAATACTTTAGTGGTTTTAAAGGACGCTCAGGAATGTGATAATTCAAACCAGAAGCTTGCTTTCGCAAAACAAAATTTAATTATCAAATTTTAAGTATTTTCCGAATAATTATGGCGAATATCCCCCTATATTATGCCTCCCTGTCCAAATAAATCACGTCCTTAAACCGGATTAATGCACTTTTAATTCAAATGAATTTTTCTGTCTCAAATAAAATGAAACACTCTGTATACAAAATACATATCTCACAGGCTGAAGTATGCTTCCAGGTTACACACACACACACACACACACACACGCACACGCACACGCACACGCACACACGCACACACACGCACACGCACACACGCGCACACACGCACACACGCACACACGCACACACGCGCACACACACACACACGCACACACGCACACACGCACACACACACACACACACACACACACACGAACGTAGTATATAGTTCTCTTCAAGGGATACTGAACCGAAATTTCGAGCTCACAGAACAAGGCTGGGCGGAGGGGCGGGACGCTGCAAAACCCCCAAAAATATCACTCATACAGTGATATCTTTAACGGATCGCCGTACTTTTGGAAAAGAAGTACATGATTGAAAACAGCCGACGAGACAAATCATGTCTCGAATCTTATTCCCTCTCCTCGCTTCGTCCCGTCGAGCTGGTGAACGAAGCGAGGAGGAGAAGCCAGGCCGTTTCCATTAATTCTCAAACTTTCCAGGGGGACAATGACGTCAAAGACCTTGTTTGATCGCGCCCTTCTTTTCGAAAAGTACGGTAATCCGTTTGAGATACAAATATATGAGTGATATTTTGGAGTTTGAAGCGTCCCGTTCAATACTTCTGTGGCCTTATTTTGCGAAATCCAAATATCGGTTCAGTATTCCTTTAAAAACGTGAAACGAACATCCGCGAGAGCTTCAGAACGTCAGCCGATTTATATCTTAGAGACCTAATGAAAAACTGAAGTCTGTGAGAAACTTGTGCTGCTATTCTCAATATCAGAATGATAATTTTCATTGTCTAGGTATTGCTCATGTAACAAGATACAAGCAAAATCGAGTAAGAAAATTAGCTGACGCTTGCAGAAAGCACAAAAAGAAAACAAATCGATTTTGTTGATTATTCCACGCGCAGCATCGAAGGTGCAAACGTGCATCTTATGCGAATACAGACCATATCACTTAATGAATGTGAGAATATGCGCACCTCGGAACCCTGATTTGGCGTCGCGGCTCGTCTTCATTTCGGTATCACCGAAATCCGCTTTATACAAACACAGCATCCTTTTCCAAAGTCTCGTAATTGCTGAAATAAATTGAGTTTCAACTAATCTGAACCTCAGCAACTGGTTTGCATTGTAATGTATAAACTAGGAAATATTGTGTTGATTATGGCGTCCCTTTATTAAGTGCTCTAATCATCTCGTTTCTTCTTCTATTTCAGATCTCGAAGACGATTTCAATTTTTATCTGGAGCGCGTTCCTCAGCTATTTTGTCTTTGTGCTATGCGAATGCCCCACCGGCAATATTGAAAAGATGACCTTTATGCCAGAGCGGCTGAGAAGGACGAAGCAAGATAACAAACTTGCAAATAATGGCGCCGAACAATTCGGAAATGGAAAGATAACTCCGGAACAGAAAATATCGCAGGCAAACTCTCCAGAATTTAATGGCGATATTAAAGATTATTATTGCCATTTATAGCTGGACGACGCGCAAGTGGGGAGTTTTTCAATTATAATCACGTGCCTTTATATTCTTGGAAGCATCGTGGCATAGACACTTTGCGTTTTGTGAACGCATTCATATTTACACTCGCTTCATTTCATTTGAGAGTCTGTATCATTACGGGTATTACTTCTTGTTGCGCATTTCTGAGTGCTGATTAATGGCGATAAATACATGATCGAGTGGTACATCGGGTACGATAAGGCGATCATGAAAGAAATATGTGTATGTCTTATATTAAACACATGCAAAGCAACTATGACAATATATTTTTGGAGTACTGAAGATTCTTATCTTGCACCCGGCCTATTAATCTGGTTATTCCGACAAAAAAATGGTTGTGAAAACTTATTTCACAACCATTTATTATTGTAAAGGGGCGAAGTTTAAATACATGACACTACAATAGTATACTTTATATATTAAAATCTACAAAAATGTCTAAATTCAATCACCACATGAAAATGTTTGTCACTTCATCAAAAATCATTCAGTAATTCTTTTGACGAACATGTCGCAAAGTGCACAACATTGATCATCCATAGATAGTCGAAAACTTCTTTATGAACCGTTTATTCGCGTAAACCATGCATGGTGCCAATTTTTGTAAAAGCGGTCACGACGAGGAAACAGTGAGACTAGAGTTATCATAAACTGTTGCAGGCCGATATATTTCACATAACAAAGGTGGAATATCTAGTAATACATAGTATTAGTCATGTTCATACTTGATTTATGTTAAGAGCCCCTGGGTTTTGAGGAAATGGTCAAAATTTGTTTTGTAAATAATGGAGCGCAGGACGCTTGGTCAGTCAATTTACCATATGGTAGCTTTTTGTCTGGAGGCCCGCCAGAGTAAATTTCTGGAAATAAAAGATTTAATTTAATTTAAATCTCAATGTATAGCACACTTTTGATAATCATGTCAAGATATGCTCATATCTGAACAAAACAAAACATGTGAGTCAAGGTCTTATATTATGAGCATGCTTAAAAAAGGATAAACTTTTTTTAATTATGTGTTTCAGACTAACAGGCATTTCGCAGAAGTTTGTTATATAAGGAATGGATAATGTTTTTTTTTTTTTTTTAGTTTCCGCCTTGGGAATTTGCTACTGTGATTGCGTCCGTGTGTGACTGCAGATTGTGGGAAGTGTTTTCTAAGTCACAAGAAACTTTCATGCCCTGCGGCAGCATCGCGGAACTGTGCCTTTTTGAATATAAATAAAAAAATCATATCACAAGGAATGCTTATTTATTTACTTTACTGAAAACTGAACTAATTTTATCTCTTATACCATGAAGAGTCATAGAATTTCGTGGAAAAATGCACAATCTGCGCAGGCAACACGCCAATAGTGGTCCTATATTGGTCCGATATTGCTCAATAATGTCCATAATCTTGGATAATATGCGAAAGTGCAACGCGGCGATATATTGGTGCGATATTGAGTACCCATTTGGGCCTTTGCTGTGGACGCAATATTAACCAATATAAGTGCACATTTTCTAGTCAATAATTTCTACAGGAAGTTTTTCCATACTAACCAATATTGGTGCACAATATACTTACAAATATTAGCTACACTAACTGCCCCAATATCAACCACTATTATTACATGTTTTCGTACCAATATTTGCTACAAGAACTTCCCCAATGTTGACTACAATTGGTTACATTTCCTAGCAAATATTGGATACGGGAATTTCACCAATATTAACCAATATCGGTTCACATTATCTGGCCAATGTTGGCTACACCCGTTTTCTCAATGTTGTACTACATATTAGTACAATTTCACTAGCCAATACTGACACACCACATTCCCCAATACTGCCCTATATCGGTTCCTTTCTTCCAGCCCATACTGGCAGCATGGACCTCCCCAATATTGTCCTCTATTGATAATTGTCCTAGCAATATCAGGCACCCACCTTTCCCTCATAGAAACTAATATTGGGTAATTGTTTTTACCATGCTGAAACCAATAACAGTTGTAGTTAATTTTCGTCCATAAATACAACACGTTTTCATCTTTTTTACGTGTTTATTATTTAGAAACTTAGAAGGCAGGCAGGCAGGCAGGATCTTCAATCTTAGACACTTGACACAGGGCTTCGACCCTGCCCCACTTGGCCTTGCGTTTGTCCCTCTTGACCTTATGTCTGCCCCGCTTGCCTTGCGCTTGTCCCATTTGGACTTTGGGCTAGCCCAACTGGGCTGGTGCCTAGGTTCCGACTGCCACCCTCCCCGTCCGCGACACCAGACAATTAGCTTTCTTAAAGGGGCGGTGCAACGATATTCAGTTCGAATGTTTTTAACTTTACACGAGCTTACTGGCACATGTGGGACTCAAAGATACTCTCACGCAACGCCACGTGTCAAGAAACTCCTTTGTTGCGCTGAAATTTCAAGGACAAAACCTAGTGTTTTCATTCAATCTCTCCTCCGTAAAACCTGATGACGTAGCTGGGCGGTAGCAGTACCGCCCAGTGACGATATTTTAATGCGGCTCATAGATTGGACCCGAGCATGACGTGGACACTCGATTTGGGCTCGTGATAATCCATAGCTCGAGAAGCATTCGGGTAGTATCCTGTGTCCAATCGCTGCAATGACGACAACAGCCGAGCCAGAACACTGTCTGGAACTCAGTGCGTGTCTCGTGCTTCGCCAACCCCAGCGCATGACCATGATCAACACTGGCGGCATATAATCGGCTCCAGATCATGTGGCCTCTTGTTCTGGCTGTAAGTTGAGGGGGTGAACTCTGCTCGTTTTTCTTTCTTTTTTTTCTGCGACTTCGATTGCATGTGGTGAAAAGCGAACGGGCATTTGACAGGTTATTAACGTCAGGGATCCGTTCTAAGCGGTATTAGCGCAAAATGCAAAAATCGTTGCACCGCCCCTTTAAAGTCAACGACGTCGACACTTTCTACTTCTTCATTGATGGCGGCTGAAAGTAGAAGCATAATATTCGACCTCTCATATTGATGTTATAATGAATTGAACACAAGTCATATTTGCACTGTATGCAAATTTGTCTTCAAGAAATAGTAAGCGAGCAAAATTTTAAACAAAGTACTACACAAAAACAGATGTGGTAAAACTACTCTAATTAGTAGAGTTTTAGTCATTTTCTGGACGGCACTGAGATCTACAAACTAGCAAACTAGATTTGTGCAACCAGCATGTGCTGAACTATACTCCGTTTCAACTTATGATGCACTGCAGAAAAGGCTAGGCATAGTGCACATCTCGGCGGTTCAAGCTCTTGTGCATTAAGGGCGGCTAACAACCCTTTTAAGAGCTCGCGCTTCTAGCCTTCGCTGGGGTACAACATAAGCTGAAACAGGGTATAGTGCTACTAAAAAAGCTATGCTCCAGAGTTACACCACTTACCCACCTTGTGGCTTAAAATCATAGTGGCCAGTTATCTGAAGCTATATCTCAAATAACAGGAAACGCTTTTTCGTACTCCACACACGTTATACAGTTCGCGACAGAGAAAAAAATTGAAAGCCGTTTACAGCCCTCTGTAACGCCGAATTAGAGCGCAGCTCTTGAGGAGGAGGAGGAAAGGGTAGTGAGGGTCACGTGTTCTTGGAGGGGGGTCACGTGACCTGGGGGAGGGGTCACCTGACCACCACCCCCCGAGGTCACGTGACCTGGGGGTTACGTGACCCCCCAGGTCACGTGACTCCCAGAGAAATTTTTCCGCTAGATTGAGCGGGGGAATTTTTCCGCCAGATTTAGCAGGGAAATTTTCCCGCTAGATTTAGCGGGGAAATTTCGCTATGGCGGGGAAATTTTTCCGCTAGATTTAGCGGGGAAAATTTTCCGCTAGATTTAGCGGGTAAATTTTTCCGCTAGATTTAGCGGGGGAATTTCTCCACTAGATTTAGCGGGTAAATGTTTCCGCTAAGTTTAGCGGGGAAATGTTTTTGCTAGATTTAGCAGGGAAATTTTTCCGCTAGATTTAGCGTGGAAAAATTTCCGCTAGATTTTGCGGGGAAATTTTTCTGCAAGATTTAGCGGGGAAATTTTTCCGCTAGGTTTAGCGGGGAAATTTTTCCGCTAGATTTAGCGGGGAAATTTTTCCGCTAGATTTAGCGGGCGAGTTTGTCTGCTCGATTTAGCGGGGAAATTTTTGCCGCTGGATTTAGCGGGAAATGTTTTCGCTAGGTTTAGCGGGGAAATTTTTCCGCTAGATTTAGCGGGGATGAGCAATTTAGCCAGTGCAGTACAACCGCTAGCCTAAGGTCTTTAACGTGCACCACGCAGTAGTGATACGCGACCGCACGCCGGTACGATGCTCATCCAGATCGAAGCGGGCAGGGGTGGGGCTCGAGCCCAGAATCCCTGGGTTCTGCAGCGCGAGCTGCCGCTCCACGCGCGTTGAGTTGCATGTGCGCTTTAGCCCACTCGGCCACCGATCCCCCCAAACTATTGACTATAAAGTGCACATATTAGTAATAGCATTTTTAAATATATCAATGTCAGTGATGTTAGCAATCAAGGAGGGGAAGGTGGTTCCAGTCTTAGATGTTTGTGGCATAAAAGAATATTGAAATAATGAAGTTTTAAAATTCGGAATACAAACCTTATGCCTATGATCAATGCGAGAACTTAGTTTATGAAGAAGGGTAGCATTTTGATGAAATATTTTATGAAAAAGAGACAAACGAGAGGTTTTTCGTCGGCGAGTTAGTAACGGCAGACCTAAAGTATTTTTCAAGGTAGTAACACTGGCAGTGCGTTGATAGTTTGTCAATATGAAACGAGCTGAGCGGTTTTGAACCGATTCAATAAAATCAATTAGTGACGACTTAGCGGGGTCCCGCACAGCAGCAGCATATTCTAATTTTGGACGGATTGGGGTTTTGTACATGGTTAGTTTTAATGAAGACGGAGCGCGAAAGATATTTCCTTTTAATTATCCTAACATACGGTTATCACTCGTAATTACGTGTTAAATATGAATCTTCCACGAAAAATTACAAGTTATATGAACACCAAGATATTTGTAAGCAGGCACTGAAGCGAGAGGATTACTATTTAGATGATAAGTATGACACTGTTTAGATGATAAGTACACGTCAGCTTTGCACACGTACCAAGATGACGGCGCCCACAACAATGTCGGGGATCAGAGTGCTAATACTCTGAGTGTAGCTCATTTAGTGGCTCGATGTTGAACCATCCTGCATGACTGTGTGCTCCACTGGCACCAACACGTGCAAGCATGAGCAGCATGCACTTGAACGTAGCATCTGCAAGCGCGTATGCATGCACTTGCCAGCACGAGCAGAGATATGGCGGCGTCCAGGATCCGCGCTTTAGATCGTCTATACTCCGTTTTATACTTAGTATTTGCGGTGAGAAGCTCGCGAGGGGCGCTACTGTTTTCCTCACTTTAAAGCCCCTTCATGTTTGAAAAGTAGCGCAATGTTCGTCGGTGCGCGAGGCACCTGCAACGTGCAGCCCTTGGGTAGATCATGGTGGCACAGCGCAGAACCGAGCTAGATTTCAGACGTCATGAATTTCCCAGAAGTGGCGCGCAGCACGTGCCTCGAGCATTTCTACAACAATGAATGGCGCCACTTTTCCCAGGATAGAGGGGCTTTACCTCAGTCTGGGTGCTGCGCGTGCAACCCAAGCGGTTATGATTGAATTTTCATATTTCACAGAAGCTTGGCACCAATCGTAACTGTACGTGCCTGCACCAGCAGAGGAAGTTGAAGCATCCTCACTTTGGGTTGTTACAAAATTCCACCAGGGGGCGATACCCAAACTTCTCTTCGCGAATACAACTACAGTGACCTAGAATGAGCTAGTGCGCTCACCGCGCCCGCTTGCTGAGGCGGCTCATGTCTAAATTGAGAGATGGCGCTACGGTCTACTCCTGCTCAGATCCATTTATACCAGGGAGGTTATATTTTAAGATTTAATATAGCCTCCTTGATTTCTACTCAGAAAGTTTGGCCTTTTTAAGGAGATTTTGGCAGCCTGGCAACCAAAGCAGCTTAGTCTGACAACCGGAGCTGACTATTTTCCTCCTTGGTATTGCAGGATTAAATTAGAATAAAAGTAAATTACAAAAATTTTCTAAAGGCTTGGTTTGCCTACTTGCTGTTTTTTTAAAGCTTTGTTTTTCTTTCTGCAGCTTCTTCTTTTATGCACACACAAAAAAAAAACGAAATCTAACAGATGTTTGCATACACAATGAAACACACAAGCCTTTGTATTATAGCTGGAATATTTACCAAATACATATGGAAAACATTAAAACAATAAGCGTAATTGTGTTATACCCTGCGTCGGAACACTGTGCTAGAGGACGACGATGCTGGCACAGCAGCCACAGAACGCGCGTACTCGCAGAACGCGCGCACTCGCAAGCTCTCGATCTGCCGACCGGTCGCAACGGCCGGACCAGAATAAATACGAAGTATTCGGCGGTAGTCTTTCTGCCTACGCGAATACAACACTGGCGACGAGACCTAGTATGAGCCAATGAAGCCTGGACAACCACCGCAAGCCATGCCGACCCAAGGTACCATCGAAGCCTTCACAGGCAAGGCATGGGCGTCATGGATCGAACGCTTAGGGTTCTACTTCGTGGTTAATTCTATCACGAGCTTGGACAAGAAGCGGGCACTGCTGCTCACGCTTTGCGGCCCAGAAGCGTAGGAGATCGTTCGAGTTTTAGTGGCCCCTAGGACGCCGGGAGATATCGGGTTCGAGGAACTGGTGTCGATCCTTGGGACACACTTCGACCCTCAAGCCTTGGAGCTGTACGGTCGCTAAAAGTTCCAGCGTCGGGACCAGCTAGCCGACGAGTCAATCAACAGTTACGTCGCCACTTTGAAGCAACTGGCAGCAGACTGCAACTTCGGTATACCTTTGAACTCATCGATAACTGTTGCAACGACGGCATCGCAGTCATCAACGGCAGGTCAGGTCTCCGGTACAAGGGCTACGACTGGGACACCAGCAACACCTCTTTGCGACACCAGACTGCCGTTGGACATCATGCTGCGCGACAGATTTGTCTGCGGCATACGCGACGAGCTGCTGCAGCGACGTTTGTTTGCAGAAAAAGATTTGACGTTTGCAGCTGCTTTTGACATGGCAGTCAGAACTGAGAGCGCACTTAAGCAGCAGCAGGACATCAAGAGCAAAATCGAGCATTAGGTGCACCAGACGGAAAAGAGGATCAAGGAGCCCTCAACAGAACAGGAACGACGTTGCTACCGGTATACGGGACAACATGATCCGCAAGAGTGCCGTTTCAAGAACGCGGACTGCAGATACTACAACAAGCGCGGACATATTGAAAAAGCTTGTATTGCCAAGAAAAAGCACCAGGCAAGCAAACCGCTCAAGGAAGCGAACCAGATAATGGCAGCGACACGTTCAGAGAGCCAAATAACGCCTAATGCTGGATGCTCATTTTATGAACTTCACAAGCTGGCGACGGACACAGCTGTTTCAAAGTTTCACGTCACACTTCGAATCGAAGGCAAACCACTGGAGTTCGAAGTTTTTTTGCTTTTTTTTTTATTTGAGAATACTGCCGGCCAACTTTTGAGGGCCAAGGCACGATAGACAAACATCAGGAACCATCAATGAGTCGAATGAACAAACAAGAATAAACAAATCTTTCCGACAAAACCCCGAGACTGGGACAATAAACAAGTAGCTTAGTCATTGATGGCAAAAAACAATTCATCAACTGCACTCGCAAATAAAGCGGTAGAAGCAATCGCCGTCACACTTGGTGGCAACTCATTCCACTCACTAACAGAACGAGGAAAAAACGAGTTTTTAAAAAACATCTTTTCTGCAGCGGAACTCAAGGAGCAAATTCTCGTGCTTCTGCCTTGTAGCGCGACTCGCGTTATACTGCAAATAATCATCAAACTTTAAACCAGCGTTATTATGAATTATGTTATGCAAAAATGTCAAACGCTTTACTTTCCTTCGACATGATAATATAGACACTCCGGAGGCGGTATACATTGGTGACACGTGTGAATCTTTGCCGTATGAGTTGTAAATAAACCTAAGCGATTTTTTTGAAGGTCTTCAATTGGTCAATAAGCGATTGCGAGTGCGGGTCCCATACAACGTCAACATATTCCAGCAAAGGACGAATCAGCGACTTATAGGCCGTCAGCTTTGTCGCAGGAGTACAGTGAGACATTTTCCTACGTAGCGACCACAATTTACTTGACACTTTTGCGACAGTCTGCTCAATATGACTAGCCCAGCTTAAGTTGGACGTGATAGTAACACCTAGATACTTGTATTTATTAACTACTTCTAAAGCATTTGAATGAATAGAATACGAAAAAAAAGATGGACACCTTCTTCAGTGTAATTGACATCTGCACACATTTCTTGACATTCAAATTCATTTGCCATTTTTGACACCATAATGCAATCATTTGAATACTCTCCTCTAAGCATTTTTGGTTAGATAGACAAGATATATTTGAAACCAATACACAATCATCAGCAAAAAAACGGCACTGTACCGAGGGCTTATCAACTCGCAGGTCATTGATAAAAAACAAAAAGAGCAATGGTCCGAGTACCGAGCCCTGGGGCACTCCAGAAAGAGAAGGTAACTCTATTGATTCAGCATTGCCTACGCACACAAACTGTTTACGATTTGTAAGGTACGAGTCTATCCAACTCAGTAGGCGATCATTGCCCAACACTTGCTTCAATTTGTGCAGTAACTTTCGATGCGAAACCCTGTCGAACGCCTTCGCAAAATCTAAGAAGACAGTGTCGACTCCACCATTGTTATCAATCACTGAACCAAAATTGTGGACCGTATGAAGCAGCTGTGTCACTGTCGAAAAGCCTCTTCGGAACCCATGTTGATAATCTACTAAGAAAGTTTCAGATTCTAGAAAAGTTACAATGTGCTTAAATATAAAGTGTTCGAGAACCTTGCTACATGTACTCAACAATGACACTGGACTGTAATTGCAAACACTTTTTTTCTCTCCACTTTCATATATAAGGACAACTTTGGCTACTTTCCAATCTTGAGGCACATCACAAGTTTTTAAACTGCAAGAGTAAATCACGTAAAGAAACTTTGAACACCATTCAGCGTACCTTCGTAAGAAAGTGTTAGGAATTCCATCTGGGCCACTCGACTTTCTAGTGTCTAATTACAAAAGACTGTTAAAAATACCTTCTGTAGAAACCACCAAATCACTGATTCCACAACTGTCATAATTAAATGAAGGCAAAATGCAGTTATCAACGGTGATTCGGGTTCCGCCTGCTCACTAATTAGCGAAGAGACCTTCCGAAAAACCTGGCCACGGAATCCGCCGAAACTTACGCACGACGGTGTTGAACTGCGTGCTTGGAGTGGCGCAGGACTGAAGCTTCCGGGATCCCCCCTCCAAGCTACCGTCAGATTTAAGTAAAAAGACTACGTGCTTCCGCTTCTAGTGTTAAAGGGATCCAGCTGTAACCTTCTGGGCCGCGACTGGTTCCAGGCCCTACTTATCAGGTTACAAGGAATCAACCAAGTGCGACAGCAGAGCACGCCACCAGAGGTACAAGCGGTTTTACACCGCCATCCCACGGTATTCAATGAGGACATTTCTTGATACACTGGATCCTCGGTCACTTGGAACTAGAGGAGGGAGCAGCGCCCAAGTTCTGCAAGGCTCGTTCCGTCCCACTAGCACTGCGACCTGCAGTAACACAAGAGCTCTCTTGACTGCAAGAGCAGGATATAATTGAGCCAGTACAACATTCGGAGTGGGCTACAGCTCTAGTCCTCGTCCGTAAAAAGAGTGGAGAGATCAAACTCTGTGGAGACTACAGAAATACTGTCAACGCCATATCAAAGACGGCAGCGTACCCAATACCAACTACAGGAGAAGTTCTGGCAAACCTGAGAGGGGGCACCGTTTTCTCGACTTTGGACCTTTGTCAAGCCTACCAACAGTTGAAAGTGTCTGAAGCCACTGCAGCTGTATTGACCATCAACACCATAAAACGCTTGTACAAAGTGAAACGCCTGCTTTTTAGAATCTCAGCGGCACCAGAAATTTTCCAGCGTGCAATGAAAACAGCCTTGGCTGACATTCAGGGTATAAGTATCAATTTGGACGATATCATCGTGAGTGGAGAGAGCCGGGAACAACATGCTGCACGCCTGGACCAAGTACTGTCCAGACTCGAAAACGCAGGCCTGCAGCTCAAGAAAGAAAAATGTCAGTTCGCAGTTCGCGAAGCCAAGTTCCTCGGGCACAGAATTGACGCAGGAGGAATTCACACAACGGATGAAAAAGTGCAAGCCATTCTGGACGCGCCGGAACCGAGAGGAAAAAAACGAACTGCAGACGTCTCTGGGACTGCTGGCCTTCAACGACCGGTTTCTCAGGAACAGAGCCACAGTTGCAACCGACCTCTATGAACTTCTTCAGAAGAATGTCCCGTGGGAATGGAAAAACAAGCACAAGGAATCATTCCAGAAACTGAAAGAGTTGGTTAAAGAATCCACTGTTTTGGCACACTACGACGAAAACAAGCCGTTGCTGCTCTCCTGCGACGCGTCGCCCTACGGTGTGAGGGCAGTCCTTGCCCAGGAAGATGACCTAAAACGTGAAGCGCCAGTCGCCTTCGTGTCAAGGACATTGGAAGCTGCAGAAAAAAAATTATTCGCAGCTAGACAAGGAAGGGTTGGCCGTCATGTACGCAGTCTGTCATTTTCACGAGTACATTGCCGGACGACATGTCATCATAAACACTGACCACCAACCGCTCCTTGGAATCCTTGGATCGACCAAACTGATTCCACATATGTTATCTCTAAGAATGACAAGATGGTGCGTCAAGTTCAGCGCGTACAATTACACCCTGGTGTACAGGCGAGGAGCATGCCACCAGAACGCTGATGCGCTCAGCCGGTTACCGTTACCAGCCAAGGTAGAAGAACCCTGAATACCTGGAGATGTGCTAATGCTGGCATGTTTTCCAATTTCGAATCTGTCACCAAAACGCATCGCAGAATCGACAGAGCAAGACGATATCCTGACTCGCGTCTACAGAGCCGTTCAGGAAGGAAACCTGCAAAAGTTGAAGGGCGAAGACTATCGTCCATACAAGAGCATCTTCAATGAGCTGTCAACAGTCAACCAATGCCTAATTCGTGGTACAATGATAGTAGCTTCCAGCACATGCAGATATCAAGTATTGAACTTATTGCACGCTGGCCACAGAGGCATGGTTACAATGAAGAGCGCTGCACGCGGCTACGTGTGGTGGCCGGGCATAGACAAGGACATCGAACGAAAGGCAAGATCCTGCGTCACTTGTCTGGAACACCAGCGATCCCCACCTCAAGTACCTGTTCCAGACTGGCATCGTGCATCCCAGCCATGGGAAATCATCCACGCTGATTTTGCCGGTCCTCTGGAAGGTAAAATATTTTTAATTGTCGTGGACGCCTACAGCAAGTGGCTGGAGGTACGCCAATTGAAGAACATACAATCAAGTTCAGTAATCGAACAGTTCCGAAATTTATTCGCAACGTTTGGACTGCCGGAGAAGGTGGTTACGGATAATGGAACATCGTTCGCATCACAAGAGACAGCCGAGTCCTTTAAGGAAAACGGAGTTAAGCACAGAACAAGTGCGCCATACCATCCTGCCACCAACGGTAGCCGAAAGAATGGTGCAAGAAACGAAGCATGCACTGTCCAAAGACAAGACAGGAACTCTTGCATGCAGGATCGCCCGGTTTCTTTTCAAGCAGCACACCACCACAAGTGTAACTACAGGCAAGACACCAGCGATGATGAGATGATGATGTTCGGTCGAGAGTTAACAACTCAGATCACTCGCCTGGCTCGCCTCGAAAGCGAGCAAAGGGGGAACACGGAAGAAAGGAAGGAGCAACAGCCTTTGTCTCCGAGGAGCCTCGCGGTAGGCCAAGACGTCTTTGTAAAAATATTTACAGGAACACCACAGTGGATGCCAGGAACCGTCACAAAGAGAATTGGATCGCGTTCTTGGCTCGTCGCTACCGAGCGAGGTACAGTTCGACGGCACGAGGACCACATCAGCAACCGAATTGAGAAACACGTAGACTATCCGGTAGCCGAGACCTCTTCGCACTCAACACAGCTCGATGAGTGTAGAAGAAAATGAGTATTTAGAAACCTGCGTTTAAGGGGACTACAGAAACACACAAGTTTTGTTTTATGTGTGTTTACTTTGATAAAGTTAGAGTTGAACCAGTCCATCAACCGTTTTGCGTTTGTTTGTAACGCAGTCATTGCACTGGTACAATTTATGTGACGCGATACCAACAAAGTATCATCGGCGTACTGATATAGTTCACATCCGAAGACCGCCTTCGCTTGCTTATTCACATACATGTTAAAAAGTAACGGTGCTAAGACGGAGCCTTGCGGTACGCCCGATTTTAAAGTGACAACTGTGCTTCTAGTGTTACGAATAAAAACCTGTTGCGTTCTGTTTGACAAAAAGCTGCTGAGTAACGAAAGAAAGGGCCCACGAAAACCGTAGTCAAATAGTTTCTTCAATGAAATTTTGTGACAAATAGAGTCAAAAGCTTTTGATACGTCTAAAAACAATGCGCAAGCAAATTTGTTGTTATCAAGCGAGGCGTGCAACGTATCAGCAAGATCCTCAAGTAAGGAATCGGTGCCACTCCCTGCAGTAAAACCATATTGTCGTTTTGACAACAGATCAAACTTATCTAGAAATGAGGTCATTGTTTTTAGTAAATGTTTTTTGGAGTATCAGTGCTAAACACGGAAGGATAGATATTGGTCTATAGCTTGCAACGTCATTGCGCTTACCTCCCTTGTAAAGCGGTCTTACAATAGCGGCTTTAAGACGGTCTGGAATAACCCCAGATTTTTTAATTCCATTTAATATATACAGCAGTGCATTGCTCAGAGTATCAAAATTGCGACGCAAATCACACAAGCGAATATTATCAGCCCCTGGTGCTTTATTAAGTTTAAAAGAAGATATCAGAATACGAAGATCTTGCATAGTCATTGCAGGCAAATGCGCAGAACATTTAAAAGAAGTGTCATGGTCCGAGGGCACCGCATCTTCATCGCGCGAGCTACCAAACACCGAAGCAAAAAAAAAAAAAAAACAGTTAAAGCTTTCGGCGATTGATTTTAAGTCCGATCCAAAATTTCAAGCAATCCCGTCATCGAGAGATAACTTTGAAGCGCAACCCTTGACCTCATTCACCAGAGACCACGTCCTGGCAATGTCAAAACGTGACTGATAAAATTTATCGTGCATGTGTTTACGTTTTTGTGATCGAACAATTGCATTGACTTGGTTTCTTTTACTTTGATAAGCTGCTTTGAAGTCCTTATTTCCCGGATAACGACGGCAGCGAGCCCAGAGGACATCCTTTTCTTATATAACCGAAATAATATCTTCAGTTAGCCATGGCTAGTTCGGTTTCCGCTTTTTTACTCTAAGCACCTTCGTACTTGCACAGATTTCAGACTCGTGTAAATATCGACAAACTTTGAATAGGCCTCCTCGGAAGGTGTGTTTTCGACGAAAGAGACCCAGTCATAGCCTCCAATCAACCTATCAAGATGACAGGGATCAGTGAAACTGATCTGTCTCTGCTGTTCGAGCCATTTACGGAGCTTAATCTAGAAGCGATAAAATAGTGGTCCGCTAGCTTCTGCGGGATGATGGCAGCTGTTACTGATAGTCCCGAGTTTCGTACACCTACGTGATCAATGCACGACGTCACTAGTTTGTTTTCGAGGATTTCTTCTCTAGTCGGTGCATTAATTTGACTTTCTATACCATAACTGGCGAGAATATTTAAATAATCGAAAACATGAGACTTGGATTGGTTTAGTAAATCAATATTGAAATCACCCACCAGGAAAACATTATTGGTGATTGCCAACTTTTCTATATTTGAATCCAACTCCTCCAGGAAGCTAAGCGCATTTTCAGACGGCTGTCTGTAAATAGCCAAAAGTGATGCAACTGAAGTACGGTTAGAAAGGTTTAGAGCAAGGCATTCGGCATAATTAAAACTAAGGTTCAAGTCAACCGTCGACCAGTTACCTTTTACATAAATGGCTATACCTCCTCCCCTAAATTTACTACGAGTAGAAAAGAACGCATCATAACCAGGTAAGGAAAATTGGTTTTGCGAAACTTCGACGTCCCGAACATTTATTTCCGTTAAAACAAACACGTCTACACTGACCCCCACTCTTCCTGCAACGATTTGAAATTCATTCCAGTATTTTCTAATGCTTCTTATATTGACATGTAGGACCGTACGTGTACTAGCATTAGGAGGAAAAAAGTCGAGAAACGAAGTGAAATGAGGAAGTATTATTGTGTCCTCCATTATTACGCTATTTTTTCTAAATCCCTAGTGCTAGAGATACGGAGTGCCGGTGGCGTTTCATCTTTTCTTAGCAAGGATGACGGCGTTTTTTACCCACACGAACTCATACGATTTTTCTTTACCTTTGTTTCGCGCCTGCCAGAAGAGGTCCTTATTAGCTCTGGTTAGATTGTCCTTGAAGTAAAGCCTCTGTTGGTGCTCTGACCGAGAAAGCGCAGCCAGCTTCGTGCGCGCGCTCATCCAGTGTTCCTTGCTGGATACCGAGATGAATTGCACCAAAATTGGCGCAATGCCCTCGCGCCTGGAGCGCAAGCGATGGCAGGCTATTACTTCAGCAGGGTCAAAACTCGCTACATCTACTTTTTGAGCAAGGTCGACTAGAACGGCTTTCAGGTCTTCACCGCTCGTACATGGCACATCATGGATTTCCAGATTGCATCTTCGACTGTACTGCTCATTTGTATTAATGTTTGACTGGAGTTGCGCAATCATTGTCGTTTGGTCGGACACTGTAGCTTGCAGTGCACCGACCTCTGATCTGAGTAGCTTCACCTCCTTCTCATTTTCGGTCACAGTTTGCATCAGCGATTCGCATTTTCTTACAGAATCCTGGAGCCCCTTAATCGTTTCCTTAATCGCATCAACTGAGGGCTTTAGCGAAAGATGGTCATCCACCTTAGCCGGGAGATCGCAGAGCCGATCAGCATTTGTCTTTAGAGAGTGAAGCAGCTCGACTTTCGAGTTTATCTCTGCAAGTTGCGCGGCGACTGCGTCTCCCCCGGCAGGAAGCACGTCCTCACTCACACAGCTCATACTTAGCTTACTCTCACGGTTTCTGCATAACCCACAAATCCACTTATCCCGCTTCGAGGTTCCCATCGATTTGAACGTTCTTTCCGAAATTCCTGAGCATGAATCTAAATGGTAAACATGTTTACATGAAGCACAGGTCATGAAACTCCCGTCAGATGGAACTTGCTCAAAACACCCAATACACTTTGTAGAACTTGTGGCCGCCATGGTAGAAGAGAAAAGTAAGACTTTGCGTGTGAACAAGGAAACAAGAAACACACAACTCTGAATAAATACTTGGTGCAGTCGGCGGCAGAACAATAACAGTCGCTATCAAAACATTATATAAAAGATTCTCACCTGCCGAAAATGACAAAGTTAGTTGCGTGATGATTTCGGGCCGCCGACTGCGCTGAGGAGAGTCGTGGGATCCGCTGATATAGTCGTCCTATCCGGTTGCCCGAATGATGAACGGCGATCAACCACTTGGCCTGGTGTTGCTTGACGAGTGCTGAGTCAGCGATATCGGTCGGCGATCGGCAGCGATGGTGCGCGCCCGGCACGAGGAACTGCTAGAACCGCAGTACCGCTCGCCCTGCCGAAAATGGCAAAGTTAGTTGTTGTTGTTGTTCTTGTTGTTGTTGGTTTGTATTTGCATCAAATACAGAGTACATGATACTGGAGGCTTGTGGAAAAAGCGGTCACAAGACCAGCTTGACAAAGCCACAGGCCCCCACATTGGCATTTGCAGCACTAAGAAGAAAATTATCAACTTACCATACAGACTACAGCATTAACAGAAAAAGCGGGATAAACAGAATAAAGAGAATCAACAATGTTCACACTCAAATTACGTAACAACCACGCAATTTTAGGATATCTTGAAAAGCATTATCAAGAGAAAAAAAAATATTACTTACATGCACAACTAGTTTCACGTTTAATAATATTACACAGCATTTTTTACATAAGGAAAGTCGACTCAGGGCTGAAATAACGACGCAATGTTTTAAACGTGATATCTAAAAGCTCGACATTTTCGGCAGCTAATCTATTTAGTAACCTTGGCAGTTTGTTTTTCAACGTATCTTGCCCGTAGATTGTTCTGTAAGTGCTAACATTCCAAGGCTCACCATGGCGCGTTGTATAGGCGGTAGTATTGCTTTGTAAGTTAGCTAGTCCTTTAAAAAACGATGTTTTAGTTTTTACCACTTGTTGAAAAGTTTTAGAGAGCCGATAATCGTACATTTTGTGAATCGGCAATACATTATATTTTACGAACAACTCATGCGTGTGAAAGTAAGACGGAATATTTTCAACAACTCTTAGGAACCGTTTTTGTAAGACATGTATTTTATGTAGATTTGCTTGAGTTGTGGATGCCCAGACTAGGTGGCAGTAGTTAAGCCTAGATGAAAACAAACTATTATAAATTAAAATCATAATATTTCGTGGCAGAATGTGCCGATTACGATGAACAAGTCCGACTATTTGGGACAGCTTAGCAACTACGGAATCAATATGTATATCCCCCGACAAAGTTTCTTGAAAAACAACCCCTAGGGCTTTAAAACTAGAAACAACTGCAATGGGTGTCGAATTTAGCATTATTGGTCGATTTAACATGACACTTTTATTTTTACTACGAAATAATACGGCTTTAGTTTTGTTTATATTTATCTTTAAGCTATTTTGGCACGTCCATTCGTCTAGTTTTTGTAACGTCGAATTTGCTTTATCGACTATCTCATTATATACATTTCCGGTTATAAATATGCTGGTATCATCAGCGTAAATAATCATATTAACATCTGATCCAACAGAGACGATGTCATTTACATACATATTAAAAAGAAAAGGGCCCAGAATACTCCCCTGTGGTACACCGCAAGAAACAGGAAGTGGATCGGAGAAATGATCGTCTATACGGACTGTTTGTAAACGATGAAGTAGATAAGAGGTGATTAAGGATGCAGCCTTCCCTCTGAAACCATAACGTTGAAGGTTTTGAACAAGCAATGTATGATTTACATGATCAAATGCTTTAGTTAAATCTACAAAGATACCAAGAACCAATTTTCCTTCCTCGAGTGCGGTCAAGATTAGTTCTTTCTGTGCGAGCAGTGCGGACTCTGTACCGAGTCCTTTACGGAAACCAAATTGAGATTCATTTAAAAGGTTATGCTTCTGCTCAAAGTCAATAAAACGGGTAAAAAATTATTCTTTCTAACGCTTTTAAAAAAATTGGAAGTATCGACACGGGACGGTAGTTTCCCATGTCATTTTTATCGCCTTTCTTATACAACACCTTTATATGGGCAACTTGCATTCTCCGAGGAAAAACAGCTTGACTAAGGCAAAGGTTAAATATATGCGTTATGTGAGGGGCAAGAAGTTCAACAGCGTGCTTAATTGGTTTTATCTGAAATCCATCAGCGTCTTTAGCCTTGCTGTTGCTTAAATTTATAATTGTAGTAATAACTTCTTGTTCATTTACAGGGTTAAGAAAAATAGAATTCGGGTTGGACGGAATGTTCTCGAGGTTACAGTTCGTTACGGTTTTATTGACAATATTCACGAAATATTTGTTAAAAGCATCTGCAAGTGCTTTTCCAAATAACTCACCATCATCTGTGATTATTTTGTTGACTTTGTCTGGGGAAACATTATGCTTTAAGACGGCATTTAATCTTTTCCACATTAGTTCTGAGCACCCTGCCGCGGAAATGAATTGATTTGCGAAGTAATCGCGTCTTGCCTTTTTGAGTTCTTTATCTGGGCGATTGCGACAAGTTTTAAACTTACGTAATATTTCTTGGTCTTTAGTTTTAATAAATTGACTGTAGAGCTTGTTTTTTTCATCAATACTTGCGAGAAGCTCGGAGTTAACCCATGGCTTACGAATCTTTCTGCTTTTCCTAATACGTACATAAGGAAAACTTTCTGCATATATCGGTTTTAAAATTCTGAGAAATTCATCATAGGCATCATTTGCGTCATTACTGTTCAGTACTATTTCCCAAGCTGTTTGTGCAATTTTATCACAAAAGATGGTCAGGTTTGTTTCTGTTATTTTTTGTACTGGGTATGCCGACTGCAATATTTTATTTTTTACATGCCCCTTCGTACAGATAAATATTGGTAGATGATCACTTAGGTCACAGGCAAACACTCCTGCTTTTACTTGGCTCGAGCTTATATTTGTTAAAAACAGATCAATTAGAGACGAAGAGTGCTCAGTCACTCTTGTGGGTAGCATAATGAAATTCCGCAAATTATGCGTCATTAGTAAAATATCTAGTTTAGACCTCGTTGAATCACTTTTTAGCATATTAATATTCATATCACCGCCGCAGATGAAATTGAAACGATTTTGTGTAATAAAGTCAAAAATTGATTCTAAGCAATCTAAGAATGTATCTACGGTACCACTGGGAGGGCGGTAACAAACGGCAATTACCGTGTTTTGTATTTGAATTGACAAAAGTTCACAATCACTCGTATTTACAGTAAAGTCTGACAATATTTCACAGTTATATTCTTTTTTGACTAAAATGCACACTCCACCGCCGCGGCTACTAGGGCGATTTAAATAAAAGGTATTATACGATGGGAGACGAAATACATTTGTTTCGTCAGTTGACCATGTCTCGGTTAGCAATATTGCATCAGATTGCAGCCCAAAATTATCAAATAATAGACGAAGATCGGACTCTTTATTTTTAATTGAGCGTATATTCGAGTGAAAACATTTAAACGACCGCAAGAACGGTTTTCCTAGATGCTTTTCAAAAGAATTCGGAAGTAAGTATGATTCGCTGGCTGTACTTGCCATAGATAGTCGATTGCTCATTTCTTATCGAAGCTTATCTAGGTCGGCAATATTAGAGACTACCACCGCGCGGCTTTCGTCAGACTTGCGCACATGCACTCGGCCATTGCTGTGCCACGCGTATTTACAATTGTTCCTTTTGGCCCAGGCTTTCGTTTCGAAAAGTAGAGAACGGGATCGTCTTGTCAAGTTTTCAAGTAGAAACAGAGTGTCATTCGAATCACGTAACTTCTTTCTGCTTTCCCACCATCTATCTCTATCAGCCTGTCTTGCAAAGCGGCAGATTACGCCCGGCGTTTTATCTTTCCTTGAAGGCAGACGGTGAATGGACACCACGTCCATATCAGAAAGCTGTGGCAGTTCGAGCTGTGTGGCAAGTACGTTTAGTTTGCTCAGCAAATTTTCCTTTTCGGTTACCTGTATTCCGTGAAACTCGAGGTTAAGGCGCCGGCTTCTCCATTCAAGGTTATCGATTTCGCATTGCATCTGATTTACTTCAACGTCCTGCGCCTCAAGTTTTTCCATTCTGCGTTTTAGGTCTTTGATGTCCTTTTCATTTTGTTCTGTTCGTTCCCGCAGTTCGTCGTACTGCTCGCTCCAAAATTGCATTGAATCTTCAATGCCCTCAACTACTTCCCTGAGCGGTAAGAGCTGGTCAAGTTTCTCATTGATCACCCTTAGCATTTGTCGCACATCATGCGTTTCCAAGTCGTCACTCAGTGTAGGATCCCGAGCTTGTGCACAGGATTTTAAACGACGACAGGCTGGGCAGCGCCAAGCTAAACGATACGCTTCGCCCTTCGTTTTGATTGTTTTGTCAGAAATTCCAGAACATTTTCCCGTGTGGTAGCTACCATCACAGTCGCTGCACGCAATTTTTGCATCGGACGATACGAATTGTTTTTCACAAGTTTTAGACTGACCATTGGAACTCATGGCTACACCTTGGCAGCAGCAGCAGCAGCAGCAGCGGCATAAAACGCGGTACTAGGAAATAAAAGAACACCAACCTGAAAGATACAGGGGACTAGTTTGGTCGTGCCTGTTCAATGCTGCCGCTGCTGCCAATGTGAAGGAAAGGCTCCGCTGAGGTGCCTTTTGTAGCTTCAGCTTGGTCGACGGAAGCGCTTGATGTTAGCAGTGGCGACGTCACGGTCGACCGAGCCTTGTCTGGAGTAGGCAGGCTCGTAGCTCCGAAGTCAGCAGATCTGAAGTTCAAATCACGGCAGTGTTGTCCCGGCAGCGCTCCTGTTATCTGAAAGATACAGGGGACTAGTTTGGTCGTGCCTGTTCAATGCTGCCGCTGCTGCCAATCACGCAGTTGCGTGATGAATTCGGGCCGCCGACTAATAATAATAATAATAATAATAAGAAGAAGAAGAATAAATAAATAAATAAATATATTTTATTGTCACACAAATTGGAATTCAAGTACTAAATACTGGCATATTCAGTACTTGAATTAGCCTGCAGAGGGCTTGTATGATGACGCCCATAAGAAATTGAAAAGACGGTTATCGTGATTCCACAATGCAAGAGAGAAAGTCGAACTATAAAATACAAAAAAAGCATGAAGAAAGAAGCACGAAAAGCGTTAAATGAAAAAAAACAAAAAAGAAAGAAAGCACGGAGAATGAAAAAAAAACACTTAGAAAAAACAAGAAAAAATAACACGAAAAGCGTTAAGCGAAAACGAAGAGGGGAAAAAATTAACAAAAGGCGAAACTAAGTTAAAATTAACTTAGCTAATTACAGTTCAAGCTCGAAGCATGCAGACACACCAAAGGGATGCTAGATGAAATCAAAGTTGGTGCACTTGAGTTCCTCTTCAGTTGTTTCGGTGATCTAATGTCAATGAACATGTCAGGAAGGGCGTTGAACAAACACAGAACGTAGTAATCCCGAGTGCATTTACCGTACCTGGTCGAACAAATCGGCACTACAAAAAGAGGAACGCGACGAAGTATTCGGGGAGACTGAAATGGTGTTTTACACTCATTTTTCCAAAAGCTACGGAGCACTACCGTTTGTATAAAAAGAGAACGCAGATTAGGCAATTGAAGACTTCGAAAAATATCACTGTTACTGCAAAATTTCGGAATATATGCAACGCTTGTCAGGATTCCTTTCAATAAAGAATTTACTTTGGACTGCCAACGACCCGAACAGTAGCCAAACACCGTAACGCCGTATCGAAGGATACTGTAAGCAAGAGCATGGACGATTATTATTCTGATACCGACTGGCATAAAGAATTTAGTATTATAAAGCATACAAGACACAATCCGTAATTTGCTACAAATATATGACATATGTGTGTTCCAAGACATGTCAAAATCGAAATGTACAACCAAGTATTTCACGTGATCCACAGACTGGGTTAATACACAGTTGCATTGAGCACAACTGGAAGGGTGAAAAAAATCTTTACTTGTGCCTGGCGTCTTTTAAGGCGGTTGTGAAAACACACCAACTTTGTTTTCGAGCGGTTTGTGTCTAGGAGGTTGTCGCCAAATTAATCCATTAATGAGAGACGTTTATTTCGAGTGTGTGGAGTGAGTCAGAGAAATTAATATGACGTGACACAAGCAGAGTGTCGTCGGCACATTGGTAAATTTTACACCCGTTGATAACCTCGGCCATGTCGATCACAAAAGTATTGAAAAGTAGAGGAGAAAGAACAGAACCCTGAGGCACTCCAGCCAAGAAGGAAAGCCGAGAACGCTTAAAGTTTCCAATTAGGACCAACTGGGACCTTTTAGACAAAGTTTTTCAGTAAAGAATAAAAAGGGCCACGAAAACCAAGCCGATAAAATTTTGCTAGGAGCATCAAGGGCCAGTTGCGTGCCTTTCCCAGTAATGAATCCGTACTGAGTAGATGAAAATATTTCGTTCTTATCTAAAAAACTGTTCATCGTCAGAAAGAGGTGTTTCTCGAGAATTTGTCTTAAAATAGGTAGAATCGAAATTAGGCGATAATTTGTAACATTGGATCGTTCTCCTCCTTCGAAAATTGGCCGGGTCCGCACAATAGCAGCCTTGAGCTCATCAGGTATGCTGCCAGACGTAATGAAGCCGTTCAGCATAGCGAGCAGAACGTTCATAATATATGTGGAATTTCTCTGAAAATCATACGCTCGAGTACCATCAATACCTGGAGATTTGCTGGCTTTGAAACTAAATAAAAGGGAGTGCAGATCCTTTTCGTCCAAGCAAGGGAGGAAAGCTGACGCCGAAAATGCATTATTTAGTGTGCATGAGTTCACAGCAGGGGTTCTTAGCACGCCAGAGTATTTAGCAAAGAAGTCGTTAAAGTCGACTGCTAATTCTGAGGTAAGTGACCCAAAGTTTAGTTCGAGAGTTGTGGGACCAGATCCAGCATTTGGTGTGGCAGACCGGATATTCGCACGGACTCACATAACGTGCACATAGAAAAAAAACACACGCACACAAATCTTTCAATGTTTCATCAGAGTACAGGCGGAAAGTCAGAGTTGGTGTTTTAGTCGAGTTTGTATGTATCTTGAACGTGAGTCATAAAAAAAAAAAAATCATTGACTAGTACACACTTCCGCACACAAAATTACGCAAAAATGCAAACGGAAAGCAAAAAAGAGCACTATATATCGTATTGAAGACACGAATGTCTCTCGCTGAGTCAGGCAAATTCCCTCTGTGTGCGTTCACAGAAAAACAAAATGCATAGGGTCAAATAACAGATTTCACACAATCAATCTACTAGTCACTTTGTGCGTCCAAAAGAAAAAAAAAATTAAGTGCCTGAGTACAAAAAATAAATAATTACACGAGGGAATATGCGAAATGTAAGAACAAAGAAATAAGAGTAAAAGCAGTAATGTTCACTGTCTATACACGTCGGAGAACGAGGTCCTCAGATATTTCTTTAATGTCTTGTTTAAGTAGGGAGAAGCAAAGAATCTGGGACTTCAGTAAATATTTTTGGGACATAAAATGAGCAAATAAATTTAGCGGAATCAGTTCAAAACCATGGGGTATGAAAGCGCGGAGCAGATCTCATATGACGAAGTGGACTTGACGTCACTGTGAACTCACTTCCCCAGAAGTGTCGCCAGATAACAGCTTGGAGAAATAGTGAGTGAAAACAAGGTAACTCGAGAGAGGCAAGCAAGTTATCACAGGATAGAAAGTCTTTGCTATATGCGACACTTTTTAAAATTCCTTTTAGAATACGATCAACTCTCGGATGCCAGAACTGAGGACAGTTAAAAAATACAGTGATGCCGTATCTGAGTATGCTGTAGGCTAACGCTTGCGTAATGCTGTTTTTGAGTGAGAATGGTAGAGATGATTTTATATGGCAAAGCAAACACGAAACAGTTCTCAATCGTTGGCGTATATGAGACATATGTGTGTTCCATGAAAGATAAAAAAGTTAAGGCCTAGGCATTTTACTGAGTCGGCATACTCTATAATATTGGTAATACTGTCCAGATATACTAAGATTGTCTTAATATTTACCAATACTGGGCACATGCTGGATATTATTAGACAGCTATAACAAGATTATCCCAATATTTACCAATATTGGGCACATACTGGGAAATATCGATAATATTGTTTATTGTATATTTGGGTTTTTGACAATACAGGGATTGCGATGGAGCTGCGGAAAAAAAGGCTTTAATAAAGTCGCCTGACTAGGCCCTAGTACCAGGCTACACTCACAACACAGGCAGCAGGCAAACAAACAGCAAAACAAAAAAAAGTAAAAAAGATATATATATATAAAATACCTATGACGTTATATAATTACCAAAAGAGAAGTATATAACAGCAACATAATTGCAAATACCTCGATATGCGTGATTAGAACAGAGAAGAGAAACAACTACGGATAAAGAAAATAGATTTCTGCCTGTTTTCTACATTCATATCACAGGTAGCAAGCAATCAACATATATTACCATCCCCACCCCTTCCCGTTTCGATCTGGATGAGCATCGTACCGGCGTGTGGTCCTGTGCGACTATTTCCGTGGTGCACGTTAAAGACCCCAGGCTAGCGGCTGTACTGCACTGGCGAAATTGTTCATCTACAGCGCAACTTTGAAATGGCTGACCAACTACACTCTGTATAAATATCCACACAACCCCAATTATTTTTACGTATACTACCTATGAGGTCATATAATTATCTAGAGAAAATCACATAACAGCAACATAATAATCAATACATCGATATGTAGGATTAGAACCGAGAAAACAGCAAACAACAACGGATGAAGAAAATACATTTTTGCTTGTTTTATGAAGGACAACAGTGAGAAGCTTTTGTGAATCATTTCAACTAAGGCAGGGTAAAGGCTCCAGAGGTTAGGAATTCGCCAGGTTAATACTTGTGTACCGTAATTGGTTCTGGTTCTTTTTTTTAACTTTTTGTGTCTAAAATTGTAATGTATGTCAGTGTCTGTATATGGAGACAAAATAGTTTACGGCCAGCTTTTAGTTTTGAAAAAATATCCGCAGACACTCCTTGAATTTATAAAGCCTCAATATTCAGTAGATGATTCAGTTCAAAATATGAGGATGTGTGATCAGGTGCAGACAAGTTTTGAATAAACCATATGCATTTTTCTGCATTAAATACATACGATCTATATTTAAATTGGATGTCACTACATAGACGAATAAACAATAATGAAGTCTAGAATGAACAGTAGAAAAGTAAAGCTCACGCTTTAGCCACCTGGGCAGTAATGTTCTTAAACTATTTAACATACCGACTGACTGCGCAATATTACGTTTCACGAGACTTACATAAGACGTCAAACGAAGATTTTCATGGAACGGTACACTTAAGAGCTTGTAGTCGGAAAGCCGTTCTAAAGATCGTGACTGAATTATTAATTCACTGGTAAGATTTTCTGCTGTGTTAATTGAAGAAAAAACAATAAACGCGGTGTGTGATTGGAATTGACAGCTGACTGGCTTCTAGCCACTTAGACAAATTTTTAAGCCATAGGTTCATAACAGAAAGTTATAATAGGTCCTTGGACGGAAAAAAACAGCAACATTCGTATCGTCAGCACAGAGAACAATGCCTGGAGTTTGAGAAATGCAAAAAAGTAATTAATATAAACAAGAAACATTAGAAGTCCTAATAGTGATCCATGAGGGACACTAAATTTCATATTATCAGTGCCTGATGCTATATTATTGATCACCATAAACTTGGTACGATTTAATAGGTAACTGCACAATAGTTTAAGTAAAACGCCTCTAATTTCGTAGTACGCAGCTTGTTAAAAAGCATATTATGTTTAATATAATCAAAAGCTTTGTTAAAGTCTAGAAATATACTTATCGTGTATAGCTTATTTTTTACGTTATCAACGAGTTTTTCCCTAATGTTGAGCAGAGCAGATTCAGTGGATCTACCTCTCTGGAAGCCGTATTGATATACAGAGATGAATTGATATTTGTTAAGATGATTAACTACTCTAAATTTTGTAGACTTTTTAATTTAAAAAATAGGAAGCATTGATATGGGCCGATAATTACTGATACTATCCACAGCAACACCTTTGTGCAGGACAGAAATTATTGCAGTTTTCATTTTTTTTTTCAGGAAAGATTCCCGGGGATAACACAAGGTTGGTTAAGTGACAGACTATATCACATATTAAATCCGAAACTGCTTTAATTGGTGCACATATTAAACCCGAAAACTATATCACATATTAAATCCGAAACTGCTTTAAAGGGGTATCGCCAACCTATGCCTCCGCTCGGCCTTACAAAAGTCCTGTCCCCATGCCGTACGGGAAAGCTTTGACATTCAGCTACATCGCCTTGAACTTTCGGGTTTCCCTCCTTTTCTGGTGAGAGGAGTGGCCGAATCCCTGCTTAAGAAGATGAAAAGTCCTGACACGGAAACTAGGAAAAGGCCAAAGATATTCGAAGTGCTACCCAACGTTCACAGGGTCTCTTACAATCTGAAACGTGTAGGAACAAAATTCAACTGTGACGTTGTCTTCACGGCTCCCTGCAAACTATCTAAACTCTGTGCAATGTCATGCGGGACCAAACCTAGGAACGGCCCCTGTGACACGAGGCATGCCAAGCGGTTTGTGCCTTGTGTTAAGGAAGTCGTCTACGAGATCCCTCTCAGCTGTGGTAGAGTCTACTTGGGACAGACTGGTCGCGGTTTGAATGATAGGCTGCGGGAGCACGCGGCCTCGCTCGCCAGAGGTCACGGTTCCCATCTACCTATACACTGCAGGGATTGTGGGTGTTCTCTGCATTGGACAACACAAAGGTGGTGGGACGCATGAGGGGCCAGTTGGAGAGAGAAATCATGGAAGCGGCGCGTATACTTGCCTGTAGACCAGATCACTGCATTAGTGTCGCGTCAGTGCATCTGACCAACAGGGAATTACAATTCCTCAATTGTGACCACCCTTAGTATACTGTACACGCGAGCTGTAAAGGTCTGATTTGTGTCCTGAACGCGGTGTGCACGTGGTGCGAACGTGGAGTGTACGCAGCGCATGATCTCATTGTTTTCTCGTGCCGCTGCCAAAATTTTAATATTTTTTTTAAATATTTATTCTGGTTACGGCGTTTTGCTACGTCCTTCTAGTGCCGCTGTTTCTTTCTTTATTAGCATTTGTCTTTTTTGAAAGAGAAAGAAGAGCTTGTGCCTGCGCGGACCACTGTGCGCGCGTGGAAGTTATAGTAAACCTTTGGTTTTTAGTCAGCGTATGTCCTGTGTCCTTCTTCTACTTTGTGTCCTGTCACTTTTGCGCTGTTTCTCATTATGTCGTTCACTCCAGTCTATGGAGGATAGAAGTTGGTGAAAATATTCAATAGTCCCCTCTGTTATGAAACGCCTGGTAGTTGTTGTACTCAATTGTGTAATAGTATGCGGCCGATATTTGGCGCCGATATTTTGACATAAAAAAAGCGATAAATGATAAATTATATCAGTCGTGAGTACGCCTGCCGCAATGGCAACCTTATCACAGCTTGTCAAACAGAGATCAGTGAATGTTATGCTAGAACCTGTAATGCGGGTGGGAGCATCAATTAAATTGAAAAAAACAAAAAAAACATTTGAAGATAAAATATTAATAAACTCATTATCGGGGTGCAATGGCTGCAAAAGATTAATATTAATATCGCCCATAATTACAACAGGCATTCTAAGTACGGAAGCATATTCTAGCTTTTGCTCAAGAAAACAATAAAACTCATGCAGCAAACCACCCTATTGAAAATATTTCTAAAGGGCCCGTCAGCCTTGAAGGATTATGGGACCTCACAGGCCTTCAAAACCCTTCAAAAATACCCCACAGAAAAACCCTTCAAGGATACCCCATAGAAAAACCCTTTAGCCCCACAGCCCTTTAACCCGTCAGGCCCATTAGCCCATCAACCCTTTAGACGCCCAAATGACTGTGAACCATAGACAAAAATGCAGGTCAAAACACTGAAAATTTATTGCCGACATTTAGTTTTACATGCATATTATAACTGAAAAAGCAACGCTTGTTCAAACCCGGCGCAAGGAGCTGTAGACGAAAGGGATCACATCAAACAGGGACAACTGACATCTTTATCACAAAGAAAAATACCTTTCAAAGTACTCACAATGCCGCTGGGTATATTCCTGATGTACGGTAGTTCAGCTAATAAAACCGAGCAGCTGCACCTCACGGACACATACACAGTCTCAGTAAGCACGTTTAGCGAAAACCACAAACTCGTAAGCAGCACCCGCCGCCGTTGAGAAATCCCGAGCACAGTCACGGTTTCGTCCATGATGACGTCACGCCGGCGTCTTCGGCGTATTCTTTGCTCGCTGGTCTGAAGTCGGACAGACGAAGAGGCGCAAGGAACAAGTCCGGACAGCGGCCGTCATCCACCGTCTCAACACCCACAGTGCCATAATCCCGGTGCGCAGGCACAACATGCGGTGGGACGCTGACCCCGACTGCCAGGCTTTGCAGCGAGTAAGCCGACACCGGCCACCATATCCTTGAATGCGCTGAACACAAAGGCGCTCGAGCGGTGCTGAAGGCGGCCTGCGCCGAACTATGGTTCACCTGCGGTACCAAGAAAGAAACTGCACGGATCAAAACAGACCAAGGGGCGAGCCCTCAAAACCATGCATGCTCACCTTCCTGGAGGAAATTGGTCCGCTCCAAACATCCCGGCTCGTGGGATAACCGGAACCGCACACGAGCAGAGAGAAAATGGCTATGGGCCTCCCCCGCTTGCACACACCACCCTCCTCCCCCCGACCACTGGCCTGGCAGCCCTGCACCCTCGCCCCATCGCCGGGCGGAGAGAGGCGATTGCTTTTTGGGGACAGTCCCCCGTGGGGGGACCGGTTCCCGGAACGAGTCGCTCCCGCGTGCGTCCCTGTTCCTGGAAAGCGCGCACTGCTCTCGGCTTGTTCTTTATTTTTTCTTTTATTTTTTTTTATTTTTTTTTTCTTTCTTTTTTTTATACATGGTTGCACGTATTTCGCCTCGAGCGGACAGGATTGCGTTCGCCTCAAAACGCCGCTCGGCCAACACCACTCGGCCCGCGGCTCGTCAATTCTCCACATGGGCGGTCGCCCTCAGTAGCTCTTTCGCGACCGAACACCCGGGCAGTGACAGACGGGTCCAGGAGCCCTCTCGTATTTGATAGAAGAGCAGTAATAAAAATCTGACCGTACTCACACACGATCGGCATTCTCCAAATACTTATTTTTTCCCCCGTAGCGTACAATAAGCAGCAATGTTCATTAATTATGCGAAATGTGTGTTTTTCCACCTGGGCCGTTGCCCACACAGACATATCAAGAGGCCTGAAGGTTTTCCCGACCCCATTAGAAAAGTTCTTGACAGGCTTTCAGACATTTCAAGGCATCGTAAAGGGGACTTTAGACATTTCAGGAGAGCCTCTGACGGGGCCAGTGAACCCACCAGGAAATATCGGTGCCCCCGTCAAACATCTCAGAAATTCCTGAAGTCCCTTTCACACCCTTTAAAAAAATCCTGAAGTCCCATCAGAGCGATTTTCAATAGGGCAAGAAGGGGGCTTATAGATAACACCAAACAAGAATGCACTCGTTTTAACAAAAATCGATTCAAAACTTGGATTGATAAGAGTGAAATCAGATATTACTTCGTAAACAAGAATTTTCTTTATGTAAAGGCAAAATCACATCCTCTCCTATTTGTTCTGTATACAGCTTCACACCTGTAGTCGTCAAATTGTTCTACTTCACTAATACCAGAGAGCCATATCTCATTAAAGGCGAATACTTCAAATCTATGGTCTAAAAAAGATAAGAAAATCTTGACAAATCTTGACCTCATCCTCCTTGTTTCATAAACTGCAAACGTTTAGATGATAAAAGGAAAGCGAGCTAGATGCGATAAGACGAAAAGAACTAGCATCATGACAGCGAGGGTTACACGTTGAGGCTTCCATTGAGATCTGTAATCACTTCTTTACCATTCAACAATGTTTTTTCTATCCTTTCGAAATCGCCATCGTCACAGATCCAAATGGCCATTTCGCCCTCACTTTTCCGTACAAAAACATGACTGTTCTTTTGCAACACAAAAAGGAAGCCTTTTTTTTACAGCTCTGTTCTGCGAGCCACAGCAATCGCCTATTCGTGGGAGTTCAATGGCGAAAAAACGCAGTTTCAGTTCCTTAGTTTTGAGTTGCGAGTGACTCTCTATCCCCTTTTCCTTCAGGGAGTTTAATACGAACTGAACAATCACGACAGGTTCTTTATTGGCTGTGATGGAATGCGATAAAGGGCATTTAAGTGAGAGTTTGCTAGTTCAGGGAGTCCAAGATTATAAGCCAAGATGTTCAGCCTACCAAAAAGATTTCCATGCTCCTCCTATGCCATACAGTGAACCTACAGGTTCAGATAGCGATTACACTGCTCCAGCTCATTAGGCTGAAACTTCATTTGCCCAGCGCTCGCTGTCGCGCCGGTTGATGAATCCAACTCCAAGTACCCAACTCTCCTTTTTAAAGCAGAAACATCGCTACTCTGCTCATTCAGTTGATACAGTATTGTGTCGTAGTTAGCAGGAAGACCTTCGATTGATGCCTCGATCCTATTCACTTTTTCAACAAGCTCTGGGAGAGCATTCACCTTCGCCATAAGTGGAAGGAACATAGAAATTTTTTCATTTATTCCCTTTTGTTCACATTCATTTCTGGAATTCTGCAATTCACTAGGCATTAGGGTACCTTGTCTTTCTGCTGTTTCATACCTCACAAATTGCCAAGTGTCTTTCAAAAAGCCACCCTTGTTGCGAAAGCTAGAGGTTGTTATGTGAGAGCACTTGCCTATGTAATAAGGGTACTTGCAGGCCAATACATGTCATAATCTACCATCCTCAGGCACCGACTCATGGCAATACAAATACTCTCTCATTAAAAAAAAAAAAACGTTATGGCACAGCAGCGGCAGCGGAAGTAAAGTGTTTTTTTAAGAAGCGAGACATGGGCAAGCCACCAACCTGCGAAACATATAGACGGCAGTGAAACCAAGTTGCTGCGTGCCTCCCACCGCCTGTGCGGTGTGCGAGTGTCCAGCTATACCGAGATTTTCCCAATATGAGACACATACTGCATAATATTGGACAGCTGTATGAAGATTACCCCAATCATTACCAATATTAAACACAGACTGGATTATATTGGACAGCTGTACCATGATTATCTCAATATTTACCAATATTGGGTACATACTGGATGATATTGTTAACATTGTCCATCTATGCCAAGGTTGCCGCCATAATTATCAATATTGGGCACAGACTGGGTAATATTGGTAATATTGTCCAGCTATACCTAGATTGCCCGATATTTACAAATATTGGGCAAAGACTGGGTAACCTTGGAAAACTATACCAAAATTTTATTAATATTTACCAATATAGGGAACATAATGCGATAATATCGGTTATATTGTCCAGCCTAATCAAGGTTTAACCAATATTTAGCAATATTTGACTCACACTGGAAATATTGGTCGGCTATTCCGAGATTTTCCCAATATCTACCAATGTTTGGCACATACCGGGTAATATTGGAAATTATAGCAAAATTTCTCCAACATTTTCCTATATTGGGTGCTTAAAGCCGGCCCAGCTTGGGCCAAGTATTCTAATTTTACACATTATTGACCGGATATTTAGCGCTGCCTGGTCTGAGAATATCTCTTCTCCTCCATAGCTCTCTTCAAAACTATGGCCCACGACTCCCCTATGTATGTCTTAAAATCATAACGGCGGCATCGCTGACCATCCAGACAGATTCACTTTTTTAGATGCACATGAAAGAAAAACATGTAATTTTGTAAGCTATACGTTCAGTTCTAAATCGTATCAATAAAGTTATATTTATTTTAGGCACTAGTACGTTATAATTTGGAAGTCACACCCCACCCGTGTCTAAACTTCAGACTCTCCAAAATCGCAGTGCGCGTTTTATTTTTCAAGTTTCATTGTAGGGCCAGCGTGTTGTGTGCATGAAAACTAAGAAATATTGCTCTTTTTTGTTTTGTTGCGAAATATATTATTTCTATCTGTTCTCGAAATTGTATTAATCTATACCGTCTCCAGAAGATAAGGTTCTTCCTCCCGCGTACGTTTGCACTAGCATTGACAATTATAGTGATGGGGTTTCACATAGCCTCCCATATACTCACAAATCCTGGCACTTCGATGAGGGAGCCATAAAGTGCCCGGTCGCAGATTTAGAGCGCGAGGATCTGGTAGCACAGATCATTTCTCGGGGAGTTCGGCATTCAGCGCACAGCTTTTGCAGTGGCGAGGACCCGAGACATGGTTTGCAAAGCCGACGAGGAAAGAAGCGGTAGCCCGAGGAACGCGAGAAGCACGAGCATACTTTGCATCGCTCGGGACAAGTGTGTTTCGGTGTTTCGCCGCAGTGGGGCGCCCGTTACATGACTCTTGTCTGTTGCTCTACCTTTTCACTTCGGCGGCCGCGTCACGTGACGATCTGCCAGGCTTTGTCAGCATAGAGTTTCCACACTCGCAGGCCACGAGGAGAATGGAACCACGGTGGAAGAAATACATTTAAGGGATGACTCTGGCCGCTCTTACCGCGGAGAGCGAGCGACCAGATCGGGTTCGGAGGTAGCCTCGAACCAGGAGTAGTTAGTTCCGCGCCACCGCAAAGGACGCTGAGCTATGAATACCGCGGGAATGAGGTCCCTCCTCGGCGGCCACGGTGTCGGCGGCGTAGCGCGCACGCCTTTTTCGCGGTGTAATGGTGTGGTGGTGGTGTGCGTCCAGTGGCTGGCCTCGTGTTTTGATTTGGTGCTGTGTCGATCACAGGTACCACCATCGTGCATGAAGGTGAGCCTTAACCCGAAGCAGAAAAAGGTATGCTTTAAGGATGAGAAAGACGTGCTTCGTTCCCAACTGCAATTCCAGGCACCGGAACTGAGCAGAGCGAGTGTCCTTGTTTAAAGCTCCATCGAATGCCGCTCGCCTGGAGAAGTAGCATCGTGCGATCCCGAGGGTCAATCGTAAGTTACTACCCAGTGATCATGATTGTGCCAAGCATTTCCCTGACGAACTGATATCGAAACTTATCATGCGGAGTTTGGCGGGAGAGTTCTTCTCCATGCTGCAAAGAAGCCAGTGCTCTTTATAGACGCTGTTCGGGCCATTTTCCCTGACTGCCCGAAGTACCTTACATGTTACCTGTAATACCTGTAAGGCCTGTACGACGGAGTGACCCCATATTGTAAGTCTACAGATGAAAATTGATGTATGTCCTATAACCGCTAGTACTGTTTTGCTTTTAGTCACGGTGTATTCATTTCATTCAGTATGTCATCATACTGTGTCATCATTTCAGTCACTATGTAATCATAAATAATAATGTTTTCTGCCCACATGTTTTTTATGTATCAGAGTACCAGTCAGTGTTGCAAAATGGGCACCCCCATATTATTCCAATTCCATTCCGGGGAATTAGAGTTTTCGATAATTCAATGCCTTTCGATTCCTAGGAATGAAGACCCTGGGCCCATTCCCACTCCGGGAATGGCTCAATCGTTCCATTCCATTCCTTTAATTCCGAAACGTAAAAATTGGCACTTGACAGCTACATTGTGTTGCCATCATAAGCAGCATAAAGCTGACCTTATCAAATGCAGAGACAATTGCAAAAAAAATGCAATATTCCTCAAAAAAGCACTGGTTTTACTAAGCGGACCGCTGATGGAACAAAGCGTTTATTTAAAATGTACTGCAAACATCGAGAAATCCCCTTGATATGTCGATGCTTCTTTAGGTCATTGGTTTCGCGACCACGTGGCTCGCAACAAACAACAAAACTTGAATCCACTGATTTTCTTTTCTATTTTCTAACTTTTTGCATTTGACTTTTAGAACATACGCGGCCAGCGTGTTCGTTTGATAAGACCATAAAAATACCCAGTTCGTGCGTGGCGCAGGAATAAGCTATATTACTGTATTCTTCAGATACAGCAACACGGCTAGTACACTGCTGGAAGTGACTCCGTGCACAGCAGCAAGAGCACACCCTCAGACAAAATGCAACCTCTGCGGCGCAGCACGAGGGACTGTAAGACCATGGTCGTACGGTCCCTCGTGCGTGCACTTGTGCCCAAGCGTGAACTTGTGCGTTTTAAAGCAGGTTTCGCGACATGCATGTCGCGAAACCTGTTTTAAAACGCACAAGTTCACGCTTGCTTTACGAATCTCGATATTTCTTATTGTATTCAATTCAATTTTTGGCTGATTCGGATGCCCTTTTCCACCCTTCGCACGCTCATTCTCGTGTTTCCTCTTTAGATGGCGAATAAAGTTCGATGATATACGCCGACTGCACCGTGTATAGTTTCGTTGCACAACTTTCAGCGTGCAGCTTGTTTATTTTCTTCGAGACTAATGTCGAAAAATATCTTCTACGATGCCATGACTCGGTCTGTATTTATCTTGTCTTCTCGTACGAATTGTGGTGTTACTCTTCGCGCTGATCGAGCGGCGCGTTCAGGCAGCAGACGGTACCAACCGATTCATTCTTGTACCTCGGTGTCGGCTTTTCGTGTTGTGGCGACGGGTCGGGCAGTCAGCGTTGACAAAGCTCTTCACATCAAGATACAATTAACGGGGTAATACCGTACCGTTGGAATTGACATTCCCCGTGTTTCCTCAACACCACCGTCCAACTGACTTCTCACCGCCTCAGACAGGGTCCAGGCCAAGGAGCACGAATTCAGACTGGACAGCCCAGACGCGCGGAAGCCAAAACCTCAGTGGCAGCTAGCACCCAGCTCTCCTTCTCAGTTGTCCTCACACAACGGTCGCGCCTCGTCTGGCGCGGGACGGTCTTTCTGCAGGTCTAGTCAGTTTGGTCACACCAAGAGCGGTGACTATAGTTTTCTTCACCTTACGATGGACCTCAACAGACAGCACGAGAGTCATCGAAACCAATCCAGTGCCTTCTGAGTGTCGCGTGACCGGGTGACTCGTTGCGTCCGCAGCAGTCCATCGCAATGTGAAACGAAGTATGCAGAGACTAAAGTCAAAGGAAATGAGCGGGAATCCGCTAGCTTGCTTGTAACCCCAACCCACTAAAACATATAACACAAAAAACAAGCATCGGAACAAAGACCAAGTAAAAGGCGGACTTACACTACAAATGCAGTATAAAAAAAAAAAAAAAAAAAAGAAGCCTTGGAGCAGAGCTTGAGAGGAGAAGAGGGAAGTGAATCTCGCTTTGTTTTAATGCCGAAGCAATTCCACATTTCGCACTTCAAAAGAGTGCGCACGAATGAACGTGGAAGGCAGCAGGGTTGGCTGCCTGCTAAACAACGCTCCTCGAACTATAAGAAAACAATACCTGATCATCTTGCGGCGGCGCCCGAGTGAACGGGTTATCGAGCTCTGCGAGTTATGAGTCAGTATTTACAGCGCCAAAAAACGACAGGACAAAGTGAACGTCTTTGTCCTGTCGTTTTTTGGCGCTGTAAATACTGATCATGAACCGTCTTTGTCCTGTCGTTTTTTGGCGCTGTAAATACTGATCATGAACCAACTAGCCCAAATTTCTACTTTGCTGGAGTTATGAGTCGTCCCCCGCTCCCAGATCTCAGTCTGTGCACGCGCGTGCATTCTACAAACCGTCGCAGCACCAACAAAAGAAGCATGACAAGAAGTACGAGGAGGAGTTGTGCATGGCAGTTTCTTTCTTAGCCGCTCCCTTTTCTTTTGCTTGGTGCTTGGTTTCTTGTTTCGCTCTTGTGCAACGCCATCGAAGCCCGACGCTTGCGCGTCCGTGAAAGGCGCCACGTTACCCTCCTTTCCCCCTTTGCTCTTTGGTTTGACGCTTGTTTTTTGTATTGCATTTTTTTTTTTTTTTTTGCGTTTAAGTCTGTTAGGGCTCCACACGGGCTAGCAGTTTCCCGCTCATTTTATTTCTGATCAACTGACTCGCTGACTGGCTCGGTTTAACTGACCGCAAACACTAAAAAAAGGAAAAAAAGAAGAACCGTGCCCCATTCCATTCCCATTCCATTCCGTCAACGTTGCCGCCTTTCCATTCGCATTCCATTCCGGGGTCGTGAAAATACGGAATGATTCCGGGAATCATTCCAACTCCGGAGTGGCAACTCCGCAACACTGGTACCAGTTGACATTTTGTGTATAAATCATTTGTAACGCTAATACCTTTCTGCGCATGAAAAGAATTATTTAGGCCCCACTTCGTAACATTATTATTTTTTTTTTTTTTACCATAAGAAGACAGGAGCAGAGTGGAAAAAAACCCGCCGACCTCGTATAAAGCCAAGCAATCTGTGTAAACAATATGCGGAACTGTTACCGAACATGCCGTCGGACAAAACATGCGAGCACGGCCCCGCTGTTTAACGGAATTATTTCATATTAATCTAAATCATTGAAAGCCCAGTAGATTGTGTCGGGAAGTTTTATATTTATATGAGTATTTTCGTCACGTTGAGTCATCATCGGAATGTTCTCGTTTTAAAAACAGCCACCGCACGGAGGAAAAGGCAACCAGTGCCAATGCGGCAGCATAAATCTATCATTTTACCAGACTACACAGGGAGCAAGTAAAGAATGCATCAATTCTTTCACAAGCCTCCTATACAAGCCTTCCCAAGCCCCTCTAAACTAGGGCGCTATCTATACTTGTGAGAGTGAAGCGCGCTCGGTGCGCCGAACATAATCTGGTCGACGCGTCGGACAGAAAGTCGTCACCTAAATGTATTTCTTCCACCGTGATGGAACGCAACCCGTTTTTTTGGCTCGACGAAGGAAGAAGAAACATGCAGTATAATTTACAATTAGAACTACTAGAAGAAAAGTAAAGTAAAGTTGGCATTTAAATCAGAGGAATCACAATGCTACAGAGATGGAATGTTAATCTTACAGCCCAGGGGTTTAGACTCGGAGCAGTCTGGTCTTGGGTGGTGTCAGCGTGAAAGGGCGCGCTGCAAATAAGCGGATTTCTTTTTTTTTTTTTTTTTGTGGGGGGGGGGGGGGGTTATTTTGCTGGACCGAAGCTCGAAGTGGTTGCTGATGTTGAGGAAAAACTAATTTGGTGGCCTGCATGGTTGAACATCGTAAAAATGTAAGAGCGAACCCCTTACAAAAATGAACAATGAGTTTCAATTGAGCTTCTAATGTGTTTTTATAGATTCAAATGAAACTCATAAGAAACTCATCGTTAAATGAGTTTTATCATTACCCACTCCATATCTATTATTTTGAATTTACTCATTACAAATTCATGTGAGGTTTATCGTTACCCAATCAATATCACTTCTTTTCAGTTTACTCATTACAAATTTAAGTGAGGTTTATCGTTACCCAATCAATAGCGATTCTTTTGTGTTTACTCATTACACATTGAAATTTGAAATGAGTGTTATCAAAAAAAAAAATTCAATAAATCTACTCCCTACTGCATTGCACCCGAAACAAATAGCGCGTCGGTGCTAGTTCTGATATACAGATTTATTTCCTGTGCTTAAAATAATAACTGTATTCACTCTCTTTTACTTTTAAAGGCTTATTCAAACGATGTATGTCTTCAACGCGCCACAGTTTAGCGAAACTAAGATTTCGCGAAATCGGCCTGTTCACACGTGGAGTTTGACGCGCGAAACCTGTGACGTATTGACTCACGAGAATTTCGCCAAACCTTGTCTGCACCGGGAATATTAAGCGTCTCGCATCAAAATGATATGAAGTACGCACAGTGTGAAGAGACAGCCTGTTTTATTAATGCCACTCAATGAATTTCGTCAGATTCAGCTCAAGGGGTTTACTAGTCATGCTAAACCCGGGAAAAACCGCGAGATGATCTCGAAGCATTTCGGACATTTTTGCACCGCTAATAAAGAACGTTATCCCCAGTCATCATGTTTATATACAGTGCTTGCACCCGCCGCGACTGTTGACGAATCTGCACCCCGCCCCCAATCCGTACTGTAGGCGCCGTTCACACACCTGCGCAACCGAGTAGGACCAAGACTCGTCGCCCGTATGCATCGCTTCGCCGCTTGTCGCATAGGGGCTTGTCGCTCGACATGTTTGTTTTGTTTTCTTTCGGCTTCGGCTCGGATACGGAATCGGCCGAAAATCAGACTCCTCCAAAAGCTCGCTCCTCCTCGAAGGTCAGACGTCATAGCGAAGTCGAGCGGCCATTGGCAGCGTCCACGTTTCTCCTTCGGGAGATTGACGGGCGTCGGTGAGGTTTCAGAGAAAAATTGCTCCAGAAGCGAGAAACACGCGCCACTTTTTTCGAAGGCGCGCCACTTTTTCGGTTGCGTTCAGACGGGGTATCTGTTTCCCGAAACCTAGTTTCGCGACACAAGATTCGCCAACAAGATGCATCATGTGAACAGATCTATTTAGGCGCCCCTATATCGCGATTTGGTCAGTTTCGGTTTCAGTATTGTAACTTTTACTGGTTTCGGTTTCATATTTTAAGGATCGCGTCTTCGACGCCCCATCGGTAGCGACACCAGTTCTTTGTTTTTTTCCCTTTCCGGCATGGTCGGCATAGTTTCGCCAGTTTTCCGACCCTTGGGTCTTGGGTGTGTCGCGGGATGGAAATGCCTTTAGACATGGAAATGTGCTAATTTAATCAAGTTTATCTATCTGTGAAGTTTTCTCTTGTGATGATTATGTTCAAGAAGAGCGCGGAAGGCCGACGACGCGACAGAACGAGCAACTCAACGCAGTTGGTAAGCATACTTCTTTGTTTGCATTGTACGCGTTGAACGAGAAGTGAACATTATGGAGTTTTAGAATAATCTCGTAGCTGCTGTGCATGCGCAGACCCAAAACAAGCTTCGGACTCGAGCTTTGGGGCCCGTTATTTCTCGATAATAGCGTGGGTACCGCAAAAGGCGGCGTACCGCAAAAGGCGGCGCCCACGACATCTCTGTTGATCGCGTCTTCGACGCCGTCGCCCGCTCGGGAACTGCGTGAGTCGCACTCGGCGACCGCGGTCGGTATGGTCGAAGCGTATTGAAAACGCCACGGATCGCTGGATTCACAGCTCAAAGCTATCGAGGCGCGTGTACTTACGATCGCGGCAGACATGTAAGCATGCCTGGGTAGTGGATCGTCTGGGCTTCGTAAGTACAACAGAGCAGTTTCGCAGCGACAAAAACAAAACATCCGGCATTGAGTGTAAAAAAAACTATAAAAATGTTACTCTGGACAAAAAGCTTGTTTAATTTTCAAGATAAAACGTTCTTACTTTCAAATAAAAGCTGTCGCGACATCTTGGTTGCGTTTTAAGCGCGAGATGCTTGCGTTTGGGGGGGGGGGGGGGGGGGTCCCCTTCAAAAAAACGCTATTCTAAAACTCTTCGCCGCAATCCTCGCTATTTTGCCGTCCGTAACGCGCGGTAAAGTAGCGCCCGATATTCTAAAACTCCCTATTTTCTCGTTAAGCTAGAATGTTTTTTCTTCTTCTTTTTTTTAACTAGTTGGGTTTGCTTTATCTATCTGTCCTAATGTTTGGATCTATGTGTAGCGTAATGAAAAGTTGCCACTCATTCTGTGTATGGTCCGAGAAAGTGTAGCTCATGTCAACAGAGCACGTATTGAATTCCTAATGCTACTTTCAGTCCGTTGCTTTAGGAAATGTCTTATTGGTCTAGCAGTGTACTGATGTCTTTCAACTATAAATTGATTACATTGATAATACTTCATTACATTTCCGAAGTTAGACTTCCTTGGAATTCGGTTCATGCAGAGACAATATTCCTTTTCAGTCAAAATGGTTGAAGAGGATATCCATCTTTTGTTTTGAAGTTATGGAAGTGGACTAAATTGTACTGTTAGGACACACTTCGGTCCCCTGGCTTTCTAGAATTGAACTGGGTTTACATTTGTCGGTTAGAACTTTTGATAAAGCAGTTGTTCCTTTCGCCTCTTTTTTTTCTCTTTCATTTTGCAATTGTGATGTGATCAAGCCGAGGGCCGCAGTTATTCCCAAATGAAGCAGCAGCAGTGTGTTCCGAGCTTGCATCACTTCGATTAATTTCAAGGCATGCCACGAAATAAAAAGCCCTTGTTCATACACCGTTGGAATTGGGACTGACTTCAAAATGCAGTTCGACACAGTCTTTAAGCGGTATAAGACGTGTGTTGAATGACCCATGCGGTTGTCACAGGTTCGTGGTTGGTCACCCCAAAACGCTTGTCTTCCTCTTCCCATTGGTGTGAAGCTCGGCCGGCATTATACTCTGTTTCATACTTAGCGTGCAACGCTGTCAAAGCTACTGGCGCGAGTGCGCGGCTTCATCTACGGTTTTGCTTGCGCGAGAAGGCGTGCAAATGATCAACAAGATCAAGCCCCACGCTCTCGCCAGTAGCTTTGACAGCGTTGCACCTTAAGTATGAAAAGGAGTATAGTCTCATCCGAGCTCAAGCCTTTGACGCTCAGGTAAACATGTGCGAGGATTGTAATTGACCCTCCCCCCAAACCATCCTTAAACAAACCAAAATGACAAAAAAGACAAAATTTGTGACAGCGGTGTTTGAGAGAAACTGCAGACGTTTAATTACCCTGCCTGAAACTTTGCAAACATGTCAGTGTCGTTGCAGCTGTGTGGGCGAGGTAAATCCAATATGAAAACTGGACCCTGAAGCGACGCCTTCAGGATGCCGAAAATAATTATGGTAAGTTAGAAATTAACCCACTAGTATACTTCCTAAATATGTGGGCCGGGCGTCGAATAAAAAAATTTAACCCAGTTAATTTGTCACAAATTTTCAGGCATAATCTTGAAAAGAATGGAACTGCAGATGTTCCAAACTGGCTGAGGTAAATCAGCCTTACGGTGCACCTAGGCTGAACATACTTTTGTGTATTGTCCATGAGGTGTAGCTCTTGCATTGAAGTTTTATGTTGTAGTTTCTTCAATGTTTGAACTTTCAGCGTGCCAGCTGGGTAGTGTGTAAATGTTTTTTTTTTTATAGCGCAAGCAATATCTTAATCTTGGTGGCAGAAAATTTCGGCTAGCAGTTGACATGGTTGGACAACGGTGTGCATGCTTCCTTTCTTTGAAGCGGCCAATGAAGCGAAGTAACAGCATGTGCGGATTGTCCATGCATTTAATTTGTTGTTTGTTGTTCGTTTCAGACTACATGTGCCCCCAGTACAAGGGGGTGGCCCTCCAGGCGCTGACGACCAGCATGCCATCTCTGCTGTGCTGTCGAGGGAAATTTAAAGGGTAAATATTGCAGCTGCAGTTTTTTCTGTCCCTGCTACACTTCCTGCGAATTTCTGTGCATACTTGGTCTTTTTGTTTTCATAGTACTGTAAACTTTTGTTATAGTCCGTTGCAACTATAGAATAGCACAAGCCCCTCCCACAATTCCCTTCGCTCGCCGTGATTGGCTGTGTCCTCTCGGCTCTCCTCCTCTCTAGTGTTTGCTTATTAAAAAGAGTGAAGGGCTTTGTGGGAGGGCCTTCTGCTATTCTAGAGTGGCAACAGAGTATAATGACCTCAGTTAATTTAGCCATTTCGAAGAGTCCTAGCGGGCACCCATGCATTTTTATGGGAAGGACTCTGCATCATATTTTGAACCGACAAAATGACCCCACAAACGGGAAAGCACGGCTTTCTGCTACAAAATTAACCGAACCAAACTTTGTTTTCAAGATCAGACCGGAAAAAGTCGACTCCTGTCTTAAACGGCGAGTAACAGAAATCCTGTGCTAGTAGCGCCACGTTGGGAAGCTATTGCTATGACCCCCATCTTGATTTTTTTAATGCTTGTTATGGCTGTTTTCACATCTGGTATTTTCACTGTTCTATGGCCAAAAGTGAGTGGCAGGTCACCATAGGCTTCCAGAAGAAAGTGGTCGCATATGCAGAAATTTCTAGCAAGTTCTTAGCGCAGTGGCACTTCGTCGCAACCGAGGAAAAACTATGGTATTGTTGGTGCAAAACATTAAGCCTCACAACTAGCAGCAACCTAATCATGGATATACTGCACCCTACGGCGTTTATTTGAGTTCTACTCCACACAAAATATTACAGGGGCACTTAGGTATCCCCTTGTGGATTGAATGCGAAAGCATTGCCATTCCTAACGACACTTCCTTTTTTTTTTCCTCTATTGTTAGGAATGGCAATGCTTTCGCATTCAATCCACGTAGGTATAACTAAGTGCCCCTCTAATATTTGTATTACGTTACATCATACAGCGTCACACATCATGGTACGTCATGTCGTCACGTGAAGTGTGATGTCATCGAACCGAGGACGTATTTTTATGACCATCTTTCGGGCACATCAACGCCGATGCCGTCAAACATGATGTAAAAACAGCCTCAGATAAACAGGGACAAAGAACGGGTAAAGACATGCCATCTTTTGCTGTATTGGGACAAGCTTCTCTTTGAGGGGAGAGTAATGTCGCATTCCGAAGCGGCTGAGATAGCACAACAGCTAGCATGCCCGGCTCTCACACAGCAGCACCGGGTTGAAATCTCAGCCGTGGAAGCACATTTTATTCTTTCTTTTATTCCTCTGTTAACGTTTGGTACAACTCGGATTTTCCGCTCCATGGACATCAGTGTTGCGGAATGGGCACCCCCATTCCATTCCAATTCCATTCCGGGGAATTAGAGTTTGCGATAATTCAATTCTTTTCAACTCCTAGGAATTGGGACACTGGGCCCATTCCCATTCCTGGAATGGATGAATCGTTCCATTCCATTCCTCTGATTCCTAAACGTAAGAGTTGGCACTTGACAGCTACATTGTGTTGCCGGCATAAGCACCGTAAAGTTGACGTTACCAAACGCACAGACAATTGCAATAAAATGCAAAATGCCTAAAAAAAGCACTGATTTTACTAAGCGGAGCGCTGGTGCCACAAACTGTTTGTTTACATTGTATGCAAACATCGAGAAAGCCCCTTGATATCTCGATGCTTGTTTAAAACGTCGGTCTTTCGACCACGTGGCTCGCAACAAACAGCAAAACTTAAATCCACAAATTTGTTTGGTAAAATGTTTTGCATTTGTTTTCTAGGACATACGCAGCAAGCGTGTTTGTTTGATAGGACCATAAAAATGTCCAGTTCGTGCGTGATGCAGAAATAAGCTAGATTACTGTATTCTTCAAATACCTGCACAGCAATACGGCTAGTACGCTGCTGGAGGCGACTCCATGTACAGTGGCAAGAACAGATCCTCTGACAAAGTGCAACCTGTACGGCACAGCACGAGAGACTGTATATACCATGTCACGAAACTGTCTTTCTGCAGGTCTAGTCAGTTCGGTCACGCGACAAGAGCGGTGGCGACAATCTACTTCACCTTACGATGGACCGCAACAGACAGCAAGAGAGCCATCGAAACCAATCCAGTGCCTTCTGTTCTTAGTGTCGCATGACCCTGGGGCGCAGCAACGCGCCGTGCGTGTAGTCCCCCTCACTGTGCAGGATTGCCTGGGGTGACTCGTAGCGTCCGCAGCGGTCCATCACAAGGTGAAACACAGTAGGCAGAGACTAAAGTCAAAGGAAATGAGCGGGAATCCGCTAGCTTGCTTGTAACCCTAACCCACTTAAATGTAAAACATATAACACAGAAAACAAGCATCGGAACAAAGACCAAGCAAAAGGCGGACCTACACGTAAAAATGCAGTATAAAAAGACAAGCGTCGCAGCAAAGTGCAAGAGAAGAGAAAAGTGAATCTCACTTTGTTTTAATGCCGAAACAAACCCAGATTTCGCACTTCAAAGGAGTGCACGCGAATGAATATGGAAGGCAACAGGCCGCCTGCTAAACAACGCTCCTCGAACTATAAGGAAACAATAACTGGGCATCTTTCCGCGGCGCGTGAGTCAACGAGTTATCAGAGCTCTGCGAGGTATGAGTCGTCCCCCGCTCCCAGATCTCAGTCTGTGCGCGCGTGTCCTCTCCATGCCTTCGTTCCTTTTGCTTGGTTTCTTGTTTCGCTCGCTCTCGTGTAACGCCAGTAAAGCCCGTCGCCTGTGCGAAAGGCGCCACCGCCAGCCCCACCCCCCTCCCCCTCTGCTCTTTGCTTTGACGCTTCTTTTTTGTATTGCCTTTTTTGCATATAAGTCTGTTAGAGCTCCAAGCGGGTTAGCTGTTTTCCGCTTGCTCATTTTATTTCTGAGAAACTGGCTCGCTGACTGGCTCAAGTTCACTGACCGTAAACACTAAAAAAAAAAAAAAAATTAGGAGAACCGGGCCCATTTTATTTCCATTCCATTCCGGGAAAAAGGCACCTAATTCCATTCCCATTCCATTCCCCTCAACGTTGCCGCCATTCCATTCCCATTCCATTCCGGGGTCGCGAAAATTCAGAATGATTCCGGAATCATTCCAACTCCGGAGTCACAACTCCGCAACACTGATGGACATATAATGCTTTGGCATTAAAAAGGCACATCCAGTCAGGAATGCGCCTTTTCGTGTGGTAGGGTCGCACAGCTCCTCACCACTTTGAAAATCACTACTGAAGTACGAGGGGGCGTTAGTGATCCCCAAATCAGGTTCACGCCATTCATAGGTGAAGGATCCTTTTGGGTGCTCTGAAGATTTGTGTGGCATTTTCTTTCGTTGATTCATTGGCGCATCTCGCCGTTGATCGCAGTCCTGCACCTCGTTAGCTCTAACGGGCAGGATGGACAGCTCGGCAGACTCGTCGGCTGAATCCTCCGTGTGTAGTGTAGCATTGTCCTTAGGCTGCTTCAAGTAGGGATGCATGTGAACAGTGCGCAAAACACATGCCTCTTGCCCACGCTTCTATATTCATTGCTGGTCGCGGCGAAATAGCCAAGTGATGTGCGGCCATGTTCGCCCTAAAAAGTTTGTGAGACACTTTGGATAATGTCGTAATATTTCGTTGTAAGTCACACAAAAGTTGCGACAATCTTGTTTTGTTAATAAGGATTTCTTCTCGGGTTTTGTCATACGCAATTTTTTATCGTAAGTTTGCTCTTTGAACTCGGCCTCTGATGTCTCGATCTTCCCAATAATTGAAACTTAGTGTGGCGGATCCAGACCTTTGCTTTGGGGTGGGCGGAAAACCCTATTGAAAATTCCATCAAGGTACGTAATTTGGGACACTGACTGCCAGTCAGCAGCCCTGGTGGAACGTGCCCTGATGGTCCATCAGATGACGTCTGACTGCCACTGATGGAATGTCCCAAATTACGTATGTGGTGGTCTTTGATGGAACGTACTGTGGTGGTCTTTGATGGAACGTATTGTGGTGGTCTTTGATGGAACGTATTGTGGTGGTCTTTGATGGAACATATTTGATGGAAGGTGTGATTGTGATCACTGCTGAGCTGATAGGATAGGCTAACCAGATTGCAGCGTTGCCAGAGAAACTATTACATACTTTCGACTGCCATAGGATCCCTGCAAGTTAACTTCAAGGAGAGCAGCCAATAAAATGACAAGTAAAATGCAAAATCAAACCTGTTGTATCTTTATTAGGTCACAGAAAACGCCTGCCTTGAGCGATGCTCGATCTGAAAAGGTAAAACAAACAGCACAGTTAGAATAAATTAAGTTAAAGCAAGTGGTTACTGCAATGGTGGAACTAACAAATGGTGATTTGGAGCTCTTGTAGCAGGCAAAAACTGGTTTTGGGGCAGACATTCTCACTTTTGGAGAAAACATTTTATCAATGTTATTGCGTCATTTCCAATGCATAAGTTCAAAAATGCTATAACAATTTGGAACCTAATGCCGGAGCTGAGGGTTTCTCAGCAATGGTGACAGCTGCTCATATTGAATTCGAACAAGGGAATAAGTGTGTACCCGTCCTTATTTCTTGTTTTTTTTCTTTCACTTTTGAAATTTGATTTTTTAGGCAACAGGGACATTCCTTCACAAACGGGCCCACGTGCACCCAAAGCATGTTTCAGAGAAACGCCCTCGATGTCTGAAACTTTCGGGACGACCGTATACTTTAATTCACAAAACGTATGCGACTCAGCTGAAGCTAGAGATCAAGCATGCATGCTACGACAGGCAGTCCCTTGCTTCCATGGATGAACACGAGCAGCAGACATATTTGAACTATGCTCACGGATGTTTTTTGTCTGCGCTCTTCATGAAACAATAATAATGAGCTGCGACATAGCGGTAATGCCAATAGCCCATCTGTAAAAAAATTTGCCTCTTTTACGGAGAAATTCTCTGGCACCTATGCTGCCGGAAAGGTCATCCGTAATTCTAATAACGAAAAAATCCTTTTAAACACATACACAATCCGTAAATAAAAGGACATTCCGCAAAACAGATTATGGAAAGTGCTCTACTATCCGTAACGCTATTCAAGAGCTGTCCATAAAACAACGGACTGGAATATGCATTCCGTAAAACCTATTACGGAAATCGCTCTAGTATCCGTAAAAGTGCTTAAAAGTTGTCGGTAAAAGGGCGAACAGAGTAGGCTTTCCGTAACTTATATTACGGAAAGCACTCTTGAGTATCCGCAATCCTATGCGGAGCACAAGTTTGTCCGCTTCTTGCACAGGGGTTGCGGTGATGTCAGAAGGCCGAGCTCTTATTGGCCGATTGAACAAAAAAAAATAGTGCGTAGACCTCATGGTGTCTAGCATTGTGGTCTACCCACTATATCCTTCCAATCAAAGCCAATGAGAGCTCGTCACCCTTCTGACATCACCGTAATGTCCGTGCAAGAAGCAGACGACTTACTCTCCGCATAGGGCGATGTCAATAGAAAGGTAGGCTGTAAAATGAGCTCGAAGAATTAATGCCTTCATCTAGCAAGCTGAACTTATCAAAGGTTTTCTTTTTGAGACACAGATTCCCATGAAAACTTTTAAGGTGCAACTCCAGTCTGTGTAAAATAAAACTACATTATTTAAATTTGACAATGGGCACCAATGTATACAATCGAGAGCTGCCACAACCTGTTGTGGAAAGCAGGCAACACAGCTGAGCAATGCATCTGCAGCAAGTTTCCTCAATGTCAGTTGTTTTTTTCTTCTGTCAGTTCTGGCATTCAGACCAATGTGCACAATTATAGAAGGTAGTGGGATTACAAAACATTATCTGCAGTCTGAACGACCACCGCAGTCATTGCATTTTTAAACAGCAATAAAAAGCACCTTCTTGACAACACCAAACGTCACTCTCACTCATCTGCGTCGGCACTTATGCTTGAAAATAAAGAGAATGCTGTTTTCACATTCCACAGACACGGAGCTGTGCCTTTACATGTCACAATGGTGTTCACTGCTAAAATAGACCTTTGGTAAGAATATGAGCTCAATGCTTGTAGGTGCAGATTTCTCCAGTTCATTTAACAGGCAGTCGCTTAGTGATGCTGCCCTATACATAAAATAATGTTCATTATGACGCTGATACAACCAGGTTTTCTATAAAAAAAGTTACAGAATTTTGAAAGGGAAAAGGATCTCTTTAAACGAATACTGAGTACTCTTTCCTATGCTGCTTGCAGCAATCATGCAATGTCACCTGAATAATTAATGAGAAAATAAGAAAAGTACCTTCGAACACTTTATGTGGGTCCTTGAAGAGCCAAAGTAGAGTCCCCCGTGGTGTTCGGCCTTTGTTTTCATATGCTGCATGTAGCATGATGTGCTAAAGAGAAAACAGAGAAAAAATAATTAAATATCTATATCAGATGCAAATTGAGCTTGTGCATAAAACACAGCCCCCCTCAGTCCATTTAATTATTAGCCATGAATCTTATACAAAAGTCAAATGGACATTACCTCTAATTGTTCATCCTGTGACCCGATATCTAAAACCAATGTTTGACTTGAGGGTCTTGTTCTCCTGCTCTTTAGTCAAAACCGATACACTTCAAGCCTAAATTCGTTCGAAACTTAGAAAAAAATGCAAGGCCGGAATTGCAATAGTGATTTGGTTTATAATGTGAAGCATTTCTTGAGAACTGATGAACCAACCGGAAAACTCGATTCAGTTTGAGCAATGCTTTATTTCTAAGGTTCATGAGATGTTGCAGAAGAGTCTATGTAAAACTGGCTAAGCTCATATCCCAGACTTTCATAAGTTTGGGCAGCCACTCAAAATCTCCCATTAGAACGAAGGGCTAGTTGCACTCTTTCTCGTTGTCGAATCAGGTGGTCAGCCTCGAGTGCTTAGAGTGTGTGAACATAGAAACTTGATTTTCTCTTTAGATATCCCTGAAGGTTTTCACAGAACTGAGCGGGTGAAAGAGTGCATGTGTACTAAAACTGCTATCAAAAACTGGGGACTAAGCAGTAGCTTAGTCCATAGTCCCCAATCTTACAATTTGGGAGCTCCATCCTACCCACGTTTGAGCACACCTGTGCACACGCTTTTGAGTTGAGCGAGTGGTAAAAATTTACAGAGTATTTATATATGGCATGCAAGTCTGTTTGCAAGCTCCACACTTAGTGCACCTGATAACCCCCAAAATGTGATCTAGCCATTCCCTTTACCCCAAGTGCCTACCACTCAAGGAGCTTGCTTGGCCACCTCGTCAGCGCATTCTGGCTGCGCATTTCTTTTGTTGCCCGTTGAAAGGCGGACCCTTCTTCATAATTTTCTCCGAGAGACTGTTCCGATGTGTGCGAACGATGCATTTTGGTGTACCTGCATGCCATATACTCCAATTTACAAGTTGGATTTGGAGCTGAAAAAAGCATAGGGTCAGATGCACGATTTTAAAAAGCTTTCTCTCTGCGTGAGCGCTCATACAAACCAAGCTGTCATCATGTGCCTCTGCCGTTGCCTGTGCTAGCGTTAAATCGGTCACACAAACCATAAAACAGACCAACCGACTGGTGAAAAGTGACAAAAATGTTCGCCCACAAATGCTGTCGAATTTAAAGTGAAAATAGGTCAAGCCGAGACGAGCAACCCATTAAAAAAAAGGTACCATGAAACTTTCATTACACCAGTTATTTTATATCTACAAGAAATAAATATGTGAAGCCAACCGCATAAAATTAATTTATAGAGACCATATCGGATCTGCACAGATGAGGAAAAAGCCAATCTTGTGGAAGGCCTTCTTAATAACTGTGGCCTTTGATCTAGTGAAGCTGTACAAGTTAGGATAGAATAAACGTTAGACACAGATTTTTCTCCATACATTGTGGACAAATAGGCATCCGACTATGACTGTGGAGGGGAGGGGGACACAGGCAGCAGCTGCATCTTTCTTCTGCGTGCACCTCGACCAAGTCGTATTAATTTGGGTTGTGGGGACCTGTACCTGCATGTCTTGGCACAGAAGTCCGCCGAGCACAGCGATTTCTGTGCCAAGACATGAAGGCCACAAGACATTTTTCAAAGAATTGGGCAGCTAGCAGGACTAGTGGGCTGCGAAACCACTGCCACCCACTGTGAGAAAAACCCTGGTTAGATGTGATCAATATTGTTTAAACAGTTTTCAGAAGGGTGCTGTCAGTCACATCAAGTTTGCTTTTCTCTCAGACCATGCTAGATTTTAAAAACTGAACTATTTACTTGCCAGCAAAAAACATGTGCAGCCAACTCCACAAAATGACTTTTTCAAAGTGACCAATCGTCAAAAACTGCTCCACGTTGTACAATTCCAAATGTAGTTCCTGAAAAAAAAAAAGACAAGCACGAATGACAATCTATACAAATGAGAGTTGCTTAAATCGTAGCTGGCTATAACTATCCAAGGTAATCCTGCAGTACAATGGCCACAGGAGACTGCCAGAAATCAGCTGACTTGTGCTCCAAGAAATTCCTACAAACAAGACTTAAGAACCATGCAGTTCCCTTTACTTAAAGGTTACCTTATAATGTGTTAGAATATACAAGAAAACAGATTTCAAATCTTAGAGCAAGACCTTGTAGGCATCGACATAAACTAAGCGAAACAATTATGCGATTAGAGGACCCTTACAATATTTGTCGCCTTGGGCAAGATACTTTATATAAAAAGACTACCTAATTAAGCTAGTTAAGAAAAACGTAGCCTATATTGGTTACTCCTAAGAGGTAATTCCATTATCTTACTTTACTTCTTTTATTAAACAAATAAACAAGGAAACCTAGAAACCGGCTCTGCTCAGGTTTTTTTGCACAAAGTGCCGGTATCAGTGTTATTACATCTTATACTGAAGCAGCAGTTGCTTTTCTAAATTTTCATCCAAAAGTTTTACATTACTGAAGGCAAGCACATCCATTTCCATCGCTGAACAAGCTTTCAACTGGCACACTCGGTGGAATGGCGTGCATGCACAAGGATTTGTTCCTGGTTAAAACCTCAACAATATACAAAGCCATTGCCTCTGACGTTACCTTTCTCCACCACTGCTCCTCACTGTAAGCACAACTTTTGGAGGGAGTTGAGAAAAAATATTCTCCTTGTTTATCTGTTGTCAGTGTTTTCTCTGCATTGCCAGCTGCGCTTTGTCATTGGCACTTGTCATCCATAATCGGAAGTGCATAATCTTTTTGGTCATTGTCTATCCATGACAATCTAGATATAAGGTATGCATCACATCATGCTCCTCAATGTAACTGTAATGAGAAAATTAACTCCAAAAGAACATTGCTACTTTATTATTCAGTAAAAATAACGTGATACAGAACTTACTTTGCACAAACTTAGCGTGTGACAGTTAGTGTTACCAGGAAAACAATTGTTACATCAATATGTTGCTTGCAACGTGTCACTACTTAATACTACCTGCGATTCAAACGTGGCAAGTTCATCGGCTACAAAAAGTCAGCAGCAGGTGACCTAGTATGTTTGAATTTAGCTATAGTAACTAGATTCAAATGAATTTAGCATATTAGGTTTGAATCTAGCTATAGTGAATAGTAACACCAGTTGGTGTCAAAACAATGTTACATGCGACGGACACTACTACAAAACTTGTCGGAAGTGACACCAGCTGGATCAGCGTTGTCTACCTCTCAGAGTCGTGCTCGATCTGTAATAACTCACTTTTTACTTACCATGAAAATACACCAGCGAAGTTGACTCCGTAACTCGACTTTTCGTATCTTCTGAAAAAAAAACAAGACATACGCAAGACTGTCAGAATGCCAGTTAAAGCAAGTGAGAGTAGCTTAAACCGCAGTTGGCACTGGACATGCAAAGTAACCCTGCAGTCCAAGCATGGCTGCAGGAGGCTGCAAGAGATCAGCCAACTTGTGCCCTGAAAAACCTCTACAAAACAAGAATAAACCATGCAGTTTCATTTTGATGTTAACTCATAATATGCTAAAATATGCATTAGAAAAAGGCTTGATACATGTTCAAACTGGGGCTTTAGGGGCAACATGTTAGATGTGGCCGATATTGCTACAACAGTTGTCGAAAAAGTGACATCAGCTACATCAGCGTTGCCTCCCCCTCAGGGACATGCTCATTCTGTAAGAACTCAGACTGGAGACTTACCATAAACAAAATACAAAAGCGAAGTTGACTCCGTAATTCAACTGGTTCAAATGGTTAAATCGTCAAACATAGCTCGACGTCTTGAGGTGCACACTGTATTTTCTGAAAAACAAGACACAAGATTGTCAGACTGTCAATTTAATCAGGTTAGAGCAGCTTAAATAGCAGTTGGCACTGGACATGCTAAGTAATCATGCAGTGCAAGCATGGCTGCAGGTGGCTGGCAGACCGGCCGACTTGTGCTTTGAAAAACCTCTATAAAACAAAAAGAAAGAACCATGAGGCTTCACTTAGTTCAAAGCTTAAAAGTTACTATTTAAAGGGGGGTGCAACGATTTCCGTACTTCGGTCAAAAATTTGTGGAGGTTGCTCTCTGACACTTCTGAAGTAAAGAACAGGAAACCGAGTTCGCCTGCGCGTCCTAGTTGTTGCATAAAAAAAAGACAGCTATTGGCATTTCGGGCACCCCTCAACTCACTCCCAGTCTTCAGGGTCACACCTGGTCGCACTCCTAGTGACGTCATTCGGAGTGCCGTGTAGGTTCCCGTGTGCTATCTCGGAGGACGCTTCCTCTCCCTCTCTCTGCTGACATTAACGGGCGTTATGCTGCAGCTTGGAGCCGAGCGAAGGCACGTAATCTTGTAGCCGTAGTTCCTTCGGCTGCCACTTGCGGCTGCAGGTGGGGGAAAAAGCTTGGCTTCTGTTTTGCGATTATGCAGCGGAATCGCAACATTCTTAATGAATGGGATGTTTTCTGTATCCTCCGGGACGTGATGAATAACATAAAAATGACGAGATGCAAATTCTCTTAATCATAAAATCGTTGCACCCCCCCTCTAATAGTAATACATTTAAATATCAAACGAATAATTATTTTGTGCGAGAGCAAGGGGCAAAAAAGTTGCAAGGAGATAATTTGTAAAATGGCAGGATGCCGGTTGCTGTAATTAAATAGACGCAGACTCCTAATAACACGGGATATGAATACCATATCATGTCGCAAACATCTGCCTTGACACTGTAGCACTCGCACTGCGTGCATGCATCACCGGTTCACAGCAGCGTACCCCAGCAAATCATCTATTGGCTCTGGGGGCTCAAACATTTTACAGATCAACCATCTGTGGTTACAATTACAGGATGCCTTCCCGTTTTAAATTAACGAGTTGAAATAAGTTTTATTTGCATACAGTTCCCAGACTTATGTGTGGGCTTTTGTGAGTCGTTTCAGTTGCTTTTTTACGATGGTGTGTCCTGGAGCATTCTCAGATTGAAAATTCGTACAACTGCCGAACCGTCCTATCCGATGAAAGTATAAACAAAATATGACATCATTCGCTTCGATATTTGAAAGTTCTGAATACTCACCAAGACCCTAGTTACGCTTCTCAAAAGATTGGCATCAGTCACATTAGAGTTGTTTTCCTCTTAGGTACATGCTAGATGTCTAGGAATTCAAATTTGCACTTACCATAAAAAAACATACAGGTTCAAGGGATTTCTGTGGAGACCCCATTTGAAGCCCTTCAGCATCGCTAAAATCTTGAGCTGGGCCGTCGTTCGCTTCACTGCTCCCATTCTCTTCAAGCCCTTCTCCAGGTTGATTTGGAAGATTGGTCTAAGAGGATATATTGCATCATCTAACATTAATGCCATGCCTGCTTCAAGCATACTCAGCCTGGTAAAGGTGAAGCCATTTATTTTCTACTATCAAGTCAGACTATGGTAGTGTTGGAACATGTTAAACCTGAATGACTGCTGAACAAGCACACATTCTATAGACCGACACCCTGTTTATAAGCAAGCCCGCGTTGGCCAGACCAGGTGTGAGCACTGTGCGTGCGCAAAAACCAAATTCGCGTAAAGTGAAGCGTCTGCGCTGTGCCGCCGACAGCGCCACCGCAGCTGTGTGACGTCAGTGCTGCGTGCTGGTCTATACAAGATAACCATGCTTCCCTGCCTTGAAAGTTACAGCCTAATGACAACCAGTGTTCCCACGTTATCAATTCATTATAAATATGCAGCAGCGTAATTCTTTGTAAAATTAGTACAGCTCAAATGTTTGTGCGAGTTGTGAAAAAGGGCGCTACGGCAAGATAAATGATAGGGTAATCTAGATTATGTCATTCTATGACACATCCTGTGGACTTGACGCATTTCAAGATTTTCTCACATTTGCATAAACTCGAGAGTGGCCAAGGCTTCCATTGAATAGGTAAATTCAACAAGTAAAAAGCTCCAAACAAGACGCATACCGCCTTCAAGAATGGCATAGGCTCTTTAAACATTGGCCAATGCTCAGTGACAAGGAAGCAATTGTCGCTGAAGACGCCTCCTGAAAAAAATAGGAGCTTGCACTCAGACAATTTGAAACTGCAGGAACGGTGGCTATGTTTCTTACAAACAGTCTGACTGAGGAGCCAAGATTAATGCACACAATTTTGCAGTCCGTGGAACAGTGGTATTACGTGCCCTCCTGAGTGGCGTCGTGGAAGTATTGAGCGGAGGTATATTGCTTTAATATACACATAGAATATTATGAGCATAAAAATGAATATCAATACAATGATCTTAGACCATCTGGTTGGGGGGAATCAGCGTACAGTGACACAAGTGCATTCTATGAAATGAGAAATTCATCGGCTGCATTATGACCGCTAACCAACCAGTGAACGTGAAGTACGCAGTGGTGATACACCAATGGGGAATCAGTTCATCGAACGACGTTTCCTCGACAGATCGTTTCATCGACAGCTCGAATTAACCTTCTCTTTTTTTTTCTTTCATTTTTTTTTTTTTTTTTCGGGGGGGGGGGGGGGGGGTAAATTGCATGAGACTGTCGCCGCGAAGCGACCTGTACGGGTCGGTTAGGGGGGTTAACATTTTTGTAACGAGCAGCCGCAGACTGTCGCCGCGAAGTGGTGTGAACGCAGGCGGGGGTGTGGGTGTACGCGCACTTCAGTGATACACGAGTGGCGAAACGTCACTGCAGCATGAAATTCGCGTAACGAGTGTCGATGAAACGTTCGTGTCGACGAAACGTGTCCATAAAAAGTTGTCCACGAAACGTACTGCCGCGAAACGAATTTCGACGAAACGATATTGACCCCTCGGCGAAATGAGAAGGGTACAGGAAGCACGAACAACGATGCGAAACTCGTAAAGCGCACTCACGCACTCCGACGATGGGTTGTCACGTGCTTTACTGCAACTCTTGCGAGCCAGCACGCGCGAATAGCCTCCCAATCGCTACAAACGACGAACCGCGCGTCCCAGCGAGCTCACGACATGACACAAGGTTCAAACGAGCACCCGACTTGAGCTTTCAACTCTGAGAAGAACGTCAAACACGAACTGAGATAGCAGCGACAGTCATTGAACCCGAAAGTTTCAAGCGACGGAAATCCGTGGTTTCGTTTCTTTCGAGGAATGAAGTGTCAAAAATACGAACGTATATATGACAGTCCCCAATCAATGTTAATAAAAAGAGCAGAACAAACCAGTCTTGTACACGTTACTCAAAAAAAGTAATCGATTACAATTACTATTACTTTTATCTAAAAAGTATTCGATTAGATTACTTGATTACTCGACGGCAAAAGTAATTGGACATCACTTAAAGAAGTAATCGCTACTTTTCCGATTACTTTATTGTGTGAAGACATATCTTAAGCGCTCATAACAATGAACTACTTCCAGCCTATATTTCACATTTGCACAAGTATTGAAGAAGAAAAACTGGCTCCCTCTTCGTGGTCGTTACACCTTCACAATGCGGACACAAGCATAGAATTCGTTTGAAGACGTTTAATGATTTGGGCCTTCACTAGTGTGTGTGTGTGTGTGTCTGGGGGGGGGGGGGGTGGGGGTGGAGCGGACGGGGTTCTAGATCTTGTTAAGCTTGAGCAAGGGTTTTCGCTCAAAGTTTGCGTCGCTTATTTTATTATTCACATGTGGATGAGCTCGCATGTTATACAAAAGAGCAGCAGCTCCAGGATTTGCAACGGATAATGTGTAGTATTCATTAGCTGAAGAGATCGCCCCGACCACTTCTCAACTCGAAACATTGCTTGTCACAAAGACCACGTAGGGGAAATGGGGAAAATATTTCAACTGCCTTTGTTATATTTTGCATCCGCTTTAGGCATTCTTCGGTTCTGGTTCTCCTACAGGCTGCGAGTAGGTACGCTAAGCAGGATTTTTTTTTTTTTTTATTTCTGTGTGTGTGTGCGTGAGGGGGCTAGTTTGAACGAAGGACTCACAAAGCTACATTCTGTTTCCTCAAACTTTGCCCTGAATGGCCTTTGTCACGCACTGTGCTTCCCTGGGGCTTACCAATCCCAGTCCCAGCTCAAAAAAAAAAAAAAAAATACTGACATTTTACAGGAACTGTACATAGAAAGAGATTGACCTTGTTCCCTACAGCTCCGCAAAAATCTTTTTTTCCGTTAAAAAAAAAAAAAGCTAATTTTAGTTTTGTCATTTCATAACAAAAAGGCGTGTGCGGGGGGGGGGGGGGGGGGTTTCGTGGACATATTGTAACGGTTACAAGTAATTTTATTACTTCAAAAAGTAATCAGATTACTCTTGTGATTACTGTCTAATAAAAGTAATCAACTGATTACAAAATTACTCCAAAAAGTAATCGATTACAAGTAATTTGATTACTTGTAATGCGTACGGTACAAGTCTGGAACAAACTCACCGTTTTGATAACAACAAGGAAAGCTCGCACAAAAACCACCAAGCACCTCTACGCCTCGACAAAACAAACGCGGCAGTAACGGCCGTAACGGCAGCAAAACGACCGAGCGGAGATGGGTAGATGAAGAGATAGCGGCAGTGTGATTATACTAGACAAAAATCTCACCTCGTGCTTTTCAATTGAGCGGTAACTAGCGCCACCTCGTTTCGGAACGTTTATCATTAGTTGATTGACAGTGCAATAAATGATTCTTTAAAATGTGAGAACCGTTGTCTATTAGTCTAAACCAAATAAAACAACTTTCAGCTTGTCGCAAACAATTTTAGTTGTTTAAAGAATCGTAACTTTAGATTTACGGACAAGTCAATCGTATTTCAGATTACGGATGCTTCTCCGTAGCTTTTAATGAGAAGCTCTACGTTTTTTACGGAACGTTTTTGCCGTGCACACCTGATAGAAAGATATAAACTTTCTTGCCTAAACCTCTCGGGCCGAGTCAAGAGCATTTCAGTATTGCAGCGAGAGGTTCCGACAATGAGTGCATCGCTCTAAAAAGTGCTTCGGCTGCATATGCAGTTAAACCAAGCAATCGTACATCAATCGCCGTACTTCAGTTCTACTCACCTGCCATGCACAGTAGTTTCGCGTCGTAGAATCCTCCTTTCGTTGGAGCGTCTCCGGCCCAGTAGTACACCTTGTCGTCTTCAACTACACCGCTAAAGTGCCTTACATTGTCGGAACTCACAACAGGCTGGGTCTTGTCGAGTAGAAATTCTACTAAACCTTAGACATTGTAGAGCCCGGGCAGGATCGACAGGTTGAAGCAAGCGGGCAAACAAAACGAGTCGAGAGCGATCGTTCATGGAAGCTCGGCGAAGCCCCCATGGGCGAAGCGAAGTGCGAAGTGTCGTGTTCGACGCTTCGGCGGCTTCGGCGGGCTTCCATGGCTTGTATCGTGTGTTCTGAGGGTCCTCCTTTCCTAAAGGACTGATGTCCCGGTTTGTAATACTGATTCAGCGCTGAGGTAGTGCTGCGCTGTGAACAGGATGCCTTGCACGGACATTGAAGTTTAGATAAGCAGATCAACGTGTAACTGTGCATCTTTTTTTTTTATAGGTTACCAGTACAAGGTCTCCCATGGACATGAAGGCAGTACAAGGTCTCCCATGGACACGAAGGCAGTACAAGGTCCCCCATGGACACGAAGGCAGTGTACCGTATACTAGAATTTTGCATTTTTAATAAACCAGTTATTACTCCTTCACACGGTTTTATGCAGCCATTTCCCGAACACTGCATGCGTATATAGGCATACATATAAGTGACACTTGCACTCACTTTCCTCTTCTCTCAAAACAACGGTTACATCCGGACCACATGTCATTCAACCTATTGCCGTCTTCCCTCTTAGAGCTGTCTATCTAGAAACCCACGCTAGGAGTATAATTTCTAATACATATCATTTGAAAGCCTAGATACACTGCTTTGAGTCTCTGTTGAAAATCAAATGTTATTTTCTACTGCGTTGCAATTCAGGTTTTGATCGGCCATCTCATGAGGTATATTCCGACTCGTCGGAATATACCTAATGAGATGGCAGGTCAAAACCTCAAGTACAACGTGGTAGAAAAAACATTTGATTTTCAACAGAGACTCAAAGCTGTGTATCTAGACTTTCAAATGAAATCTATTAGAAATTCGTATGAGGTTGCGCGGCCGAACCTCAATTGAAACGCGGTGGCCAATAGTTTTCGTAAACTCCTTAGGGACTCGTTACAAAAAATCAATTGTTTTTCAACACAGACTCGAAACGGTGTCAATAGACTTTCAAATTATATTCATATGAAATACATTAGAAACTTTATGCGGTAGCTTTGTCGAAACATCAATTGGAACGCGGTGGCCAATAGTTTTCGTAAACTCCTTACGGATTCGTTACAAAACTCATTTGCATTTCTATTGAGACTCGAAAAGACACAATGAGTAGACTCCATGAACTTTCAAAAGAAATTCATTAAAAATTTTTGTAAGGGACGTCAAAGGACAAGAAATGACGGGAGAGTACACGCCCTTCTTCCGTTCTGTCCTCCTTTGTCGTTTGTCATTCCCGCTGATAGTTTTACGATGTTTATTGAGGACCTCGCGTGTGGCTGTGGGTTGTCTTAGTTTCCGTTCGCTTCCTCTACTTCTGCGTTTTCCCCGAGCCATCTGCCGGCTTCACTGTCGTCTTCTGATTGTTATGGTTGCGCTGTTCACGTCAGCGCCAACGCAGTTCACTTTCGTCACGGCAATCCCCAAAACCATCAGTTATAAGTCAGGATTCCTCCCTGTCGCTCCGATGCCCACGTCGCAATCTTTATTCGCAAAATGTCATCCCAATAGTGCCACCTTCCTGTATCTTTAGTATCAATGTTGGAGGTGTCAAACACGCGGTCGCAACAGGCTGGGACGCGGCCCCCAGGAAACCGGCTGTAAGTCACGGTTGCCAAGTCTCGAGCGCTGAAATGATATGCGCCATCGCGATCTTATCTTGCCGATTCATGCCCGCTTGAAAAGTAGCTCTGCTCTGCTAGCGTATCATTCACATAGTTTAAACGTATCTGTGTTACGCCTGATTTTTTGCCTCCTTGCTTTTTGTAATGTTAATCAGAGGTACAACGATTCTGATCCTATAGACCAAAGGTGGCCAGGTTGACCCAGCCTAAGAGCCACAAACAACCACGAAACTTCCAAGAGCTGCGGTAAAAGGAGGGGGGGGGGATTTTGTTTTGGGCAATAAACGAAACTCGAACTACTTTCAATCTGTCCCAGTCAAAAGCAGTCCAAGTGTACCTAAGAGAGCAGTAGCACAAGACTACCAAACCGCAACCTGTCTTTCGATTTAAAACGCGTTCCGTTTCTCTTCGAGAAAGTGCTCGTGTAACCGGAAGAGAGGCGGGGGGGGGGGAGGGGGTGGGGTATTGGAGGGAACCGAGAGCCGCACTTCACAACGCGAAGAGCCGCATGCGGCTCGCGAGCCGCAGCTTGGCCACCCCTGCTACAGACGCTTTACACACGCGCCAAAATACAGCCGCCATTGCTGACCTTCTCTTGTTTTACCGAGATACCGAGCCACTGAAATTGGCGTGGACGAGCCTCCACAAAGGCCAATGCTGGGGAGAAAGACAGAATAAAATCTAGGATGGCAATGACCTAGCCTGCTATGGTAATAATGAAGTGAAGTAAACGTAATAAGGGGAAACAAAAACTGAAGGTCAGTTATGGCGGCGCCCATGCACAGCTGCTGCAAAGCGTCTATAGACCAGTGTCCGGAAGTGCTCTTTTTAGCCTCGACCGCAAGGAGCAAAAGCGAACAATAATCTCGAATTCAGACGCTCACGGGGAGCGGGGGGGGGGGGGGGGGGCGGGGCGGGGGGGGAGGGAGGGAGGGAGGGAGGGGCTGCGTCGGCCTGCGCCGCCGCTTCCCGTTGAGGGCCTCTTTGCTGGTGTGCCGACTGCCGTTTCGCCGGCATCGGTTCTGTTTACCGCGGTATATGAGCATAGTGCCCGTAATGTGAGAGCCGTGGGTCCATACGCCACTTTGCCGCTGTTGGTTTATATCTAGCCGAGCCAGAAAACATGTCGCGACGAGTTGACCGCACCGCGATTGACGAAGACGAAGCAAACATGGCGACGGTTTGTGCGATTGCTTTGGTGGCTCCGGTGTTGAGTGTCTTCAACGTCCTCGTGAGAAGATTCCCCTGCCCTTCGAAGTTATTGCAAGCACCACGAGTGGCACGAAAAATGTGGAATCATCATCTCAACTACAAATAAGCAGGCCTTCACGAGCAAGAACGAGGCCGAGCAGGCGCTCGGCACAGTTCTGTCGTCAGATGTTCTACAACGCCGAGGTATTTTCATTTATCATTTGGAATGGCTTCAAGAGTGGGAAATTAATCTATTTCCCGGATTGTTAACGCCGAGGCGAGTGCCCTCCGTTGCAGTGCCGTTGTCGCTCAAAGTGCGGAGAAAACCGTGTGGCGATGGCGGCGGTGCTCTTTGATCGCTTTGATCTTGCGCCGTCGGGTTCATTGACTCCGGAGTAAACGTACGTACGTGCGTCTGCTGGATCGGTGTTTTGGACTGCCTCAAAACTCTCTTTCTCACGGGCATTTTTCTTGTGAAGCTTAGTAGCTCATTACACCTCGTCGTCGACTGCGCTCATTTGACTACGACGGACGAGCCTGCGTGATGTGATTTCACTGCCTAAGATCCTTGGTGTGCTCTAACGAGGGCTAATAAAGTATCACCGCGAACTTCTGAACAAACGAGTCCAAGTTTTGTCTGTTATCATAATTGATCGCCTGTCACAATATTAATCAGTAGCGTTCCTAGACTCCGCCTTACAGGCACCCTGCTTCGTTGCCCGATAGTAAGTGTCTCCTGGAACCTCGTAGAATTCCAGCTCCCACTTCAAGTAAGTACCATCCTTTAGAACTGGCAGTTAATAGTTTCGAACCCAGACGCTCGCAGCGTGTGTGTGACTGTGTGTGTGTTTGTGGGGGAGGGGGGGGGGGGGACGCGCGCTAACATACTCGGAGCCCTCGTTTACGCCGCTTCGTGGCGGCAGGCAAGGCGGCACATTACAAAAGAAAGCTAATTCGAACTGTCTATGTAACTAGACCCATTCGCTAGTCATTCGATGGAACGTCGTGGTCTCGTTTTCATTCGCTAAAACGGATCAAGTGAACGCCTTCCACTTATTTCGGCTCAGCAGAGCCGCGCTGCCGCAGAAAAGCAAGCAGATCGCGAAAATCGGTCTCAAACGTGCCACAAATGTAATGTAGTAAACAAGAAGCCAACAATGAAGCATTTCAAAACTACAAGAAAGCGGTTGCGAAATATATTTACTACGCAATGAACCCGGACTGAAACGCGGATGTCAAGGGTCAGCAGACACCGAGAACATTTAAGACAAGAAATGTTTTCTCTTGTTTTCTTGATCGAGATGGGTTCTCGAATGTTCACGACATCTTATCTGTTGAAGAACGGGCCGCGGAGGCTCCTGGTGAAGACATCTTTCACGATGTGTCGGTGCATTCGGACAGCCTGCCGCATCCAGCTCCCCAAAGCAACGCCGCCAACGCAGCCCCGCCCCCCCCCCCCCTCCTGCCTGCTAGTTCTGTCCGCGTGGTGGCGCGAGCGTAGATAAACATGGCTTTAGAGACAGCGAAGGGAGAGTGGATTTCAGAGCGGTTTTAGAGACAGCGAAGGGAGAGTGGATTTCAAGACTGTAGAGATTACCAAGCAAAGATTAAGTGAATGGTGGCAGAAATCGAGAGAAAACTAGGTATTTTCTTAATCACTGATGGCAAGGGGGTTTTATAGCCTCACTTTCTTTGCACTGCGGAGTGAATATAGATTTCACATTTAAATATTCTAAGCTTAAATGGTAAAACAAAATGGCTAGGTGGCGTAAGCTACCGCCCGATCCAAAGGGCTCAGCCGTATTCATCCATCCATCCATCCATGGCGGCGCCCTGGAATTGCCGCGGACACTGGTCTATAGGGGCCATTTACTGGGAGCCATATTTGAGGCCGCTGTTTAGAGAGCATGCTCAAAACAAGTTTAGAATACCGGACTGCGAAGACCGGCAATCTTGATGGTGTAGAATGCATGTAGCAAAATAACTGTGAAAGCTCGACGTTTGCGCGAGCCAAGCATTTGTGCGCACAGCTATGGCCGGCAGTGAACACTCCCTGTAGGAAGTATGCACCAGTGTTGCGGAGTTGCCCCTCTCCGGAGTTGGAATGATTCCGGAATCATTCCGCATTTTCACGACCCCGGAATGGAATGGGAATGGAATGGCGGCAACGTTGAGGGGAACGGGATGGGAATTGAATTAGGTGCCTTTTGCCTGGAAAGGAATGGGAATGGAATCAATCAATCAATCAATCAATCGTTTTATTTATGGCCTTTAAGCCAACGGAGACCCTAGACAAAAAGCTGCCAGTGGCAGCTTGACGAGATCTGGGGCCCGTCTAAAATTTGTCAGCAGGACATCCATCCAGAACACAAAAGGATATTACATGCAAAAATACGCTGAGTAATCACTTCATGCATTCAACTTCTAACAGCATTATACAAAAAGAAAAAAAAATTATTCGCAGAACTTGTGACAGATTGAAAACATATACAGCTACATATAGAAGAAAATTACGCAAAACAACACAAGGCGCACAAAAACGCATAACTTCTAACAGCACTGTACAAAATGCAAAACTTATACAAAGGTATGGGTATGCTCAAGAAATTTCACGGAACAATTCACAAGAAATGCATAAGTAATGATTTCCTTCCCATTTGATATATATCAGTATTATTATTAAGAAGATGATTAAGTAATAAAGGTAGACGATATGTAATTGACTGGTAAGTATAGTTAGTACGAGCTCGTGGTACTATCCATTTTTCATAAAGACGGGTGTTGAAACTACGAGGATGTTCGGAGATCTCTGACATCTTGCATAAAAGCGAAGCATGCTCAGGAGATGAAAAACGAAAGCTGTGCAGTAATCTATAGTCATACATCTTATCAAGATTAATTATTTTATATTTGGCAAACAAAGGTTTGGTGTGAGCGAGATAGTGCTCATTGGCAATATGACGAAGCATCTTTTTTTGAAGTAAAGTAAGTTTTTCTATGTTTGTTTGTGTAGTTGTCCCCCAAACAAGATGGCAATAATTAATGTAAGACTGAAATAGTGAATAGTAGATTTGTGATTTCACGTTAACTGGGAAAATATTGCGGCAGTGTGACAAACTCCAACCACCCTAGACAGCTTCGTAACAAGATAATTGACATGATCATTCCACAAAAGATGTTCAGAAAAAATTATTCCAAGCGTTTTATGTTGTTTCACTAACTCGATTGGTACGCTGCCTATTGTAATATTATAATTAATTGGCAGAGCCCTGCTCTTTGGTCGAAAAACTATAGCTTTCGTTTTCTGAATGTTAATTTTAAGGCCATTGTTGTTGGACCATATAAGGAACTGGCTAAGAACATCATTTGCGTCTACGATTAATTTTTCAACACTCGTTTCGGCAAGAAATAGGCTGGTATCATCAGCGTATATTATGTATTTTATTTGTTTGTTTATATTTACAATATCATTAATATACACATTAAATAACATTGGCCCTAGTATACTACCCTGGGGAACCCCACATCGTATGTTAAGAAAAGGCGATGTATGACCATCGATCACAACACATTGCTTGCGGTGCTCCAAATAGGAATGTAAAAGGGACAGAGTTACACCACGTATTCCATAACAGTATAGTTTATCAAGTAGTATTTTATGGTTTATGAAATCAAACGCCTTGCTAAAATCTATAAATATACCAAGGGTAAACAGGCGATTTTCTATATTTTTCAAAATAATTTCTTTTTGTTGAAGCAATGCAGACTCAGTTGACTTTCCTTTGCGAAAACCATATTGAAAATCCGAAATCACAGAATGTTTAGCAAAGAAAGAATCGAGGCGTTTTAGAATAATTGTTTCAAATCCTTTGGAAAATATAGGAAGTATAGAGATAGGCCTATAGTTTGTCGGTAGATTTTTATCTCCTCCTTTAAATATGACTGATACTTTAGCTAATTTCATTCTACTAGGAAACGTCCCCTGTGGCAAGGCAAGGTTAAAAATATGCACCAGGCAAGAGGCGATGATATCTATAACAAATTTTACGGGTCTAGCTTGTAAATCATCTGTGTCGCAACTACTACTGTTGCTAAGACCCGAAAATATAGAACATACTTCGTGTTCATCAGTCGGTTCTAAAAAAATTGTTTCGTGTACTATATCTTGTATAAAACTGAAGGCATTAGCATTACTTGGCGGCGGGCTTAAGTTTACGAATACTTTATTGAAGTGTTCTGCTAGTGATGCCCCAGAAACGTTTTTCCCGTCAACAGAAAGTTCACCAATAGCTTTACGCGGTATACTACGGTGTAACACCTCATTTATGGATTTGCAAACTAATTCTGGTCGTTTTTTGCAATTTCGGTTAAAAAGTTGTGTATGGTACTGCAGTTTAGCTTTCCGCAATTCAGATGTCAGGCGGTTACGAAATTGCTTGAAAATTATCAGTTTATCGGGATCTCTTGACGTTAAAAAAGACTTATATAAACGATTCTTCTTTTTTAACATTTTCAGGTGCAGAGGAGTGATCCAGGGCTTCCGAATATTTTTAGAGACCGTCTTTGTTATTAAGGGAAAATTCGAGCTATAGACATTGCTAAAGATGCTAATAAATGTGTTATACGCCTCATCTGCACATGTTTCAGAATAAACTGGGCCCCAATCAGTGCGCAAAATTTGAACCCTGAAATTTTCCAAATTGCGCTCGGATATGTTTTGAAAAACATATGATACTTTATTTGATTTCACTATGGAAGCGCCAACCCCACAGGATATAAATATAGGAATGTGATCGCTAATATCACTAATTATTGTACCAGCGTCATGGACGTCTGTGCTAATATTGGTAACGAAAAGGTCAAGGGCACTGGAGCAGGAAATATTTATTCTAGTGGGAGACTGGATCACATTCACGAAGCCATTGGAACTGATGATGTTATCTAATTGCGATGATAAAGTCGAGTGTAACAGTGTGTTCACAATTGAAATCTCCACCAAGAAAAAGGGTTAATTTATTTAGAGATATAAATTCAAGATACCTATCTAGAAACGAACTAAACTTATCAAAACACGCCGATGGCGGTCTATATACTACTGAGAAAACTAAGTTGTTACTTCGTACAGTTAGTATTTCAAAATCATCTGTCATTTCAGTATACCTTGCTAGAAGTTCACACCTAATGTTTTGCCGAACGTAGATGGAAACACCTCCTCCGCGTTTCACCTGACGATTTAAATAAAAATGAGTATAGCCTTGCAAGGCATACATATCATCGTGGTCATGGTACCATGTTTCTGTTAGCATAAAGACGTCGAATTGAGATGGAAAATGAGAAATTAATGTGTCAAATGTATCCACTTTATTTCTGAGAGAGCGCACATTGAGGTGAAATGCAGAAAGAGCGTTCTTAGTTTGTAAGCAATTCATTACATCGGATGGCAAAATACAGTCGTGATACCCCATTTCCATTTGGTGAGACAGTCATTTACATCAATATCTAGCAAATTTTGACGAGATCATCTTCATTCACAAGTTGAACAATAGGCGTGCTGTCAGACTTCCGGGCGAATATCTTTCCATTTTTTGCCCAGACAAATTTCCAGTGAAATTCTCGCTTCCTCCCGATAGCTTTGCCAAGCAGACGCTTGAGCGCTGGGCATAAGTGCTCATTTACAAAAACTGGCAAAGCCGGCGAGAGGCCAAGATCAACAGAAGTGATACGCCTCTTCTTTGCCTTCTCAAGTACAGCATCGCGTTTACGGCGGTTTAGAAACTGGACGATGATGTTGCTTTCTCCAGCGATACGCGTCGGTACACGATGACACACTTCGATGTCGGAGTGCGTTATCGATTCACCGATGATCTCACCGATTTGGGTCAGAACGGTTCCGAGTTGTTCGTTATCACATTTTGGAATGCCTTTAATCTCTAGGTTTACGTTTCGCGTGTACTGCTCGCAGAGAAGCAGCCGAGTCTGACATTCTTTCATCTCTTTCTGCAAATCTGCATTTGCTTGACGAAGGCCTTCGTTTTCCTTTTTTAATGCTACGTTTTCCTTGAGAACTTCGTCCAGTTTCTTTTTCATTAGTTCGAATTGGCCGTTCATGAAGTCCATGCTAGTCTTAACTTCACGTAAATCAGCTCGGATGTCTCTATCAAACGAGTCTTTCAGCGCTCTTACTTCTTTCTTTAAGTCCTCTTTTAACTCAGTGAACATTTTGGTGAGATCCTTTGCCATATCGTAGGTACAAAACAAAAACAGAACAAACCAGCACAATACACTATACACTATGGCAGCAACGACAGAAGAAATAATAAAAAAAAAAAAAAAAAAAAAAAAAACCACGTCAGACAACAGGATAATGAACCAACCTGCAAATACGTGGTTCAGCGTTTAGTGCCGTGAACTGTTGGCCGTCGCTGCTGCCAAATGACGGTGGTGTCGATGGTGGTCCCCTTTTACGCTACCGCTTCGATGATGTAATCGGCGCAGGCCAGTAGATGCGCGAGGTGATTGGTCCGTAGCGGCACGTGGCAGGGCAGACGGATAAGCAGAGTTTCCGAGATGATGCGACGGTCCTGCACCTTGCCCGATGATACAGACGAGGCAGCAGCACAAGATATCTGCAAATACGTGGTTCAGCGTTTAGTGCCGTGAACTGTTGGCCGTCGCTGCTGCCAAATGACGGTGGTGTCGATGGTGGTCCCCTTTTACGCTACCGCTTCGATGATGTAATCGGCGCAGGCCAGTAGATGCGCGAGGTGATTGGTCCGTAGCGGCACGTGGCAGGGCAGACGGATAAGCAGAGTTTCCGAGATGATGCGACGGTCCTGCACCTTGCCCGATGATACAGACGAGGCAGCAGCACAAGATATCTGCAAATACGTGGTTCAGCGTTTAGTGCCGTGAACTGTTGGCCGTCGCTGCTGCCAAAATGGGGCACGGTTCTTCTTTTTTTCCTTTTTTTTAGTGTTTGCGGTCAGTTAAACCGAGCCAGTCAGCGAGTCAGTTGCTCAGAAATAAAATGAGCGGGAAACTGCTAGCCCGCGTGGAGCCCTAACAGACTTATACGCAAAAAAATGCAATACAAGAAACAAGCGTCAAACCAAAGAGCAAAGGGGGAAAGGAGGGTAACGTGGCGCCTTTCACGGACGCGCAAGCGTCAGGCTTCGATGGCGTTCCACAAGAGCGAAACAAGACACCAAGCACCAAGCAAAAGAAAAGGGAGCGGCAAAGAAAGAAACCGTCATGCACAACTCTTCCCAGTACTTCTTGTCATGCTTCTTTTGTTGGTGTTGCGACGGTTTGTAGAATGCACGCGCGTGCACAGACAGATCTGGGAGCGGGGGGCGACTCATAACTCGCAGAGCTCGATAACTCGTTGACTCGGGCGCCGCCGCAAGATGATCAGGTATTTCTTTCTTATAGTTCGAGGAGCGTTGTTTAGCAGGCAGCCAACCCTGCTGCCCTCCACGTTCATTCGTGCGCACTCTTTTGAAGTGCGAAATGTGGGTTTGCTTCGGCATTAAAACAAAGCGAGATTCATTTCCTTTTCTTCTCTCGCGCTTTGCTCCGAGGCTTGTTTCTTTTTTTTTTTTTTTTTTTACACTGCATTTTTAGTGTAAGTCCGCCTTTTACTTGGTCTTTGTTCCAATGCTTGTTTTCTGTTTTATATGTTTTAGTGGGTTGGGGTTACAAGCAAGCTAGCGGATTCCCGTTCATTTCCTTTGACTTTAGTCTCTGCATACTTCGTTTCACATTGCGATGGACTGCTGCGGACGCTACGAGTCACCCGGTCACGCGACACTCAGAAGGCATTGGATTGGTTTCGATGACTCTCGTGCTGTCTGTTGAGGTCCATCGTAAGGTGAAGTAAACTATAGTCACCGCTCTTGGTGTGACCAAACTGACTAGACCTGCAGAAAGACCGTCCCGCGCCAGACGAGGCGCGACCGTTGTGTGAGGACAACTGAGAAGGAGAGCTGGGTGCTAGCTGCCACTGAGGTTTTGGCTTCCGCGCGTCTGGGCTGTCCAGTCTGAATTCGTGCTCCTTGGCCTGGACCCTGTCTGAGGCGGTGAGAAGTCAGTTGGACGGTGGTGTTGAGGAAACACGGGGAATGTCAATTCCAACGGTACGGTATTACCCCGTTAATTGTATCTTGATGTGAAGAGCTTTCTCAAAGCAGACTGCCCGACCCGTCGTCACAACGCGAAAAGCCGACACCGAGGTACAAGAATGAATCGGTTGGTACCGTCTGCTGCCTGAAACCGTCACTCGATCAGCGCGAAGAGGTACACCACAATTGGTAAGAGAAGACAAGATAAATACAGACCGAGTCATGGCATCGTGGAAGACATTTTTCGACATTAGTCTCGAAGAAAATAAACAAGCTGCACGCTGAAAGTTGTGAAACGAAACTATACACGGTGCAGTCGGCGTATATCATCGAACTTTATTCGCCATCTGAAGAGGAAACACGAGAATGAGCGTGCGAAGGGTGGAAAAGGGCAGCCGAATCAGCCAAAAATTGAATTGAATACAATAAGAAATATCGAGATTCGTAAAGTAAGCGTGAACTTGTGCGTTTTAAAACAGGTTTCGCGACATGGTCTTACGGTCCCTCGTGCTGCGCCGCAGAGGTTGCATTTTGTCTGAGGGTGTGTTCTTGCCGCTGTGCACGGAGTCACTTTCAGCAGTGTGCTAGCCGTGTTGCTGTATCTGAAGAATACAGTAATATAGCGTATTCCTGCGCCACGCACGAACTGGGTATTTTTATGGTCTTATCAAACGAACACGCTGGCCGCGTATGTCCTAAAAGTCAAATGCAAAAAAGCATAAAAAAAGAAAAGAAAATTAGTGGATTTAAATTTTGCTGTTTGTTGCGAGCCACGCGGTCGCGAGACCGATGCCCTAAAGAAGCATCGACATATCAAGGGGATTTCTCGATGTTTGCAGTACATTGTAAATAAACACTTCGTTCCACCAGCGGTCCGCTTAGTAAAATCAGTGCTTTTTTGAGGAATTTTGCTTTTTTTTTTTTTTTCAATTGTCTCTGCAGTTGATAATGTCAGCTTTATGCTGCTTACGCCGGTAACACAATGTAGCTGTCAAGTGCCAATTTTTACGTTTAGGAATTAAAGGAATGGAATAGAGCGACTCAGCCATTCCAGGAGTGGGAATGGGTCCAGTGTCCCCATTTCCAGGAATCGAAAGGAATGGAATTATCGAAAACTCTAATTCCACGGAATGGAATTGGAATGGAATGGGGGTGCCCCTTCCGCAGCACTGGTATGCACTGGCGGCCATATAGCTGTGTTCGCGGCTGGTGAGCGCGCGCTGATGGCGAGCTTGAAGAGTTATTTCGCAACGTGCATTCCGCACCATCAAGAGTGCCGGTCTTTGCAGCCTATTGATGTGGGCTTGTTCCGAGCATGCGCTCTAAACAGCATGAAAAAATAGGGCGTCCGGTGTCTACTCCCTTTAGCCTTGAAGCGCGAGCTCTTCGTGAAAGGATGCATTTCGGCTGCGCGAACCCTCAATCACCAGGAGCAACTGTCAAAGATAAAACTACCAGCTCGGGATTCTCGCCTTCCAAAGAATCGCCATTAGAAGAAAGATATTTTTGAGAGTATTGTAATAAAAATTGTCAGGAAAGAAAGTACTACCTAATTAACTGATACTTTTTGAACAAACACTGAACCCAGGAAAAAAAATTGACTCCACATGGTTAGCACAGGCAGTTCTCAAAAGAAGTGTTCGTCAAACGAAAAAACAAACAAACAATATCTTCGCGCAATATTTGTGTTAAAATAAAAAAAAATTTCGATATGCGGGTGAAGCCGAATCTTTAACCTTGTAGGATGGTGATTATAGCGTCTGTACTTAACTGGTGTGAGCTCTGAGTTCGCTGGACCTCAGAGCGAACACCAGTTGTGTTTAGCTTGATTTATTCCCGGGTGCACTGAGCAACGGGAATAAATGTGTGCTTGCTCTCTCGCATTAAAATGCGAGCACGTTGGCTGGACGGGGACATTTTAATTCTTGGTATAACATAAGATCAGGGCCCAATGCGGTCACATAAACAAATCAAATTTAAAGGTGTTACTGGCAAAACAGGTTTTTTACAAAACGAAAACAGCACGAGGTCCCTCCTCCGAAAGCGGGGATACCGGCGTGCGTCATCTGCTAAGGGCGCACGCTCAGAAGCATGGATCTCGACGACGCAAGCACGTTTCCGGCTGAGCTTCACCCTTCTTATTAAATGTTTCATGTTTTTGTTGTTTCTAGTTACTAAAGGTTTTGTTGTACCGTCTCACATCCGTTGAAATTTAGCGAAGCGATTATTATTAAGGCGGAAGCTTCCATAATCTTAGTGTGTTGGTTGGTATGCCACCGCTGCTCCCACGCATTTCTTTTATCTGGTACAAACTATAGATTTAATAAAACATTGAATGTTGATTGGAGCTGTGGTTTGATCATAAAATTAACCCGACTGATCGCTACTTTTTAATAGATAAACAATGAATCCGTTAGTTTATTCTTCGCTGGTCACATTGCCTGGAAGACGTTAAAACTACACATTCGTTTTACTATTTTTACTATGTCATAAGTGGCATATTGCATTCCCATATTAAACTTGACGTTTGACTCCGTCAAAAATATGAACAGGGGAAGCTTTTTAAAGTGAAGCAATTTTTAAGTTATTATTTAAGCAGTATAATCACCCTCGGTGACAATCAGAAGCAATCTGAAGTAGTTTACCGCGCAAGCCTGTGTCATAAAAGAAATAAAGACCTCAAAATTATTAAAGCATGCATTTTTTACTCTTCGTTGACTTTATCCAGCACAAAATTCCTATAAAACGACAAAACAAAAATTGCAATTAAAGCGCTATTTGAATAATCTGAAGGTTAATCGATGAACTGCACAGTCCCGATATACGTGAGGGCAGAGGTTGATCGGAAAGTCTCGCGAGAGTCCCTATCCTTCATCAGTAAAAGAGTGTCGCTGCGGTCGATGCTGCCTGTGTCGTGAGGCAATTCCTTTGTTGGAGTTGCAGAATCTACTGTGTCTGAATAGAAGATTGTTTAGCCATAAATGTATACTATTGGCCTCTAGACATCCGCGGCTCTTACCAAGAAAATTGAAATTGATTCGGGTGAACCTTAATACCGAGAAGAGCATTTGATACCACAAACGCCGCTGCGTTGCTGGGCTACACTCGTTTGTCACACTCGCCGCAGATATATTAGAACAGTTTGTTTCACTTGTTTCAGCTGTGCTGCCAACGAGCAGTTTGCGGATCGTAACTAGAAGAGGCAGTCTCCCCTCATCGCAACGTAGTAGCATTGTTCAGACTTCGAAAAACTTACCCGCATCATGGCATAGTATAGGGAAACATTGGCTACAGCGTAACTCAATTGCAATTGCAATACAGCACTAACTTCGCTTCAAGCTAAATATTTATATTACTGCAAAATCTAAAAGCAAAAAAAAAAAAAAAATCCATCGAATCTTTGCTTTTACAGGCCACAGTACCAGTATTGTGTTATCCGGGTTGGGTCATTGTTTTGTTAAATTTCCACGCTGATGAACCGATACATCTATGAAAAAAATATTTGACATAAATAGTGCAGTTCAGCCGGATACAGGCATCCGTCGTGGTGATAATCCATGCTTCCCAACGTCTGTCTAGAGCAGACGACGCATCTACACGCACGATTATTTAAATTTAAGCCGTACGCTGGTAACACGATTCAATCTCCTCTGAAGCACCGAACTGTGCCGCACCATTGTTCGCTAGAATTGCTTTCCCACCGATAGTATGCGACAAAATGAACGCAAGAATCTACGCCGTCTCGCGCGCGAGCGTGGAGAGTCCATGGGGCGGCCGTGCTTCTATCCCCGCTTTGATGATGATGATAGCGCGACCGTAGCGCCACGTCTAGGTCGACCTCGAGGCCGATACAGCATTGCAAGAAACACTCGACCCCAGGGGCAACAAACCGTTTTCGAGCCCGGTCACTGGGTTTGAGGCTAGACTTTCACCGGCTTCCCTGCTAACCCTAACTGAGTAGACCATGATTTCAAAAGGCACAGCCTGCGTAGGTGCAGTTTCAAACATTGCTGGCGGCTAAGTTCTCGTCTTGTCAAGCTGTATTTTATGTTTCATAGTGTATGTATTTTCGTGAGGACATCAATAAAGCTCTCTACAACATAAAAAAAAGAAAACATTGTACGCTTTTTTGTTGAGTACGCGCGCGTTACAACGAATGCGACTAACATACTAGTTGTCGGTTGTTTTTTTCACGATAAGTTTTCACGGCGCCACCCCATTTGCTGCGTGTCAAACGAAAAAGCTCGTAGCTGTCGAAATGATTTAAAACAGAAGATAGCCGAAGGGCATGAATTTTTCACGCTCACAAATGACATGTTTATCGATGGACAGGACAGACATACAATTTAGCAAGTTTTAACATTCGAACATTATATTGTACGTACCAGATGATGCAGCGTTATCTGAAAAATGTTTATCCGAGAAAGATCTCAAATAACACAGTCACAGCCGATGACAGTCACATCTTGATGATTGGATGGAATCCAAGCTGACTTCGTTTTAAGGCACGTTTTGGGGAGAGCTTACTTTTTTCCAGACTTGTGCCTATCTCCAATACTTTAGTCAAGATACTGTATTTCAAATACTCTTTGAAGTATCTTGATATCTTGGAAATACTTTTGATCTAAAGTATTTTATACTCTATTTTAATTACATTTCTGAGCATCTTGTACTCATTATCTGAAATACATTTTTGACATTCCGCCATTTTCCTACTTTTTTGGTATGAAGTGGCGTGGGCGTGGCACCAGTAAACGTGAACAATCCTTCGAGCAACCAAATCCTGTTGCTAGCTCCAATTAGCTACGGTCACTTTGATTGAGCTCGTGAAAAATACATCGCTTTTTGCCAATTGTGATTCATATTTCAGCCCAAAGTTCGTACAATGAAGGTTTTCCCCTCGCTTTCCCAAAGGCGCCTTTTGTTTCCCAGTTTCCCCCCAAAAAAAATCCTCAAAGAAAAAGGGGTGATTTTACGTAAGTAAAGATTGCCACACTGAGGCGCGACGCAGACCTGGAAAGGACCTACGACAACAATGAAGACTTGAGTGTCAAGAAAATAATAAATAAAAAAAAATAGGCGGACAAAAAAATTGTTTTGCTTTTTGTGCATTTGTGTCTGCTACGGTAAGACGTCAAGGTTTTCTGTTGTTTATTTTCTTTTTGTGGTCAGTCCGTCACTTATTGCTGTCACGAACACAATAGTATGTGAACATTGATAAGCAGAGAACAGGACAGAAAACGGACAACGAGCAGGATGACCTCTCAAAATGCCAACAAAGCGTCCCCGAAGGTTGACTGACTTTTTGAACAACACCTAGTTGAAGAAGGTGTGACCACTGCCGTGGCTATTACGTGGGTTCTCTTTATTATCCGTCCACTCATTTCCGCATCCCAAGTTCGCTTATGATTATAGTTAAACGATCCGTCTAAGGCGTGCCCCAGGACGTGATATTGAGTGATGTCACTATTGGTGAGGAGCTCTGACCCGTTTGTTGTCTCCGCACCTCGGTGTATACCTAGCACAAGGTCTTTGCACATGCCCAGAGCCCTTGTGGGCATCTCCATGTCATCTTTTTTTAAATATAGCGCGGGGCACAGTGTAATGTAAAAATAATAACAATAAACGAAGAGACGCTAAGTGCCGGATCTCTCCCGAAAGCAGTCGTCAGAGGATGCGAACTTGACCCACTTGGGCTTTTGTGCTGAGCTGGGCACCTTGCATGCTGCATTGTTCGTGCAGGCCGGAGTGGTAACAAAAAATACCCTCTTCCCACTCACCGGAGAACGCGAACTCTGAATCCAGCCGAACGCTGACGCCGCGTTCGGTTATGTCAGCCGAGCGCTGAGTCATTGCATTCGTTGTCCCCATCCGTGTAGTCTTAAAGTTAATCACTGGGGGCGCCACGATCTGATCTCCTACCCTTCTTGTTGTCCCGGAAATGCTTTGTAACATTTATCAGTGATATTGTCAAGCGCGTTGTCGAGCGAGCATGTGGCCGAATGGTTACTGCGCTTGACTCTCGCGCAGTGGCTCCGGGTTCGATTCCAGGGAGCACACTCCGGTTTTATTTAATCTCTCAACTTGACATTCTGGTTACTTCAAAAACCTTGTCGTCTGATCAAGTTACAAATGTGCTACGCGCCGAATATTCTAAGCCGAATGTTCCAGAAGCACACCCGGATACAAAAGGCGCTCCGAATGGCGGTCCGGAGTCGGTGTCGCCCCATGCATCGCTCAATCCTGCTGTTTCGCCAACATCGACGCCTGCGACGCTAGCCTTTCTCTATTTTGTTTTGGGTACAAGTTCGCCCCATTAAGCGTTGAGTTTATTCAGTTATTCGCCGTCTCATAATTTGTCATTCGTGACAATATTCTGCGCCTTTTAGTTGGACTCCATAAAATACGATACTTTTTTCGCTGTTTTGTGTTGTTGCGTGTTAATAAACCATTCGGGTAAACCAGGTTTGCGAAACTGTATAATTGTCGTTGTGTCTGACGTCGATAGAAATAACACAATGCGGAAGTATCTTCAAAACTAATTGAAATACATTTCTAAGTATTTTTACTCAACTCAAGATACTTTACAGTGAAAGTAACTTGAGTAGTATTTAAAATACTTTATAGAGCAGGTATTTAGTAACTTAACTTAATTACTTTTATCGAGTATTTTGTTCAACTATGCTTTTTTCACACCCGCAGCAAGCAAAGAACAGGGCGACTGACTCCAACATTAACAACTATTTTTGGCTATGACTAAGAAGGGCTCTACGCGTATTATCTCTAGGAGGGGTAAGAACAGTTGTCATTGTTTGTAAAATTGCATCGAGGGCCGTTCGACGTCCCCCCTCTTTCGTATCTCGTGAATGTCAAGCAGAAACACTTGAACGGCAGGCACTTACCGGATTCATTTCTCACAGTGGAAGATAACACAGAAAGGGTACGCAGCATGCGTCAGAAAAATGAAGTGCAAACTTTCAAGAGGGGCCAGGAAATGTCGAATGCAAAACCGCAGAAGATACGTAGAAAATGGCGCTAAGCCTGTTTACACAGTCCAAGAGAGTGGCAGAAAAGTTTGAGCTAATAAAAGGCGCGAGGGTCGCACCAGCCGCTTGAGCATCAGCAACATGGCGGCGCCCTATGGGCGTTTCTTGAAAAGGTGTATACCAAGAACGTTCACGCAGCGACACTGTTGCAGAAAATCTGCGATACATCTTATTCCTGTTTGTTTTGTCCCTCCACTTCGTAATGCATTCGCGCTTTAAGATTGCTGAAATAAAATAAATAAATAAATAGATTAAAGTATCCTAGTCATGCCATCTATATTAGAAATTAGTTATAATTATGCAATCATTCGCCCAGTTTTACCTTGAATAAACAATTCTGTGTGTTCTGTAAGCAGACAAATAACTAAATCCGGGGATACATTTGACCAGTCTCATTTTTCATGCATTATCATAAAAAATTCTAGGTACTGTGCATGAAACGTACTGTACTTTCTAAAACTCAATGATGAAGGAAATTCTGGGAAGCAAAATTCATTCATTTATATTTTTATTCACTCTGTAGGCCGGACCATTAGAGGAGAGTGGGTTAAAGTAATAAAACAATAAAAATATTGCAGGATTAAGCTAGAGGATTAGCAATGTCAGTTTCGAAGAAGTTGGGGTAAGGTTTCGAAGCGGAGGAGCTTGGAAGGTGATTTCAGTCGGTCCGAGTCTTCGGGGCGAAGCAGCCGAAGAGCAGATTGGTGCGGCTGCCAGCAACCCAAAGGTAACTGTTGGTCGCTACTGGATGAAATATTCGAAGGTAGCAAAACGCGAGCGGCGCTAAGGTTTCGTTTTATACTGATTATTCTTATAAAATAGACAAAAACTGGAAAATGTATGGCAAAAAAAGTAGAGTTAAGTAGGTTGAAATTACATTACAGCTGGCAGTTCCGAATTATAATAATAATAGTACCTTTATTTTTCCAACAAACACAATGTTGAAAAGGTGACTTGGGAAAAAAGCTGTAAAAACAGCTTGACGAGCCCCAAACCACCTACACCAGCAGTCGCGATGCAGGCACTAAAGATTTATACAAAATTGAAACATGACATGTGTACTACATGTTTGAACAACTTTACAAAGAAAGAACTGACGCTAAACAAGATAAGTAGCATATTGATACAGTTTACACAATACTGAATACACACACAGAACGTTAAACACCACTGAAATAAACGCGAAAGAAACCATCGATTTTAGTGCTTATCACGGACAATTTGGCTCGAAATAAACATTTGAAATAAACATTTCTCGTAAGATGCTCACCGATATATTGCTAAGCTCAATGCCTTGCCTACTAAGCTGGTTAAGGGTAGAGGGCAAAGTATATTTTAAACTTTGGTGGCCGTAGTTTGTTCTAAAAAAGGGTACTTCCCAAGGTTCTTTAATTCGTGTTGGGTACCTATAAATTTTATCAGTTAGCTTCGCTAAGTTTTTAACGTGACATTGGGATAAATTTGTTTCTATTTTATACCTTGCACATAAACGATATTTATATAAATCAAAATTTTTCATCACACCAATCTTACAAAAAAGATTGCTTGAAGAAATAAAACGCACGGAGTACTTTTGGATCGCGTCTGCGCTAACAATAAGCAAGGTGATGTGAGGGTCTCAGATTGACAATGCATAGTCAAGTTTGGATATTATCAGCGCTTTGACTAATAGAAGATTCAGGTTAGCCAGAGCAAGATAAATATTTTGCCGTAGATAATCAAGTCATATCGAAATTCATGCAAAGGCGCAGGTGAGCTGAACGAGAATAATGAAAATAATCCCTGGAGAAGGAGAACAAGGGGGAAAAAACAAACTCAATTCTGCAAACACAGCTAGGGGACTGGTGCGCAACTGAAAAATTTCTGACGATGCCGATTTTTCAGTCGCGCACCAGTCACTTAGCTGTGTTTGGATTTTCGTGTTTCTCCTTTTTCCCTTTGTTCCACTTTTCTAGGCATTATTTTCGTTATTCTCTTTCAGCTCGCTTTCAACTTTGCACTAATTACATTATCATTAAAACCTTAAAATGCAGGCCGTTCCCTCTTGTTGGTGTTAGACTGGTGGCAGCTGATAAATCCCGTTTGCTCTACTAACGTCTAACTTCTGGTTAACACAGTTGGTAGAGTGGTGCACTGGAAATGGAGAGGTCCCTGGTTCGATACCAGGACCAGTCGGATTCTTTTTTTTTTTTTTTTCTTTTTCGAGTAGCCAAGTGTTCGATCCGTTAAGTTGTTGTGTAGTTAGTGTGAGTTTGCCAAGTCCGAGGATGCGACGTTTGAAATCTGCGCAAAATCACCATTCACTCGCATTTAGTAACGTTATGTATCATCAGCCAAGTGTCACAACATGAATTAATGTTACGTAAATCAGATTGGATTGCAAGCGGGTCAGTAGGATTCAGAGGTTCGTGATAAATGACAGTTGTGAACGAACACTTTTATGGAAGAAGAAATGCCGTTTGGACGGACATTAAACGAAATAAGGAATAACAAAGGTTCTCACACTGACTTATGTGGAACCCCAGATGTTAAGAGCACAGGGTACAAGCCTTCATGTTTGCTACCAGTCAAAATTGCGCACGCTTGGGTAAAAGGCATCCAATTCATTTTAAAACATTGGGGTCAAAAATAAGCCGACTTACATTAATGGCAGTAATTTATGGGTGATAAAGGTAAAGGCTTTATAAAAGTCAATAAAAATGCAGTGAACGTTGAATGACCTATCAATAGCGTAAATGATGCCGATAGGAAAGCATAGGCGTTGAGTTTCGAATTATTATTTTGTTAGTGAATCCGTTTTGATAAATACTAGAAAGGAATTGGACTCAAGAACTCATACACTTTAAGAGTAGATAACATGTCAGAATGGTTTTCATGGCATGCTGGTAGCAAAATGTTTCGGCAGTCCTATGGACAGCGATTGTTATTTGACTTGTGAAGAGAAACCGCACTTCCCAGGCGTCCAAGAATATACAGGATACTAAAAAGTGTAGAAGAAAAAAAAAATTGGTAATATAATTCAGGAATAAACCTACGTGTTTTACAATAACTTGGGGATGATACTGTCTCCACCCGGAGAGAGAGACGGTTCACGATTGCGAATAAGGTTTTCTTATATCAGTTCAATCAATAATTATATGATCTACTGGGTGAAAATTATGAACAGAACTTTGAGGAAATAAGTGCAATGGATTGTGAACAGAACTACACGAAAATGCAGAGCCTAATAAAACACAAAAAGTTTCCTTATAAGTGTCCCACTCATCAGTTAATTTATTTAGCATTTTTATCAATATATTAGCTCGTCTTTTCACTTTTTTGGCCGCTGCGCAGTATTTTTTAGCCCGTGGCTCAAAGCAGAGCGAAGGTCACCATTTTGTGCCAATGCCACAAAAAAAGCACACACACACACACACACACACACACACACACACACACACACACACACACACACACACACACACACACACACACACACGCACGCACACGCACGCACGCACGCACGCACGCACGCACACACACACACACAGATATAGATATGCAAACGCAGAAAAGCGTTTATATTTGAGCGCCATCACACGTGCTGCAAAGATGAACTGTGGTTAACATCAATTTATTATATGTGGAAAAACCGATTCTTCTCTGGCAATAATCAGCGATTCTAATGTCTTTTTTTTATAGCTGTGACGAGAGCCTACTATATTTATAATGTCAGTAGCACAGATAGCGATCATAAATCGGGTTCTTCATTGAATCATGAATCCTCAACGTAGGAAAGGTTGGCCCCTGTCCTTTCGCGTTTTTCCTCTAGAGAAAGCATGGGTCAAATATTTAGAAAAATCCGCAGATGGGAAAGACTTTGATAATTCTCAAACGCATCTACACTTTTGAAAACAGGGTTTAAAAAGAAAATACATTTCGATCATTCTGGGATATCAACCCCTTGCGTCGTCTCCAGGATATTCTCAGGAAAACGTAAGAATTGATTCCAGCTCGATAACTGCGTATATTTTTACGAAGATTTAATGACGGCAATAACGCAATATGAATCAATACTAATTTGACCTTCAGGAAGAAATGCAATGATTTTTAGGTTCAAAAGAGGATTTACAATGGTCCAATATAGAGTTTTTCAATATTCTGAATATCGACCCACACTAAAGAAGCGCAGTATTCTTGTTTTGTATGACAAATTTGGACACACGGCACGTGTCTAAACTAACATTGTCTTGTTTCCATGAAATACTTTAATAGCTCAGAACAACCGGAATATCCCGCAATGTTTCCCATTAATGAACTCACGAACTTTTGGTATTATTCAAAACATTTTCCAGATTCATTTGGCTCTCATAACTCGAGGTGAAAGATTTAATTGTATTCAAGAGGAAAACAATTCCGTCTCTAAATAAATTGCGAAACCCCTATTTCACGGCAATCATGTGCTTAACAAATTAATTCCTTAAAAATAAAATGTGTCACAAATTGACCTGCGATTGCGTTGCTGCGTCAAACGTTCTTGGTTTAGCTCTAGTAGCCTCCAGGCATTTCTTCTCGCGCTGTGCCTCGAGGTCTCTCCACCCTTCGGCACCGCACTGACTCCACCCACTCCACCCAATCCTCCCCAGCCATTGACTCGTTGACCCACTGACTTTTCCCGTCTGGTCGACCTGTGTCCTCAGAGTATGGCTAATCACGGGTAGTGCGTAAGTTGAACTTATGTGTAGGTCCCGTGACGTCAATTTTCCCGCTAAATATAGCCGGGAAAATAAATTTGAGTATAATTCACGTGACACAAAGTCATGTGACGTCATTTTTCACGCTAAAATTAGCGCGGATATGCATTTTGTGTATAGGTCACGTGACACAAAGCCGTGTGACGTCATCTTCTCCGCTACAGTAAGCGGCGAAATTAGCGGTTACGCGTTTTGAGGCTTTATTTCACCTGAAAACCTAACCTATAAATGTTTTACGTTAATAACAATCACGGCGCAGTATGAGCTGGTGCAATACCAGGTCAAACATTGGATATTTTTTTGTGTAAGCAAATACGATTTCGCTTCTCCAATGCTGGAAACTCCTCCAGAAACCTATGGGAGCGGCGGAGAACGGCTACTGCGGCGTCTCTACCGGACCTGGAGTTTTCGCAAACAGACGACGCAATGAAAAAGAATAACCTCCGCGAAGTCCTCGACGTTTGCGAGCCCCATGGTTTTATTCTAGGAGCTGAAACTATTAATTACGTTCACTGCAGTTGCACACCGATATCCACTGCCCACAACCGCAACAAGAATCAAATTACAGCGCACCTAGAACGATACATTCATGTATTTATTACCTAGGCTGAACGCATTTTAAAGTAGATATGTCCGATTGGTTCGCGTCCGAAAATCGGAAAGAGGGCTTTTATTATTAGAACTATGCTCTCCAATCTTACTTTATATGTGAAAGGAACAACGCGATAACCTTGTTGTGTCATTTTCTGAAAAGAGGTGATTATCAGAAGATGTGCGACCTACAAAGTGAGGGCGCCAGTCGGTCCAGCGGACATTGCTAGAATACCTACTTGCTAGGCGAAGCCGACCAGTAGCGGACGTGCCCACAAACATATAATTTTGCCCGGTTTGTGCAACAGAAGTGGCAAAACATTGAACATAAAAACACTGAACAAGCATCGCAGCGGTCAGAATAAAATGAAACTGATAACACAGAAGACGCCTTTTGGTGGCTAAATCCCAAAACAAAACAAAACGGGATCGCAAATAAAATCACAAGTTTGCAGAAGGCACAAACGCCTCGGTGTTAATGCACACCGTGCTAGTAGGCTTAGAAATGGCAGAGGTGTCCCGTGTAGCTCGACGATGTTGTAGTGTTCGCCTACAACTTCGACAAGCGCTTACGACGGCCTCGTGCAGTACTTCAAGCCATCAAGCTAACGAAATGTCGGTTCGCTTCTCGTAAGCACAGGTTCCTAGGCCACGTCGTGAGCAGCGAAAGTGTTCGTCCTGACCCCGAGAAGACGTCTGTAAGCCCTGTTGATGATTTTTATTCTTTCTTTTTAATTCTGAGATATTAAAGTTGCTGTAACTCCTTAGAGCACACAACCTCACCATGTGTCATCGTGGTGCCCAGAGATAGTAAGTGATGACAGTGCTATAGACGGAACTTATGAATGAAAAACATATCACGGCTGAAATTTCTTGAACAATGTAATCAGAAATGTCATAGCGATGCAATTATTTCCAAAGTTGAAGTTTAAAAACGCGAACCTAACAGTGTATATATCATTTCAAATTTTTGGGTAATATATATATATATATATATTTATAGGGTGTTTCACAAAAAGTGGCCAAATTCGATATTGCGAAAACTACGCGTCGCAACAAAAACGGCTTGTGTCGTTTTCGCCCTGGGCCAGGGGCCTATTCAGGAAAATGATTGAAGTCCGGGATAATTAGATTTTTCATTAATTTTGCGCGATTAACTTTTTTAACGTTGTGTTTAAGGGCGTGGTTTCAATCAGAACATTGATAAGCATCATCGAAAAACACTAAATCAACAAATTGCAGAACGATAGAAGGCACGCGCAGCATTTTACGGCTTTCTGAAAAACCGCACAAAATTGACGGGTTTTAAGTTAAGGTTTGCAATCGGAGCGCATCTCGGCCCCGGTGGCACCGCACCCCGTGGAGAAATATTGCAACCAACCTCTGCTGGGCTGCCCTCGCGCAACTATTTCTCTACTCAAACACGAATGTTTTCTTTTCGTGCGGCATGCGTCTTAAGCAACTCTGTCAACAAGTGAACAGCAACCGGACTCCGATTAGCTGCACTGTTAAACACAAAAAGAAGTTCATTCGATGCCAAGAGAAGAACGGTTACTCCATTTCCTTGAGCTGCGGCCATCAATACATAGGTCAGATCGGCAGATGCACCCATCACAAACTCCGGGAACATCACAACAAAGTTTCTAAGGCCTCGCCAGATTCTTATCATCCCTAGTCATACATGCCCGTTCGTGTTCGCTTTGTCATCCCCTGTTTTATGAAACAGAAATCCTGGGGAGGCATAACAGCAGATTCGGCAGGGAGATCATAGAGCCATTCGCCATCACCACAGCAAACAACAACGTGTCAAACCCTTCCCTCCTGCTGACGAAAACTGAGGTTGAATTTCTATTATCCGAGATAAACCCACCTCTTTGACTTGTTAGAAATCATCATTGCGCTTTGAAGACAGGGACATAGGAAGAACAGAAACCACAGAGCGTTAAGTTTCAACTGATTTATTTCAAGAGCCTCAGCGTATAAACACACTGCGTCACCGCACCAAATCTCAAACAATCCGTGGCCCCGCCACTCACCGCAAGTACGCCAACTCCTTATCCGCCAAGTCAATTGACGCCACACTGGCACAACAAGTGCCGAAACTATTTATAGCGTCAGCCTCCATAATCTCTCTAACAGTCTTATATTTGTGTCTAGCGAGAACAGTGGAAGAAGCAAATAATGGTTTGCACCCGCAGTAATGACAGTGACACGACAGATGACCATCCCGAACCCCGCTCACTTTCTGGTAATGTTCCCTTAGCCGTAGATTTAAACATCTGCCTGTCTGGCCGATATAAATCTTGCCACATGAAAGCGGAATTCGATACACCACCCCTTCCGTGCAAGCGACAAACGGACTCCTGTGCTCGATTGGGCAGCCCGTCGGGACCTTGCGGCATGGATCTGTCATCTTGTACATTTTTGCGAGCTTTTCGGGTGCAGAGTAAACAACTTTTACGTTTAGACGTTCTGCTATTTTTCTCAGACTGTGCGCTGTTCTGTGCATGTAGGGAACAACGGCAACGTTTTGTCTCGCTTGACCGGCCTCTGGGCGTAGGCTAACGTCCTTTCGAATTTTCTGAAGGACGCCTTCTGCTACAGATACAACCACAGCCTTTGGAAACCCGGCACGCTGCAAGCGTTTGTTTTGTTCAATCAGACTCGAGGACATTGCATGATGGCAAGACCTTTTGAGGGCGTTCGTAAAACACAAATTAGCTATTCCTCTTTTAACGAATTTCGAGTGGGATGAGTTAAATGGTAACAACGGCTTGTCGGCCCTTGGGTGGTATGCCCAACACATGTGCTGTTCAGAGAGGGTGAATTTAATGTCTAAAAATTGAATAACACTCTCTACGGGTACTTCATGCGTGACCTGAAGGGTGTTAAGGACATCACCAAAAAACCGACAAAAGGCTTTTCACCGTTGGGGCGGGAGAGTGTAGTATCATTGTCAAGTAAAATTAAAAAATTGTCAACATATCTAAAAACTTTAGTAACGCTAAAAGCACTCAGGTGGTCACAAAGTACTCTGTCATGGTGCGCTAAAAATACATCAGTTAATTGGGAGCTATGCACGAGCCGATACACACACCCCTTTTCTGAATAAAAATGTCGTCATTCCATTCAGCAAAAGTTGAGTTAAGATAAAAACCTAGCAGCTGTAGGAAGTCTTCTACCGACATGCCCGCTTCGTTTTGAAAAGCGATGATCCCGCGGTTGTCAATGCACCTAAGTAGTTTAACATGTGGTAGCGAGTAATACAAATCTTTTACGTCTACAGAGCAAGCTAAGAAGCCTTGTCCGAGTTTTCTTTTAAAAATTCTACAACCTCATTCGAACTTCTGATCAAAAACGGATCATCAATCTTAAGCAACTTTAGCTTCTCTCGCAAGAAAAGAGCGATCGATTTTTGCCACGTTCCATGCTCTGACACAATCATCCTCAAAGGACACTCCACTTTATGTGTCTTGACGCTGAACATTATCTGCAGGCTACAGCACCTGCTGTTGTCAATGCTTTGTGCCAAACGACCGAGATTAAACTTCTTGCACAGATTCTTCACCTCCGTCTTTAGTTTTTTCAATGACACATCTTGACGTTTGTTAAAAACCGAAGAAATGGCCTCAAGGGCCTTACTACCATATTCTGCTTCTATTAGAACAACAAGACCTCCCTCCTTATCGGCAGGAAGAAGCGAAAGCCGGCGTTCCTTTAGCAACGAGACTGCTTTCCTAATGGGCACGCCTGATGAATCTGGCTTGTTCCGAGTCAGCACGTCCACTCCTTCTGAAATGCTTTTCTCCACCTCTCCGTCCGGGGCGTGTCTAGGCACTCGGCGTACTAGACCCCTGGGGTTCTGGAGCCTAATGGGCACGCTTTCATGTGGCAAGATTTATGTCGGCCAGACAGGCAGATGTTTAAACGAACCGCTAAGGGAACACTACCAGTGAGTGAACGGGGTTCGGGATGGCCATCTGTCGTGTCACTGTCATGACTGCGGGTGCAAACCATTACTGTATTTGCTTCTTCCACTGTTCTCGCTAGACACAACGATAAGACTGTTAGAGAGATTATGGAGGCTGACGCAATAAATAGTTCCGGCACGTGTTGTGTCAGTTTGGCGTCAATTGACTTGGCGAATAAGGAGTTGGCGTACTTGCGGTCAGTGGCGGGGCCACGGATTGGTTGAGATGTGGTGTGGTCACGCTGTGTGTTTCTACGCTGTGTGTTTCTACGCTGAGGCTCTTGAATAAAATCAGTTGAAAGTTAGCGCTCTGTGGTGTCTGTTCTTCCTATGTCCCTGCCTTCAAAGCACAATCATGTTTTCTAACGTACCATACCAACTTGCCCAGCAATCAGCACTTGTCAATCTATGACTTGCTCTTCGCGTTTTTTATCTCCCCTTCTCTCCCCGCTCTCCCTCCTGGATATAGTTGGCTGCTCGTAATCGTCGGAAAAGGATCCTTCGTCCTTTCGGTCGAATTCAAGGCCACTGGGTTAAAAGTTACTCGAAGTAACAAAAAGAGTTATAATAATGCAAACGGAGTTCATTATAGATCAAATGGAGGTATAGTAACACGAAGTAATCAAAACAGTAGCCAAAATGTCAATTAGGCCGAATTATAAAGTCTATTCGGTCACTAGTTACTTAAAGTAATAAAATAAGTAAATGTAATGTAAATGGAGCGAATAAACAATAATAATTTTGTTATATATTAACCCCAAAAATTAAAGCAGTGGTTGCAATATCAATGAGGCTGAATAAAATTCCCCTGGATCAAATGTTACTCGAAGTAATCAAAAGAAAAATGTTAAAGTATGATTGAGCTCGTAACGGATAAATTAGCCCTATAATTACACAAAGTAAACAAGTCACCAATTGTCACTTATGCCGAATTAAAGTCAATTGAATTGACGGTTAGTGAAAGTAATCAAGAGTAATTATAATGTCAATAATCATTAGTTAAAAATCAATTCGTTGAATAGTAGCTAAAAGTAATGAAGAGTCATCACAATGGCATTTAATTCGAATTTATGGCCAATGGGTTAAAAGTAACTCGAAGTAATTGAAAGATAATAATAATGCCAACATAGTTTGTTGTAGATCAATTTTAGCAATAATACACGAAGTAATCGAAAGAATAATTATAAATTACAATTGTACTCATATCATCTGAATTGCATCAATGATAAGTCGAGTAATAAAAAAATATTAAGCGAAACGTCCCTTAAGCTAGAATGAATTCGATTGCGCCACAGTAACTCGAGGTTACAAACAGAGTAATCAACATATAATTACGCCTCCTCAAAAGTGGGACTAGTACCTCCAAGTGATCACAATAGTGATCAAATGGTTAGTTGTCTCCAAAAAAAATCTAAATATATAAAAAATTATTCTAAGTTACCAAATCTGTAAGAAAAAAAAAGCAACCTTTGGGTACCAATGGGTGTATATATATATATATACTGCGGATTAAATTGACTGACCCCGGGATGAAACTGGGAAGCGCAAGGAATAAATTGTGTGGCGCTTGGATTAAACTGGCCGTCGCTTAGATTAAAACCAGCGGGACAACCTGTAACAGTGAGCTGGTTCAGAACTTTGTGGCCGAATCGAACATACTTTACATAAAACTCCGTATCGTTCTCAAACAAGTTCCATATTGAACAAAAGAAACACGAACGACGCCAAGACAGCTCTTCGGTCCCTTTGCGTCGTACAACGGTTGTCAGCGGAAGCTGTCGCGCAGCCTCTAATGCACTTCGAGAAGAGCGACGCTTCTAATGGGCCGACCCTTCTGATGAACTAAATTTCCGCCTTTATGCTTCAGTGTTTCACTGAAGCATAAAGGCACTAACCGCGAAGTTGACAATAGAGCAGGCGCGTTTCGAATGCCCACTAGTGGCGCAGAAAGTAAACCAGCCCCTTATCAATACTGAGGTAATATCAGGATTTGCGCGGAAGTGTGCGTCTGATACCATATTCTTTTTGTGCATCTTCACGGGCCATTCAAAAAGCCTCTCCGGCAAATTCAACATGACGAAAGCTAGACGATTATGCGCCGCATGTCGTGGCTGACTGAAACATGTCGACACAAATTCAATTTACCGAACAGACAGGCCACTTGGCACCGTCACTCCTCTCGAAGCGTACCTCAAGTTCCGCGAAAGCTTCTACTAACCACTGTTGAGTGGGGCGACGAGCACGAGAGGCGTCCGCTCCGTTGTTCTGGTTTCTTTTATTCGGGACTCTGCATTGCGCTTGGTGTTTTCGTCCCAAGTATCGCTCTTGTCGAAATTGGTTTAACCGTACTCGTTCGTTTTTGGTACTGCGGGAATGTGCCGAAGATCCCCATGCGCTTTTATTTATGCGCGGTAAGCATTTTTGGCCACAAGTGTCCTGTAATGTCCATAATTAGCTACTCAGTAAATTTGAAACTGGAATATATGTATTAACCAACGTTAGGTTTCTTTTCATGCGTATTTTAGCCTTAATTTCCGTGTTTAAATGCTTATTTAGATTTTTGTCGTAGATTTACTATTTTTTTGGCCTTTGAGTCTGCAACAGATTGCTTATCAGGCCACTTAGCCAAAACGTTTGGAGACCCCTCTTCTAAGCCAATAAAATAAGTATACTCTTCAATATGTACTCACCTTGCACACATTTGCAATATTCGTTTAATTACTTTCTACTTTCATGAAAAAATAAAATGAGCGATGGTCTGTGTAATTCACAAGGCAGTCCCAAGAATAATATGAGCATTTGAGACCAATGTCAGTACCAATAGCTTTTTTTTTCAAAACGAGTTGAACGCGTTCTTTACAAACATCTAATTCAATTTTGTGATGAGCATAACATTATTACAAGCAACCATAATATTCCAATGAAAAAGTAAATCAATCGAAATGGCATTACTATATATTAAAACAAAACAAGATACTAGATCACATCAAAAACGAATATTATGTACTAGGTGTTTTTTTTTTTACTTTAGAAAAGCCCTCGACTGTATAAAACATGACATCCTACTTCGAAAATTAACACTCTGTGGAATAAGGGCACTGCATTAAGCTTAATTGGTCCGCAGTTACTTAAAGGGGTCATGAAACGCTTTTCCAACTTTTTTTCTGTTTAGCTTTCCTCCTCAACTCATAAATCGCGCATTCTACCAATCAGTCAAGAAGGCGAAAAGACGCGGGCCCCTCTTGGTCGGGATCTGGTTTGTGTACCCGGACAGAGCCCTTGTCCCCCTAGAAGATTAGCCCGTCGCTCAAAATTCAGACAAAAGTTGCTTTCCCCACCTTGTTCAACCCGAAGCTGACAGTGCTGTGGAAGCTACGTGCTCCTTGGGCCAGCCAGACTTGCCGCGTGATCACGCTCATTTGCGCACACCCACCCGCAAAAAATGAGGTGAGGTGATGAAAGGTAGGTGGCTGACTGGTCCGGCAAGCGCGTAGCTTCCAACCCAATGTCAGCTTAGGGGTGAAGGGACCAGGTGAGGTCCGGTTTCGTGTGACGTGCGTTTGGACCCGATGACGCGCTTTTGGGACCGCGGATGTATCACAGTGAAAATGCAGATAGCTTACGAAGGGGAGGAGGTACGAAATAGTCCGCTCTGTTTTCAAATTTTCGCACTGAAAGTCAGGTTTTTGACTTTCGACATTTTTTTCCTTTTGGCTCACTAAACGATGTGCTATTAGTAAAATCCCAATCTAAAATGATTTATCCCAACCCAAAATTCGTTTCATGGGTCCCAATATAGCGTAATCGACCTATTTTTCGCCGGTTCGATATTTCGCGATTTCGGTCAAAACTGAAGTTTTAGAGTATTTTGATGGTTCTAATTTTTGTGACGCGGTGGGATCTCAATATAGATTCCAGTATGCTTACATTTTACCGGAATTGTTCGCGGGGCGTATTTTTCGCGAATTTTAGGTGATTCGCGAAATTCGCGAAAATTAGGTCATCGTGAAAATTAGGTCATTTACAATACTGTCCTGAATATGCGCGCTTCTCCCTAGCAAACCTCCAGCATGATGTGTGGCGCAGGGATCAATCCTCGGGTCACTACTCCTTCTGTTCGACATCAACAATATAATAAATATCCCGCAAACGCCTGAAATAACATTATATGCAGATGACGCGAATGTTGTATTACCGGAAATGTTTCGATACCAAAGAGAGAGAAAGAAATTCTTGGCAGTACCAATCTCACTTACGGTAAGGTGCCAATCAGTTATAACTAAATAAGTCCAAGGCAAGATATATAATATTTAGAGCAAAAAATCAACCTATTCCTAGCACAATTAATGCATTCTTTCAAAGCTCCCCTTTCGAACGCGTGTCCTAGTGTCACTCTCTTCCCGTAAAACTTAATTTTCTCCGTCACGTCATACATTCTTCCCGATCGTACTCTTTATATGGGGATGATATTGAAATTTCTGTGGCATCTTGTAATATGTCTAGCTGTGAAAGATAGCTACAGCTAACCATAAATAAAATGACTAAATGGGCAAATGAAAATGATTTTAAGTTCTCTTGAGAAACTAACAATCTGTGCTCCCTTTTCTCTGCGGTGCGGGCTTTCGTTAGATCCGATTCTCATTTAAAATGGAAATAGCATTGCAGTGAGACCATAGCATAAGCTCTTGGGAGTGATTTCCGAGCGCAAACGTATACTTTGTAACTCACTTCAGGTGGCCGAACAAAAGTGTATAAAGACGATGAACATCCTCAAAGTTCTTTCTCACAACTCTTGCGGCTCGGATAAGAGGTGTCTGCTTCGTATCTACTCCTCTCTCGTACGATCACGTTTTGATTATGGTGCTCCTGTGTATGCATCTGCTTGGCCGTCAGCCTTGAAGATGCTTGTTTTAGTGCACCATCTTGAGTTGCGTCTAGCAAGTGGTGCTTTTCGAACATCTCCTATCTTAAGCTTGTATGTTGACTCTAATGAAATCTCACACGAGAAAAGACGGCAGCTCCTAAGTCTAGTTTATGTTTACAACGTGTTATCAGATTCTAGTCATCCCGCCCACAGGTGTATCCAGGAATCTAGATTTTGTCGTACCTCTGACCATAAGCCAACTGTTGTTCGACCCTTCGTCGCTAGCTTGACCTCCCGCGTGGAAACGTCTACCTCCTAGGAAGTGCATGTCATACTGCTCCATGGGATATAAAGCCTATAGCTTGTTATTGGTACTTCACAAAATTTAATAAAGATAATGTCTTCCTCCTCATTTTAAAACAAGAATTCCTTGCACTGAAAAAAAGTACGAGAATTATTATTAATTTTAGACTTAAAGACCCAAGTCCTGAACGCATGTGGGCTCTCCTGTTGATTCAGATTATTTTACACATGTGATACGGCAAATAGTGTTGCCAGCCTTTTTACTGCCTAGCTATATGACGTGCTGTGAACACTTGACAATATTATCTGGAGCGAAGTGATGAAAGGTGTTCTTTTTGTGGACTCTCGGAGCGTTGTTACTGCAGCATGTTCACTCAATCCAACCAAGAACAAGCTAACTCAACTAATACATGCTAAAGTTCAACGGGGCCTCAGGGATGGGAAGAATATTAAGTTTGGTTTAATCCCAAGCCATGTGGGCATTGCAGGCAACGAGGCTGCGGATAGATTGGCCGCCTCCTCGTGTAACGTTTTACCATCACACGCCTGCATACTATGCCAAGACCTTATAGTGCCCATACTGCTTGCACTTTTAAAACTGTGGCAGTCCGGGTGGGATTTCGCCAATAACAACAACCTTCATATCATCAAGCCATGTTTCGGTACCTGGGAAGCCTCCTATTGCCGGAACCGTTTCCGTGAGGTTCTTCTGTGCCGCTTGAGGATTGGTCACCCCTTCCTCACACATCGATACGTGCCTGTTGGTGAGGAACCATCGGTGTGCGACCACTGTGGAGACACATTGTCTGTTCTACAATTTTTTCTTTGCCCTAGCCTTCTACAACAGCACGAGTCTTTTTTTTTCCTGCGCTTTTCAAGTACTATATTCCTTTCCAACCTACCCTGCTCCTAGGGGAGCAGCCTCTAACGTCCGTTGACCGTCTCTAAGCTTTTCTGAAATATAGAGCGATTTTACACAAACTTTAGCGGAAATTTTTCCTTCGTAGCTCTTGCGCCATAAAACCCACAAACAACTTTTGAACGCGTGGAAGCATTTACATTTCTTGGTGTTAGTTTCAATAAAAATTGATATTGGAATGCTCAAGTGAATATTCTCCGAAGAGAGATTTCTCGGTCAATTGGTTTAATATTAACATTAAGTTATCTTTTCTAAAATAGGTTAAAAAAGCAACTATGTACATATCTCAGTCACTCCAGGCTGTAATGACTTTTGGTCTAGGGGCCGACCGGAAGAAATTATCTTGAACAATTATTTTATTAAACGCGCCGTCCGGTTAAACGATAATGTATCATGGTTGATTCGACCTCCCCTAGTTTCATTAAACGTAAATACTAAAAATAGATAACATTTGCGCCTGAAGTTAGCTATTCAAGTTCCTACTCAAATTAACGTTAATAATGTAATCTTTAACAATGTAATCTTTAACAAATTAAAATTAAAGACGTCAGCAGCTTCCAAAGCCAAAAGTTAGAACTAATTATGGTACCCAAAAATTACCCTATCAGATAACAGACATTTTAACAAACACCACAGAGTATTTGAGTTTGCCAAAAAATATATTTTGTTTGATTTCAAAAATATCCAAGAAATTACTTCTTAATAAATATTCTTCGGTTACCCCTATTTGAAATCTTAGCTCGATACGCCCATAAACCGATCTACACTCTCCCTTCGAACACCTCAAAATCCCTATCAATCAAAGTATATTTTTCTCTGCAGTTTATGCTTTCAGCAATTGTGTCGAAACCTGTTTTCTTCACATATTACTTAAAACAAGAAAGCGCCAAACCTATACTTGATTACAGTTTTATTTGAAATGTCCGATTTTGAATATTTGGACACAACTCGGGAAAATGTTAGCTAATGTGTAATGTAATACTGAATTAAAAGTACTCAAGTATATTAAATATATATTTCAAGTACTTGTATTTCGAGCACCGTCCATCCGTCTTCAAGATATATCCTAACGATAAAGTCTCTTGTCGCTCAACATAAAATGAATGTCAGTCTTCTTCCCTCAGGTGGAAGATATCTGTTCAAACACGGCTATCTGCAAATGATGAGGAAATTATTGAGGTATTTAGCACACAAAGTATAGAAAAGAACTGGACAGAAAAGGGGGGGGGGGGGCGAGCGCCACTTAAAATCATGTTTACTGACAAAAAAAAAGGAAAGAGAGAAAAAAAAAACAGAATGGTCCGCCACGGACTCCTGCATTTACCACCAGCCCCGTGAATGATAGTAGCTCGTTCATCCAGGCTTGTGTGGGCCCTTCATTGTCTCTTGAGGGAATTCTCTTTCCTTGTTTGACAGCGTCACGGATTCCACACTAATGCAGTTCCTATCATCTTAGAGGATGTCGAAGGCCTACAGCACCTCGTGGGTCCACTTGTCTTTGTTCCTCCCCCAGATGTTGGTCTCACCGAACAATGGTCCGCGCGCGCACTTCCTGCAACGGATTGGAAGATTTCCGCCCACTGCAGGACCTTCGTGCAGTCGGCGACGGGGCTATCTGCAGGTCGGACGCTTACCACATCACTTTGCAGATTCTGACACCCATCATCGGAAGCTGCGTAATCAAGGCCGGCAGCGCTGAACTTGGGCGACCAATCAAGGGCAAGCCAAGAACACGATCAGCAAGTGTCAGCAGTATCGGCCTCGGCAGCGACTGAGACGCCACCAGCACGCTACACGCTACAAAAGAACCAGGCGCGGCATCGACAGGCGCAGTCGGCGACGGGGCTATCTGCAGGTCGGACGCTTACCACATCACTTTGCAGATTCTGACACCCATCATCGGAAGCTGCGTAATCAAGGCCGGCAGCGCTGAACTTGGGCGACCAATCAAGGGCAAGCCAAGAACACGATCAGCAAGTGTCAGCAGTATCGGCCTCGGCAGCGACTGAGACGCCACCAGCACGCTACACGCTACAAAAGAACCAGGCGCGGCATCGACAGGCGCAGTCGGCGACGGGGCTATCTGCAGGTCGGACGCTTACCACATCACTTTGCAGGTAGGAAAATACCATAACCTTCTTTGAAGACCGGAGTCCCTGTCGCCGACTGCTGCCTAGCGTTTATTGAGATGACCAAAGCGATAAATGACGGCGATCTGTGCTTTCACTGCAAAACAACTATCGGCGAGGACGACGATACTCTGAAATGTAATGAATGCCATCTTAGTTACCACCTCGGAACCTGTGCCGGTGTGACTGAGACCGCTCTTCGGGGGAAAAAGCCAGGTTTTGTAGAAACATGGAAGTGCCAAACATGTCGGGGGGCAAAGCCGAAAATTCGGAGCAACGCGGGCGATAAACTGTCTAAAGAAGATAAGCAGGGTAAAGAATCGCAGGACGTGCAAAGCCAACTGGCTCATATAATGAGCATGTTGACGGTGCTTGCACCACTGAAAGTCCAGGTTGATGAGCTGGTAACCATGAAAGACACGGTGATGCAGATTGAAAAGTCAGTTCAAAACATGTCTGACCAATACGACGAAGTGTTAAAAAAAATGAAGGAACACGACAGTGAAATCAAGATTCTAAAGAAGAGGGTAAATGAACTGGAAAACGAGCAAAAAAATGACGAAACTGCCCAACTTAAGAGAGAGCTTAATAAGCTGGAGCAATACGGGCGAGCAAATAATCTTGAGGTGCACGGACTCGTTAAAACCTTGAATGAAAACCTGCTGGACAAGCTCAATGAAATCGCTGATCGAATAGAAGTGCCAAAACTGACTAGAGATAGTGTAGAGGCGGTCCACCGTCTTCCTGCCAAATCAAACAAGACGCCCGTGGTAATCGTCCGCTTTATCAACCGAAACGAACGTAACGTGTGGCTTGAAAACAAGCAGAAGCTGAGAACTGGTGCAGGAGCAGAAAACGTTTACTTACAAGAGAACATGACCGCATCAAACAGGAAGTTGTTCTATGATGCCAGGACGAAGGCCAAAAATCTTGGTTACAAGTTCGCTTGGCACAAGGAGGGATTATCATACGTAAGAAAGAAAGAAGGCGACCCAAGTATCCGAATCGAGCATGACGATGACCTTGTCAAAATCGAATAAGATTAGATCTTCTGTGGCTGTTCGTTGTTTTTTTTGTTGTTTTTTTTTGCAATGGCTAATGACGCTTTTGTACTCCCGCAAAACCTGAAAGGCCACCTTGGTAAAGAATATATCTCAAGTATGACATGCTTTCACCTAAATGTACAGTCGGCCAAAAATAAAGCTGTCGACCTTGAGTTACTTTTTAGTCAATTTGATTTTTTATTCGAGGTTATAATGCTATCTGAGACTTGGTATACGGATGAAGAGGATGTCTTAAGATTGCCTTTGTATCGATCCTTTTACATTAATCGTACAACTAAACGTGGTGGTGGTTTGTCTATCCTAACAAAAGACCCTGCGTGTGAACTTGTTAGCGATTTTAGCTGTATCACTCCTGATTACGAAGCGCTATGTCTACGTAGCAATCAAAATATTTATGCTGTCATGTACCGACCACCTAAGGGTGACCTCGAAGTGTTTTTTAAGTTTTTTGAATTATTTTTGTCGTTTGTTAATAAGGAAAAGTGCACAGTTGTTTGCGGCGGAGATTTTAACATTGATATGTCAATAGATACAAATACGAAAAGAACGCTAGACTTGTTAATCAACACAAATGGTTGTACAAACGCTATCACTAGACCTACACGTGTTACATGCCGATCTCAGACACTCATAGATTTGTTTATTTCGAATTACTCAACCGACTGTATAAAAGCTGGTGTCATTGGATGTGCCTTGAGTGACCACCTCCCAGTATTTATCGCTCTAAAAAGTGTTCCGAGAAAAGCCAGTAAATCGCAACGAACAATGATTCAAAAAATAACTCCCGATGAACTTGACCGTTTTCGAGTCGCCATTTCAAACGCAAACTGGGATAGGGTATTACAAGAAAATACTGCCGACGGGGCTTACAATGTATTTATGGAGTTATTTCATGAATTGTATAACGCGTATTTTCCTTTTAAGTCCATTAGAATATCAAAACAGATAAGGAAGCCTTGGATAACACGAGACTTGCTAGGTAAGATTCGTACAAAAAATGTTCTGTATGGTCGGTTCGCCAAATCTAGAGACCAGAATGATCTGAAGCAATTTAAGAAGTACCGCAATGATTTAACCAAGGAATTAAGGCGCGCCAGAGAGAGCTATTATTTTGATGTGTTTAAAGTAGCACAAGGACGTACGGACGCCATGTGGAAAGAGTTAAATTCCCTTCTCAATCGTAAACGACCCTCAAACTCTATCGACAACATCTTTTTCAACGGTACTGAACTTACCGGATGTTCTTTAGCAAATGCCTTTAACGAGCATTTTATCAATATTGCAAGTAATGATGACACTCTATATTCTTCTGCTTTTAGCGACAAAAGAAACAATGACTCCATATTTTTAGAGCCGGTGGTCGAACCAGAAGTAATTTCCATAATTTTACAACTAAACAATAGTGGAAGCTGTGACGTGGATGGCATTCAGATAAGACCCGTCAAGTACGTTGTTCACTTGATAGCGCCGGCGTTATCTCATGTTTTTAATCTCTCTTTATCCACGAGCGTATTTCCGAAGAAAATGCAGATAGCTAAGGTGTTAGTATTGCATAAAAAAGGAAGCGTAAACGAAATGGGGAATTATCGGCCTGTTTCTATACTCCCAGTTTTCTCTAAAGCTCTCGAAAAAATCATTTATACTCGAATAATGGCGTTTTCAAACAAACATAACTTAATAAATACCTCACAGTTTGGATTTATGAAAAATAGGTCTACCGAGGCTGCCTTATTATCTATAAAAGAATTTATTCTCCAAAACTTCGAAGAAAGAAGACTGGTTCTCGGTGTGTTTGTCGACTTCTCAAAGGCGTTTGACTGCCTTAATCATAAAATACTTCTAGCAAAATTAGACACTTACGGTTTCCGAGGGCATGCCTTGCAGCTAATAAAGTCATATCTGGAGCATCGATCGCAATACGTCTCTATCAATGGAATCTCCTCTGTTACCAAGCCTATTCACTCTGGTGTACCACAAGGTAGTATATTGGGTCCCTTTCTCTTTAATATATACATAAATGACATAATAAATATAGATTCAGAAGCGAAATTTGTAAATTATGCTGACGACACAAGTATATTTTTCTCTGCAGAAAATACCGACTTATTATTTGATAAGGCGAACCGAATGCTCTCCGGGTTGAATTTGTGGAGAACATATAATTCACTTCAAATAAACACAGAAAAATCAAAAGCAGTGCTTTTTCGCCCTAAAAATAAAATAATCAACACTACGAGAGATCTTAGTTTAGACTCAACCAAGATTGAGATTGTAAATTCCTTCAAAATTCTAGGCGTAATTTTTTCGGATAATATGTCGTGGGATGAACATGTTAACTACCTTATTACAAAACTGTCTAGAACTGTCGGCATGTTAAACCGCCATCGTTATACCTTACCGATACACGTCAAGTTACTAGTTTATAATTCCTTGTTCTACTCGCACTTAAATTATTGTAATTTAGTTTGGGGTACCACCATTTCAACGAATCTTGAAAGGATACATTTGTTACAAAAAAAAGCAATAAGAGCCATAGCCGATGTCCCATTTCAATCGCATACATCCGACCTATTCAAAAAGTTCCGCATTATCAATGTACACACTTTGTATGCTTACAGGCTCAGTACAAGCCTTAAGATAGAACTAATTAGGAACACAAACTTTCTAGTAACCCTTGGCCGCCTCTCAAAAAATATTATTACTTATCCTACTCGTGGCGCTGAATGTTGGGGGGTGGTCACGCCAAGAACAAATTATGGCACTCAAATGCTGAGGCACAATATTCCTAATTTATTAAATCTTTACGAATCGAAAAACTTGGACTGGAATAAAATGTCAATAGGGGAAATCCGTTCATTATATATTATGGGTGGTCATGATACCTAGTTAAAACACTGTTCTCGTATTTGATTATATTGCTTTATCTGCCATGGTGAATTTTTGCGTGTTGCAACCTCTGTGTGTATGTATGTTTTTTTTTTTTTTTTCCTGTTGTGTTCCGTCGCCGTGCACTGTAGGCGGTCAAGGGCTCGTCAAGCTGTGTATGCAGCTTTTTCCCTTGGTCGCCACCATCGAGTGTGATGGAAATAAAATATTATTATTATTATTATTATAATACTCTCGGAGTCGATCATTGACGCACCTGTCCGTTTGACTCATGCAGCTCTTGCGACACGAAAGTAGTGTTTAATATACGACGCCGAAGCGCATGGCAGAAATTGCTTTTCATGCTTCTTGGTGCACTTCTGTTTTGTGGAACCCTCAGCATGCGCATTCGAGCTGAGGGTATCCGTGACGCTGTCAAACGACAAAAGATAATTCCTTTAAGAGACCGTGAAGTGCCCACACGAGCCTGGATGAACGAGCCACTATCATTCACCGGACTGGTGGTAGATGGACGAGTCTGCGGCGGATCATTCGTTTTTTTTTCTTCTTTCTTTCTTTGTCAGTAAACGTAGTCGTGAGTGTCGCTCCCCTATTCTGTCCAGGGGCCCTAATCTGGACACTTGGCGAAAGAGCCGGCGAGAAATCTCACGGCTCTGATTGGCCGGCGCCAAGGTCAAGTGCGGTGTTGTCCAATTACGCCCACAAGATTTCTCGCCGAGTTTCTCGCCAAGTGTCCAGATTAGGGCCCCAGTTCTTCTTGAGAGTTTGAGCGCTAAATATATCAATATGTTAGACTACAAACTAGCCCAAATGTCAACTTTACTACAATGAGGGATTTATTAGACTACACATGACCATCAGGACCCGATGAGAGCATCTAAACTGCAAGACCGAATTTTGGCGTTTCGCATGCTTAATATGTGAGCGCAGATTCCATTTCAGGGTTTGGATTTGATTGCTACTTTGTTATTTCCTTAGATATAGTCGTTGATTAGGTTGCTCGGTCTCACGTCAGCTCAGCACTGAAGAAGACCTTTGAAGTTTTTATTTGAGCGTGCATCCTATGCACTCACAAGACGCGAGTTAAAGCAAAAATGTCTATATTTTTTTATTAAACTGCTCAGCATAACAAGGCAGTATTGTGGGCGTGTTGCCTGGAGCGCGTCTCCGACATGGGTCTTCACAGAATTCCTAAAAGTAGTTAATGAATTTCCGTCTGATCAACTCATAATAGTGTCAGGATGCTACCCGCCGCTCTCCTGGTGGTGTCGCAGCTGCACAGAGAGAACCAGCCGACGTCTGTCCTGCTGCAGGTAATTTTGCAGCCAGAAAGTCAATGGAAACTAAAGCAGACACGAGCTCGGACGCCAAAGCAACAACGACCTTCGCGTCAGCTCGCTATTTTTACCAAAATGCTTAAACCCAACCGTCGCAATATGCGACGGCATAACTCGCCTCATCCTGTGACGTCATTTCTTGCCACTTCGGGAATGCTTTTGACGCGTAGCGGGATAAGACGTTAAAGGCACCGACCGAAGACGTTTTCTTGGGACGTTAATTGAGGGATAGTTTTCTACCTCGGGTATTGAGTTGCTTGACATTAATCATTCTAGCGGCACGAAGACCCTTCCTGGCATTTAGTTGCAGGAAATGCGACGGAAGCGGCGGTGACCCATTTGCTTCCACGTTGCCTTCGGAGAGGACGCCCTCTTCGATAGCGGGGCTTTTGCCGGGACGACCCCGTACGTGCGCGGCGGTCCCCGCTTCTCGGAGTTAAGACTGGTTCGCGCACTTGCCCGAGTCCGACCGAGGGCGTCTGCAACCGCTTCCGACGTTTATCTTTTTGCGTGTTGCAATGGCAACGGGGCGGCAGTAAACTGCTTAAAAACCCGCTTTCATAGCAACCCTTAAAAAGGATTAACGTCGGAGACCGTTGCAGTCGCACTCGGTCAAACTCAACGCGAGTGTGTAAATCGCCCTTTCGGCGTTCAGGTATACGGACCCGAAGTCAGAGCTCTAGAAGTGACGTTCATTGAGAGCAGCCACAATTCACAATTTAAGGAAACGAACTTATTTTACCCGTTTCAATATTTTAATGCAATTAGCAAAGATGCGCTTTCCGAAAATATTCCGCGTACAGATAATTGATGTGAGGAATTAAAATGTCGTGCATTTCTTATCATGACACGAAGAATTTGAGTAATGAGAGTATTAAATTTTTATTTTCAACGGAAAACTTTGTGAGAATAAAGTTTTCACGATATTTAAGCCGTTTACAATTTTTCGAAGGTATTAAATGTATAGCGCTTGTGTCGGAATAAATTATAAGGATCGACGGAACGGACAAAAGACGCGTGAAACGCAAAAAAAAGATCCTTTCAGTGAAAGGGTCATTCCGCACAAAAAGCCCGCCACTCTATGAATACAAGTAATAAATTTGTATGGCCCCACATTTAGTATACAGTCGAGTTTCGTGGGTGTTTAAAAATAATATATATTTTCTCCAGAAAAATGCGCTTCATTTAATTCGCCAGAATGACGTTTTTCAATGAATCCTTATTGAAACAAAAAACGTACTCATCGGTCATTCTGAATTCAAGTAAACACAACCGTTTTCACGCGAAATAACTTTATTTAGTTGTAAGTAATATTAGAATCATCAAGATATTAAAAAAATCACTTCATATGCAGCGCGTGAGGAACCCGGGATGACTCAGTATTAAGTCTCCGGCGTGGCGCTTTCTTATAGATTTCACTAGACTTCTGATCGGTAGCAAAAGCGTCGTCGGCCATTAGACCGGTTTGCTCTGACCCCAAAAACGGAACACGCGCGCTCTCACTTTTGTATCTCCGTAGCAGGGCTTGGCGCGCGCAGCCTTGACTGACATAGTGCGTCTTAAATGCCTACCGAAATAAAAACAAAAAGACAGTCCGCCGCAGCCCTAGTTTCGCTGTGTGCCAATATTCGATCTTGCAAATGTTTATTCCCAGAAATTAACTCGCGATCGAAGCTTTCCTGGTAACTGTAGGAATTGAATTTCCGCGCGCTTGCCGAACCCTCGAGATATCTCGGGCGAATAAAACGATCGCTCGTTTAATGTAAGTGTCTAACGTAATAAGTCTACGCAGACTGTAATTTAATCCTTTGTATTCACTACCAATATAACCGAAACTTACAATAAACTAATTGCGGGAGTTAACTGCCCCCCCCCCCCACTGTTTCATTAGAACAATAGCTTAACAAATTGACTACTAATGACAAGTGTCACTCGTGCCACACCTTACTGACCATAAGACCCGACCGTGAGTGTGACTCGCGTTGCGGGTTCGGCGCATGTTTAACGCCCGTTCTGGCAGATAGCTAAACCACTCCTGTTGCTACATTTACTTTTGGCAGTTTGCTCGATTGTTTTGATGTTGGACAGAACAAAAAGGCTCCATTTAGCCGAGAAAAAAAAAAAAAAAAAAAAAAAAAAGCTGACGCTTGTGAGCGTTCACACTAAAACAACGTGGCTTTGACGGGGAGGTCCACCTTGGAGGACAAAGAGATACAAAATCTTTGTTTTGAATGGAATTAATGCTCAGGCATAAGTGAAGACGGATTCTCCGGCCTTTCCGATGTTTAGAAATAATACAATAGTTTGACAGGAGTGATGAAAACGATGTGAATCCTGCTAGAACTCCTTCAACTTTGGCGTCCGCACGTCAGCGGGACTCGGACCAGAGGTCCTGAATTTGAGAAATATATGACACCTGGAAGTCGAAGAAATATTTTTGTCTTATTTTAATGCAAATCGCCTATTTAAAATAAAGTATGCTGTACTTTCATTGAAGAAAACAAAAAACTGAGTAGGTAAGGGGTTAAAAATTTATATCGCGATATTAGCGTAATGATACCAGTATAATGTAGCATATCCAGTGGCAACCCGCAAACTGCGACATTTAAGTAGGGTAATTAAATGTCAAACATATAGACAAAATATTAAGGAAGGTGTACACTGCAGGTTAATTAGTCTGCCTTAGAATAACGACTTTTCCAGCTGCAGCTACACAATATATCTAGTGCAGTACAACAGCTTAACAGAAAGGGGCCTCCATGTGCCATCACGACCTAGTAAAACAAGACCGTAGGATTCTCCGATTGGAACTAGCCAGGAGTTAAAATAGAACGAGGAATGGTCTTCGGGTTCGATCTCGGCGAACTTCAGCCCCAAGTGCGCGGAGATGCGGTACGCTGACAAACTCGGCCAGCAAAGCAGGCGTTGCTTTCCATTAAAAAATTAATCTTTGGTGTGGTCAAAAACGCCATATGCAGAAATAAAAAATTTGAGACTTTTCTTATTATTAAAGAATTGGGAAGGAAGCTAAAAATTACGTTTGCTCAAAAGGAAACGAGCGACCACTGTTCATGATGTCTAAACGCTGAGACTGAGAAAGACACTTGAAGGCAATGTAGAAGAGAAAAGGGAAAGTGGAAAGACAGCGTTTAATCTCAGTCACGGTGTTTGAACATCATGAATAATCAGCACTAACTTGCCTGCACTTAGACGATTTTTTCAACCATTAACCGAGTCTTTTAAAAGTTTCTTTTCTTTTTTTTATTTTTTCAGGACAAGTGCCTCTGATGAGTTACACAAAATGTGCCAGTGACTTTAATAACGTTGCACACAGCTCGTGAAAAAAGGTTATAGAACCACAAAACGACACAAAAAATGTTTCTGTTAAGTTTTAATTTTGAGGAGACAAAGAAATTGGGGGTTCATATTGCGCATGCGCAGAAACAAAACGAGCTATGCCTTTTGAGCGCGCCAACTATCCTTGAAAGAAGATTGAGTATGGCGCGCAAGTGTTCTTGCGTTTCTTAGCGCTCGACACAATCGGCGCGTGTTGCTGAGCGGTACTACGGTGCGTAGCCAGTTTCAACGAGGCGGCGCTCGAAGAGGCAAGTGTGGGGCGCACGTTCGTTTCACATTAGCGACGATTTCACACTTCTGACGAAAGTCACTGCGTGCAACCTCCCCGGAAAACGTGACCAAGCGGCAAGTTGTCGCCGGCAATCTTCAGTTTGCACATCTGGAGTTTCCCTAGACTAGGCGGCATGGAAACAATTTGTCTTGTTTTTAATTTTATTTATTAACACCGCTTGCTGATTTGACTCCAAACAGAAGTGTACAAGGTTACAATAAAAAATGGCATCTGGTGTAGTAGTAGTAGTAGTAGTAATAGTAGTAGTACTAGTAGTAGTAGTAGTATGCGTTTGGAGGGGGTGGGAAACCGACTGTTGTTGGAATGACACCTGGAGCCGCACTGTTATAAGGCATCAAATAATATATCTCTTAGAAGAAGCCAAGCTCATTAGTAACAGATTATCACAAGGGGGCAACTTTTATATTTACAGTGAATGTTTTTAATTTGGTATTGTCATCTGTAGTTTTGTAACAGAATCAGTGCGGCCATTCACATGGGAAAAAAACAAATCATTTATGTATCATTATATGCACAAATCGCCCTAAAAATCTCCCCGTTGTTAAGAGGGATGTGTTCTCTCGACTCCGAAGATAGTGATTAAAGAAATGTATATAATAATTAAGCAGTTACGTATTATATAAAATACCTTTACCTTCTTTTTGGGGTACAAGTTTTACGCGTTCCTAGACCTCGTAAATTCATAATTTCAGGCACGCTCTCAGTTGTTTTCTAACGGTTGCAAATTAACCTAACTTCAGACTTATGTATTCTTTCGAGCTTATATACAGCATTTCTGTGAGAGTAGGGGGGTGCCATGATTATAAATTGTAGTACAAACGAGACCTGGCAAAGCTTTTGCATGATGCGAGCTTCACTTGCGGTCTCAATTTGTTATGCCTATAGATCTTTCTTCATGGCGCCATTATGTCCATGCTACATCTTGCTTACTCGCTTGTAAACAAAATGTGCTCTAACTGCCCCAAAAGAGGTGATGAAACATTTGGCCTGACTACAAATGTTTTATTACATCGATAGTAAGATTGTCTTGCTTGAGCGTCAAATTACCTCGTATATCATTTGCCAGTTTGCGCAGTAGGCATTTGCGTTTCGCAACACGCTACAATCTTCCAAACACCTCGACGACGAGGTGCGGTGTCGGGGAACAAGTTCTCTACGTGTAGTGACTGCAGGAGGCTAAAGCGCAATACTAAGAGTGGTTATTTATTGCTACGCTCTATATAATGCAAAATATTTTATGCGGAATGCAAGTTACGTCATTAAACTTCTCTGAACAGTGATGTCATTTAACTTGACACAAAGTCATATGACACCTTCCATTAATAACTTAAAACAAAAGCAGTTCCCTTTCTAGAAATTTGTTCGCTTTTACTGAACCCAATCACCCTCATAAAGAACAGGCCATTAAATAAGAAAAAGAAATAGTAAAATATATTTTATGGTTATGCAGTTATTTTTTGGAGTTTACCTGAACAACGCTAGACTGCTGCAGGCGCGTTTTGCGCAGATAATTTTAATACGGTCCTTGAAGTAAGAACGAATGTCCGAGATAACCTGATAGCGCTTCTCGCAAAGTCGGAGAATGAGATGCTGCGATGGCTGGATTCTTAAAAGCAACCTTCCGCAGTTCGCTATAGCGTGCATCAACATCCTCAAGGCAGCCTAAGGGCAAACGGAATTACGAATTCTAGGTGCACGTCTTTCCTAAAATGAACGAGCATCGGCAACGTAAATAAACTATAACAAACCAGGGCTATCCAGAATACACTTCGGCACGCTCGACCCGAGAAAGAAGATGAAACCTTATCGCCATCTTAAATAAAACATGTACATCATAAATGCTTTTTTGCATACTTTTTAGTTTTTCTGCGTGTTTGCGTCCTTCTCTTTGCCCGTTTGGCGATCAAAGTCAGAGGAAACCGGAGGCACGCACGATTATTTCGCTGCGTTCTAGAGTGCGTCTGAATGTTACGGCGCTTCGGTGTGCGCACATAGATGTATAGGTGTCCATATTGTTGTCGGTCGGCAAGCTCTTCTATAGACACGTCAGTAAGGGCATAGCTGAACACGAATCTATGACCGTCCATAAACTTTCTGAAGGTCATTTCAATGCTCGACTAATTCGATTCGGGTGCGCAGTAATTGGTCGTTCGGCATCGTACAGCGACGCTGCTCATCAAACACGTCGTCAGGTCGCAGGCGGCATTGCTCTCGGGAAACATTTATTTGGAAATTTATTCCTCGAACTTCTTTTATCCGCGAATGGAAGGGTTTGCGGTGAGGGCTGAAGCAGATGGTCGTAATGAACGTTCTCAAAACGCTCTCACTGCGCCACGAAGCAAGGCTTTAATCTTACGTTTTGTGCGTGAATGCAAATCAAAAATTCTTTAAAGCCCAAGTTCGTATAAAGGTAAAGCCCACACGCCACACAAACGAAAATATCTTGATTATATGGGGAGGTAAACACAATCTTGGCTACTTAACTCATCACGTGTGGATTGCTTTTAGATATTCGAGCGTTAAACAAAATTTGATAAGAAGCCAAGAGGAAATTGCCAAATAACAATGTGTTTATCCACCCTGAACGTTTGATCTCAAATAATTTTTGATACTTTGAATCCGACGTCATCACGTCGAATAATGAAGTGAATGTAGCGAAACACTGTCGCGTTTGTTTCGACAATGTCCCAGTCTCGGCCTTGCTGTGCCCTCTCTCTCACTCTCCTTTGCTCGCCCTTGCGCTCATTTATGGGGGAGTGTTCTTTTCGGATTTGTGATTACATTTACGGCTCGCTGTTAGACCGGGTCACGAGCATCCACCTTCTTGTCCCTGGAATTCATCGCGGCTTTGAGGAGGACGAAGAGGGCGAGAGCGGACCTCATTTCATTCGCATTTCACCGTCGAACGCGTGAGAGGTATACGACAGGGCTTGTGACCTGAGTATTGTCCAGACCCCTGCGTGCAGGGAAAGGGATAAGACAAAACTTCTGCCAGTTCTGACTTTAAGGAACTGGCGATGAGGAGCTGGAAGAGAAGCGGCGTTGTGCTCGTTCCGCTGTGCGTGGTTATATTGTGTGTTTGTTTGCCGTACTCGTCGGGGGATGAAGTCGTCACGAGTGATACTCCTGCGGCCACGACGACGCAGCGAACTACCATTGCGGATTCCTTACGGCGGTTCTTGAACAACGCTCTGACCGGGTCTTCATCGGCAAGGAGGAAAATAGTTGAATCCGGGATATCGTCCACTTGCAGCCTAGGGCTTATAAAGTTACTCAAAGCAATTCGGAACTTGGAGCCATGGGCACTAAGAAGTAAGTATGGATATTTTTGTTTTATCTTTTATTACGAAAACCCATGCCCGAGCCAAACTTACTCTCTCAAAGTTATTGTATTCCTTCTATTTGATCGCGCCAACGGTTTTTATGACCAATAGGTTGTGAAAGCCTCGATGAAGTTACGAAGCATTCCTTGATATAACTGAGTCGGCTAAAATATTGTTCTCTATGAAAAACAGTTATTCGGTGCAAAAGGCAATTTGTTGTACAATTGATTCCATTCGATACGTTTGCTTTGTGCAGGGTGAGGCACAATTGGCTAGCCCACGGTCTGATAGAAAAAGGTGTACTCTTATGCCCTGCACAACACGTCATACACCGCGAAATTTCAGTTTCACGTAGCGCGTACTGACGTCGACCTGACCCCCCCCCCCCCCCCCCCCCCTTTTATGAGGGGTTTGTCAACGGTGAGATACAACTAGGGCTCCGTGTTTTCGGATAAATCCGAAAAACTCCGAAAAACACCCGCCGGTAAAATTTTGGTCAATACGGATTTATCCGATACACTCCGAATGTTTGTGTGCCAATGCCACCCCCCCCCCCCCCCCCCCCCGCCCCTCGGCAAAAAAAAAAAAATGTAAAAGTCGTCTTTTTGTGTTTTTTTACAGTTTGATCAGCACGGAGTCATTGGTCCGGGGAAAATGGGACCATAATTACCTTTCAACTCTCCGACCGTTGTCAAAAGGGGTCTAGCCGCTTGTATCGCCGAGGGTGATTGAGTGCAAAAGGTCATTGTATATTCGGGTCATGACAAAATCCACTCTTTTGGTTTCCAGTTTGAGCCATGCGATTTGTGAGTTAGAGAACGTAGAAGATATGTTTTTGTAACAGTGAAATCTATGGACCATAGAGATTGTATTAAATAGAGAAAAGGGACAGTTGAAACTCTCTATTGCATCCTTAAGCATTCCACTTCGCGCGGCCGCGGGCTGATTGATGGAATAGGATGGGATGACTACGAGCTTCGTAGCGACTGCCCCCGGGAGTTTATTGATTTTAAGGTATCGAAGTTTATCGAAGCAACACTTGTGTGCGACTTTTGTCGTGGGACATATTAGTATTGCCAGTGGTAATGGCACCAACGCCAAATTAAACTGAAGAAATTTTAATCGATACAAGCGCGTTTTATTTCTTATCTGGCATACGTTTACATCCAGTTATTATTTACATATTTATTTTCAATAGGAAACGCTGCAAAATTAAACTTCGAATTACGGAGAATCGGGAATGAAATAAATATAAACTCCGATAAACTCCGAAACTTCGGCAAAAAATAATCTCCGAAAAACACCCTCCGAATTTGACAAAAAATAAACTCCGCAAACAGGGAGCCCTAGATAGAACTTATTAAGCAGCTAAAGCACGTATGAAAGACTGAAAGAAAACAATTACGTTTTACAGTAGGGCCAAGAAAATCCCGGTTAAATTTTTTCCAGCCGGTAACACGCACATTAGCAATTTCGTTACGTTACCAGCGTTCACTCGATTAACACCCCAAAATTTCTGCTCGTGAACGCAGGTACCATCGGATCGACGTCAATGTGCTCTACGTCGAGCTGAAGTTTTGGGGTGTCTTATATTGGACAAGGGGTGCAAGACTTTCCCTTTCTTTTTCGGAGAGTGCAACGCGACGGTGGCCGGATGTGTACACATCCCGCATAGCGCGCTCTGAGCCATAAAAATTGAGCGCCTTGAGAGTCGGAACTCCACACCTCGATTTTGATTTGTGCGTCATCATTTTGGTGACTACACTCTAAAAGAAAGGGTGTAGCCTTATAGGCTTTGTCACATATAATACACCCCAAAACTTCCCTTCGACGTACAGCGCACGCACGTCGAACTGAAGGCCTTTAATTTTGCGATGTACTTGATGACGGTGGGATATAACATATTAAAGAGTAAAGGGGGTTATCAAAGACTAGAAAACAAAACACTCAGGTTTGGCAGTAGGGCCAATAAACACTGATTACTTTTTTGTTGCATTGTCACACGTACATTAGCTATTATAATAAGCTGTACAACTCGGCTCTCAAGCCGCTCGTGAAAGTTAATACTGTCGGTTCAAGGTCAGTGGGCTGTACGTACAACTCAAGTTTCAGTGTGTAATATCTGTTACAGGGGGTGTAAAAACTACACCTTTTCTCTTAAAGAGTAATGCAGAGCGGGCGCAATTTTCGTTTATAACGGTTCGAATCGTTGCGGCACCACGGTACTCTGGCCATGTTCCGTAACTCTATCGCCAACTATTATAATATTTCCAGAGCACTGAAAACCTTTTTCTGCACCTTCAGATGCAGCTCGAGGTAGCTGGCAACAACGGTCACAGACACCCAGATGGCCCAAGCATTCTTATGTGGAGCGCAGCTGGTTTAGTGGTTTTTGCATACCGCATGCCTAATAAGCCATTTGAAGTGAGATCGACTACTAACCATAATTTGAGGGCACAAACTGTCCATACGTCTGGAGCCTCATATATTCATCTGAATCCCGGATTTGTGGCTTGTGCTCATGGAGCATAAAAACGAACTGCCATTTAATTTTTTCCATAAGGACTACAAATACACTTCTACTTTACCACAGATGTGCAGCTTATCATTTCTACTGTGCACGAATTTGCGGCGGTCTGTTCTAATCTCGCTCCCTATTACTTATCGCGGCAGGGGCGCACCATGCGGGAATTTGCCTGCTTCGTCAGGGGTTCTGTTCGGTTAGCATAAAAACCCTTTTCTCTCAACCAGGCGGCGAGAGCACTTTCGCAAGACGCAATCATGTAATGCTTGCGTCAACCATAAAGCGACACCGTAGCGTTCCATAATGCAATAACCACACCCGTTTACAACCGTCCACATCTGTCTACATGCGATAACAGAGCGCCAAATAGATCTAAACAAAATTCAAGTAAAAAAAGAAAGAAAAATGCAGCTCTCGTTTTCACTTTTTTTTTTTTTATCAAAATAATAAGTATGCTTATTTTGCAGGTTCGTTTTCTTTTGTAGTTTCCTTTCACTAGTCCGCCAACGTAACGCTGCCGGTTTTCGATTTCACTCGAGAAAAAGGCACTGCTCAATGTTGACAGCTCTAGGCATTTTTTGTGGTTCAAATTTTTTAGTAACAACTGGTCAACATTTGAGTCTCAGCATATCACCCATTTATAATTCTTATGAATTTTTAACTGGAGGTTACCTTCGCACCTGCATGTGCTGCGCAGGTACTGATATGAAGACACGAGGACTATGACCGGCCTATCTCTTTTGTAAATTGTATTTCTGGGTTATTTTTTGAAAGTTTCTGTTCTATTGCGACAGCTACTTCCTGTTTCTGCCTGAAACTTTCCCGACAATAAAGTGTGCACGAAGTCCTACGTAATGTGCGGCTTTGAGTCTGTTTTGCGTTAGCACACGATTCTGCTGTCAAACCAAAATCGACGATCGCGAAGCCATTCTTTCATTTTGTTCTCAGAACTAAGTTTGTTGCTTTAAACATTCAGTGTTCCTGAGCTGAGCCGCCTAATTACTGGTCACTCGGGACAATATGAACTTATTTTTTTTTATTTTGTCCCTCGTGTTTGGTGATTCAGAAATTAAGCATTTTAAATAGGCGCACAATTATAATGAGGCATGTTTCTGGGCCAAAGTTCTCATGGGATAAACGAAACCCTCGAGTAATTCTTTGGTTCCCATCATATCTTGCTGTAAAGAGCTTTCAAGAAAATTGCAAATTTAAAGGAACACGGTGTTTAAAAACAAACAACCATATTTTTAAAGATGTCACTAAAAAAATATATATATATTTTTTAACAGGCTGGTTTGGACGCGACTGTCAAGAAATATATTTCACGCGAAAGAAGAAAGAGCAATATTGACGGCGCGAGACGCTATTTAGTCGGTACTCACCTCCTTTCCACTTGTTTTCTCCCTCGGCCTTTCGGGCGCGGGGAGGAGAGGTGGATCGGCTTGGCCGTCACGGTGAGGTGCACAGAGTGCATGACCATCTCGTTGAGGTCGGAAGAGTGTATGACCATTCCGTGATGAAAAAGAATGCGCCCAGAGTTTGAAAGAAATCTCGCGCCGTCAATAGTCGTCTGAATTTTTTTTTTTTTTTCGCGCGCGCAAAATTTATTTTTTTGGCACGCGTGTCCCAATCAGTCTGTTAATTTTTGTTTTCTTTTCAGTGGCCCTTTAAGTGGCGGGGTAGGACATATAGTAGGTTAGAAATTCAACCCTGGCCGAACACAAAATAGGACTTGATACTTACGCCGTGAGACTCATTCGAGCTATTGTGGCACATTCTCATAATTTGGATTTGTCTTTTCGACAGTAAGCCTCCTCCGAATCGCTCCTAACCCAAATTGTGTCCCGCTCTATTAATATTGAAGTAAAACAATTTTTTTTATATTTTATTTGTGACGTACGTGAACTATTCAGGCACAAAAATATATCTTTGGGAGTTTATTTTTATTTAGCGTGTAAACAATTTAATTATTAAAATGTTTTGAAGTTAGACTTTTACAGGACATCGGTTAGAATTATTTAGCCAAACGTTAAGATATTGCTTTTTAAATTATTATGCCGCTTATTTATGCATTACCTGAAACATAATAAAACGATTGTAAAATTTTTTCTGCCCACCAACAACTCGTAAGCAACGCGGTATAGCACCCACAATCAGTTGACACGCATATATTGTGATCTCTAAAAGAACAAACTTGCACAAAATATATTTACGTTAGTAAAGGTCATTTAAAATGTGCTGAATTCACGTAAATCAACGACGAGTCGCGATTAAGGTCTGCACAAAGTACTTTGGCATTTCTGGAATTTGTACTGATAGGGACGCGAATGTTAATGGCTGTAAGGATTGTCAGATTTTCCATTCTACCGTAGATTAACATGTTTGAAAATTAAACATCCCAGCGAGACCTACTGTCGTAAGATTTTGATTGCTATAATTTTTTCCCTTGGCAGGCCCTTAACGCTTCATAAATACAGGTTAAAAACACCAAAAGAGGCGCACACAACGTTTCCCGCGCTTTGACATTGAATAACTGTTTTGTGTCCATTGCAGTGATCGATGCAAGCGGAAAGTTGCCGATAGGGCTTCTCCAGGGCACGACCACCGACATCGGAGCCTACGATGAATGCGTGGAAACGGTCGTACACGACGAGTATGGCAACGAGAAGGTCAGGACACAGTACTGCAACGCTCACATCAAGTTCGGCAACGACACGTCACTGAAGGATGTTGTGCTGCCGGCAATGGAAATGACACATCGATGGGTACGTCCAAATGTAGCCTGGGGATGGCACAGTGCATGATTCTGGTGATTCAAAGCGCAGACATTTAACTCTAACTTTCCGAACGATACTTCGGCGTGCAATATGCATTTCATGTGAGATCAGTATAGCCGCCTTTATATTTAGATGCTAATTTCCCAGTGTCCAAAATAATGTCTAATGGTATATTCGGCTGGTCACTTTCGAGCGCTTCAATCATCCGTGTCGGAGCTATCAGATCCCGGAGCGCCTCCGCATCGGAGCGAGAGAATCGGCGCGCCCCGACCAACGCTTCGCAATTTTTCAGAGCGGCAAGCCGAGCGAATAGAGGGTGGCATGCGCCACTAGGGGACGGCGCGAGCCGCCCTCTAGCGGAACTTTTGCTTCTCGGGTTCAAAGGGTTCAGCAGTATTCAGTCATCCATCCATCCGTAAATCCTTGAAAAATGACAACCGTCAACGCGGACGCTGATAAGGTCATCGCAAGCCAGCCGTGCCAAGCGGAAGTTCCTGCGAAGCTATCAAAAAAGACAACATTACAGCTTGAATACTCTCGTGCTTTTGTTCTTACCGCTTTTCCCGAGTAGGTTCGCGCTATAGAAACATAGGCCTTGACCTTGGGCACCGTACAAGGTGCGTCAAACAACTCGGCAAACTTCGCTTCGTAAACACGGCCCTCGTCGTCGTCCTCCGAGCTGCTGGTGTTGTCGCTGTCTGATAGCGTCGCCAGAAGCACTGACGGTGCCACCACTAACATTAAACGTCTTCGTTTCAACGACATATCATCTCAATTCGGGGAGCACATTACAACGGTGACGGCGTCGAGACTGACGGCTGTTTTTCGCAGCCCTCTTTCTGCGGAGTAGCTGCGTTCTCGCCGTCCGCTTCCGACACAAAAGCAAAATGGCAGAAGGGCTGGAGTCACGTGTCTGGTCGGCAGCCAGATCTCTCGCGCGCTCCCACTTCCAAGTCAGAGCGCCTCAAAGCGCTCCGATTCGGAGGACGGCGAGAGTCGGAGCTTCGAGAGCGCTCCGAAAGAACCTGGAATATACTTGGAGCGCCTGGCATCGACCCGCCGAATGCACACCGGCTTTTCAGGGCGCTCCAAGAGGCTGAAAAGTGACCAGTCGAATATACCATAAGTTTTTAAAAGAAAGAGAGGAAAACCGGGAAAACCTTCCAGGAAATAGTGAGCCCTACATTTGAAATGCCACTTTTTGATGCTATGAGCTATTGGCGGTTTGGGAGATCTCTCATGCAGAACTCATTCGTGCTTGCGAATAATAAGTGAACCTTTCATCATCCCTACTGCAACGAGTCCACGCAATTGAGCTTGGAACGCATAAGGGACGTTTGAGCAGGGGTTCATGTAAGAAGCGGTGCGTGTTCACGTCTGTGTGGCTCGCTAAGGAATATCTTAGTAAATATGTGTTCAATGTTTAATTGCTTTTACTTAAACAAGTTGCCTCGCATTAGCTAGAACCAATAATAGTGCTACCTTATTTAACTTAAACCTTGAAAGTATCGCTGTTAAAATTAGCGAAACGCGAGCAGCGCTCACTCCCTCCACTTGCCCTCAGAGCGAGCGGTTACGTGATATGAAGCCGATTATATACTGCCAGTGTTGACGCCCTGGTTTTGAGCAAAGAGAACATGCCTGTTTAGTTCGAATTGTTCAAGCTTTTTATTTATTCTTTTATAGGGGCCGTGAAGCTTTGGAGTCACTAAACAACTCGAGGCCTCACACTGCACATGCGCAGTGCGACGCCCCAAGCTGTTTGGGGGATCCATAGACTGAGGGACCCTTATTCTAAAGCTTTATAATGTAAGGATTCGGCTATTCCCGTCATTAAAGCGATTGAACACGGGATACTAGCCGATGATCACTTTAATTCTTGCAAGCTTCTATCGAGTGCTCATGCGGTGGACGTGCGCAATACATAAGCTGCATTTAACTAACATCCCCTTAAGCTAATCTGGGCGACCACGTGAACATTAGGACCTCTGTGACGGGAGTTCGCCAGAACTTTTGCGAGTATACTTTGGTGGTAGTAGTGCCAGTTAGATTACGTAAAGTAAGAACACCCCAAATTATTTTCGAGGCACTGCCCCAGATATGAAGTCAGAGGAATGCCTAATTTGACACAAGCATGGCATTTCAGGGCCCAAACTTGGGCCTAATACGGTTTTTGCTTCAATGCGTTAGATAGCGCCAGAGTATTATTCTCTATCGCTCTTCTGGCATTTCTCTGACTCGCCACTTACTTGTCTAAGTGCGGGACGTGTGACAAAGCTGCCACATATGAGCATAAGAGCCAGCAGTGAAACACCTTTCTGCCATTTGTTTGACAATTTAGCTCAAGTTTCGAAATGGAAACCAAACAACCAGATGTGAAGTCTAACCCTGGCTTCAGATCGTCTGGCGGGCTGGTTTCGAGCTTTAGTGCCTCAATACAAAAAACCTAACCCTGGGAGTTGTTTGGGGATTTAGGCCCAAAGATGCTAGATAACAGCCAGATACCGGCATTGAAGCCCAACTTTAACACTTGTTTGGCGAATCAAGGCGAAGATACACCACCGCATATTATGAAACGCGGCCTTAAAAGAAGTATTTCATTTAACGATGGGACGACTAAGCAGGAACCACAACCGACCTGCGCGGCCATGGTGAATTCAACGAGACTTACATTCTTACGGACTGATGCTTTGACGCTTGTTTCACAGGCAGAGGTCGGCCTTCGTTACCAGCGGGACAATAACATCGAAGGAATTCGTATTGGCATTTGCATGCTTACTGACTGCACCCAGGAAGACCTCAATCTCCTCGTTGCCGCATGTGAGTCTGCATAATCTCGCGTATTGCTTCTTTGTTTATTAGAGAACTTAAACACGTCTTCCTAAAGGAATGCCTTCACAGACAAGCGCGACTTTGCTTTCCAGTATGTGAGCGTTTTTACATCAGAAAGAAATGTCGTCACTAAGCGGCATCCGGCCTCATTAAAGACTCATTGGGCGCCAAAAATTCCAATGCTGGTTCAAAACGTGGCACGACGAATTGGCATGTGTGCGTACCATTCTCACATTTTTACCAAAGTTACATGATAGTGGTGAGTTTTAATTGAGAAATATATAGGCGTAGTCCCATTTCCGGGAAATGCGAGAACTACATACTTTGCAAGGACGAATACGAGTCTCCAAGCACAGCTAAGTGACTGGTGCGTGACCTTGAAGATCCGTCTGTTCCTCGAGTCGAACTAGGGACCTTTTCATTTCTAGTGGAACTCTTCTAACAACTGAGCTTACAAGGAGGTAAACGTCAGTAGAGCAAACGGCAGACATCGACGAAAACGATGGAGTTAGGTAGAAACAGGCTCGTGGCGCCATTACCCGATAAACGCAGCAAGCAGACAAACAGGTCGCCTGCTTTCGGTTGCATCGTCCGCTCGCGGCGCCCATCAGGAGATGGCGCCACAAGAACAATTCTAGCCAACTGAGTCGCCTGCGTGGAAGTTTGTTATAATTCATGGCAAGTTTGTTAATATCATTTTTCAAAGGAAGGGTTGGAATTTGACGGATTAAAATATACCACTGAAATATACCGTGGAATAATGTATGAAAATGCCACTTGCAGATGACGATATTTAATTTAATTTATGCCACCTTAAGGGCCTGTTTAGGGCATTACATGCATACAATCATTCATATGATACAATACAATTACATCCAAAAATGCATTCACGATAAATCAGTAATTTGTCAAGAGTAACAAATATTAATAGCATGAAAAATGTGATTGAAGAGATGACATCAATTCTTCTGGTGCGACGGTGGTGACGATGTAGGATGGAAGGGTGTTCCAGTCATTGATGGCTTTTGGAAGGAAATATCGGTGAAGGCTTTAGTTGAGCCAGAAATGCGTTTGATGGAACGGGCATTGTTTAGGCGAGACGATGTTCGGTCGGGAGGTGATAATAAGGTTGTCTTAAGATCGGGACAATAATAAGAGATATTATGAAGAAGGCGGAGCTGCGAAACCTTTCTACGAAGCGGAAGGAGGGAAAGGGTTGGTTGAATTTTTAAGATGGAACTATTGATGGAAAGGTCGTACGTGAATAGCCATGTTTGGAATCGCTTCTTGATGATTGATGAGGTAGACCTGAATAGCGTTCCAGATGAAGGCAGCATATTCCAATTTTGGTCTTATGAATTTGTCCGATGCCAGCTTGCGGATAGGTGGCAGTGAATATCTAATATTTCGTCGTAAAAGTCAAGTTTTCTGGAACTATCGGCAGAGATTGCTTCGATGTGGTTATTCCCGGAAAGGTCTGATATTAGTCTTACGCCCAGATAGTCATACAAAGGAACGGTACCAATCAAATCAGAATCCAGGTAGTACTGCTAGGATAGGATGGACCTTTTTCTAGAAAACGGGATTAGCTAACATTTAGGTATATTTAATGGTATCAGCCACTCTTTGCACCATTTGTTAATCTTTGTTAAGTCCTCCTAAACTTGGATGTTATCAAGCACACATTTTACCTTGTTATAGACGACGCAGTCATCTGCAAAGAGGCGTATATTAGAGGAAATGACTGCAGGAAGGTTGTTTATTATTATTAAGAAAGTCCTGGTCCCAGAACGGACCCCTGAGGAACACCAGTCGCGATACTCGATAAGGCAGATTCGTGATTATTAGTAACCATGTACTGAACGCGGAAAGAAAGAGTCACGCATCCATGAAAAAAAAAAAAAAAAACATTCTGTAAAGACGAAGCAATTCAAGTTTAGAGAGTATTCAGTTATGAGAAACACGATCAAATATATTAGAAGGAAAAAAAACGGCGCGCGTCTGAGCACGACACTCAAAGTTAGTGCGTAAGTCTTTAATGAAGTCACAGAGCTGTATATCAGAGGAGAGTTACTTTCTAAATTCATGTTGCTTATTAAAGAAAAATCGATTTGTTGTAAGGTGAGTCATGATATGAGAGTAGTATTAAAGAAGTTTAAATGAGATGGAAGTTAATGATATAGAGTTGGAGACAAATGAGAGACTTTCATGCTTGAAGACTCAGATGGCCTTTCCAACCTTCCAGCCAGAAGGCAAGCAGCTCTCAGAGAGGGTCTGAATAAATACTATTTCAAGATCTCACTAAAAATTATTCTAATATTTTTTTAGAATTTCGAATGAAGTTTTCGGGTCCAGCGGACAACGATAGCTTCAGCTTAGAAATAAGATTTATGAATACCGGGTGCGTTTATACTGATGGGAGGCATGGGTTCGTAAGGCTGCTCGGAGAGAGTGGGAACAGTGTCCAAGCGCTCGTTTGTGAAATGGAAGAAAAGTTTCGTTAAAACTGCAGAGCATTCGGTTTCTGACAAGGAATCGCCATTGTCGCGGCTTAGTTGGATGGCAGAGTTATTGCTTTTCGGTGATACCAGGTCCCAGAACTTCCTCGTGTTATTCTTTAGGATGGACAGTAAGTCATGAAAAAAAAAATATTTCTAGCCAATTTAAAGTTTTTTAGTAGTTTTTAAGTGTAACATTAGAAGCGTCCCAAGCTTAAGAGGTGTTAACACTTTTAGGTTTTGCAAAAAGTGTTGTTTTCTTGTTACGCAAAGAGAGCATCGTTTTGGTGAACCACGAATTACTTTAATCGATGCGTACACAGGCTGTCGGAAGAAACACATTTAAAACATCGTTCATTTAAGTTTTAAATAATACCAAGTTTTCCTCTGTTAATCCGAGTTGAACATTTACACTATAATGGTCAAAAATGATTGTCAACTCATGCGGTATTGATCTATAATAAGCCTTATTATAATTATGAATGATCTTGGAAATGAAATATTTCACGAGAATGTTGAGTGACAAGTCGCCTCTGATCACTACGGCTGTCGCAGTATTGAATGGACTTGAAAAGGTCCGGTGACGTAGTTAGTATTAGGTCAAGGATGCTACTCCAACGAGTCGGTTGATTAACTGGCTGCGTAAAATTAAATTTGAGACACGTGTCTAGAAACTGTGCAGAAGTAGCTGAGCCTTCGGTTGATAGATTCTGCCAGTTGATTAGAGAAAATTTAAAATCGCCAAATAGTAACATGTCAGCTGTAGGAAAACGACTTTGTATACCAGCTAGGAGAGATGACAGATCTGTATAAAATGAGAAAAGTAGAATTTGGGGGCCTATAACTCCCACCTATTACAACCATATTTGATGCCTACAATCATATATGCAAATAAGTGCAAAGTCATGCTTCGCTAAGCAGGTATCAAAAAAAGATATATAACTTTTTACTGCAATGAGCACACCACCACCCCCCCTGGCTTTGTCGGTTATGCTGAAAAACTTTGTTATAAATTGTTCGGAAAAAGCTCATTATCTTCAATACCAAGTTTCAACAAAGTTTTAGGTGCGATGCTCCTTAGGGTCTAGCCTTGTCCGGCGTCCGTGCTCACATCGATTGCACTGCCTCCGGAATCGATCCACTTAAAAAAAGAATCAAACGTACGCCCGCACGGGTGTTCGAACTCAGCGCTTGCTTACGAGGCAGACGTCTTAACCACTACGCTACACTCCAACGTTGCATGTAGCCGCTCAACGTTTACACAGAAGAGGGCGCTGCGGTCAAACGCGTATATAATCGCGTTCAACTTCGCATGCATTGGCTCAACGTTTATAGACGAGAGGGCGCTGCGGTCAAATGCTCACCCGCGTATATAACCGCGATCCATACCACACATTCTCTTTCTGACACGGACCGTTGACGTAAGCGGTGGAGGTGCGCTCCCATGGCTTCTAGCGGATCCAAGGTGATCCGCTAGAAGAACCACTGGCTCTGTATTTCACCGACCATAAAGCAGTAATAATGAAGTCGAAACGCAACCCGGAAGTCAGCACTACATATGAGCAATACAAAAAAATCGGCACCATCAGCACTACCTATGAACAATAAAATCAGTATTATTCGCACCATCAGAGCTTCGCCCCAATCAACATCATTCACCACGAGGAAATGCGTCCATTTTTATTAGGATGACTATGTCTGATGAACTGTCCTCTAGTAGGTTATAAAACACGTCACGTTATGGCATGAAGCTGCAAATACTAGTGAAATGAACGGAAATACTTTGACCTTTATCGTGCACATTAGTAGCTTGAATGCATAACTGTATTATTTCATTTGTATTACGCGAACTTGGCCATGACGCCTCAAATACAGCTTAAGACATCGGATCAAACACGCAGCGTTTGTTGCCACCATGAAGTTTGTTGAAACAAACCTTAAATGGTACGTTTATGCTCTTTCCGTACTCGAAACGTTTGCTGCGTGCAAGTCGTACAGACGCAGGAAAATCCTTGTGTACGGTATCTTTCAGTTTGAAACCGGAGTGGTATCTTTAGTTTGAAACTGGAGGTAACATTTTTTCTCTGTTTTTAAAACAAGCAAAATTTACGATGCTCGGCCTAGTTTTCTCAGGCTAGAGCTTCCCTATGCGGTACGATCTTTCCAGATTAGAGGGGACAAGCTGTACTCCTAACTTTTGCGCACAGAACTTGATAACTTTTTATTCTGATTGTCCTCATCTTTCGGTGCGGTTATCTAAGCAGCCGAAGAATAGAAGATTACACCTCCTAAGCCTATTTTCATTGTTATCGCACTGTCTACGAATATTCGCAATAGGCATATTTTGGTCGTGCGGGATCACAGCTGTAGTGTTCGCCTGGAACAAGATCGTTTCCACAACACTTATCCTGGAAACCAACTGTTGAGCCGATGTGAAAGTAGCCTTTTGATTGTATTCTAAGGACACCACTTTTTCTAGCACGTCTGACTGCGCAGCCTCGATTCATTTAACATCGGCAAGGATGAATGCGTTTTGTTCACTCTCGGTTAGAGGCTGCGGGTTCATTTCCACGTATCGAGGGAATAACGAAATGAGCCGGTAGACGAGAAAAACAAGAGTTATGCAAACAGTGATTGCACAGCCACTTCCGGAAACATATGTCGTAGGGACACGACATCGTAATAAAAGACAATAGACTCCTTTCGAAATATCGCCCTCTGTCGGCACATGTGGAATACCGGCACAACGGCGGACCAAAACCTCAACGTCACGGCACACTGGAGAAAAACGCACCCACAGAAAAGTGGATGAGCGCTGTGACGTTGCACTTTCGACGCTGTTTGATTGGATCGTTTGCTTATAGTGTTGGCCGCACTCTTTGTCTTATGGAATGACCCGCGCGTTACTCGATGCAGTTGTTCACTCATTGTCCAGTGGTTCCGACCTTTTAATATTCGGCACGTGACCTTCGAAAGGGGGCCATTCACTGCTTTGGTAACAATTCGCATTTGGAAGGTAACTAACTCGAAGAAAGAAGAGCGGTTTCATCGCTGATTGGTCTAGAGACGCCGCGCTTTTGTAGCCATCCTTCAGAACAAGAACCATGTGCTGTTTGTGATGTCCCGAAGCTTCTGGCATTTTGTAGAGGCAGCCCTGGTATTTCAGACATCCCATACTAAGAGCTGGCCATGGGGCAACAGTTAGGTGTTATTCGCTGTTAGTGTTTCGCAAGAAAAACCGCACCTACTCCCATCATCCCAAACTCATAATACCCAAATATATTTTCAAAGTGGCCGGGATTCGCAAGGAAATCTTAACCTCCCTTGCAATAAAAAATGCGTACATGCCTAAAACAGGGGTTGGCCTTTTTAAAAGACGAACCGTTATATCAATATCAGTGCTTAGCGTTCTTGGTGGTGTTTTTTTTTTTGTGCTGTCGAGCAATCACATTTTGCTAGCCGTTATTATGGCACAATTTTGAACATCAAAGTCACCTAGGTCAGTATCGTTTACACCTAAGAATCGTTTAATTTCTTTTTACCACATGTTTAGCTTAAGGCCAAATAAAAAACAAAAACAGCTTAAGGTTCTGTTTACAGGTTTTCACTTCAAAATATGGCTGCACGTCAAGTGCTATGCGACAGTTACAGAAGCTGTTTATTTAAAGAGGGTAGAAATTATTAAATATACTAGTACTAATAATAATAATAAGAAGAAGAAGACTATTGATAATATTATTAACAATAATACTTATAATAATTTATTACAAAATAGTTTGTATATGATGACTTTAATTGTGTTTAAGGGTATAAGATGTGCGAATATCAAAATATCTTTTCATTCAAATTCGGGATGTCCCGCAGATAATGGGGACAACACTTTCGCATGGAGCTTCTTTCCGGCTGAGTTTACTGCAAGCAGGCACATTGAAACTAAAGGATATAATATATTCATATATTGTTAACAAAAAGCACGAATTTCGAGTCTGTCCTGTTTTGTGAAATGCCTTGAGGAATCTATATTGACCATTAACCTCTTGACAAATAAGCCGATACGATAAATGTGATAACGAATTGCAAAGTAAGAATGTGCTGGATGTGTCGTAAAGCCATCAAAGTTTGACTGGCCCAATGCTACCTCAGATCAGTTTCTTAATTACTTCGAATTATATTTTCAGTAACTGTTACAGAGAACGTATTCTCGGAACAAAATTAATTCTAGATCTTAGATGTGTTTTTTCAATATATGTAATATTTCATTTAAAAAATGCTGAGAACGTTAAAACCGAATTAGGAATAGAACCTACTTAAATTGTTAATGCTTTTCTTTTTTTTTTAGAAAAGAAAATTGGCAGTCGGAAAAGTTATACCTCGAGCAGATATCCTAAAGAAGTATTGCTAAAGCCTGTACAGTCGGCATTAAAATAAAGTGGTTCTTCATAACGCCGGATCGTTGCAGCGAAAATCGTACGTGTGGCATCGCTGTCGCAATAAACGACAGAGAGCAAGGCTGGAACGGACTGCCGGCCGCGATTTCATGCATGAGGGAGGTTAGTCGAAATTATAAATTGCGCATCTAGGGTAAACGTGACGGCTCCTATTGCGTTGCAGGCTCTTCGATTTTAATTTATGCATCATAACGCATAAAATTGAAAGATAAAACAGAGAGGACAAGCACAGGACAACCACAGGACAACCACCAGAGGACAACCACTTGTCCTCTGTGTTTTATTCTTTCAATTTTATATATTCATGGTCAACGCGCTCGCCTTCACCAATCATAACGCCATTCATGTTTTTAGAGCGCAGCTCTTAGGCGCCCGTTTCCGTCTTGAGCGGCGTCGCCGTAGCCGTCGGCGAAACCGTAAGGTCACGTGACCCCGTGAGGTCACGTGACTCGGGTGACGTCACGTGACCCCGGTGACGTCGCGTGAACCCCGTGAGGTCACATGACCCCCGTGAGGTCACGTGACTGCCATGGGGTGACGTGACTCCCGTGAGGTCACGTGACCCCGGTGACAACACGTGACCCCCGTGAGGTCATGAGGGCCACGTGACCTCGCGATTCCGCCGACGGTGACGGTGACGCCGACGCCGCTCGGAGGGAGGAGTAGCAGGCAGAATGAGGAGATGATGAGGAGGGAAGACGGAAGAGGAGTATACGGCTCCCCTCAGTACCCTTCCCTTTTCCTCCTCAAGAGCTGCGCTCTAATTCGGTGCTGCAAAAATTTTGCAAACGGCTTTAATTTTTTTTTTTTTGGATCAGTTGTCGTTGGCTAGATGTGCGCCGTTTCATTACTTCCAACACCCCCCGTGCATGAAGTTGCAGCAGTCCCTTCCAGCCTCGCTCTCAACGGCATATGGAGACAGGGGCTCATCATGCGGCATTTTGCAACTCGGGCCGTCGTTTCGTCGAGCCAGCTCAATTTGATGCCGAGTGTATAATGTAATGAATTTGTAAGCGAAGCATAAGTATTATTCGCTCTACGGCTGTCGCTTCACTTTCTTATTGCGGCATTTACATTCACAGTCGTGAAAGGGAAGGCAGATATAACCATAAAGAACTGCATCACGGACCAACTACCTCCAATGGACGGCACGCAGGCGGGAATCACGTAAGGCGATTTCAAAATATTTGGACAACATTGCGAGTTGCGAGCTGTAGATTCCACGATAAAGCAAATATATGCGTAAAACAAAAGTTTTGGTTAATTAACCTTTTTTATAAGATAGTTACCGAAATCCAAAGAAAGTCAAAATATCGCCACAATTTATTTTAAAATACGTACATTGGTTATCTGAAGGTTAAGTTTGTAAAGCGAGATACGCAATACTAAAAATTCGGTTATCTTATTAATTTATTGATTGATTTATTTAGAAATACTACCAGTTTCCATCGGAAACTTTAGTAGGGTGGTTACAAGGTAAAGTACAATGTACATAGTTTATGGTGCAAAAAAAAAAAAAAAAGACAGTGAGGAGGATGGGGCTACTCAGTGGAGACACAGGAGGATCTTAATACTATCTAATACACTTGTAAATGGAAATATAATATTAGACCAGTAGAATAGGATGCATCGATGGGAACAAGCAAAATACACATCATATGAGGTGATTGCCCGGAGCAGTTGAGAATCATTCTATGGATGTGGAGTGAACAATGGCGTCAGGTATGCCATTCCAGTCAGACACGCGGAAAGAATGAGGATTTTAAGAAGTTGTTGTTACTCTTATACTTCTGCTTCCTCCGCACTTCGAGTGCGGAGGAAGCAGAAGCGTCTTAACCTTTTTTGTAACATAATGAATAACCTGGTTCTTGTGGATAAGCAACAGTATATTAATGAGAGCATGTCTTGCATAACCCGCAAGAAAGCATGCTCGGTATGTGGAAGAGCGGAAGTTTTCCAAGGACTGTTTTAGGTATTCGCTCTTTTTGGCAAACAGCGCGAGAATGGAACAAGCTACCGGCACATGTCGTTACCGCTGAAACTCGAGAAGAGTTTAGCTTCCTTGTTTCAGGGATTTCTGACAGCAGTACCTCGAGTTGTCATTTCATCGTTGAGCTGGATACGTGTTATTAATCTGTGCATTTTAAGCGCCTGTATTTTTTGTGTTGTTTGTGCTGTGCAAATCCACTCGTATCTTGGTTCTGTGTAGGAACGACAGTATTTTAAATAAATAAATAAAATAAATAAATATTTTGTGAGTAGCCCTCCATGATTCCTTCTCCTAACTCTGGAAATGTGCGAAATAACATATTTTCTTTTGTCTATAAGGGTTTGGTCATTTAATATTTGAAATAGAAACCTTAGTCTTGAGATTTTGGCACTTTTCTCGAGTGATGCTAGATTTGCTCGCTAATTTATTTCCAGAAAATTATTTTTGTAATAGTCACTAGTTTCTCTGCAGGTTAAAAAGTGTTAATAAAAACATGTTAACAGACGACAAAAACTAAGGCCACGAACCCACCAGAAACCTTTAAGGTGTTCGCCAACTCTTCCTTATTCATGCATTTTGCGTTGCCTATTCGTTAAGATTTATTTACACATGAACCCGGATAACAACTAGTCCATCACAGTTTTTCCACGAGAAATGAGCTATATAATTGGTTGGCCTTGTAACGTAGACTTAAAATGTATCTTGTTATTATGCTGTGCTGCAATGTAAGTAGGTTATAAAAGACATTTATTTTAATCATTTACAAGGTTATTGTTAGTTATATAATTTGTTTTGCTCACCGGCTGATTTAAGTGGGGTCTGATTCCAATCCAAACATGGAATTTATTTTGGAAGCATCTTGCAATTTCCCCGAAATTTTATGTAACTCTTATTTTTCCCAGTAAGTGTCCAGCGTAATCCATTATTTTATTTCAATATTTAACCATTTTTAAATAGCGCACAAACGAAACAGCACCTGTTAAAGCAGCATGCAAGAAAAGATACCATGCAAGAAATTTGTGTCTTAACAGTGGAGAGTCAAGACGACAAACCGGGCCACAACGTGCATAGCTATGGGCTACGAATCAGCACGGCGCCGCAAGAGAGCGACAAAGTTACTCTTTGCCTTAACGAAAGAGCCATGCATCTGAAAAGTAACTATTATGCAAGTTTTCAATGCAGTTTTGAGAGTAGTATTTTCTTCGAAATGTGTACCTGATAAGCAACGGTGATCTTCACATCGCGAATATAATACTCGGCTCGCTAGTGAAGCCCTAAGCTACACAATAAAACCTAAATTTAGAAACATTACTGAACGTTAGGAATGTTTTTAGTAGCATAAATACTAAGTTGTGGATTATGTCAAGTAAACGATAATTGTGTGATTAACTGTGATAGCGGTCTGACTTTTGGATTCGATAAGAAACGACTAAAAAGTTGCAGGTGTCTACCATTTTTGAGTGGTTTATTTAACTTTGATAATAAAAAAAAATCTAACCTGACGAACTGCCTTACCTTTGAAAACAATGGAAGTCTTTAAACTTGTTCCAAGAGTTTCAACATCGACACTTCACTTGATTTCTTTAGCATCCTTTCATGTCATGTGAACCTTGTGACAATTGATATAATATGCACGTTTCTAGACGGTAACTAAGTGATTATTAGAACAGAGAAAGGATGTTTGATCACACACATGCTCAACGCAAAAAAGACGTAACATTATCAAAATATGGAATTATGGTATAAGATATAAAACGGTCTTTGTACGTGTTCTCGAAGTTTGTACGCCTTTCTGCCGTGCAGTCTTGTCGATTGTTTGCGTCATGGGCTTTTTCGACATTTTCTGTTTTTTTGCTGCATGTCGAAATTATTCAACGTGTAATATATAAGCATATTAAAATATATAAATTTGACGACGGAAGCCGCATTCTATAGCGTGTTCTACTTTTTTTCGTATTTTATGCTTATACTTACCTCATTTACGTGTAAATATCGCAATACATTCATCTGCTTGGTATGTCTTGATGCCTTCTCGAGCAGGTGAGCTCATTTGTGAAATTTCGGCTTCTCATTTCAGTGCATTCCTCGCTGTTTTAGGCACGGCGCTGTTGTTCGGCACTATCATTGACATTCTCCTGTCGAGGCGAAAGGATTCACCTCGAAATAAAAGTAAGTTAATAATCTTTATTTTATTTTTGTTGGGTGTCCAAAAACAGCACAAGGCCTAAATAGTGGTACACCGCTCGTCATCAAGGATAAATGCAGGCAACAAAACAAGGTCGTGAATATGTACAAATAATTGACTCAAGCCTATGTCGAAAAACAATCAGGTCGCTAAAGATATCTACAGCTGATTGATCCAGTTTGTTAAATTCAAGTTGCATTCTTGTTAGTGGTGACGCGACATTCAAAGCAGAGCAGCTCAAGAAATATATGCTTACACTCTTTATTGCTTTTATTTTATATCTATAGTACGTTTGGCCGGTTGGTGATTTAATTAATAACAAATATCCTATAGCGCAGTGGAAACAAAGAAACCTTTAAGACAGTGTGTTATCTTGTTCTTACAGAGGCTAATAAAATAATACAGACCCACTGATTTGATATTTTAATTTCCCCCCATATTTACCTGAGTGGTCTCAATAACTTCATAAGACGAATTCATCGACAACTCAACAAATACAAAGTGTCTTTAAAAAAAGCAAGTCATGGGAGTTTTTTTAATCTCTTTCAGCCAAATACAGAAACGGAAACTAAGCTGATTTCGCCTGAAAGCTGGAGTATATATAGGAGCCCATTGTTTCAAAAAGGTTTTATTTTTCAAATCGGTCATATGACGCTAGAACAAACAATGTAAAGGTGACCGCGGTGCACGGCTCAAGGCTAGTTTGATAACCACACATTCCTGTCAGTATTGCTTCACATAGATTTGGGTCATCCCTCCCCCTCCTCAAAAAAAAAAAGAAAAGAAAAATTTTACGACTATTATAGTTAACCGGTTTGTTACATAGCCATAAAAACGAACGAAAAATGCAAACACTACTACATGTGTTGGTTACTTAAGAGTAAAACAAGTTCTAAGTTGGTGGGCATATATCACATCTCAATGACTCAGACCTTGAGTCGTACTCAAATAGTTAATTGTTACGCCATGAATATATTAATTTTCTTCTTGCGAATCAAAGTGCAGTATAAAAGTCGGATTAAAAACGCTTATGAAGCACGTTTTCCTTACTGAAATCTCTGAAACCTTCAGAATCCCAAGGCATGGCGCGACCTGAGCATTTTATAACCGCTCCGCAACCAATGAACCGTGGTATTATCCAAGAGGGTAGCTAAACAACGAATCGCAAAGCAAAAACCGTGACAAATTTACGCCACGCCGTGCGTTTCTCAAGGTGTTAGCTACTATAATCTCTCGATGGATTCTAAATCCGGACTTTTAGTGCTTCTCTGAGCTTTTGATTAATCAGATAATTGCTGGAAAACGAATCAATGGTTTGATGTGAAGAGCTCACCCATGTGGTACAAAGTGGGCTCCAAAAGGGAGGCCGACAGGGGTCCCATGTGGGCAGCCTTTGTGGGTCCCACGTCGGTTTCGCAACTAGAGCCCTAGTCGCCCCCCTCGGGGTGCCCACCGGGCTTCCCTCGCAGGACCTACAGCGGGCCTACTTGGGCAGCCCACATGGACTCCTCTCAAAGGACACACTACTTGGGCAGCCCACCTACTCTACTGTCGAGGTGGGCTGTACCTGGGCAGCCCATACGGGCCGCCTCGTAAGGCCGACAGGGGGCCTACTTGGGCAGCCTCCAACCCCCACGTGGGACCCATTGGTGGCCTACTTAGGCAGCCAACGAGAGCTTACCACAGGGAACCCGCAGAAGGCCTACGTGGGCACCCCTCGTGGGACCCACAGTAGGCCTACGTGGGCAGCCCAGGTGAGGTCACCCCGGGGATCTAGTTTCGTTCGTGGTCATTTAATATTTACATTATGGTTTGGGTATTGCAGTGCATAGCAAATTGAGCATGCCTAAAGTTTTTCGTGGACTTACTTGAAATATTACCATTTTGATAAATCAATAAAACGTTTTGAGCTAGGCTGCAAAAAGTTGGTTATCTCAAGTGCTCTAAATGAAACAAAAAAAAAGTCCGTGATTTCTATAAAAAAAAACCCGGTTGGACAGTCTTCGGAATACATAGCCAGCTTGAGCCAATTACGGACACCGAATTTTAGAACAAATGCGATATCCTGACGACAAACTCGTTTCGAAGTCACCCTCAAATTCAATACTCTGCGGAAAAAAATTCATCCTACGTGAAACGGCCTTCTAGAAAAACAAGCTGAGTAGTAAGTTAGTAATAAAGTTTAGGAAGCCTAAATTTTCTCGCTCACAATTAGCAGAACACTCCTTCTTGATTCGGTATCAAATTACGCAGATCTGTTATCTGGAATTTCCAGAACGCGCAGTAAATATTCCTCATAGTTGGAGAAAGCGCCGTTTCGGGAGTTGCACAGGTAGTCCAAGTGGGCATGCCAACGCTTTGCCGCCATGGAGCCGACACCGTTGTGAACGTGGCTCCCGAGGAGCAGAGGTGGGACCCAGGGAGTTTTACATGGGCAGCCCAAGTCGGGCATGGCCACGCTTTGCCACTGTGGAGCCGGCATCATCGTTAACTTGGCCAACGCGTAGCCGAGCTGGGACTCACGGGGGTTTAGTTGAGCAACCCTAGTTGGGCATTCCCACGCTTTTCCGCCGTAAGGCCCACAGCGTTGATAAAATTGGTCCCAGCAGAGCCGAGTTGTTACCCACAGGGGTTTCACATGGGCATCCCAAGTTGGGCACGCCCACGCTTTGCAAACGTGGAGCCCACACCATTGGTAACCTGCCCCCGCAGAGCCGAGGTGAGACCCAAGGAAGTTCTACATGGGCAGTCCGAGTCGGGCTTGACCACACCTTTCCGGAATGGAGCATTCATCTTTGTAAACTTGGGCCATGCAATGCCGAGATGGGACACGGGCGTTGTAGATGGATGGCCTTCTCAACTTTGGCATGCCCACACTTCGCCGCAATGAAGCCTCCTCCGCATAACCTTGGCCCCCACAGAGCCGGGGTGATAGCCTTGGTCTTTTAGATTGGCGACCCAACTCGGGCACGCCCGTGTTAAGCCGCCGTGGAGCCCACATCATTTCCTTTGGCCCCCGAAGAGCCAAGCTGCGGCTCACGGGGTTTTTATACGGCCTGCCCAAGTTGGGCATGCCCACGCTTTGCCGCCATTTAGCCCCCCCCCCCCTATTGAAAATTCTCATTTATATGAGAAATTTCTGAGTCCAATAAACACATATGAATCATACAATATATATAAGAACATATAAGAACCGTATAAGAACCATATAAGAGCTATATATGAACTATATAAGATATATGAGAACATACAAGCACCATATAAGAAACTAGTGGGAAGTTTCGTATAAGTTTCTTATGGGGTTCTTATATATCATATATAATTCTTATATAGTTTTCATATACTTCTTATATGGTTCTTATATGTTCTTATATATCTTGTATGATTCATATGTGTTTATTGGACACAAGAAATTTCTCATACAAATGATTTTTTTTTACTAGGGGGCCATCTCCGTAAACTTGGCCTCCGCAGAACGGAGGTAGGACCCCCGGCGGTTTCAGATGGGCAGCCCAACTCCAGTACGCCCGCCGTTAGCCGCCGTGGAGCCCACATAATTTCCTTTGGCAGCCGTAGAAGTCCTACTCAGGCCCGCCCACGCTTCACTGCCATTTAGTCCACATCATTGCCTTTGGCCCCATATAGACTTTTAGATGTGCAGCCCAAGTCGGGCATGCACACGCTTCACCTCAGGTGAGCCCACATCATCGCAACTTTTCCCCCGCGCGGCCGAGGTGGGACCCACGGGGGTTTTGCATGGGCAAATTAAGTCGGGCGTGCCCACACTTTGCCTCTATCTTGGTTAACTCTGCCCCCGCATTGCCGACATGGGACTCACGGAGGTATTGCATGCGTAGCCCAAGTTGGGCATGCCCATACTTTGCCCTCCCCTGAAGCCCATATCTGTGCTACCTCTTTCCCCGCATAGCCAAAGTGGGACCCACGGAAGTATTGCACGGGCAGCACAAATTGGGTATGCCCTCGCGTGGCAGAGGTGGGACCCACGGGGGTTTTGCATGGGCAATTTACGTCGGGCGTGCCCACACTTTGCCTCTATCTTGGTTAACTCTGCCCCCGCATTGCCGAGATGGGACTCACGAAGGTATTGCATGGGTAGCCCAAGTTGGGCATGCCCATACTTTGCCCTCCCCTGAAGCCCATCTCTGCGCTACCTCTTTCCCCGCATAGCCAAAGTGGGACCCACGGAAGTATTGCACGGGCAGCACAAATTGGGTATGCCCTCGCGTGGCAGAGGTGGGACCCACGGGGGTTTTGCATGGGCAATTTACGTCGGGCGTGCCCACACTTTGCCCCTATTTTGGTTAACTCTGCCCCCGCATTGCCGAGATGGGACTCACGGAAATATTGCATGGGTAGACCAAGTTGGGCATGCCCATACTTTGCCCTCCCTTGAAGCCCATATGTGCGCTACCTCTTTCCCCGCATAGCCTAAGTGGGACCCACGGAAGTATTGCACGGGCAGCACAAATTGGGTATGCCCTCGCGTGGCAGAGGTGGGACCCACGGGGGTTTTGCATGGGCAATTTACGTCGGGCGTGCCCACACTTTGCCCCTATTTTGGTTAACTCTGCCCCCGCATTGCCGAGATGGGACTCACGGTTGTATTGCATGGGTAGCCCAAGTTGGGCATGCCCATACTTTGCCCTCCCCTGAAGCCCATATCTGCGCTACCTCTTTCCCCGCATAGCCAAAGTGGGACCCACGGAAGTATTGCACGGGCAGCACAAATTGGGTATGCCCTCGCGTGGCAGAGGTGGGACCCACGGGGGTTTTGCATGGGCAATTTACGTCGGGCGTGCCCACACTTTGCTCCTATCTTGGTTAACTCTGCCCCCGCATTGCCGAGATGGGACTCACGGAGGCATTGCATGGGTAGCCCAAGTTAGGCATGCCCATACTTTGCCCTCCCCTGAAGCCCATATCTGCGCTACCTCTTTCCCCGCATAGCCAAAGTGGGACCCACGGAAGTATTGCACGGGCAGCACAAATCGGGTATGCCCTCGCGTGGCAGAGGTGGGACCCACGGGTCTATACACGAACTCATCTCCGTTACGTCACGGCGCGGTGGTGGCGCGTCGGACGCACTTCTGGTCCGGGGCTGTGGGCGGAAGTGCCCATCTGAGACGTGTATTCCTGCGTTGTTTTGAAAGGAACCAGACCAAAACCCGCCTTCTTGTCAAAATGCTGCGATTGGGGCTGTACCAAAAGGGTCGAGAAAGGTTTGAAGGTCAGTTTTCATGCACTCGGTTCGTCCGAGAACGTGGATATGTGCCGTGAAAAGGGAAAACCAGACGCCGTCGGACCACGATTGCTTGGGCGGGAAGCATTTTGGGTTGAATTCACGGATACTTCTAGCCATCAGATTTATTTGTTTTGTTCCAAAATGAACGCCGGAAAACCGTCAAGTTGTACGGACCACCTGCGGACTACGTTCACTGCGTCTTCAAGTTCAAACGGTCGCCTGACCGTTTGAAGTGTCGTCTGCTCTTTCAAACGTTTCTGCTTGTCGTCTGCACTTTTAGAGGACACCGGCCCGTAGTCCAAACGTGGGCCCGGTACTTGCGATAAGAAGTAAGTGCAGGCCTCAAAAGACTTAAGTTTGAAGGTTGGTAAGCATTCTCGACGTAAACACTAGATGCAAGGAGACGTTGATCATTGGTACCAGTGGCCATCACCGACTTGTTATGCCTGATTCACTTGGTTAGATTCTGCTTGCGATTTTCAGTATCGACGTCGACCATCTCAGCTACGGTTCACGCATTTGCAGTCCGAGCGACGTCGCTACTAAAAATTGCGAGCGAAATCTCATCATGTGAATCAGGCTTTAGCGTACAGTCGGCACGGAATGAAACGCGAACATGAAGCGCATCGTTTTCGAGCTCACTGAGCAAGAATCTAACACATCGAAGGAGGAGCAATCTTCTTGCAGCTCCCATCTGGTTCAGGTGGTGCAGCATCTAGCGAAAACCATGCACCCACTGTTCGCGTTTCATTCCGTGCCGACTGTACATTCTGCGGCGTCCACGCGGAATGAACCGCCGCATGTCAGATTATTCACGCCAAGGTTTGCGGTGAAACAAGCCTCGGTAATTTCGCTGACGCCGCTCAAGTAGTCAGACATCGTTAGGAGGACGTAGAATCAACAATTCCAACGCGAAAAAGAGCGCGGGGACTCACACCGACGCCGACAACATCGCATATCAATGGTTTGTGTATGGGCGACGGCGAGCTTCTTGCCCACACCCTCATCGCGCGTGCACGGCGCCGGTGGCGTCCGCTAGAGGCGCTCCGGGCGCTCCGGTTTGTTTGTATACATGAGTTGGTGTATTGCATAGACCAGGGGTGGCCAAACCGCGGCTCGCGAGCCGCATGCGGCTCATTGCTGGTCCAAGTGCGGCTCGCGGATCCCTCGTAAGCGGACCCTCCCCCCCCTCCCCTTTTTACCCCTTTCCGCGTTTCCCGAGGAAAAAAAAGAAAGGATTTCAGAATAAAGAACTGCAGCTTGCCGTTTGACAGCCTTGTACTCCCATACGTACAGTCGTACAGCCTTGTGCCCCCATACGTACCGTCAGACTCTGAACAAAAGTTAAATTTGCCCTCCCCCCCCCCCCACCCCGCGGCTCTTAGAAGTTCCGTGGTTTTGATTGCGGCTCTTAGGCCAGGCCAGCCTGACCACCCCTGGCATAGACTGTCCAAATTGGGCATGCCCGAATTTGCCCTCGCACATGCGAGGGGCGAGATACCGCGCGGCACTACGTGAAAAGATTTTGAAGGGGTTCCCGAGCCCCCCTTTCCCACGTAGGTCCCACGTGTGCTTGAGCTACTTGGGCAGGTATTAACGAGGCTTACTCAATGGCCTCTTTATTCGCCGATGTGTCACTGGGTCTGTTCACGTTGTTATTAGCGCGATTTCCGTTTAGGTCGTACTTCAGTCTAGTTCTTCACTGGCCAAGCTCTCTTTGTACATGAGAGGGATTGAAACTGTTACTCGTTCGTTGAAAATTGTGCGCAAGACACAGCCATATTAGGCTATTATTATGATCAGATACGACCTCTTCCAGGTGCGGGATTGTGAACTATTTATTGGGAGTTTGATGTCGTATTTTGTTTTCTTTGTTTCTTTTCGGCCCAGGTAGCGCAGTAAAATGCCTTACGTCATTCTCGGTTTTGTCAAACTTCAAGCTCCTGGTGGCGCAAGAAAAGAACTCGGCAACCGATACCTTCAGATTTCGGTTTCTGCACGGAATTCGTCTGTTCAGCATCTTTTGGATTGTTCTAGGCCACTCTTTTGTGATCATTGGAAACGTATTCTGTGAGTATACATTAGTTTTCGGTACTTGCTATTAAGTGTTATTCGTAAAATAATTTGTGCCTGGTGGTCTACTTGGTATATTGAAATCACTAAGCTATTTAAAAGTAAATATAAAAACATAGACATAGAGACAGAAAACACTAAAAATGCGACACGCATAAAGCACCTATAGTAGCAGCCAAATACACGACGAAGTCGTACGATGCATTGGGAAAATGGAAGAATTTGACTATAGACTCTTAAGATTTTTCTCGGTGCGAATATTTGAGCGGGACCATCTGTAGGGATAAATTTTTCCCTAGCAAAAAGTCCAATATGTGTTTGGAAATGTTTTGTCCAATGAACGCATATGATCAAATAAGAGATTATAGGAGCATACAAGAACCGTATAACAACAAAAAAAGCACAATATACGATTATATAAGAAGTTATAAGAAACTGATAAGGAGTTTCTTACAACTTTTTCTATAATCCTATGTTGTCCTTATATGTTCTTATATGGTTCATGTATGCTCTTTTATGTTATTTGCTCATATGCATTTATTGGACAACGCAAATTCTAACACATATACAATTTCATTTTGTAGGGTGGTCACTATATTTTTGGCTGCCACCTTCCAGTGTTGTGACAAGATTGGTAAATTATGCTAATATAAGCGAAATTGGGCGATTTGTAGTCGGCGTGGATACCTGTAATAGTAGTCGCCCCTATAGTGTCACTTTTCGGTAATGTTCAATGCTTGCATGGAATTTGCAGGAAATACCCTTTGAAATCAATTTGCGCAGTAAAATAAGAGTACGACATTGAAGTATCTAAAATATATTATCATGCCCGTAGTTTCTGAAAATAACGCAGAACTGTGCCGAAAAGTTCGCTGAGGAGGCGGAACATGAACCTTGAACGCTGTCTCCCTTTTTTGAGCAGTGACCTCCCAGGTACCTGCATAGTCTGCGAATGACATGATCGAAACTTTTCAGGGCGCGCACGTGCGCTCTCGTGACGCGCGCTCAAAAACTTTTCTTTTTCTAGGACTATCTGCGCGTCACAGAAATGGGGTCGGTGTTGAAATTATGACAAAAACTACGTACATGGCTTGTTTGCTGCGTTTATTAAAATGCTAACACACGGTTTCTTGGATTTCAAGCAGGACCAAATTTACCAAACACCTATGCCCCAAACATTTTGGCTGATTTTTTTTTTGTCACAATCCGATAAAACATGATTTTCATTGTTTTGTTTTTGGTGCCGCTGAGAAGGAACAATAAAAAAGTACCTGAAGCTCAGTGTTAACTTCATCAGGGTAAATTTAACGCAATAAAATCCCCGCAATATTTGTTTTTAACTAAAAATCACCTTATTGTGGGTAGTTTTCAGTTTTGGATACATCATTATTAGATTGCATAAGGCATATCGTTGAATATACTTAGAACTAATTATTACTACTCAGCACAGTCTTGAATGTGTTGAAGGTATCGTGATGGATGCATCAAGTTTAGTTTAAAAAGGAAGCAATAATACGCTTCCCATCCTTCATTTAACCAAACTGGAAGCCGTAAAACGAACGAAGAATTAAACTTCCTACTTAAGAATGGCAATTCATACTTTTGATCTGGCTCTCTATTAGCCACTAGCCTATTTAAGGTGCGAAGTTGTCCTAGAACACCTGAGGGCATAATTAATAAAAAGTACCCAGTACACTATATTATTCTTTTTTATTTCTACTCACTAGAAGATGCAGATATTCCGAAGCGCTTTAATTTCGACGTAAATTGAGCCCCATTCTGCTGACACGACATCCGATCAACCTACTTCTAAATTTATTTGGTTGTAGGTCACAAGACAAAGAAATATGATGCTGACAAGGAGCTTGATATATAGCGAAGCCGATATAATTTATCCTAAAAAAAATGAAGCGACTCACACCGTAGAATTTGTGACATATTACTGCGATATTTGAAAGGTCATGCGCACTGTTCTATGCGATCCTCTTTTCAAGTGAACACAACGTTTCAGCAATGCTATTTACTAAGATCCAACTGCAGTTCACACTGAGTAGCTCTCCGAATGCTCTGCGCGTTGAACGAAATACGAGCATGTCTTCGAGCGTAGCAGTTGTGAATGTACTTTTACATTTTCAAATTCTTCAATAAAAATTACAAAATATTTTTACAAGAGTGGAAAAAAGACGTGTAGCTTAAGGCTTAGTTGGCAGAAATACAGAAGCTGCAGTATATGTAACAATTTCTAGAACAATATTCGCTCTGGTAATGCATTATTGTGACTCAGAAACGGAAGACCCTGTTTATTTCTTTATGGTTATATTCTAATTACCCTTAGGGCCGAAGAGGAGAGTTTGTAACAATGTAGATACTCAAAAGTATCTAAGAATGAAAAAAAATTATTTTTTTGTTACATTTTAAAAGTCTGGTATTTTTAAGGCAGTCCCGAAGGCGACGCCATTAGATAAATATGCTATAGACGCAGGAATACGTTTCCATCAAAGGCTGCTCCGGGTTATTAAAGAATTAAGAAAAATTTAAGTTTTAATAATAGTACGTTGGTATACCAATCTAGTATTTGTTGTTGCGACGCTATGATATGTGAAACGTGACGGACAATTCACCCGACTCAGTATTTTCTGCAGTAAAAAAAAGAAAAGTTTTACCTGCACAAAGTGTGATTGAATACAAAAATAAGCAAAAGAGGCACAACCCCAATGAGGAGCCATAATGTTTCGAATAAAAGCCTTGAAACCAGTCAAAACAGTTGTCCCAGGAAAAAAGTACAAGTACAAGACAAGCGCTTCTATTAGCCCTTGACTTTCTTGCTGAATAGTTTTTTAAATGTTTAACCGCTAGGTTCATAAACTTAACCCTCAAAACTAGATATATGTGATATTTAATCAAATTTCCAATATTTATATGGTGCTTGCTTCTTTAAATTCACGCCAAAATATGTACACCAGATCACGTTACACGACCCCACAAATTTTTATAATTAAAAAAATAATGTAGAGTAATATTTGGGATATGTCTTCGCTTAGGGGTTAAACCGCACAAGACACTGCTATGAATAAAGCATGTTTGTTTGCAGCGTTAGTTATGAATAAGATTTGCCTTTCTAAAACGTGTCAAATTTAAAACATCCCCCTCCACCCTATAAAACTATATATTTGACGGATCGATGTTGATATCCTTTTTGTCACTTCCAACCTACTGTGCCCTGTTTCCACGAGAATCTTCCTACAGATACTATTTTGTGATCATTACAAGTGTATAGGCCAAATTACTTTCCAGCTTTGCTGGAAAACTCATTGAGATACCTTGCATCCCACTAACGGGTTCTAAAAATTTTATAATTATGTCCGAATTTATTTACCTGAAAATTTACACTCTGAATAAAATAAAAGTTAAAAAGGTTTGTTGCAACTAAATACTAACAGATGAGAAATAAAGAATAACAGTTCAAGGTAGACTGTATCTTTAATGGCGTCGTCATGACGCCATTCTGGCCTTGTCTACGAACACATTCGCGTGTTTATAGCTCCATGTGCCTTTTCCTCGGTGGTGTTAGAAGCAACACTTGAAAATCATAGTTCGGCCCAATAAGAGAAAAACGATGTTAACCAGCATCTTTTTTTTTTTTTTAGCTCGCCTCGGAAATCTAATGGGTGCCATAGAAGGCGTGCCCTATTGCATCGTGACGGCTGCATACCTCAGCGTGGATACCTTCTTCTTCCTAAGGTCAGGCATATTCAGCCATATGAATATATAAATGAGCGCCTTCGTGATTGAGGCATAATATTAGGCTCCTAAGTAAACGTCGGAAAAAATAGATCAAGTGTGCCTGGTTGCCAATGGCGCAGTCGCAGTAAGGAATATAACTCTTTTTGCACACTCATATATCGTGTAATGTTGCGAGGTTCAATACTTGGTCTCAGCATATGGTTATCGAGACGTGAACAAATTCAAGACGCACAAACTAGAAGGGCAAAATCACAGCGCATTCACTACACATGATTTGTTATCTGGTGATGACTATCAACAATAAATCGAGCAATCGATCATTTTTTGTAGTTATGGCATTGGAGCCAACGTCAGACAAAAGCTGACGGAGGAATCTTTTTGTCGGGTGTCTGTTGTTTAGTCTTACCTGTTTTCGGGTTTCTTTTTTTTAAATTCGGGGGTGTTTTTACGGGGTTTATTATTATGTTGTTTTATTTTTTTTAATTGGTTTCCCGTTTTCGGGTACAAACCTTTGGCGCCGAGCAAGAAATCAGTGTTTATGGTACATAATGTTGAAGTTTCAAACGACGGGCATGGAATCCCCCAAAATCTAGAGAACATGCTCGTGTCCAAAATACTAGAAAAAACTGTCCAGGTACCAATGAATAAATAACGCAAGATAAGTGTTCCGCTCTCCGAATAAACACGTAGCCTCGCTGACAGTTCTGGCTGGCTGTTTTCGAAGTGAACACAACATATAATTGTAGTCAGGGCTAAAGCCGACTCGGGTATAAATTGTCTGGATTTATCAATATTTACCGAAAAAACAGAAACCTAGTGATAACACACACAAAGAAAGAGAACGAACGCAGTGATTTTGCTTACTTGGCAATGAGTGACTGGACATTGGCTGCACTCTCGCGTATGGTGAAAATAATATATAACTAAGAAGATTTGTTCGGTCTCTCAACGCACCGAGTTCGTTACTAAGTGCACTGGCTGCAATAATAAACATGCATGTGCTCCAACTTTCCAGCAGTTTTTACAGTGATTAAATATCTACGATATGAATAGGCAGCTGTGCCTATTCAAAAAGTTGCCACTTTAAAACTGAGTTCACTCGCGTTGAAATAAAACGAAGTAAAATATATTGTCGCCGAAATCGCTGCGCAGATTGTCATTGAAATACGCCAGGGTTTTGCGACGTCTTGGCCGGCGTAACCATTTTTTATTGAATATTCGTTGTTATTTTAATAATCTGTATAGTTTTATTTTTTTAATATGACAAGCTGCAGTGGAAAATTTCAAATAATGTTTTCTTCGTTCATAAGCCATTTATCATATATAAAACGAGTGAGCATAATTTTGTGATCATACTGCATACTTCTCGCGCACTTGCCTTCCGCAACTAGCCAGCAACTTTTGTTCTAGAAGTACTGCGATTGAAACGTTTATCTCTTACTACACAGACATAAACAAAAAGCATGTGAGTGAATATAATAAAACCCTCAGTAACTGCATTGGCCGTTCAAAAGCTAATGCATCTTACATTCGTTCAACGAATTACGCCTTGTATACGTAATTGATGTAAGTACATATATAACAGATGCGCGCCGTCTACTCTGTTGGTTACAAATCAAGCCGAGGACGGGAAAGTGCGTAGGTACCCTACGCACTTTCCTCACGAATTATTTCGCTTTTGAAAACACGTTCAATGTCAGCGTATTGCACGCAACAAAAAAATAGATATGCCCTTTTACCCCTGAAGGAGAAACATGAGTATCCCTATGTTTCTTTACAAAAGAGGAAATTGCGTTTGCAAAAGACTAACATTCAACCTTTTCCTGGCACTGTAGAAAACGTAACCCCCTAAACAATTTGACGGTTTTTGTAGGGGGCCTTAGATGGATTCTGAGGTCGTCTATTTATGGTAATGACTCAATCTCGGGGCTGCAATAATCCGAAAAATTCAAAATTGCTCTCATTAGTCATCGAGATTCCTTTTAAGATATTATCAAAGATCGTGGTGCGCCACTCTTTCTGCGCGCTGGAGCAAACACCAGCGGGTGCGGGCGGACGACGTTTTCAAAACAATAATTTTCTTGTAAGGTCTCCCAACCCGAAGATTTCACGTTTTAGGTCACAATATATTTTACAACGGGACTAAAACCTGCCTTAATGAGAAGCTTCGAAACCTCCCCAAAATTAGCTATTTTCATTTGTCAAAATTTATGGAGGCGATGTGGACCCGAGGATGGCCCCGAGAGAAAATAGTGCACGTATATTTTTATTGCTGTGAGTTTACCGGGACGTTTTGCCATCTAGAACTGGCCAATTTTATTGACTAAAGCACAACAAACGATATGTCATTGAGACAAGCTTCTACAAAGGGCAGTTAAGTGCCCCTTGAAGCGAGAACACGGCGTATGTGTATATATTCAGTCTTTTATGTGCGCTAAGACCAGAGCTGGCCAAATTACTCATATTTTGTAATTAAATTACATTACTAATTACTTTGCTGAAAATTTCTGAAATGTAATTAAATTACATTACAAATTACCACAGCCAGAAAGTAATTAATTACCATTACAAATTACTTTTAAAAGTAATGACATTACTTTCGCATTACTTTTGTATACTTTCACAAGCTGCGCCTACACAGGCACAGCCTGTGTAGGCGCAGTTTTAAACACTGCTGGCGGCTAAATTATCGTGTTTTCCCACTGCATTTTGTGTTTCATGGTGCATGTATTTTCCCGAGGACATTGGGAAGCATTGTACTACATTTGAAAAAAAAAAAGCAGTAAACTATTTTTGTTGGGTACGCGCGTGACAGAACGAATGCGACTAAAATGTTAGTTTTTTTTTTTCTTTTTTTTCTACGGTAACTTTTTTGCGGCGCCGTTCGGTTAGCCGCGTGTCAAACGACAAAGCGTTTAGCTGTCGAAATATAATTAACAACAGAAGATAGCCGAAAAGCATGCATTTTTCACGCTGCCAAATAACATGTTTACCGATTGACAGAGGAACGCACGCGACTGATCCGTTTCCCACCCCAACCCGGACAACTATTTTTGGAGATGTTTGAGAACCCTACGCGGATTATCTCTGGGAGGGGAGAGATCTACTGTCATTGTTCGCAAAATCGCGTCGAGAGCCGTTCCACCAGGGGCCTTAGTTCCCCTACTTCGTTTCCCGAGAATGTCGAGCAGAAAAGCTCGAATGGCAGAAACTTACCAGCCCTATTTCTCACAGTGGAAGATAACACAGAGAGGGTACGCAGCATGCATCAGGAAAAGTAAGCGGACACTTTTATGGCGCATTCACACTGGAAGCGGATCCGCGTTCGCGAAGCGGTCGCGGATGCGGCTCGCGAGCGACCCCGTTCAGACACACCGAGAGGCGGTTGGCGGTTTCTCGGCGATCACGCGTGATCTTGTGAGACTTGCGTTTGGCAACCCTGTTTTACAATCCACAATCCACTTTAATTCAAGATCCAAAGCCAAACGTTTGCTATTTTGGCACTCGGAATATTTTTCTCCGGGATGTTCGCGCGCATCACGAGTTCAGGCAGCGAAAAAAGAAGCATGGACCCGCCAAACTCGCCTGTGATTCCCTCGACTTCGCCCACAAGCAAAGCCCAGCTAGGCGCGCCTTGCTGACTCAGAACAGGATGCCGCCGACCTTTTCTTCGAAGTGGACCCTTCCCGCATGAATAGTTGACCTTGTTTTCGGGATAGAGGGCCAGCTTTCCCCCCTCGTTGTTGTTCGCTCTTATCATTTTCGAAGTTGTGGGCGGTGGGCTGGACCGTGGTGCGGGGGAATGTGTTCGGTGCTAGCCGGTCGTGGCTTCGTTGGTGGCGGACTCTCCTCTCGTCACTCGCTCGTCGATCGAGTCTACTGTTTGTTTGGCATAAAGCTCAAATAAACGCCGTATGGATTACCTCTGCATTGTCTGGTACGTACTCTTTATTCCTTGAGTAGGTTCTCTTTATTTATTTTATTAGTAGCAAACGTTACAGGTCGAGCTAGCGCAGGTACCCTGCCCCCTCCGCGGTAGTGCGTTGGCTACGCAATCAAGCTCACGACGTCCCTATCGGCCTTCGATCGTGGTAGTCATGCACGGTTTCGAAAGCTTTCAATAGTTCACGCGACTATACTAGTGAGTAGAAAAGCTGACATTTTGGTCGATCAGGGGCGGGTTCCGACGTTCTACGGGCAGAGACTAACAAGGCACCGAGCTTGGGCTTGTGGCACCCGGCATAATAAACAAACTCTTACCCGAACCAAATCACCGGTGCGAAGCGCGTTAAATTTACGAGTCAATTCTTTTCGCGGCGGATTCAAGTGACAGACGTGAATATGAAGTTTCTCCGTTGATTTGTCGAAAGCTAAGACTACAGCGCTAGGACTACAGCGCCTTGGACGCCTGACCAGCGACAGGTGCCATCTTGTTTCGAAAGTCACTGACGTCACGTCAGCGTCTCGTTGTGATTGGTTGCCGCTTTGCGGTTCGTGAAAGCGGTTGGGAGAAATCGGTCCCGAAGCGGTTGGCAAAAACGCGCTCCAACCGCTCGATCCTAGCCGCTTTGCGGTTGAGAACGCGCGGATCCGCTTCGCGAACGCGGATCCGCTTCCAGTGTGAACGCGCCATTAAGGGGGGCCAGAAAACGTCGAATGAAAAACCGCAAAACATAGGTAGAGAATCGCGCTGAGCGGGTTTTTACAGTTCAAGAGAGTGGCAGAAAATGTCTAGCTGATAGCGGGCGCGAGAGTCGCACCAGCCGCATTAGCATCAGCACCATAGCGGCGGCCGAAGAGCGTTTTTTGGAAAGGTGTAGAGGAAAAAGAAAAAGTAAAATAAAAAGAAAAGCGCTCTTGTGTATTGTGGACACAAAAAATATGCCTGGTGCGAAAAAGTAATTAGGTAATTTAATTACAATTACCGTCGCTGGAGTAATTCACTACATTACTAAATTACCTGCTACAAAAAGTAATGAATTACATTACTAATTACTGGAACAAGTAATTAAATTACTGTAATTTCATTACAGTAATTGCATTACTGCCAGCTCTGGCTAAGACATATCCGTTTTGATGCACCTGCCCCGTGCTTAGTACGAAGGACGACAGTGTTCGCGCGACACGGTTTGGTGTTTTGTCGACTTGCGTCAAGTAGTTTGATTGGCGAGATGGCGCTCAAAACGAAAAAAAAAGCCAGAAGCGGCAATGTGCCTTCACCTACCCATATGCATGATCGATATACGTTTTCACATTTTAGTCCGAGTTAGAAATTGCTCGCAAAAAAGAAGCGCAGCGAGCCTCGCTCACAATGATAATTGGAAGAGTAATGTAGTCTTTTCAATCATGCCATAAATATATCGGCAGCGTGTCCTTGGTGGGTGCGCCGACGACAGAATTGACGACGTGACCGAATCAAGTAGGTCACTCGTCTGAGAGTCATTCTTGGCAGGGCTCGCGGCGGAGTATTGCGTGCAATCTTTAAATTGGTCTCAAAGGTGAAACTAATGATTTAATAACATAAAAGCTATTATTTCTTTTGTAATGTTTTGTACATGGTCAGACCTCTAATAGCAATTGCCGTCCCCACTGCAAATAGAACATAACCTATAAAACCAAGAATTAAAAAAAGGAATTAACGAATTTTAGTAAATGAACCAAATATCGCGCATACTTTTTTTGGGGGGATAGCCCATAACTATCAATCCAGTGCCTTGAGAAGGGCAACACTACAAAATGAGGCTGATTAATTAAAATCTAATAAGTAACTTTTTTAATTATGGGCTTCATAAATTGCATTACAAATCCGTGACAGTTTGTATTCAAGACTAAACTAATTCTCAGATTTTAGTGATTTATTTACCGTGACAATAGTTCTCCTATCTAGCCCCCGCAGATTCCCAAAACAAAAAGGGAAACGGAATTCATGCAACCGCTGTGCCTTCTTTTCACTAAAATTCGTTTTGATCTAGAAAGAAACAATTACTATACTGCTGTGAAATAACAGGCACTTTCTTAGATTTCTTCACATACAGTGAAACCCGTTTAGAACGAACTCACGTAAAGCGAATTATTGTCAATATCGAACTCACGGAAAATTTAAATAAAAATGAATATAAAAAGTACTTTTTATTACAAACAACATATTGGCTATACCGAACTTTTCCTCCCGGGAAGGCTTCCGAAAACGCACAAACAGTTGTCTTCCAGCCTGTCCCCCCCCCCCCCCCCCCCAAAAAAAAAAGTGGGAAAGCAAGAAAATGCCAAAACGTCGAGTTGAAACAAAATTAAGGGAAGTGAAGCGATTCAGAAGGGAAGAAAGCTAGAAAAAACCCTCTGCACGCACTCACGAAAAAAAAAAAAACGTTTTATCCCAGAATAGTTGCCAACGAAGAGATACGATTCCGAAGGGGAGATAAGCGAAAAAGAAAAAAAAGAGAAAACTCAGCACGCATGCAAAAAAAAACAAAAAAACATCTTTATAGCGCGGTGTTACAAGGCGGAAGCGAAGAGGTGAGAAAGAAAGAGAGGTTCTCGCCTTACAAAGAACGCATCGTGGAAGTTCGTTGTAAATGGTTTTTGCTATATCGAATTACTTGCTATATTGAACTGAGTGTAGCTTTTCCTGCTGTTTATTATAAACGGGGTTTAATGCGTAGAACAGCTACTTGTCTATCGAATCATTTTAAACCGTGAACTTTAAGTTAGTTGTCATCTCAACTCCTCAAACCTGCGGGCTGATCGGTTCCGCGGCCAGTTCATGGACGAACCAGTTTCACACAAATCACATAATGAACCAGATACGGTCGCTATAAAAAATATAAAAAATTGCGTTACGCGAAAGAACTCTCATTATAATACATGGTTCGTGAAACCTCGATATATTTTAAAAACAATATTATTAAAATCACAGGCAAATTTTTGTCGCCTGAACTTACAACTTAGATACTTATACTGAACCTTTTAATTGTAACTAGAAACACCAAATTAAATCACCTCGCACGAAAAGAAAACAGGATTGCTCGACTTAAAGAGGCACTGAAGTCGATTTCTACATCGTCCTTTTCTGGTGATAACTCAATCTAGAACCTCTAAGCATCCTAACAAACCCGACATTACAATCGTGCGTTGCTTGTTTCTTCGTTTAAAGCGTGTTCAAAGATCGCGACACGCCCATTTTGGGAAGAATTTGCTTCCGAGAGAAGTGCTGACGAAGGACGCTTGTCGGCGAGCAGCAAGCGATGGCTTCGCCCGCTGTGAAAAAGAGGAGTCTTATTCGAATGTGTACCTATCGGACCCTCTTCGAAACTAATTATAATAAAATCATTCTAAATCGTTGCGTATTGTAGGACTTTTATTAGTCCACACAATGTAGTCCGCGAGAAAGAAGAGTGCATATGTTTTTTTCTTGCCCCAAGGTGAATAGGCGGTTTTGTAATAAATGACTCGGTATGTGCGGAAGTTGCCACTTTTTAAGCAATATGAGATCAAAAACAACTTATTTCAAAAATGACTTCAGCGTCCCTTTAAGTATAGTAAGAGTGCAAAAATTGAGCCTCGATATATCTTTTAAAGGAGGGCCCTCATAGTTAATTTCTTTTTTTAAATCGTGCACGTGCAATACGTTGATAACATTCTATTTTGTTTCCAGTGGCTTCTTGGTCGCCTACGCTATGATAAACCAAGAGAAGCAAAGGCTTCTTGTGGGCGTTGTTGCTGTAACTCGCCGCTGGATAAGGTGAGTGAAAATGATAGGATTAAAAGAAACATTGCAGATTATAGCTCTGCATTGTGCGTTATAAAAGGTGTTGTACATTGATTTCAATAATGAATAGTTCGTGCATTGAAACATCGTTGAAACCCATCGCTTTTGATGCAGCGTGCATCTAAAGATTGAGTACGGGCAGTTGGCCCCGTGTTTCAGATTTTAAACTTTAATCTTCCACTACATTTTGTTTTATAGTACCATATTGTGCTTTACTTATAGTACCGTAGCGGATTGTATGATTCCGTGTCTCGTTTCAAGTACTTTAATAGAGAGTTTTAAGGAACCGTTTTGGCACATCCAATACGGTACGATGGATCCTCCGGTCCCAACTGCGCATGCGCTACCGCAGAAGACTCGCATAGGCGCAGTTCGTACCGGAGCGCTCACCGTACCGTATCGGATGTGCAAGAACCGTTTTCTCAAATACTGTATTCTACCGATTGTATAGTACCCTATATTAGATCGTTACATACTATTGAGTGGTACTGTATTTTATTTTAATGTACCGTATTTCATTTTATTACACCGTACTTTATAATACCGTATCGCATTGTAGAGTACAATAGGGACTTTTTGGAAACCGTTATCGTGTTCCGGGTACCGCACTACCGGATCCTTTTAAGCCGGCTTTTAAGCGCGCTCCCGGGTGATACCGTGACTGCGGGGCGCGCTTCAAAGCAGGCTAAAAACGCTCCGGTAGTGCGGAACACTGTAACGCTTTGTTAAAAGTCCCCATTATATCGTCTCATTATAGCGCATTCTACTCTATTCTATGGTACCCTACCGCATTGTATATTACCCTTTGTTGTTTTACAGTACTGTATTGCGCCTTTGTCACGGGTTCGGGTTAAGAAAATATGGATTCTATTAACAAACTAATTTTTAATTCAGATAGGACGTCCGACCAAGCGCTCGGTCTACGCCCTGTTGAACATACTTTCTCTCTCTGAGGCTGAAGGAGACGAGAAGCAGACGTGCGTGTCCTTGCAAACGCGATGGTTTCATATAGACAATTAAAAAGAAAAAATAATTTGACACGATAAGCTACAACCTGCTCCGTTAGAGTTCATGTACTACTTCAAACAAAAACTACATAATACTTCAAATACTTTGTGCGCATACGGTTACGCTCCAATCAGTACAAAAATAACAACGACAAGAAGTAAAAAAAATTACTAGACAGGGGTTGGGGGAGGGGGGGGGCAACCTGAGTCCAAAGGTGTCGGAAATGACGCATGCCTCTAGCGTCGCCAGTCAAGACGGGGAAGACCTGGCCGACTTGGGTGCTCATGGCGTAGAACAACACTCTTGCACGAGCACACACACAGAGCTGGGAACTTTCTCGAGCCCTAGGTCGGGGCCCTCCACTTTTTCCTCCGTCCCGACGTCGCTACCATGGTCACGCCGAACTCGCAGATGCTTGCGCCCTGGGGAGGGGGGTATCGGTGGCCGAGTGGGCTAGCGCAGACTAGAGCCACTCGATACGGCAGCGTAGCTGCCAGAGTAGCGCCACGCTTTTCCCTGTGCCGCCTCTCACCGCGATTGGTCACAAGCGGTACCATAGCAACGAGCTGAGCTGGCTCGGTTTCCGTAGCAACCGAGTGACTGCTCGTCACGTGACCTCTCAAGAGCCGTGATGTCATCGGTAAGATGGCAGCGCCCAGAGCTGGTGGATGCGAGTTTGTTCGGGACCCATAGTCGTGATGCGCCGCAGCTTGTCGACGATTTAGGGCTTCTTCGTGCTTTCTGACGTAGGTATAACGTGAAGATCTGAAAGAATGATACTTTATACCCTTTCTGTGCAAGATCGCTCTGGATATGAGCACCTGTGTGACAGCATCATTAATATCGCCTTAGCGGTGCTCGGGTTTCCGGATATGTTTGAGGATCGATAAGACATTTAGCATGCAATTTTTGCATTCTCTTAGCTTTATTTGAACGGTGGAGTGTCTGAGAATCCATGCGAAATCTATGCGTCGTATGTTGGGCCTTGGGGAATTTGTTTTTGCCCCAGATAACCGCATGATCCCCAACCTTTAGCGAGGAAGCTTTTGCGATGTTTACGTTTTGTATTAATAAACCAGGGAACCTGGATTCAATCCCCACCCCTGCCCGTTTCGATCTGGATTAGCATCATACCGGCATACGGTTGTGTGTCACTACTGCGTGGTGCACGTTAAAGACCTATAGACCCCGGCCAGGCTAGCGGTGATACTGCATTGGCTAAATTGCTCATCTATAGCGAGTGACTCGTCGCAACTTTGAAATGGCTGACCAACTACACGCTGTATAAATATTCACACAAATCCCAAGTATACTAATCAACGATTTTACGATATGCGCAGCGCAAGTTCGTGTGCTTCCTTTAGTAGGTGTTGTGGTGACGTCAGAATGCCGGGCTCTGATTGGTTCTGAATAAAGAATAGTGGATAGACCTCAATGCAGCTTGCTTTTAGGTCTACTTACTATCCTTCGATCGGAGCCACTCAGATCTCGGCGTTCTGACGTCACCACAGCCCCTGCGAAAAGAAGCAGACGAACTTGCGCTCCACATAGCTTTTGGGATAAAATTTTCGCATTTTTCTAGCTTCCTTTGAAAGTCTGAATATCTGAGAATCATAACGAAAGGTATACGGCGCGTGTAGGGCCTAGAGAAAATTGTTTCAGCCCTGGGTTACCGAATAATCACACCATTTCTTAGCGAGGAAGCTCCTGCGATCTTTAACCTTTTTTACTCATCGCCAATTTTACGAAGTGGCAGTTCTGAAGCTTTTGATATAAATTGCTTTCGTTGCAATAGCTTGCATTTGATCGCAGTGTTTTTTGGTTTGTTTTTCAAGTGAAAAACTGGCGTTTGCTCAAGTGACGTGTATGAAATGTTCTTCTATATGACAATGCATCAACACATACTATTAAACTATGAAGTTCAGAGGTGTGTTCGTCTTTGTAATTAACAAGTTACAGACGTATTTCTTTCTTTCGAGTGTAATATTTATTTTCTGTAGCTGGGCCCGTTTTGTGCTTTATAATGTCAGTGTGCTATGACGTTATCATCATATGTGTATGGTTCTAAATATCCTCTTTACAATGCCTACAAAGGCCGAAGTGACGTCAGCTGAACCCAACTCACGCATTGGACACGAAAAATGCGTCGCTCGGATGTATGCGCTCGTCACCAATCAATTCGTCCATGGATATTTGAATTCGCGTTCCTGGCGAATGAGTGCCCTGACGGAACTTATCATTACTTGCGAATGCCAAGTTCTACGGTGTGCTTAAATACCACGGTGAAAGCTTGGGGTCATCGCACCGGTGTCTTAGCATGTCACGACTTCGTGATTTCACAGTTCTCTTGTGAGTTGAGGATTACAGGTAAGGAAGAAGAAGTTTAAAAATAATTTCGTGGTACCTTTAACACGGATATGTGCGCTTCACCAAATAAAAATATTGACTTTTTGAATGCCGGTAAACTTCCGAAGACCATTTGGCCTGTCGGCAAGAACACCTCATATCCGGCGTCCGTCTCTTTTGATGGCGTCAACAGTTCTCTAGAGACCACCATGCCGTCCTTCTTGGTTGAACCCCGTCGACGTCGCTCCTCACCGGTCGGTGAGAAAATCTCATCTTGAAGGGATGATCGGGTCTTGAAGAAGTATGATGCTAAACATATCTACTCGCTCACTATGGGGCAGTCGAGCAGCAGTCATGTTCCGAGCAAATCGTCCTGTCGTGGCCGGCGCAATCGGATTTTGTTACATCGAAGCGAAGTCCGAAAGCACTAGGACGGTGCGTTCGTCCCACGAAGCGGCCGCCATCCCGGCGGCGCCGAAAACCGCTCGCCTTGTCCGTCCACGTACGATGCCATAGCAGCTCTCGCCGCCCGACAGTCTCCGGGCTGCAAATCGTCTCACTTTTCAGAAAAAACAGGCACCGTTCCTCCAGAGGTTCTTGCCGTACCGCGATGCCAAGCGTCTTATACCACTTTTCAATGAACGAATGGAGATATCAACTAGACTACAAAGGTTGCCACCCGGCGTCGCTAGAAGCACGGTTACCATGGCAACCTCCCAGGCCCAAAATGGAGATCACTATCAGCGCTTCTGACGTCGTGCATCTAGATAATTTTGCGTCGTGTCGCTACTCTGGCAGCTACGCTGCCATATAGAGTGGCTCTAGCGCAGACCAGCTCGGAGCGCGTGGAGCGAAAGCTCGCGCTGCAGAACCCAGGATCCTGGGCTCAATAGACCGATCTCACCAAGAGTTCCACGCATGCGTGACGCTGCCATAGCTGTAGTTCGTAGGAGGCAGACGCCAGTTCACGAGTCAGCTCGTGCCGCCTTGTGTTCTACACGCGCAGACCTCCAGCAGGGTTGTTGCGCGTACAGAAAGACTACAGCTCCCACGATGCATGTCCGCAACGGTGGCGTACTCAAACTAGCTGTGAGATCGGTCTATTTCCACCCCTGCCTCTTTCGATCTGGATGAGCATCGTTCCGGCGTGCGGTCGTCTATCACTACTGTGTGGTGCACGTTAAAGACCCCCAGGCTAGCGGTTGTACTGCATTGGCTAAATTGCTCATCTACAGCTGGGAGATTCGTCGCTCGTTGAGTCAGACCAAGTTCTAGCCTATATAAACATACACATAACCCTAATTATTTTTTGCACCCTGGACCCAATCTTTGTTCACACTCCCCCTACGGCAATCTTTCTCTCTTCTGGTCCTTCCGTTATCCCGACATTCCACCTTCTCATAAGAACGAGCAAAATCACTAGCCGATAGACAAAGAAACGAAATACAGAGCACGCTACTTGACCAAGGGCAGTTGGGCGCGCGCATGCGCTCGTGAGAGGACTTTTCTGTTCGCTCTGTGTTGGACAGAGTACTCACCTCAAGAGTATATCTTACATAGGGTGCCTCAATGTCCTTCTGTTTAGGGTGATGCCACCCTTTGTAGTACCCGATGCCGACAGCACGCGCTCACGGGGAAAATACAAAGAAATCAGTGAAAACAAAATGTCGCCATAATACAGTCAACGCCACAAACGCGTGCAGCGCCACGCTCTTTCACGCGCTTCTGAACAAAAAATAAAAATAAAAGTGTGGGACAAAATGGCGAGATGCCACCACCCCAAGCAAAGCGCACATGAAGGCACCCTAATCTTACACAATTGTACAAACACCACCCGCTTATTTCTCCCCCTACACTTAAGAAAAGGCTTCGTCGCTCTGTAGTCTACACGGACTCTTTAAGTGCATTAAAAGCCCTTGTTTCACTAAATTTAGTCAAAAATCCTTTGGTTGCTCAGCTGCAAGATAAGATAATATCAGCCACCAAAACTGGGTACGAAATTATTTTTTGCTGGGTGCCAAGTCACGTTGGCATCCCGGGTAACGAGGAGGCAGATCAGGCCGCTCGCTCTGCCGTCACACACTTTGTGGATACAAGAGAAATCCCTCCAAAAGATTACTTTAAGAAGGTGAAACGTTCCATAATGCAGAAATGGCAACATGAATGGGACCGCGAAGTAAACAACAAGTTACATGCGGTGAAGCACATACTGAAGGAATGGGAGAGTGCCCGACATCGCGAACGTTTCTATGAGGTGGTTCTCTGCCGTCTAAGGATTGGCCATACACGACTAACGCACGGGCATCTTCTGCGTGGCGAAGATTCCCCGAAGTGTGAGCATTGCCATAGCCATCTAACCATACATCATATTTTACTTGAATGTAATGCGTATTACCCAGAACGCCTTGACCATCTTTCGCAGCTATACAAGGAGCATACACCATTACATTTTACTTGGCGACGAACCTCTTATTCCACACTCTTGTGTTTTTAATTTCCTTAAAGCAATCGGCCTTCTACACGACTGTGATTTTATTTTAAGTCCCTAAAGTCAGTTTCATACCTTTTACACTTATACACACCTCATGTTCATAGTTTTGTCCCATCATCTGCTACTAGAGCTCTTTCTTCTCCCTAACCCTTTTCGGCAATAGTTTGCGTACCTGGAGCATTATAGCCTTAGATGCTTTTGCGCCACAAAAACCCAATCCAATACAATCCAATCCAATCTTTCTCCCCCTAACTTTTAGTAGTCCCAACCTCGTTAAAATTAAAAACAAAAAAACCTAATCGGACCTTGTGTACTCGGCGCTCTTACGGAAGAAAATATTACAATAGACTAATTTCACCAGCCAGTTTGACTAGGCTAGACTAGGGCACCGCTGTCGCAATGCACCACCGAGGGAACCTGTCTTTCTGCACGTGCGACAACCACTCTGGAGCTTTGCGCGTATGCAGCAGAAGACGGTACGAGCCCTTGCATGCACGGCTGTCGGCGACGTGCGCGATCGAAAACGTCGCTGTGGTCGGCCTTCTACGATTGGCCAAATGCTGACTATGACGTCAGCAAAGGATTTCCCTTCGACGGAACTAAGTGTAATGTAAGAACTTCAATTTTGACGTTGCTGTCAGTGTTGGTTTCAAAGCGCAATGATCTCAAGCTTCAACCATGCTCATTACAAACACAATTGATCTTGTTGTTCGCAAGGTAATGACGTCACGAGAGGGAACCATGGTAGGGCGCCACCAAAACATCTCACCGCTAGCTTACCGAGCGCTCCACGTTCTTTGGTTGTTCCAAAGGCCGCCGCTTCATGAGGAAGAAGTGACGCTGTGGCCAAGGTGCAGGTAGAGTAACTATGTAGACTCTGCTTGCAGAGCCACAGTATCGCGCACCTTTTCCTTGTGCCGCCAGCTCCGTATTGGCGGGGACGCGATCACGTGCGACGAACTGGGTCCAACATTAACAAGGGAAAACAACCTTGCAGGCGCCCAGTTTTGGGTGAAGCATGTTTCTCGCTATGCGTTTGCGAAAAATAGATCCTACACTAAAATCGAACGAACTTGAAGCTTCCTTGAAAACTCAACAATATGTGTATCCACTGGGCACAGTATAATCGCGTTGGTTTATAGCATGAGTGATGCCTTAAAACATGTTTTCTAACTCTAGGAAGCAGGCGACACGGAGGACGATCACGTTGCTAGCGTCTGCGGTGCTCGCGGAGTGATACGCGACCGGCGCGTCCAGGCACTTCGGTCCAGACAACAGCACGCAGATACGGCTTTCAAAGGGAAGACGCTTCGTCGGCTACTATGTTCTACCGATGGCCATAGAGAGAAATAGGAGACAAATGACGAGAGGGCGACACACGTGCGGCGTGACGCCTCACTATATCTTCTCTGCCCACGCATGGGGCAGCACGCCACTTCACACCCACAGCATCCGCGCATACGAGGCTCCTGCAGATGCCATTGTCGCTTCCCGAAATGCGGCCCTGGATCCAACATGGCCGCCATGGGAACACCATTGCGATACTCTGCTCCGCCAGTGGAGCATATGCAGTTACTCTAAATACCGCTAGAGTAACTCTATATGCTTCGCTTCTGGAGCGGAGAATTGCAATGGTTTCCCAGGGCGGCCATGTTGGATCCAGGGCCGCATTTCGGGAAGCGACTATGGCGTCTGCACGAGTCTCGTAGGCGCGGATGGCGTGGCTGTAAGGCGGCGTGCTGCCCCTGGCGGGGCAGAGAAGATATAGTGAGGAGACACGATACCCGAGCGGCGTCGTCCCGTCATTTGTCTCCCGTTTCTCTCTACGCCCTCGGTAGAACGTAGTAGCCGAAAAAAACCTCGTTACTTAGAAAGCCTAGCTGCGCGCTGGTGTCTGGTTCGATGTGCCCGGATGTGCCGGTTGCGTCTCACTCCACGAGCGTCCCAGACCCGAGTAGCGTGATCGTCCTTCCTGTTGTCTGCTTCCCAGACTGTGGAAACATATTTTAAAACTTCGCTCGCGTTATAAAACAAGGCGATTACACTGTACCCAGAGGCTATACATAATGCTTAAATGAGCGATGCAACGATTTTAGTACTGTACGGAAATACCGCTAATGACCTGTGAAATATCCATTAGTTTTTTACCACTCGCAATCGAAGTCGGAGAAAAAATTAAAGAAAGATGAGCAGCGTTTACCCCACCAACTCGCAGCCAGAACAAGTGGCCACGTGATCCGGAGCTCATTATATGCCGCCAATGTTGATCATAGCCACGCGCTGGGGTTGGCAAGGAACAGGACACGCGCTAAGTTTTAGACATTGCTAGGGTCCGCCGGTGTCGTCATAGCACCGATTGGACACGAGCCACTACCCTAACGGTTCTCGAGCTATCGAGTATCGTGAGCCCAACTGAAATGCCCAAGCAATGCTCGGGCCCAATCTATGATCCGCATTCAAATATCGTCAACGGGCGGTACTGCGAGCACCCAGTTACTTCCTCAAGTTTTGGGAGGAGAGATTGAATGACATCGCTCGCTTTTTTTCCTGAAATTACACCGGGCTAGCGCACACAAGCTCAGAGCATGTCGAGCGAAAGCTCGCGCTGCAGAACCCAGGATCCTGGGTTCATTCCCCAACCCTGCCCGTTTCGATCTGAATGAGCACCGTAACGACGTGCGGTCGTTTATAACTACTGCGTAATGCACGTTAGAGACCCCGGGCTAGTGGTTTTACCGCACTGGCTAAATTGCTCATCTTCAGCTGAATCACCCGACGACCATTGAGGTTGACTAACTTCCGGCTGTATAAATATACACTCACCTTCATTTTGAAATTACATCGCAACAAAGGAGTTTCTTGGCCAGTGGCGTTGCGTAAGTGTATCCTTGTGTTCCGCTAGTGCCAGTAAGCCCGTGCAAAGTGAAAAAAAAAAACAATCCAATTGAATATTGTTGCGCCGCCCGTCCAATGATCAAGGAACCTTCCAATTTGTGAGAGCTTACCGCCGAATTCAGAAACCTCACTCAAACTACACTCAAACTGAAGGGCCCCTCCACTTCCTCGGGGAAGGCGCGAGGGCCGGCGCTGGCCAATCGCGAGGACGGATCCGCCGTCGCGATTGGCCAGCCCCGGCCCTCGCGCCTTCGTCGAGGAAGTGGAGGGGCCCTTCAGTTTTAGTGTAGTTTGAGTGAGGTTTCTGAATTCGGCGGTTAGTGTAGGATGTACCGGGTGTCCCAAATAGTGGTGAGGATTTTTAAATCGACCACAAAATTCTGTTTCTTCATCTGTCCCGCTACGATTTTGTGCCGCGTTGCCCACAGATGGTGCATTTTTTTTGTAAACGTTGCAAAGAACGAACTTTCCCGAGAAAAAAGTACAGAAATAAAAAGGAATACATCCAATGAAAACGCAGCAAAGCCACCGTTCTTCAAACCATAGGGCGCTCCACAAGGGGGAATCACGCTCGGCACCCGGCCAGTACAAAGTAACGGTGACCATACTCCAAAACCTACCTGATAACACCAACGTCCCACTGCGATATTGAATTATTCGCATCTGAATCACCGGCAAGCTACCCAAGCCATTGAAACACTTTTTGTTCATTCCTACTCCGAAGCCCGGCAAGGACAAAAAATTACTAAGCAACTATCGGCCTATTTATCTCACGTAGTGCATGTGCAAAAGTCATAAAGCGATGGTATTGGCGCGCATCGAATGACATCTCGAGACAAGGGGAGCATTTCACCCAGCCCAGACGGGGTTCAGGCCTTGCCTGGGCACTCGAGAAAGTCTGGCCCTGATATCGGCCGACGTCATTCGCAACGTACACAAGTCAAGATTCCGGACCACCGTGGCCATTGACGTGCAAAACGCATTCCATTCGGTACCACACTCACCAATCATCGGGGAAGGTAGCCAGCTTAATATCACAATCACTGGCACAACCCTTAACATTGTCAAGAGTTTCCATGAAGAACGTACTCGGTACGCTGCGAGAAACACGACAGCGAGCCAAAAACAAACCGCGTGGGAGTCCGACAAGGCTTGGTCCTTTCGAATGCACTCTTTAACATGACGATGGCGGCCCTACCTCACGAACTTGGCAAGATCTGCGGCCTGGAATTCACGGTAGACTCAGATCATATATCGGACTGGGCTCGTGGGAATGATCTCGGAAAGTGGCAGGAGGCACTACAAGCCGGCCTCTAGAGAATCGACACTCACCTAACTCGTAAGGGAGTGCGGGCAGCGCCGGAAAAGACAAAATACATGGTAGACACCGGCCAGAGAATTCAAGTGACAAAATACTACGCGGCGCAACCCAACCTGGACCTGGCGGGGCAGCGAATCCAGCCGTCTCCTTTGTTAAATATTGTGGGGATCACCATTGAGGGGAACGGGAAGGCAGAAGCCTGGCTCTTAGGCGCACTCAAGAGATGTAACTCGCTGCTGGACACAATCCGGCGGATCTGCAATGCGCGCGGAGGAGGGACGCCAGACGGTGCCAAGAGAACGGTCAAGGTCCTTTTGTCATTCCAGGTATTCTACGGAGCTCGCCACGTTTGGCTTGCTGCAAGGCAGTGAAAAAGTCTCGAAGCCTTGAGCAAACAGGCCCCGAGAGCCATCACCGGAGTGCCCCGCTTCACCCCTCTCGTCAAGCTGGGGCAAAACGCGTAGTGGAACCAACTCTACAACATCGTGGAAGCGAGAAGAAAAGTGCACGACGAACGACTGAAGACAACACAGCAGGCACGTATCTAAGGACAGGGAGGAAGAGCATGCTCTCTCTCCCCCCCCCCCCCCCAATCAATATCCGGGCTACGTGCCTGCAACACAGCAGGGAAGAGGTATCTTGTGACTCATGAAGAAGCCGCTAGGCGATTTTCCCGAGCTACAGGAACAACTCCCTTACGGGAAGACCTCCCGGCCATCACCAGCAGCAAGCCGCTAAGGGCACGAAAAAATGGGATGCCAAGCAATTGGCCCGCAGGGTCAAAGCATACATTAAGATGGTGGAAAGCTGGAAGCAAAGTAAGACTGTTGTAGCTGCTTACACGGACACTGCATCGCTCGAAAGCCACGTCACCCTCCAGTCGGCTGTCACCGTATTCTCGGTAATGCGACACGAGGCAATTGAAGCATTACCCTCAACGAAATCGGCTAAAGGACGGTAATTGACAGCCATCTGCCTCGCACTCGAGACGGCGGCACTCAAGCCACTAATCTGCCTGAGAACCTTGGGATCTTCACAAATTCCCAAGAGGCGGTGAAATAGTACCGAACCAAGAATAGCCCGAGCATACAAGTACGCAAGATTAAGAAATTCCTCACGACACATTGGTCGAGGGGAGTCAATATCAGAACCGAGTGGGTTCCGTGTCACGCAGGGAGCCCACGAAACAAAGAAGCTAATCGCCTGGCCCGCGACGCCTTTATTCTCCCTTCTTCCCGCAAGCCCAAAGACGACACGCTTCCACTCTCCAATGACCAGTACATGACCGCATTCTACCGAGCACTCCCCGTCGACTGCAAACTCTCGTGGAAATGGAGTGTGCCGGAAGAAGTGAGGGCCGAGATCAAATATCACTATCAAGCCAAACTCGAAGGGCTCCTACCCGAGCGTCCATACGTCCTACCCTCTACGCGGCGTTTTGGACGACGAGGGAGGGTACTGCTCGCCCGAGTGCGAACAGGAGCCACATTTTTTACTGGCGAGACTAGCATCATGTAGCAAAGGCCAAAGATCCAGCGTTTGCTCCCAGTGCGGCATGGACTTCAAGGTGGACAGATATCCCCAAGTGTGGGTGTGTCTCAAGTACCAAGCAGCAAGGACCAAGTTCCGACCCAAAGACATCGCCTCTCTGGAGTGCTGGACCCATCCGCCCTGGAATAAAAAAAAAAACAGAAGCGAAAGATCCTGCGAAGCCGCTTGGACTTTCTTCATGAGGCCCAGCTCGAATAATTCATATAATGTGTTATATACGTAGCTTAGAAAGTATGCCGCATCAAGGTCTCGAATAATTGCCACCAATGCATACCCACACACTTTCCCCCGTCCATGGCGTCAAAAAACACATTCTGAACAGAACTAAGGTTTTCGTGTGAGCGTGCGGGGCAAGAGAGTATCTCGCACTCCATGTGCTCATGCATGACCCACATCTATACACCGTGCCACTAGTTGTGTGCAGCGCAGGCGAACGCAACGCCAAGTGAAGAATGAAAGGGCGAGCACTAGGAAGGCGGAACGGGAGAGAAGGTCGATGAGAGAAGGCGAGAGCCTTTGTAATGGTAGAGAGGAGAGGAGGATTCTCTGCTCGTCCTTAGCCTTCATAGTACTTTCCCTTTCTCCGCTCATCTGATGTTGCCTTCGCCTGTAGGGCATGCAACTGGCGGCACGGATATAGATTATGGCTGTGGTACCATCGCACGCCGCGCGATGGCAGCCCGTGCCGGATAGCGGTGCCATCGCGAGGCGTCATGAACAAATGGAATGCACTCGAGTTTCTGCTCGGCACACCTCATATAGCCACCATAGCACGGCTGTCTGCCTCCTGCGAACTAAAGTTACGGTGGCGTCACGCATGCGCCGAAGCATAGTGAGACCGGTCTCTTGAGTCTAAAAGCTGTGATACACTCTCAAACGGAAAAAAGATGAAATGACGAAACAGTCGAATTCTGTGAAAACCGTATTACATGGTTCCGTACCGTATTGTAGAGTACTGTATACCGTTGCATACTATAGGAAGGCACTGTATTTTGAAGTGCCGTTCGCTTCATAGTACCGTACAACGCTTCATGCTACCCTAGAGTTGCGTATTTCATAATATTTTACCGAACTGTATAGTATCGTATAACGTTTCATAGTACCGTATTCAGCGACTAGATACGGCAAATGTGCGCGAAGTTTTAATGTATCGTTTTTGTGCTGTCCTCTTGCGGATTGGTGGGAGATCGGAGGCTGAGTGGGCTAGCGCACACCACCTCAGAGCACGTGGAGCAAAAGCTCGCGCTGCAGAACCCAGGGATCCTGGGTTCAATCCGCACCCCTGCCCGTTTCGATCTGGATGAGCATCACACCGGCGTGCGGTCGTGTGTCACTGCTGCGTGATGCACGTTAAAGACCCCAGGCTAGCGGTTGTACTGCACTGTTTACGTTTCTTATCTACAGCGAGTGACTCGTCACAACTTTGAAATGGCTGACCAACTACACGCTGTATAAATATCCACACAACCCCCAATCTGCCGTACTTTTTCATTAATTTAATATGACCACATTGAAATAACTAAGAGAGATCCCGTCTATTGACGCTGATTTTACCTATGCAACTTATCGTACATTGAATTTGGTTTCAAGTATCTTTAGTCTGGTGGTTCACTTACCAGATGTTTGTCTTTTTTTATTAATATGCACTTTTCTTTTTGCTCCCACTTTTAGGGTCATTACCCTTTCTTTCAACATTTTTATTTACTCGTTCTTTTTTGGAGCGTTTGTTTTAACTTTTATTTCCTCTTTTCATGTAAGCCCATCTTTGGCTTTGATGCGTCCTTACCTATGCTAATGAGTATATATGTGTATGCAAATAAAGTAATACTGCTAATAATGTTTTGATTAATATTAATATTTTCTTAATTAATGCCGCCCATACTTTCAACATTTATTTATGAATTAAATTATGCAAGGTTGTTCCAGCGGAACATGGTTTTTGTATTTTTCCTTGACAGAGTTTGTCTCGTCAAAATTCGCTACTCGCCGAGGCAGAACTATGAACAAAATATATTTTCTACATTACAGAGCTGCATCTCCAATGTTCTTTGTCGTCATGTGTTTATACCTGATGCCCTTAATCATCCATGGTCCAAATACGGAAGCTGTGTTCGAGGATTTATACCGGCACTTTGGAGTTCACTGGTGGGATCTTCTACTGAATATTACAAATCTAGTTCCACAACTTCATCCGGTAAGTAACCAATGCCTTTTTAAACTTCCAATGCGATCAAGAGTGACGTCAACATCATGGAATTATACAAAGTAATAAGATCAAACTAAACAAACATAGCGTATTTTGGAAAGAAGTATTTCCCCCTACGTTAATGGATAATTTAAAGTTCAAATTAGATGGTTAGAAGTTTACTTTTATAATTATATAACAGGTGTACTATTAAACATTCGAAGCTATTTTTGAATACACGAGCCATAAAATAAAAAGATAAACTTAATTTAAACTCAAGAATATAAACAACAATATACTATAACATAAGGGATGTGTTTAAATACAAAATAAACCACCATGTCTTGTTAGCAGCTGTCACAGTCGTCTTGAGTCTCTCAGCTACTGCACGAGTTCAAAATGTATCAGTATACATTTTTGGCCATGACAGTTTTGAACAGCAAAGACGTTTGCAGTTGTGATATCACCCATCCTTCAGGTTATTTTTAATATGCACTCCCGATACATTTTCAACCTTCTACGATAATTTAAAAAAAATTGAGAAGTATTAATGAACGGTCCTGTTTGTTTCTAGAAAAATTAGACATTTTTTGGTGAAACCTTGCTCTTGACTCGATCGCAAACCGAAGCCTCGAAACCGAAGTTGAGGCTTCAAAATTATCTTGGTATTTCGTTGGTACGTAATAATGGCATGCAGGGTTTTTTTGTTTTTTTTTTATTGCGGTGCTCTCGTCTTGTGCGCTATACAGTTAAACAGCCAGTTTTGGATGAGCTGAATAAACAAGGTATGGCATGAGACATATCGCAGCCATGCTTAGAGCTTTTAAGTTTATGAAGTTCACAAATCTAAATCCCGACGTTTCACACAGATAATACAGGTTCATGAACTGATATTTGTTAGGATATATATAAGAATGTGTATAAAAAGAATATTATGCATAACGGGTGTCCTATAGCCGTGTGGTCTCTTTAATGCTATTTACTGATCAGAATGATTTATATTGCAGTTCACACTTTATTGCTTGTGTTTCATGGCGAGATTCTGTGTAAAGCGAACAAATCAGGAAGAAGAGAAATCAAAGAAGTGTAATAAAATGCAACCTCAGGTCCTCATTCCAGATTCAAAAATTATCAGGAGGTATGTTGGAAAAACATTTGCCGACGGTATTACAAATACCGTCGGCAAAAAACAAACATGCAGAGAGAAACGTCATGATGTGCTACCACATGCCTCGAAACCAGACAAACAACATGAAACAAAAGGAAAGAAGCCTAAATGCTAGTCTCATAAGAAATATCACTATTGGCGCCAACGTGGTTATTGTAATCATTATTGAGCAGTTATTTTTTTAATGTATGCTACCAAATTGCTATAATATCTAAAACATGGCGATAGACTTCAGCGGCTGATTTATGTATACAATGCCTGCCCCACAATTAGTTTGGTGAGTATGTTTCCGGTACAAAACCCTACAACAAAGAGCGAGCAAAGTGGAGCTCCACGCCATATCGAAACCTTCAGATTGTGAAATCCCAAGCTCATCTTGTTAATGTAAGATGTGTGGTGGACATCGTGGTGTTTATAGACACAACTCGCATCACGCTTTTTAAAAGACAATTCCTCTGTATTCCCTAAACCGTGTCTGAAACATTTGCACTGTCATGTCTCGTTTATATGGGCCCCGTTAATATGGATACTCCGCTTTATGGACACCATTTTCTTGGGGAAACTAGGGAAAGACGTGCATTTTTGTCTTGGTATTATGGACAACCCGCATTATGAACGACTCTTGTTTGAGGGAACGAAGGTGTCCATGTTAACGAGACACCAATGTAGACACTTTCATTCGTAGTGATAAAAGGCGTCAATGTACAAACAGAGTTATGTTGACCTTAATTTGCCTTGTTCTATCGGTGAACTTGGGCAGTCGAAACGTAATGATTTTTGGATGTTTCACTGATCTCGTTTCAGTCGGTTCTATCCCACCTCTGGTATCTGTCTTGCGACTTCCAGCTGTTCGTAATATCAGTCATAGTACTCCAGTTGCTCAAAGGGTAAGACGGTGTCAGAAAATTATATATTATAATGTCCTATCTGTGTGCACAGTACGTAGGGGCCAGAGCCGTTTATTGAGAGAGTTTGGCCATACATTGGTTTGAATAGGCGAGCATCTCGGGGCCAACCACTGGCCGCGAAACAGCCCCTAGCGGTGGTCGTGTGATCTAAATATGTGACACGACTATACTTCGTTTCACCGTATGTGCGAGCGAAGGCAAAACTGGAAGCGCGAGCACGGAAGCTCCGTGCGTTCAGGCTTTGCTCGAGAGCGCGAGCTGGGGAGAAACGCAAAAAGCGCTGGTCTCGCGCTTCTAGCTTTGGCTTCGCTCGCAGATAAAGTGAAATGAAGTATAATTTGAGCCGTGCCGAGCGGAACTCCGCGTCTCAAGACGCTCGCGCACCCCACCCCTTGCACTGTTTTCTTTCAGCCAGTCTCAGGACGCTGCTCTAGCAGTGCAGACAAAGGCATGGGCACGAGCGCGGTGGCTTTGGAAAGTGCTTCCTATGCACGAGGTCGCGTACAAACAAAAGCGTTTCGCTGAGCTAGGCTCACGCGCCTGTGCCTTTGTCTTCACTGCAGACATTTGTGAGATGGAGTAGAGGTCTCCTGATTGGTCGACGCATTGTCACAAATTTAGTTTACGCTCTAAGCGTGGGGGGAATATTCGGCGCTGGCAGCGGCCTTTGCTCCGCCTATTGGCCAAACTCTCCCAATACACGGCTCTGGTAGGGGCGCTTGATGATCGATGGGACCTAGCATTATAGTGCTCTGAACTTGCATCACACTTTTATTAAGGGCGCCTTTTTGCTTTCGAGCTGTAGTTTACGTTTACTTTAAAAGAACTGTAAAGGATTGTATTCAATATCTTGTACAAGTGATAGGGAGGCAGCGGTACATGTGATAAACCAATATACAACGTTTTGTACGTGCGGCTAAACTAATAAGATAAAGAAAACGTAAAATAAATACCAGAACCCTTCAGGAATACGTGTTCGAGCGCGGCGAACGTCACAGCATGTGTGTAAAACGAGAGTATTATAAATACTCACAATTTATTTATTAATTTAAAAATATATTCTCCTGAGTTGGCACATTAGTGTTAGAGATTTCTTGTTGGTAGTCAAAATATAAAAATTCTTTGCTGAAACGTAAAAAAAATCTAAATTCCGGTTTACGTTGTTTTCCGGCAAATTTAAGCCGTGAAGAGACAGGTAACGAAGCGCTCAAATCATCGACGCAGTCACACCTTGAAGTCACGGCAGCGTCCGCAGCAGGCACAGGTAGCGAATGATTTAGTGCTCAAATAATCGTGGGGCGTGATCTCACGATCACATGGCCGTTGAAAAAATGGGCAACACTACGATGTCCCACAAAAAGCCTAGGGTTACACCCCCCCCCCCCCCCCTCCTCCCTGTTTCGGTACGGCGGAAACTGGCCATTTCATAGTTGAATATTGCGCAGCACAACTTAGTACGAAGAATTCAAACAACCCTCACGGCATCTCATGACAAAGGAAAACAAATCTCTGATTAGAACATTTCAGATAGGACGTGTGTTTAAAAGATAATTGTTCCTTTATACAGAATTATCTTGCTAATTATTCCTCCACACGTATACCCTGATTTTCGGCGACGTAAATAACAGCATTTTTAATAAGTAATATTTGTATTTCAAGTATGATTTTAATGCGTTAACATTCGAACGCTCGTTTTGACGAAAAACCGAAGGTGTCTTTCGTTTTTCAGCGCTGGGGAGAGAGGGGAGAAGGAATGGGATACGGTGACGCGTGCGACGCTCACATAGGTCCAAAGCGTTGACGTCACCACGCACCACTCTCTTCTTTTCTCTCCAGCCCTGACAAACTGAGAGACACCACCATGTTTTCCCCAAAACGAGCCTTTTCGTGTTCGTTAGACACGCGCACAGCTGGCGGGGAGCAACAGGGGAGGAGGTGCAGGGCAGCACCTCCTAGACAGCAAAGACGTAGGGCTGAATGAGATGGCGGCATGAGAGAAGGCCAATGTTTGACAGAAATTAGAAACAAATGCTGCGTCAGCGCTCGGTTTTGAGTCAAGTTTGAGCTGAACGTTGATGCAATCGTCGTGTTCAATCTTCGTCCGGGTTTGGCCTTCTCTGATGAGGCCATCTTATTCAGCACTACGGCTTTGTTATCTAGGAGGTGTTGCGCCGCGGTGCGATGGAAGGCGGGTGTGTCAGTTGCCGTTGTGCTGTCGCCGGTTGTTCTTCGCTCTTGGTTTTCGTAGTAGCGGTGCGTGGGCTGTGATCTGTGTGTGTAGTTTAAACGATGGTTGCGGTTCCCTCCACGAGTGATATGGATGCAGTTCCCTTCACGAATGAGATGGATGACCGTATCCAAGGGCGTCGACTTACTCTCACAGGCAGAGTACATAACCTTGGTGAAAAATTACAGGAAGGTTCATTGGCAGATTCTTAAGGAATTCGCTAGCATGACTCTTGGGAAACGCCACAAACGTCCCCCTTTGGAAAACGCTAACACTGACTCCGTATTGAGCCCAAAAAGTGGCAGCTAAACATAAAGGAAGCAAAAATAAAAGCCAAAATGAAAGCCAAAAGAGAAAGTCAAAAGAGTAATTTGAAATGATCAGGGTTAGCGTTTCCCAGAAAGGGACGTGTGTGGCGTCTCCAGCCTCATGCAACGCATTCCCTAAGAATCTACGAATGAATATTTCTATATTGTTTTACCATTATATTCAGTCGTTGGTGTAACACACTGTGATACATTTAGACTGGGTTAGAAGTATTCTTAGAAAGGAACATTGTTATTAGTTGGCAATATGTTACCTATGCCTCACAAGCTGCTAATTATTCATAACATAGCGAATTCAATCAAAGCGCTCGCAAGTCTAAGCCTGACCAACGTGCTTCTACTAAAATTTAAAAAAAAAAAAATTATCTCCACCGGATAAGCTGCCAAGTAATAAAAATTATTATTACTTTTTTTTGTCCTTGTTTGTTACGCGCTGTTGCTACCAACATTAACCATCACCTACTCGCCTAAGCTTCCATTTTAATGGGCAGCTCTGGTCAATCTTTTGGAATTTTCGAATACGACTGTTTTCAGCTCATTCAGAGTCCCCGAATCACGAGGTATACTTTTGTTTTTCCTAGTTTGTGTGGTTTTATAAATATCACGGCTCAAATTAGGTTTTCGGACGTCTGTGGCAAAACCGAAACTATCTGCTAGAGAGGGATGGAAACATTAATCCCCAGCTGTAATGCCGCGACTTGACGCCACAGTGGTGCTGTTGTACGTGGTACAACGAGCGAAACCAATTTCAAGAAGCAAGGAAACTTGTCTTTCTTTTTATAGTTTGCGTTACCCATAGAGCGCATGTATAAAAGATCAGTGCGTATTCCCAAAGCTAGCGGCTATAAAAGCGTATTCCCCGTGGTGCGTAACTGAAGAAAAAGGCGTGCTCGATTTCGGCCACTGGGTACCGGCGCCAAACGGGCAGCTTCGTTGCATCGCTCAGTTCTTGTTCCTTGCTCGCGGTAATGAAAATAGTATACATGGGCTGGGAATTTAATACTGACGAGATGAGCATCCCCGGTACCACGATTCACGTGAGCGAACGCCGCAGTAAGTCGTTCGGTGAAAGCGGACTTCGGAATGCTCTGAGTTACCGCACGTGAGCACTAATGTACTAAAAATGATATACTGAAGGCTCGCGGAAACCGCTAAGCCAAACAAAAATGCAAGAAAATGAGAGAAGAAGCTCTAATCACTAATTTATACACGAAGCGAAGGCATTGAAGAACTAGCCATCACCGTGACGTCAGGTTTCGTCGTCGCTCCGTGTTGCTTTTACTAAAATCTAACCCGCTTGCCACCTGCTAAAGAGCCACTGGTCGCATTTTTAAATCGGTTTTAGGGGAGCACGCGGCTCCATTTCAATTTACTCTTTCGGCTGTGATCGTAGTTCGTGCTACTAAAGCCATACCCGTCATTTATTTCGGTTCTGTTTTTGACCAGAGTTCCCTTTTATATTAATCCAACACAGGAAGGTGCGAGCCTGCATCATCGCTTTCCTGGTACTGTCTGTGATCTGCTGTGCGGTGACGGCAGGGCAGATGGACAACCCGAACCACAATCCCCTGGTCCCGCCTATTTCAGAATCGTTCGAGTAAGTGGAACCCTGCAAGTGTTTTGTTGCACTTACACAAACAACCTCGACCATCTTCTAGATAAATCCCTCTTCTTCAAAACAGGTCACGAAGAAGGTCTCGAAAACATACAAATAATAAAAAAAAAATGGCCTAAGCACAGCCTTCATTGTGGTACGTCCAAAAGAAAAGAAGTATTTGCGGGAAACACCCCCTGTGTAAAATAGCAGGCATGAGCCCACAGGAGACGTTATCTCTGGGGGTGCAAGGTTTTTCAATCTGTTGTGATGAAGACGAGGGACAAATATTTCATCTAGGCAATAATTAAAATCGACGAAGGAAAAGAAGCTTTTCATTAAGTCAAAGTCGACGAAGAAAAGGATGTTATTCAGTAAATGGTTGTTAGTCCAGCGGAGTGCGTGTGTCTCTTCCTGTGACTCTCTATGTCTTGCTTATTTCTTCCTTCGTTCAGCTGGCATATCCTACAAGAAGAACATACAATGAATTAGTATTGTTTAACAAGCGCTGCACACTTCGTTATCATAAACTGATTATTTTGCTTTTTCTTCACAATTACTCGACGTTTGTTGAAGTCGGCACGCATAATCTGTTCTTTGTTGAAAATGTGAACTTCTCTTTGAAGGATTACTCACGGGTGCAACCAGATGGTTTTGCAGGTACGGCATTGTAGAGGTCGCAAGTGGCGCCCCCTCACTCTTTTCCTCCTTTCGTTGCTTGCCTATATTATGGCTTGGCTGAATAAAGGAACTTCACTTGCCGGTTAGAACGTTGCGCGTCTGCGTGTCATTTGAGTCCGCCAGATGGTGTCAGAAGCGGTAATGATAGCAGCGGCGTAACCCACGTCCGCTCGCTTGCCCGCCTCACTCGATCGCTCGCTCGACCGTAGCCGTGGCCTAGTTGCACGGAGCGTTCGCCTCGGTTACGGGAGGTGGTGGGTTCGAAGCCCACCGTCGGAAGCCCACCGGCTAAATGGGTACAAATATCCCCCGACCCCGGTGCTCGGTTTGACATGCAGGAAATGACGTTTGCGAGTGGTTCCGCAAACACCGCTAAGCCTAGCTGCGAACCCTTAACCGCAACCGCTCGTCGTTTGCGGGGATATGCCGCCTTGGGTAGCGTTGTTGCACTCGTGCAGGCTCTCGTCCTCGGGAAACCAGGTGAAAAGTTGAACGCAAAGGCCCACAGAAGCGAGAGCAAAACACGTGACATGCTGGCCAAACTGCACGAGGGCCACCAGGGGATTGGCCGTTGCAAGGCACGGGCCCGTGAGTGCGTGTGGTGGCCGACCCTTAATTGTGAACTGGAACAGCTGGTGGCTGGCTGCGAGACCAGTGCACAGACGCGGACACAGCGCCGCGAGCCGCTCATAGGCCCCCAGACCCCAAGCCGACCCTGGTTCCGGGTGGGGGCTGATCTATTTGATCAAGGTGGACGAAAATACCTCCTGATGGTAGATCACTACTCACGCTACGCAGAGGTAATTACCCTGTCGTTGACGTCCTTTTTGTCTGTTATAGCGGTGATGATGAGTATTTTCGCGCGCTTCGGCATTCCCACTTTCGCCGTCTCTGCAAACGGGCCATAGTTCTCCCCAAGGGGCTTCGCAACCTTCGCTTCGGCCTATGGTTTTTACCATGTAACCAAGAGCCCCCGGTACCCGCAGGCCAATGGAGAAGTTGAACGCATGGCGCAGACAGTGAAGGACCTGCTGGCCAGGACGAAGGATCCCTACCTGGCCCTGCTCGTCTATCGCGACACGCCGGGAGTGAGTGTATGGAGCCCAGCGCAACTTTTGATGGGGAGACAGCTGCAGACCACAATGCCGAAGCTCGAGGAGGCTCTGATCCCTCAGTCACCTCCAACGACGCTCCTCCACCAGCGATACTCGTCTGCCCGACGCCGACAGGTGCAGGACTACAACAGGCGCCACGCCGCTCGTCCACTCCGTCCGCTGTCTCGCGGTGAAGATGTTTGGCTCGCGGATGTTCCTGGAGCTGTGCGTGTCCTGAGCCCAGCAAGACAATATCCCTCGTACGTTGTACAGACGCCAACACAGGCATACTTGAGCGGAACCGTCGTCATCTCGTTCCATTCACACCATCTCGGCCTGCAGTGCAGTCTGCTAGGTCACCGGTCTCGGACACTCCAGCTGCATCGACCTTGCTTCCAGTGCCTCGTCCTACTACTTCGCTGCCTCCGTAACACCTACAGCACTCCACTGGGTCTGAGCGGTCTCGGACGCAATTACCCGTGCTTCGCACAGCATCAGCACGCCAGGGGGTGCCTTCGCCGCAGTCACTAGTGTTCCCTCAGCGACAGGGCAGAGTTTCTCGCATCGGGCAACGCACCAACACGCCCAAAAGACTTAATTTATGAAGACAAGTTCGTGTCTTTTCCCCGAAGGGGAGATGTAGAGGTTGCAAGTGGCGCCCCCTCACTCTTTTCGTTGCTTGCCTTCATTATTTCGGGGGTTGAATAAAGTCACTTCACTTGCCGGTTGGAACGCCGCGCGTCTGTGTGTCATTCGAGTCCGCGACAGGCATCGGTGATATTTTAGTGTCAACACACGGTTGCAATCAAGTTAGGCTACCAAGCGGTTTGGTCGGCAAAGTGACGAATTTGTGTACATCTTGCGAGTACCGATTTGAATACTGAAGCAGTGTAAACAGGGTCTATACTCGGCGACAACTTTTCTTGGCAATGCAGTGGAAGGTACATACGTCCCGCGTCCCCTCTGCCATTTTGAGTGTACGCAGGCTCTCCTCCTCTCCCCGGAAAAGGGGGAGGAGGAGAGCCTGCGTACACTAAAAATGGGAGAGGGGACGCGGGACGTACCTTCCACTGCATTGCCAAGAAAAGTTGTCGCGGGACGTACCTTCCACTGCATTGCCAAGAAAAGTTGTGTGCGTTACAATATTGAGTCGTCGATAGAGACATCAGTCTTCCCGAAATCGTCTATCTTATGAGTTGTTCCTCACAATGAAGCATACACTAATGCCCCTCTTTTACTTAGAAACACATGTATTTATCCTGCTGTGCTTTGAAAATTCGGTTTATGTAGTGGATGTCCCCATATTGATCGGGTACATATTGACTTGTCTCGACTGTCTTAAATTGGCAAAGGATAATTGTATCTCTTTAGAAACCCGTCACATTTTTATTGGCTTATTTTTTGTAGCGTTAGATACACTTGGCGAGGTTGAGCAGTTCCGCGTTGCTCTCATAATGAGCACGCATAATGAACACGGCTCGCATAATGAACACGGCTCGCATAATGAGCACGGTTCATTATGAGAGGCAAGCGAAGCCGCCGCCGCGCGCTCCGCCGCCGCCGCGCCCGCCTCGCCCGCCTCGCCGGTCTGCGCATTCCAGAGGAGTGACATCATAGCCGCGGCAGACGCTCTGGCGCCGCCGCGTGCCCAGCTGTGCGCCTGCGTTGCGCAGTAGCCAAGTCTGACGCTGCACCGGAGCCGCTTTGTAGCGCCTCTCATTTTGTGCGCATAAGCTCACGCTACGTATATCCTGGCATAGCCGAGCTAAGCCACCGCAATTTTTCTTAGTAGCGTGCAAACAAAACAAAAACGGCATTAAAATGGCAAAAATACTCTGTTTTTTTATTGTTTAGTAGAACTTTTTTCTTTCAAGCATCACTGAATTTCATCATTGCCTCCCTCTTTCGCGCACTTTAGGAACCTAGATGCACGAAACTCAAAAGGTATTATTAGACACATCCACTCGTTCTTAATAGCACACCATTCAAATAGTACACTTGTTGTAATATATGAAGGTGATGTTTATGTAATAATATTATAATTTTTTCTCCTACAGCGAAACATTCAAGACACTCACGGAGGTCTACAGTTTGCCGACTTACCATGGGGCCTGCTACTTCACCGGCTGTATTATTCTTCTTGTCCTAAAAAAATGCAAGCCAGTTAGGCTATCTGGAGTAAGTTTCTTCATTGCCTCATTTGCAACATGTGCCAACTTCTTGTAGTTATTGAGAAATAGCAATGATTCTCCTCACGAGAGCAATTGGAATCCTTGAGTTTACATGGGATTTGACTACTACTGGGTAAGCGTCGCCTAATTGTATATATATCGGGTCGGAAGTGAGAAGCCAAGCATGGAAAGGAAATTCGCTTAATAATAAAGAGCCCTAAAATGTGTCAATAAAAAGTCTGCCGATTTGGGGGATTGGCGGCATATGTAACACTGAAATACATGTTTAAAACAGGTTAGACCAGTGCGACCAAGCCATTCGAGGGCGAAAGCAGTAGCAATGTTTTTGGAATAATTGGGAAAGGCGGCTGCTTTTATATTCGTGACTTTTTGGCAGAGAATGGACGGACTTTCTGAATACACACAGATATAAGCATACCATCCGTACTTAACAAAGCGGCAAATAAGGTAATACTAATCTCCTCGCACGTGATCATAGAATAAAAGAGGGCTTGTATGTCTATGGTGTGCGAGGCCACATGTTACGCTGTATCCGAATTTTTTTTCGGGACGAACCTTCCAAGTTTGACTTGGTGTACATCCAAGTCGGATGTACACCATTATTCTAAGAGACACCATTATCCAAGATAATGGTGTCCCTTAGGGAGGAGTATGAAGTATGACTCCATTTGCAGGTAAAATTAAGAGCCTGGCAAAGGTGATACCACGCCAGTATCTTACTCATTATATGTGGACGATGTTCAAATTTCGGTATGGTCTTGCAACTTGTCTAATCGTGAACGGCGGTTTGAACTGGCAATCGATAGAATAAGAAAATGGGCACACGAATTGGTTTCTTCCAAAAGACACTGTGTGTTACTTCTTCACTGGACTAAGGGCTGTCTTTTGATCCCATTTTGAATTTAAAGAGCTTATCTGTTTCTGTAAAGCAAGCACACAAATGTGTAGGCACATTATTGATAGAAAGCTTACTTTTGTACCTCCCATTAAGGAGTTGAAACAAAAGTGCCTATGTACCCCAAACATCCTCAAAGTACTGTCGCACATGTCCTGGGGGTCCGACCGACGTCGTCTCTTATGTCTTTACACCGTCCTAGTACAGTCTCGCTTAGACTATGATGCCTGAGTGTATGGATTGACACGGCCGTCTCTCCTAAAGATGTTGAGCACTGTCCATCACCTAGTGTCCAGACTTGCCGCTGGTGCATTTCGCACATCACTCGTGCTTAGTTTATATACCGAGACACACCAAATGTCGCTTGAGAGGCGAAGGCAGTATCTTAGCCTCCGCTATGGATACAAGGTGCACAGTGATCCACACCATCCCTGCTACGCTTTTCAAACTTGGAAAACCTTCTTAATTTTGAGAAAAAAAGGGTATTTTCGGCCTTGTAGTATGCGTGTTGAGAGTATGACAACATCCCTCCATCGTCCTTTTACCGAGATTACTTTGCTTCAAAACGTTGACAAGTTGCCCCATGGGACTTTCTGCCTATATCGTGTGACTGATCTCTGACTAGTACAATAAGAGGATTGTCTCTCCGCTTGCTCTTCAGCAGGAGGTTGCTGCCTTAGAGCAAAAGTATTGTGACTGCGTGCACTTCTATACTGATAGAGCAAAAACCTCAACCTTTGTAAGTTGTGCAGTTAATATCATTGCATATAGAAAGGCCACAAAACTTGACCCTATTGCTAGCAATTTCACCACAAATTTGTATAGAAATTTGTATAGAAATATTAGCCATCCACTATATAGTAGACAGTAATATAATTCAAGCAGTTCTTTTCGTTGACTCTTAGAGTGCTCTCAAATCCCTCTCTTCCTTTGCTGAGAGTAAGAACCCTCTTGTGCAGCTGTTGGGAGTACAGATAAATGGGGCCCTTCAACTTGGACATATAAAATACTGCTGGGCGTCCAGCCATGCGGGTATTTCCGTTAATAAGAAAGCAGATTCCCTTGCTGCCTCCATGAGGCAGTGTATTCAAGCGTTTCCCGGCCTGCCCCATCAGCATCAGGACAGACGGCAGAAGAAGTATGCGGGGCGCGGAAATTCCAGCCGAAATGACTAGTTGCGCCTTCTGACGGCGCGCCGTCGCTCTAATGATTGACATTTCGAGATTGCGCTACCTTTCGTGCTCGTAGTCGTCTTTTTTTTTACATTATTCTGTCCAACGCGTACACCATAACCGGGACCGGTGCAAGGTGCCACTTTGTAAGCCGTCATGCCGCGCGTCTGCCTCAGTCACCATGATGGGTGACGGAGCTCGCATGCTTCTGATAACACTTCGCGGCACCTCGTGCCAGTTCCTGTTATATCGAAGGCGCCCAATAAAAGCAAGAAAAAAAAACATTGATTGCGAACATTTAAAGAAGCGCCTGCGCAAAGCGGGAGTTTTGAGAGCGGCCACGCGCCGTCAGAAGGCGCAGGTATACACTCCCTTAGGCTGGCGCACCCGTGCCCCGAAAAATGTTGCTGCTGACTGTACGTTACCCTTGCTATAGAAGAGCCTGGCACTGGCTGCAGACAGAAACTCTTTCGACAGCACTAGATCCAGCTTTACCGCCGCCTACAAAAGTCGCAACGCCTGTGCCTATGTTTTTCTTTTTTTTGGAGGGGGGGTGCACAAGTTTACTTTATTAAACGGTTAGTCTTCTACTGCACTAACCGTCTTTCTACTTGTCACTCGTGACAATATTCCGTCCGCTTTATCTAGGAATGCTACTAAACCCCCCAAAAATGGCGATCGTCCTGTTAGATATACATTTTTTATACCACTATATTTCCGTTGATACTGTGTTTAGTTTTATATAAAAAAAAAACAATAATTTGTGCAGCACCTTTAAATTATAGTATATTTGAATCGGTTAAAGACCGATGAACAGTTAGCGCTTTCCCCTTTTCCCCCGCTACCTTTTCTCCCCCTTCTAACCTGTCCACGTTGCCTGTTTCCTCTTCCCCCTTCTAACCTGTCCACCGTCGCCTTTAAGCACTGCCCTCTTCTGCTATGGGATTTGTTAGCGGGGGATTTACAGACTTCTGCAATGCGGGGGTGAAGAGGCGACCGCCAACGGATCGGACTACGGGCATTTTTAGCGGTGTCTCTGCGAGTCACAAAAAGAGTAAAAGCCTGCTAAAAAAAAAAAAAGAAAAGAAAAACAGGGGCGTTGTTGAAATAGTGTGTATCTCCCCCGTTCTTGATTTTGAATAGAAATTCGGCGGCTCCTGACCCGTACGAACTTTTCCTACGATTACCATCCGGGCTGAACATGCCCGGACTCTGGACTGAAGAAAACCACGTTTCATTCCGCCCCTCCCCCACCCGACATGCCAGTACAGAAGGATGCGGCCCGAAGAAGGCGATTGTTGAAAAGTCCACAGACAATTGAAGGTGCTGGTTGCGAGAAACAATCTTCCGAGGACTGAGCTTTTCGAACAACTAATTTCGCTGAGATAATAGCGCAGTTGAGTATTTGCATCCGCGATGATGATATAACGATTATAGTGCAATTATTGTCGCGTACATGAAAGGATTACGCGCAGCGCGGTATCCGCAAAACGGAGAGTGGCAAGGAAGGACGCCGCAGGGCGAATATTCGACACCCTTAGTTTGTCGTTATTCGGAGCGGTTGAGACCACCTCGTTCTCCTTCCACTGTAGTCGCGGATCTCTTCTACCGTGATCGCGCTCTGCCCCATGTCGCCTTCTTACCCGTTCCCATTGCTCAGCATGACGTAAATACAGTGAAACAACAACGAACACAATAGACCGATCTCACCAAGCGTTCCACGCATGCGTGACGCCGCCATAACTGTAATTCGTAGGAGGCAGACGCCATTTTGCGTAATGAGTCGCCACGAACTGACTTATAAAAAGGACTTGGTTTAATATTTACATGACCGCGGTGAGATCCATCCCGACAATTGCCCTGCTTTTTCGTCGCCCCAAAAACCCGAATCTCTCTTCACGCGCCATCCCTTCTTCTTCGTCCTCAGTCCCAGACACGATCTCGTTCACCAAAAAATGTCACAGGCGCGAGACAGAATCGCCCTCCACTAGTCAATTTCCAACACGCCAGTTCACGAGAGAGCTCATGCCACCTCGTGCTCTGCTCGCGCACACCTCAAGCAGGGTTGTCGCGCGTGCAGAAAGACTACGGCTCCCACGATGCATGTCGGCAGCGGTGGCGTACTCAAACTAGCTGCTGAGATCGGTCTATTAATAAAAAGGAGACAAATATTTTATGTCACAATCGCACAGGATCGAGCATATTGAGCGGAAGAAGAACGCAACACTATAAATAAAACCTGCGGTGAACCTTTGAAATCATAGAAAGCAAAATATGCGTTCGAATATTTGTTCATGAGACATGAGATATACAAGTTACTATTAAATGCAGTTTTAATGCTGTACTTTTAGGTAAAGCTAACATTCATTTTTTAAGATGACTCTATGTTTGTTTACAAATGTAGGTATTAAGTGCGTCAATCGATTCCGGCTATATAGCAAGCAAAGCGCCGCATCTTGTCCAGACTACGATAGAAAAGGGGGCAGTAAGAGGGGGAGGGGGGGGGGGCGTCTTCATCAAAGCGGACCTGTTCTTTTCGTTTAGGACAGGCGCTTCTTCGTGATTTGACTTCGTAAGGTGAAACGCGACTACGCCCCGTTTCACCTTACGACAGATTGCAGCGGACGCTACAGACCATCTCAGTCCATCCATAGCTGTGAATTATCACCGGGCTACTGGCTTCTCACTTTGCTGCGCCCGTTCCCAAGATCACGTTACGATCACACGGCATCGAATTGGCTCAGGTGGCTCCTAGCGTCCACTGCCTTCACCAGCTTGCCTGTTTAATAATATCATCATCAACAATTGTACCTTTTTTCTTACGTCTCCTTCGTTGTTAATTATTAAACGAAACAAGTTTATATTTCTGAAATTCAAGCCAAGTCTCGCTTTTCCATTCCGGCTTTCTAGATTAGTGAAGCAGGCCTGTGGTGCATATGCATCGGGTGCGGTCTGACTGGAATCCTAACTCGACACTCCTGGACGGTTCCAACGGACTACAAGGGGCTGCCGGCCAAAGTAGCGTTCGCCTTCTTCGACAGAATCGTGTGGTCCATTTTTCTCGCTTGGGTTGTTTTCGCTTCAGCTACAGGACGAGGAGGTGAGACACGCACTGGAGTGATAAAACGTTTTGTGTCGCTATTGTGCAAAAAAAACTCGTAGGAAATTTTTTTTAAACTTGAGCTGCGTGGTGCCTGTGAGCATAAATGTTTTTTTTTTAAATAAAAATCAAACGGATTTTGTAACGAAGCTATAATTTTAAAATGCCGTCACTACTTAAAATGCAATTTTTGTACAAACTTTGGCTTCTACCAACTTGCTTATCTCATCCCCGACATAGTACGACGCCATGTTATAAATTAAATGGCTCAAACTAGCATTTCATTTTATATATTTAAAATAATTGTATTCAACAATCTATCAGAAATATCGAATGATCTGCAGTTGATATATCAACTTGGTGAATGCGCTTGTTTCAGCACTTGTCCGATTGCTTACTCCTCGTGAGTGTTTTATTTCTTTTTGTATCGTTGTTTGTTTATTCAAGCCATACAGAGAGCCAACATTGTAGCCCAAGAAGGAATGAAGGTAATAATAATGCATAACTAATATACCATAGATTATACAATCTGACAGAAGAGGCAAAGGGTGTTGCCACCCGGAGTATAGGATTTCATCTCAATATATCATCTTCTTTTGTATGAGCTATTCACAGTTGTATGTCTGAAATAAGGAATGTGCTATTCTTCACTGTTTCGCCTTAAGATGTCTGCCTCATCAGGTTGGTCATCCACGTGCAGCGTGCTCCCCCCTTCCTTTTTTTTTTTTTCATCGTCAAAGTTAAAAAATATTTCACAGAGAGCGTCACCGACGGCTCGCTGATGCACTGCGCCCCGCTTCCCGCTATGTAAAAAATATTAGAGTACCAGTTTACGTTCGGTCCGTGCGCCCTTTCGCACTAGAGGGTTTTAGGAAACCCTGTTCGCACATCCGATATGGTACGACCTGCGCATGTGCGGGCTTTTTTGCAGTAGCGCATGGGCAGCACGATACAACAAAAACAAAAAAAAACATATCTCCACGTGATGAATGATGTTGGTTCGGGCGAAGCTCTGGTGGGTGCTTGTCTGCGTAGACGCTGAGCCGCTGCATGCCGAGCCTTTCGTTCGTTTTCATCCCTGTCACGCTGCGGTCAAATGCTCAAATGCGTATATAACGACGTTCCATACCAGACATTCTCCTTCTGACATGGATGAAACCGAACGAAAGGCTCGGCATGCTGCGGCTCAGCGTCTACGCAGACAAGCACCACCAGAGCTTCGCCCCAATCAACATCTATCACCAAGTGGAGATGCGGTTTTTTTTTTCCCTACACGAGCACGGGAGCACGTGCACCCGACGGCGGACGGACATACGGACATGGCTAGCCCCTAAGGAGCTTCGCCCCTAAAAGCCTCTATGACTTTCCTCGTAACCTTGTCGTTGTGCATACCTACAAGCGTGGTCTCCTCGAAGGACGGCTTGCACAAACAGCTCTTAAGTGCACTACCAAATGCCCTCCGACCGTGGCACTCAGCGAACAGCGGTGCTCCCTGAGCTTACCATTTAAGCACCTACCCGTCTATCCAATATACCCTTTACCACTCCGGAAACACAGCTCACAAACGGCTTGGCGTGTTTTTTGTGCACTTGCTCTTTGACCGCCCTTCTGCCTTGGCCGTTTCCCTCGAACATATCTGTGACAACTTCGGAGGGAAGGAAAACACCACAGGGACTTTGTACCAACTTCCTACTTCCTTCAAATTGTGGGCGACTTTGTGCAGGTATGGGAGGACGACAGTCCTTCACCTGTTCACCACTTTCTTAGGGGGCGAGGTTACCTTTATCTTTTTAACAAGAGTGCCGGCAACATCACACAGCAAAGCACGCAGAAACCCAGTGTCCCTAAGCCTATATCACTGCACCTGAAAAGGGGGGCAGCACGCGGCACGTGGATGACCGGTGCTCTATGTGATGTGGAAGAAAGGTTGAAGCATGTGTAGATTGCTGCCTTACGTGTTTACTTTTTATGTTTTCTGTAATAAAACCTTAAGTGGCGATTCAGCGCCTGTCCCGTCTTGATTGTTCCTTCCTTCTAGTCTTTGTCGTTCTGCGCTGTTTTACCTACATTATGTTTAGCCTACTCCAACTAGCCCAGCTTTCAACTTTCGTAAAGTATATATAGATTAACATGGTCTTTGGTTTAAGGTTTCGGGTATTTCGTGCCAATAGTTTTAGTTCTGCAAATTTTTAAAGCTTTGTTTAATTCAATATATAAATACATCTGTGACGCCAATAAAAAAAAATGGCCGTTTTATTTTTCTCATTCCAAATAGAATATCTTTATGTTTCTGTAAGACCGAAGTTTTTGTGTGTTTTTTTTTATATTGAGCGGGGCCCGAGCTGAAATAAAATGCATAATAATTTTATGATGAGAGAAATGACAAAACGATTTTCTGACTCCAAGGACCGCGGCAGAGAAAAATTAGCCAAACATCTATTTGAGATATTGTGTTATCAAAAAAGAAAAAAACCGGAACGCAATTAAGCAACCTAACCGGACACCAAAGGAGTTTGTATTTTAAGGTGTTATCCCAATATGCGGGCAATAAACGTCCCAAAACACCAAATGAAAATCATGACGATAATAATCCCTGAATAATAAAAACAGGGGGGACATTGGGCGAAGGTGTTTACCTTCTCCAGGCATTATTATCGTCATCCTTTTAGCTCGCTTGCCACTTTGGAATAATTGTGTTATCATCATAACCTTAAAAATGCAGGCCGTTCATCCTTGTTGGTGTTGAACTAGTGGCAGCTGAAAAACACCCTTTACTCTACTGATGTCTAACTCCTAGTTAGATCAGTTGGTAGAGGGCTACACTGGAAATTGAGAGGTCCCTCGTTCGATACCAACACGAGGCAAATTTTTGGGTCGAGCACCAGCACCTGGCACTGTTGAGAAATTTGTGATTGTTCTTCGTCCCCCTTGTTCCTCGTCTCCAGTGATTGTTATCGTCATTCTTGTCCGACTACCTTGAACCTCTGCATTAATTGCATTATCATCCTGACAATCATGCCCGGAAAAGTAACCCACTAAATCACGGTCGCATATCGCGGCACACACCCTTGGCTGAGAACTTTCAGCAAACAAAAAATAGGGAAAATATTTTGTTGTGCATCTTACAGGTTAAGCTTTTCTTTTGCAGGATTCTTGGGGAGGTTTCTCGCCTGGCCTGGATTCGTACCGTTGAGCCGTCTTTCCTTCGGCGTGTACTTGATCCACATGCCCTTTTATTTCTTAATGCATCACAATGCCAGGGAGCGGATATTTTACTCGTACTTTACGTTGGTGAGTCCAAACCGCAGAAATGCTTTATTGTTCAATTTTCTAAGTGGTCAATATACGTGGAATATGTTATAGAGCCTTCGAAAATACGAAAAGTTATCTTCCAAACAGTTAAGGCCCAACAATCCGCGAGATGAGTGAATAAATGTGGTATTCCCAATTCTAGAACTTATGGAATACCAGCAGTCTAGAAACAGTTCAATTTATGAATTAATTAGTCATTGCTTTATTTAATTATTTATTCATTCATTCATTCACTCATTTATGGTACCGTTTATGGCTCCATACAAGGAGAATATTAAGGGACGATAAATATCAAAATTATAAGAAGACACATAAGAACAAAAAGGCTCCTCTACCCTGACTTTGTGTTTTGCCTTTTGAAACAAAACGAACAAAGGGATCCTTGAATACGATAGTGGAAATAGGAGACTGTTATATCGATTCACTATTAGGAAATAAAGATCTCAAAATTTCAAACAAGACGGGCGACTTACGACTGCTGTGTCATAATCAGGTCATATCGATATGCTTATGCCCCTAAAAACAATCGGATAAAATAAAATGTGCTACCGATGATGTTCGAGGCATGGCTCAAGTGATTTCGTTAGATGATGCCCTGTTCGGCGCAGGACGTAGTGAGTTATAAAACGAGAGATGAAAAGAAATCATTTAAAATAAAGCACAAGTGCAAAAGCTTGCAGCAAGCGAATAAAAATCGCCTGCTGCTAGCCCTTGCCCCCGACGCCGGTCATTTGTACATTGTCAGGAGACTTTGTTTCCCCTTTTGTTATTTTCATATCTTAGAAGCAGAGTTTTTGCAGTGAAAAAATAAAATATTTCGTTTGTTCATTTATTGGTTTACTGATTAATTAATTCATCGGTGTCACTCTTCCTTTTGATCCCTGGACGTGACACTGTTTTCCGGTTCCCGAAATGCGGAACCTTTCGTGAGAGAAACGTTTTGACGCAGTACATCTTAATCATATTAAACGGTAGTTTGAGTGTTGCGTTTGATTGTCAGTAATAAATGAAAACGTAATCTTCTTCCCTGGTGTAATTCTGACAGTAGCCATTTAAGCAAAGTGTCAAAAAATAAGGTGTATTTGAATAACTAACTTGATATAGCAGTTGCGCTGCTACAAAATTTTTTATTTAATATGTTCTGGACCCAAAGACGATGCTAGCATTAGTGGCTCAATACGATGCCCTCTGCCAGCAGTAGGAATGTGAACAGAGGCCATGCGTTCAAAGCCAGGTGAGGGCCAACTAGGGATTTGCATCGTCGCCTTTATTGTTGAATACCAAAGCAAGATTGAGCTAAAAAATGTAGCGAAACCCGGCTCCGAAAAAGCCGCTACATGTTTTTTGTTTTTTTTCGTGTGATATGTTTATTGCAGAAAAAAAGTTTCTTACGAAGGCTTGCCGCAATACAGATACTCGGTAGGGTATACGAGCATAGAATTACCTCACTATACTCATTGCGAAAATGGGAATGCAGGAAGGTCTCTAGGTTGTCACGCCTTCAGCGGGAGCTTCCTACCCGCTCCCTACCTACCTCGGCTTCCCACGCGAAGCCACTGTACGGTTGGTGGCAAATTGCACGTGCTGGGAGTGAAAGCATAGAAAGAAGGCGCCCTACCATCCTTATTTTTAGAGCGCAGCTCTTAGGGACCCGTTTCCGGCTTGAGCGGCGTCGCCGTCGCCGTCGCCGTCGGCGTAACCGCGCGGTGCATCATGGGAGATGTCCCATAATGCACCGCGCGAGCCCCCCCACCGGGGTCACGTGACCTCGTGGGGGGTCACGTGACACCCCCGAGGTCACGTGACCCCCCCCTGAGGTCACGTGACCCCCTCCTCAAGGTCACGACCCCCCCGAGGTCACGTGACTCCCCTGAGGTCACGCGACCCCCTCCTCAAGGTCACGTGACCCCCTCCTCGAGGTCACGTGACCCCCCGAGGTCACGTGACCCCCGCAGATGTCGCGTGACCCCCCGATGACGTCATCGTCACTGATGACGTCACCGGCATCCACATCGTCATCGTCATCATCACTGATGACGTCACCAGCATCCACATCGTCATCGTCATCATCACTGACGACGTCACCGGCATCCACATCGTCATCGTCATCATCACTGATGACGTCACCGGCATCCGCATCGTCATCGTCATCATTACTGATGACGTCACCGGCATCCACATCGTCATCGTCATCATCACTGATAACGTCACCGGCATCCCCATCGTCATCGTCATCATCACTGATGACGTCACCTGCATCCACATCGTCATCGTCATCATCACTGATGACGTCACCGGCATCCGCATCGTCATCGTCATCATCACTGATGACGTCATCTGTCACGTCACTGATGTCGTCACCGGCATCCGCATCGTCATCGTCATCATCACTGATGACGTCATCAGCGACGTCACTGATGACGTCACCGACATTCGCATCGTCATCGTCATCATCACTGGTGAAGCCATCAGTGACGTCACTAATGACGTCATCGGTACCCGCATCGTCATCGTCACGGATGACGTCATCAGTGACGTCAGTGATGACATCATCCGCATTGGGGGTCACGTGACCCCCAAGGTCACGTGACCCCCCCCCCCCTGGTTAGTTTACCCCCCCCCCCCGTGCCCTTCCCTCCTCCTCCTCAAGAGCTGTGCGCTCTAATTCGGCGTTACAGGGAGTTGTAAGCGGCTTTCATTTTTTTTTGTGGCTTCTGCACTTTATATACAAAAAAAAATTCAAGAGCGCGTTTTATTTTATCTAGCCTATTCTCCTTTGTCTTGCGTATCATCAACAAAATTTACGTCTAATTTTCCTCTATTAAAAGAACAGTCACGGCTACCAATCTTTCACAATATGTGTAAATCCAATGAGCCTTAAAAAATAGCCTTTTTTTACACGTCGTAATGGTGCTTTATGTTTATGATATTCTGTTTATCCTTCTTTTTTGTAACGCGCTTTTGGACGTGAAGCTTTGCGATAAATCAACAATTAATTTAAACGTATATAAACTAAAAACAGAAGCTTTTTTATCACTTCGATCAATAACAATCATCTGATGCGGGCGAAACACTAAAATTTATTTTATTTCGTCTTGTTTGCAGCTGTCACAGACTATTAGCAGCTTTGTCTGGAATCTGGCGCTCAGTTTGCTGTTGTTCCTGGTTTGTGAAGCCCCGACTAGGGGCTTGGAGACACTGGTGTTCAAGCCTTCAAGGCGAGCGCGGGATGAACAAGAGAACGGAGACTGCTGCAAGAAGCCGAACGGTGCGCCGCCCTTAAGTAAACCCGGGAGCCGGCAGGTTCCGAAGATTTCGACAAATTCCAAGTCGAACGCTTTTGAGAAGCCCAAGAGTGATGAAGACTCCTGCTGCCATTTGTAACTGCGTTCCAAAATGTCGTTGTCCAGCAGACTTCAATGCCAGAACACTAAGGGGAGGAATCATTATCTGTGCCCCTCGACAGTCATCGTTCATGTAGTACAAAGCCCGCCCATCTTACAGGTTGTGCATCGTGAATGCCTGGTGTAATTCATTTCTGGATGTGTTTTTTTTTCTCAATAAAACAATGTATGTTTATTTAGATACCCTTTTAAATAAAGGGATTTGCTGCCATTTATACTGCGATAATAATGTGGCAAAATGTAAAAGTGCCTTATCTGAAAGGAAAAAGCAAAACACATGCGTTTTCTAGGTATAAAACCTCAGCTTAAAAAAAGTACAAACAACACCACAGAGCTTCGTCGCAGTAGGGCTTATTCGCGGGTGGGAGTCAATATATGCTCATTGAAGTACGAAGAAATAAGAACGAAAATAAAACTGTTCTTTCAATCATTTCTGATCAAACACACTCAGAAATTAGCATTCTAAAGTTCTTCCAAATATGCTAAAAAACAAGCTCCGAAAATGGTTCGTAAATTGCTGCACGTGCAAGAGTACATAGTACAGTTTCTGCCTTTTGTCATTGAACATCCGAATTTAAACAATATAGGTACATTTATATATATAATTACAAAGTACGGAAATATTATGTTAGAATGATGCCAGATCGCTAGGATAGTAAAACTGAAGCGGCTATTATTTTCTCAGTTCTATGGTGGACTGGAAGAGAGCTGTGATTACCGAAGGTAGGAGTCCATTCATTTAAGCTTTGAAGTCGGTGGTATAGCTATGCAAAGCCAAGAATGACTCGCCACCGATGGTTGCCTGCAGATTAGGTAAACCTAGGAATAATAAGCTGCCCACGGTTGCCTGCAGACGAAGTACGCTAGACTAAGTATGACTTGAAACCGACGTTCGTCTGCGGATTCAACATGCTGGACGAGGTGCTACTCGTCACCGACGGTCACTTGCAGACAAAGTATCCTGGAATAAGAATATCCGGGGCTAAGAATCCCTCGCCGCGGACAGTCGCGTGCTACCGCGGGCGGCCGTCGGCGGCAAGTCATACTTTGTCGTGCCGCTTGTGGTCTGTCTCTCTTCGAGGTGTCGAAAAGCAGATCCCATGGTCCGGGGATAAAGTCTAGCCCACCTCCTGTGTGAAAGCCACTGTTTGCGATTGCTTGTGCTTAGTTTTGACGAGGTATGAAGTAGTATGACTAAGTGTGCCTTCTCTATGCTTAGAACTCTTGTGCATTACCCATTTCGGGCTGTGCATGCTTTAGTCCCATTGGACGCACCGCCAATGTGATCAGTTACGCACCGTAACTGATTACGGGCACACTCCAATGTGATGTTTTTGCAGGAAATTGGGCTCATCAACACGATCTGCGTTAAAAAAGAAACACTGAGCGACCTGAAATCTTTAGCCATTTTTCAGCTTTGAAAGAACAAGACTCTTTTCTGGGCTGTGTTAAACATCAGAGGGTTTTAACAAGTTTAGCTGGGATTTCTCAAAAATGATTGACACGCCCCCCCCCCCCTTCCCCCCGTGCCTCTGGCTTCCAAATTGTCTTCAGCATGACCGTCAATTTATTTTCATGCACTGGTGAAGCACTCAACCGCATCTTAGAAAATTCCGTCAAGCTTTTTTTCATCTCTCCGACCTGCAGGTTTAAGCTAGGTCGTTTCCCAAGTAGCTTTGTCACGTGCATTGTACAATCTACTCAAAATGCCAATATGTTCTTAAAGTAAAAAAGAAATATTTCAGATATTAAGCTGCTCCGAAAATCAAACGGACTGACCAAATGACGGGCATCTACCTGGAGCCACGCCAACGAATTCAGATATACACCTTTTGCCCTGACTTTCCTGAAAGTGCAATCGTCTGTTATATATTTATGGCTAATATTAATTGAAAAATGTAACTATGTTTATTACTCATGGAATGGATTCGAAAGTTGCTTGCCCAGCTTCACATAAAAAAACAACCATTTGCGCACAATAAATTTTAACCTCCCATATCCCGGCAGTAAAATAATGGACAAATTTCAAGCAAAGAATTGCATTACACGTGAATTGATAAAGGGGAGAATAAACTTTTTTTTTTACATTTCCGAGGACGAGCGTTGAAACTTCAAAATAAACGACATTATAGCGAGTTACTTTCATAAAAAAAAACAATCAAAACAAAGAATGCGGTAATCAATAATGTTTATTTGATAAGGCTTATTTTAGACTTCACACCAGCAAATAAATAGTTAAGAAACACATTTACAAAACGAAAATGCACGTCAATGTATTGCTGCAAATACACTACAACGGTACTTGTAAGGCACGCACCTGTGAGATACGTAGAAGTTCTTTTATATAAAACTTAGATAAAATATACATATTTTAAAGCAATCTGTTTTAAAGATTCTTTCTATACAGACACTTGGTGTGACGTCTCAATTCCACTTGACGCCAGAGAAATAAAAATTATTATGCCACAGGACGTTTTTCTTCCCTCCAGATATTACCCTTCTCGCAATCGGTACAATGGAATCCAATTATCCCATGCCACAAAATCATCTCTTTGGACTAGAACTCGATGACTACGCTGTGGTGTACCCTTCTCTGTCTGCTGTCAAAGTGAATTTAAACTTCAAAGTTCACGTCAGACCGCTGTAAACTTGAATTTCTTAGAACTGGTCTTGCTGAGGCGGTGCTTTGGTTGGGCTTCTCATTTCCCGATGGGGACCTCTACACTGAGGCCGACGCCTGTCTCAGGCTTCCCGTGGTACTTGTGTCCCTGGAAGCGTCCGAAGTCCTGCGACGCCTCGGCGACTCCAACCACCTTGGCGCCGTTCTTGAAGCGAGCCACGTCGTACTCCGCGCGGACGCCCGCGTTGGCGTTGAAGTTGCGGCGGTTGTTGCCGGTGGCCGAGATGTAGGGCGTGATGCGGTGCTGCAGCGAAGTATCAAGCATAGTGGACTTATAAAATCAAGTCGTGAAATATGAAGTTCAGCTTTCAAAACGCGTACGAGGTGGAATAACAGTTATTTCGCGCAGAAATGATCGATACAAAATACGCTTACACCGATTGAAAGCCAGTTCTCAATCATGTTAGTTATTTTTCGGTGTGTCAAAAGAAGTTCATGAGGCAACATTTGCTGATGTTAGGAAGTGACTAAATATCGCAAGTTAGGAAATTTTATGTAATAAAGTCGCCTATTTACAGAAGCCAAGTACGACTCACAGTGACTAAAATGACCACAAGCAAACTGTGCCACTAGCACAAAAATGTGTGTGTGAGGGGCTGTTGCCTTAAACAAAATCGCACTTTCTAAAAAAAGAATGTTAAATTCCTAATCACGTGGTAGCAATCAAAGGTGCGCTTTAGAGAGTAAGACCACTTACACGAGACGGACCCGGATTAAAGTTGAACTTGTACGGGCGCCGCTGCTTGAGAAAGGAGGTGCAAAAATTGTCATAACTGTGGGGTTGGCAGAATACATTTTCAGTGAGCCAAGCAATAAAGATTAACACTTGATATTAAGTACAAAGTCAAACTTACGCAGAATGCGGAATAAGGGGCAGTTATAAGGAGCTATAATATATTTCCCGTCACATTCAGCTGAAGGTGGTCGCATGCCGTACCCAACGTGACGCAGTAACTTTACACCAACTCAGTGACAACGTCACGTCACATGGCGATGTCATTTGACGTCAGAGTATCGTGCTGTGATGTCACGTGTCCTGACGTCAGGTAAACACGTAACTCATAGTGGCGCCAGCCACTTGACTCTATGATCCATAGTGGCACCAACTACACGATCGTAGTACGTCTGCATTGTACATTTTCCATAACAACTTTCCGTGACCCTCTCGACTTGAAAACCAGACAATCAATGCATTATGATTTAATACGACAACATAAGAAATAGTGAATGATGCAAGTCACAAAGTTCATTTTCGTTCTCTCCTGCTACTATTAGGTCTGGAGCATGATGTCTGAGTATATTAGGTTGTCACTCTATCGATATGATGTTACAAAGACCTCGAAGCTCTTCACAATATACTGCATATATCATTTGACACCGATATATTACTTGATAGTATAGATTTTTTTATCTTGTAAAACAAATGAATATTTTTTCACATTCTTTTTTTCAGAATGTTGGCACTGATTTTATTACACAGAATGCGGACCTTTTTGAATTACAGGAAGTCTTGAAGGAGTTCCTACTATATTTCTTATAGTTATTTTTAATGGTATTGCATTTTTATATGTTAAAAGTTATAAATCAGGCTACGAATGAAGATACAGACATAAAAAGCAACACGAAAAAATGACAGAGGGGGTATGGTAATCAGATAAATATGGCGCCCGAGACCCGCAAAACTTAGCGTGGTTGGCGAAGACAGTATGGCCCAGCCACTTTAACGAACTTTCGACAGACCAATGGTTGCGATACATAATGTGTTAATTGTTACTACCTGGCAGTCTTGTACACGTTAATGAAAAAAAGTAATCGATTCAATTACTATTACTCTTGACTAAAAAGTATTCGATTAGATTACTTGATTACTCGACAGCAACAGTAATTGGACATTACTCTAAGAAGTAACCGTTACTTTTCCGGTTACTTTATTGTATGAAGACTTACATCCTTAGCGCTTGAACTACTTCCAACCTAAATTTCACATTTTCACATGTATTGAAGAAGAAAAAACGGGTTCCCTCTTCGTGGTCGTTGGAACTTCACAATGCGGACACAAGCATAGAATTCATTTGAAGAAGTTTAATGATTTGGGCGTTCGCCAGTTTGGGGGAGGGGGAGGGGGGGCGGAGGAGGTTTAAGCAAGGGTTCTCGCTCAAAGTTTTCGTCGCTCATTTTATTATTCACATTTGGATGAACTCGCATGTTATACAAAAGAGCAGCAGCTCCAGGATTTAACACGGATCATGTGTAGTATCCATTAGCGGAAAAGATGGCCCCGACAACTTCTCACCTCGAAACCTTGCTTGTTACGAAGACCACGTAGGGGAAATAGGGAAATATTCGAACTGGCTTTGTTATATTTTGCATCCGCTTTAGACATTCTTCGGTTCTGATTCTCCTACGGGCTGCGAGTAGGTACCCTAAGCGGGATTTTTTTATTTTTGATTTCTTTGTGTGTGCCTGAGAGGGCTAGTTTGAACGAAGGACTTACAGAGCTACATTCTGCTCCCTCAAACTTCGCCCTGAATGGCCCTCGTCACGCACTGGGGCTTCCCAATCACAGTCCCAGCTCGAAAAAACAAAAACGGGCATTCCACAGAAACTGTACATACAAAAGGGTTGACCTTGTTTCCTACTGCTCCGCGAGAAATTTCCTTTTTTTCCGTTCGAAAAAAGAAGCAAATTTTATTTTTCTCATTTCAGAAAAAAAAAAAAGGTGTGTGCAAGGGGGGGGGGGGGGCGTAGCGTGGAAAAATAATAACGGTTAGAAGTAATTTTTATTACTTCAAAAAGTAATTTTGTAATCAACTGATTACAAAATTACTCTAAAAAGTAATCGATTACAAGTAATTTGATTACTTGTAATGCGCACGGTACAAGTCTGCCACCTGGCCACGCAACATGACGACAACATAGCGCATTTTAGGATAATTATTTTGTTAGAAATAATCAACAGTGGCTGCCGCACTGCTGCCATCAAATGTTTTTTTTTAGTTTGGCATCAATAAATTTAGCATAAAAGTAGAAAGCCTTGGAATTAACATTATGTTTGCCTAAGCGTGTCTTCAAAATTGAGAACAGTCAGTGAATGAATCATTAGGCTTAGCATTATAATTACTACTTCGGTTATGTAAACCAGAACACGCTACATAAAAAATAAAATGGGTACGTGACGTATAAAGGCTATAATTACGCAGCTGACGACAGCAACAACTGGAAAGACAAAACTCAGGGTTATTGAAGATACCACACAAATTCAGCACGTTTATATAACACGCCAAACTTTAGTAAAGAAAAAAAAAGGGTCAAACAGCAGACGCATTTGTGATTTGAATAATTCCATGGTAATTTACAAAGAAACATGCTTCTTTATATAAATAGGAACACCCGATTGATGATGAACAACACTGTGAAGTATGGCAAATCGTCTTTACACTAGCAGTAACCACAGATGTGGTCAACCTGAATTGGAAATAAATTATAGTATAGACTTACAACACCGCAGTGGGAAAAAAACGAAACAAGTCGACATTGGTGGTTTGTTCTCAGTTCAAATCGTTTACGATACAAGACATTGTACATATAATTTTTTTTCTGCGAAACAGCAGCCATTGAATGACAAGGCCAAGGCTCTTGGTACAGACAAAGGTTACTGGTGGTCAAATTGCTTTCTCCTTTACCTATACGATGCACAATACCGTGTTCGCCACCTCTTACTGAATGCTAAGAACAGATATCTTAGAGAGAGCAGGCACAGTCACATTGCAGTGTAAGTTACATTGAAACTGTATACATATACCTCTAAACAATTCAGCGTAAATATAATTTTACGGAATCGCACCAGTTCGATTCTTGGTGGAGCCCGGGACAACCGCTTTTAAATCATCTATACTGAGTTTAATCCCTAAAACATAAAAGCTGGCCGGAAGATTTGAAATCGAAAAATTAGAAATGTCATGCTTGAGAAATATAAGAGAACGCAGTTTAATTGCTAAAGGTAACACAGCTCAAGGGAACGTCGAAATATTGTAATATGTTTCGAGACGACTTTAATTTTTGGTACGTCTCCTTAATTTTACGATTTTGGTAAAACAGGAAACGCCAATCTTCTTGCTACTAAAAAAAAGAAGATCCTGTCACTAAGTAGATCAGTCATTTGTGTGCTTGGATGGTTACCTAGTGTGTGCAGGTTGTTCCCAATTTCAAAGTTCCTGTCAAGGATCGGCATGCTATCCAAGGGGGGACACAAAATTAACCTGAAAAAATGTCTGGAGGCCAGGCTCTTCGTAGTACCAGCTTATTCCCCCGCTAGAAGCGCTTTCGGCACATTCTTTTAAAAAATCGGAGACCGGCTGGCCTGTTTGCCTATATTTTCTCCAACCCCTTCCGAGTCAGTATGCCAACCGGCGTCTTCTGCTAAAGTTCTAGCTGCATGGTGTGATTTTTTCCCCAAACGCTTCGAATTAATTGATTGTCGTTTTCAATGTCTGATATGATGAAACAGCGTGCGGCCGTGGAATTTTGTTTTCTTTTAGGGGAAACGGCGGCGGACACTCTTGTAAACCTTCTGACAGCTTATAAAAATACTTTGACGAAATCGCAGGTCTACCGAGGGGTTTTCCCGCTTCAAATTTCGTTTTGGACGACCCTCACCCTCCTCACCTAATGAAAACATCCGGAAAGTTAGGGCATTGTTTACACCAAGTTTTGTGGGAAAAGGGGGCGGAGGAGGGGGGGATGAAAACATTCTAGAAAGCAAGATGTGCTGTGGATGCGTAAGGTCCTTCATGTCAGACAGTGCAAAAAACGAGGAGTGATTTGGAAGCCCAAGGGGTACGGAACATACAACATGCCGCTAGAAATATAGCAGAGAACGTATGGCCACATACTGACTCGGAAGGGGTGTCGCTAAGCGCTGCTAGCTGCTTAAGCTTGTGTTACAAGCGGCCGCCTTCCAGAAATGTCTTCCTTTTACATATAGATCCCCAAGACCCTAAAATTATTGACAGGTTGTTGTTTTCACTAGAAAAATAAATTACGAATTCCCAATCGCTCATTTCTCCCCAAATGTAGCGCTAGTAGCACGAACTAGATGCGCAACATTTCACAAAAGCCATTAACTTGTTAAAAAGGTATGTGATTTTCTTAAAGTTTCAATGGGCAAATGGCAGCCGATGGATCCTTCTAATGCATTAAGCTGGATGGGCTCCAAGAAAGGGCCCCATTTTATCATTGATATTTTTCGAAAAATCATTTATACCGTTTGAATAAGATAACGTTTAGTTCTGAAACCCTAACGTCACGTCTGGACCTTTAGTGCTACACTTAGCGGATAATGAGCATTCGCCGACGTGTCGTTTATTTTTGCAGTAAACAAACATCCCCTCCGTGCTGTTGCTACCTCCTTCACTTTGGCTTTGTCCTTCGGAACTTCTATCCAGTCCTGAAGTTTGCTTTGAGGGGAAGGGGGTATACACTGTACATAGCGGATACTGTGTAGACGCAACCAGTGGCGTATATAATAAATTTGCTGAGTGATGGACTACCCAATGCGTGATAACGTCAAAGAGTCGCTAATGACTATTAAACATATCTATCTAAATATACGCATTATGCAGGTACCAGATGTCATCACAGCGCAAATAAACCTGTAGTTCTCTAGAGCTTTATAAAACAATTGAAACTTGTCTACCTTAGGACTTCAATCTTTGGTACTATAGATTCAAAAGTACTGCTATCGGACCAATTTTTCCCGAAAGTTGGAGCTGCACTTTCCAGAGGTTAATGAAGTGACGTGGGCACTCTTTGTTAATTCTTCATATTTTCAGTTTCGAAGACTACCTCGGATATGAATAACTATTGTATACATAATAATATCAAGCAACATACACGTGGGACGCCATAGAGACGTACATACGCACCAAGGGCGTCACTATGCTTACTTTGTGAAATGAATGTTGTCACCTTCGTTGGTGACGTTAAAAAATGTCACGAATGGAGGTGACGAGATCAGGAAATATTACATAATTTCACTGTTGCTATATCAGTATGTTTATCAACAAGACACCAAGTATTTGAAAACGAGATACAAGAAAATTATTATCATTTGCTAACGTGACACATGACACCTGACATTATGCTACTGAGTTCTGTAAGTTTACTCTAACAGATAGATTTAAAAACACTCACTCTGTTTGCGAGCGCGGCATTTGAACGAAACAAAAATGGAACTCTACGACACATACACCGTATAAAAATAGAAAAAAAATACGATAAAAAAGTTTTCAACACTTTACAGAGTATTTTAGTTGACTAAACTTATATATACATGACGTACTCACCGGCGAAAAGAGCAAGAAGGCAGAATGCGGCTCGTGACATCGTTGTTGTTTAGATCTTACTGTACTTTCAACCTGCACACTCACTCAGTGCTGGAGAGGAACTGTTCTGCATGTATCTCTCCAGAGAGCTTATATAATGTCCGACGAGAGGTTGCGATCCCCCGTCTTGCCATCGGGAGAAACACCGGTCGCGTCTCCGGTGTCGGAAAGTGCAGCCGGAGGAAAAGCGATTAGACAGCTGCTTCCTCGTTGGCGGCTTGACGAGGAGCGTGGCCGGACGGCCGGTATTCCCTCGGTCTGCCCCCGTGCGTCGCAGACGGACGCGGTTGCATCCGCTGATTTATTGCACCGCAACAACTGGGAAGGAATCTGGCACGCTCCATAGAACGCCAGACAACAATCGTCGTTCGGGGGAGTCAGGGATGATAGGCACGCGTTGTTGCAATTACTTTACGGCGTGACTGAAGAAGAAACAATTGAATATCCAGCTGAGTGAAGGAAAGGCTGCTACGCATAGGTTTAAAGGCATAGTGGTATGGAATCTGCGCCACGCGCTTTAAATTCCACAAGAACGTCGAGGGACATAACCAAAGGTTAACGCCAAAGATAAGTGAAGCAAACTTACAAGATATGACAGGAACATAGGTCTTGGTTGCCTATCGAAATATACATAATCCATAGCCTTTCGTTTTTATTGCAATGTTTTATCCTGCGGCAACCGACGACGGTAATAAGATAGCCGCTGCAGCTCTACCACGCTTATGGTTTGATGTATGCCAAGAATATGATGATAATTTACCTAAATAAACTTGACTTCCAAAATAGTTTAAGAGCGAAAGGTTGGAAAAGAGTCCCTATAAAACTGAATATCCCAAGGCCGCCAATATGATCTCCTGGTTTTTGTTCGTTCGTCTATGCGTAATACGTTTCTTTTTTTTTTTTGGTTCGTAATGCTTATAGACCGACACGCTGTTTACAAACGAGCCCGCATTTGCCCTCACCAGGTGTGGGCACTGCGCGTGCGCAGAAACCGAATTCGCGTGACTTGAAGCGTCTGCGCATGCGCAGTGCCGTCCACAGCGCCACCGCAGCCGCGTGACGTCAGGGCCGCGTTTTGGTCTATAGGGTTGCTAGGCTTGTACGCATTTAATTATTTCTTTATTCGTTGCCCAAAGTGCATTTCGGCACCTTTCTTTCCACCTTTTTTTTGCAGCGTTTGTTTTTTGCTGATGTGCTTTTCAACTGTTCGGTTTGTCCCAATGACCAGTTTTTCTTTTGTATGTCAAACATTCGCTTTATATGGGCTTGCGGAATTACGTGACCGGAGACGGGGCCGGGGGAGGAGGCGGGGTAGAAAAGTTGTCGCCTCATTAGGCATGCCTATGCGTTTGGTGACGGCCCCACAGACAACTGTACTACCTGTCGGTCGTTTAAATAAATATTGCAGACTTGTACCGTACGCATTACAAGTAATCAAATTACTTGTAATCGATTACTTTTTGGAGTAATTTTGTAATCAGTTGATTACTTTTATTAGGCAGTAATCAGAAGAGTAATCTGATTACTTTTTGAAGTAATAAAATTACTTCTAACCGTTACAATTTGTCCACAGGACACCCCCCCCCCCCCCCACCCCGGGCACACGCCTTATTTCTATAAAATGTTAAAAATAAAATTTGCTTTTTTTTCTTCGAACGGAAAAAATAGATTTTTGCGGAGCTGTAGGAAACGAGGTCAATCTCTTTCTATATACAGTTTCTGTGGAATGCCCGTTTTTTTTTTGTTTTTTTTTTTCAGTGTGGATTGGGAATGGGAAGCCCCAGGGAAGCCACAGTGCGTGACAAAGGCCATTCAGGGCGAAGTTTGAGGAAGCAGAATATAGCTTTGTGAGTCCTTTGTTCAAACTAGCCCCCTCACGCACACACACACAGAAATAAGAAAATAAAAAAATCCTGCTTGGGGTACCTACCCGCAGCCCGTAGGAGAACCAGAACCGAAGAATGCCTAAAGCGGATGCAAAATATAACAAAGGCAATTGAAATATTTCCCCATTTTCCCTAAGTGGTCTTTGTGACAAGCAAGGTTTCGAGCTGAGAAGTGGTCGGGGCAATCTCTTCCGCTAATGGATACTACACATGATCCGTTTCAAATCCTGGAGCTGCTGCTCTTTTGTATAACATGCGAGCTCATCCACATGTGAATAATAAATTAGCGACGCAAACTTTGAGCGACAACCCTTGCTCAAGCTTAACAATATCTAGAACCCCCTCCGCTCACTCCCCCCCCCCCCCGCACACACACACACACACACTGGCGAATGCCCAAATCATTAAACGTCTTCAAACGAATTCTATGCTTGTGTCCGCATTGTGAAGGTGCAACGACCACGAAGAGGGAGCCAGTTTTTCTTCTTCAATACTTATGCAAATGTGAAATATAGGTTGGAAGTGGTTCATTGTTATGAGCGCTAAAGATGTGTCTACACACAATAGAGTAATCGGAAAAGTAACGATTACTTCTTTAAGTAATGTCCAATTACTTTTGCCGTCGAGTAATCAAGTAATCTAATCGAATACTTTTTAGCCAAGAGTAATAGTAATTGTAATCGATTACTTTTTTTTAGTAACGTGTACAAGACTGAAATATTGATTTTGATATATGATTTCTTAAAAAAGAAGGAAAGCAACGGGCACTTCACATGGAGATTATTTACTTAATTTGCGGCTGAATCATTTGATCGGTATATTTTCAAGAACTGAAAAATGTGAACACTAGGCAAAAAAGGTTAGCACGTGGCAGTTTTCCAAAAATTCAAAAATTAGTTTAAAGACATGAACCAAAATGTATACAATTAATCCCCCCATTACGTAAAAAACAAAACAAAAAAAAACTACATTTACAAAAAAAACATTCGATAAAACAGTATGTTTGCTTCATACTGATCATTCTTCAATGACCCCTTGATATTCACAGGATGAAATGGTTGATGATGCTTCTAAATAGCAACACAACCAGCAAAATCTTTTTCGGAGCCAAATTATTGCAAAAGAACCGACACTACTGTCGAAGGCGGCCGATTTTATTGGGAAAATGTTTTCAAAAAGAAATGTTCACTGCTAAAGGCTCAGAACATTGTATCCAAACCCTTGCTCATGCGGACGTTTTATGTGCGCGTATAAGTTTAACAGATTTTTAATTCCAAAGCAATTTCCAGCATAAATTGTTTAAAATAATTCTGAGCGATTAATATATATATATATATATATATACATCGGTAATAATAAAGTATTTTGCACTCATAATTTCCAAAATACGGGGTAAAATATTTTGACAGGGAAAGAAACTGAAGTTTAATGTACATATCGCGAAAGAGTTAGCAATGAAAAAAGATATTTTCTAGAATTTTGATTTTACTTCTCAGCAGTAAAGCTGCGCTAAATCTACTTATCGACAAGCATGCAGTGGCTATCTGGGGCATCAACCGGGACATATAGTTGAGTTTTATATTAGTTGGTGCAATTATATCAAATACAAAGAATTTCAGTGTTTTGACAGGCATTTATTGTGCTTTGTGGCAATGATATTTAGTGGTCTTCATACCATTCTATTGCATTTATTGTACGCATGTTTTAACATTCAGAAAAGTATTCGTTAACAAAGGATGAATAAGAATGATACTACTGCGTGCATGACATAGAAGGAACGCGTGTATTAAATAATTTGTCGTTAGTTATTCATACAGCGGGGTGTTAGTCCGCGAGAAAATGGTGACATTGTTACCCGCTGTAAATGAGAAGTTTAACCAGTGCAGTACAGCCGCTTGCACGGGGTCTTTAACGTGCCTCATGAGGTAGTGACACACGACCGCACGCTGGTACGATGCTCATCTCTGCTCTGCAGCCCGACCTTTTCGTCCTCGTGTTCCGAGCTGTTGTCCACTAGTGTCACTGAATACTCTGTCAGTATACCGCATTCCTATTCGCTTAATGTTTTGCCGACAGCAGTCCCACTCTATCCGTTTATGTTTCAATTTCCTGCGGCATCACTGGACGGCAGCAGTCACGTGCTCCGTCCATATCATTATAATTTTTTTCGAATCGCCGCCATGAGCCATCATATTGGGTCTAGCTTGCTTCTGCTGCAACGCACCCGGCCGCTTCTCAGCCACATAGCGTTGAGGCACACGTATTTTCATGGAATCACATCTTAACGTTCCGTATTTTGCGACTTCCTTATGCCTGCTTGCTGTGATTTCAGGCACCGAAACAGGTCCAGAGAACGGCAAAACACTCTCCCACTTCCAGTTAGGAAAGAACGGTAACTTGAAGTGTTTGAGTGTTTGGCTTGCCATTATAAAACGAGAGTTCCAAGCCCACCGCAGGAACCAAGCTTTGTGAGGTGAGTGCATTTCACCGGTCTTCTCCGCGTATTGCTCCTCGCTTCGCAGCCAATCCGGATGCTTGGACTGAGCTTGGCTCGGCACGAAGGGTGCTTGGAAAAACGGCTGTTTCTGAACAAAAAGTATATTCCATGTGCTTTTTATTCAAATTATTTCGCTTCGTACTGAGAGTAAAAAAAAAAAAAAAGTAAGGTATAGCTTTGCAAAGAAATTTCGAAGCACGAATGTCCGGGTAACTCATAAGTCAATCTAAGCAAACCACCTGCCTGTGAATGGACAGGCAGGTGGTTGTCATTTGATTTTTTTATATTTTTTTTTTATTACAAAGGTATTTTCCTGTTTTGTGGTACAAAAACACGAATGAAGCCTTGACAGCACGATCTAAGACGGGCATGTCACTTGATGCCCCGAGTGAATGAGATGTGTCTTGCTGCCAAGATAGAATGAATGATGACACAAACATCCTTGGTGTTTGCGGTTAAGGGAGTCATTGATTTCATGTCATCTCTCCTCTTACAGCATCGTCAGTTCCATTTGTGTGCATTAACCATTTAGAGAGATAGTGTCGACGGCCAACTGCCCTGAGAATTGTAAAGGAGAAATCATTGCTGATCTTCACTCCAAGCAGCATCTGGCCAGCAAAGATAGCATGCAATCGTCAAGCTATTAAATTGCTTGATACTATGTTTCAATCTATCCTGTTCCTGCTCATTGCTCAACATCGTGTATGCAGTTGTAAATAAATCGATTAAATCCTTCTGCATTTATACGACAGTCTTTTTAATGCTAATAAATGGCCTCACCTGCTTTTAATCTATGCCGTGCTAATGTAAGCTAGTTTCATATTAACACCTCTCAAATAAATATCCTCCGGCACTGTTGGTTATCGATTCCTGTTTAGTCGTATATATAGGAGCACTGCTTATCATTCTGTGAACAAAAGGCGGTAAAACTTCGTTAAGTTATTTAGATGCCAAAAAACGGAATATCGACATACATTCATCAGGGTTGTGGTGGTTTACCGAAGTAATTGGAGCGTCCGTATGCAACACATCTTGTCAGTCTTGTTGCATTAGGTGGGTTTACGTATTCCACCACTCATGACCGGGGCGAACGTTTCTGAGTATGGTATGTAGAGGCACGCGCTTTGTGTTATATTTCGCAGAAGAGCGCAACTGCGCATGTTCAGAAAGCGTTCCAAGAACCAGGAAATAAAGATGGAAGTCCCCAGATAATGATTATTGGAAGGCCAGCCAACTACTCCACAGCTGAGGTCAAAAATGTGGGCTTTATCTGGAAGAGCGGAGTGCCACTCAAAGTTTGATATACGCACAATTACCTAAAATTTGTAGCTGATCGTATTTCTTCTGAGGTAACCCATTGCAATGCGCTAGTGCCGTAACGCCAGGTCCGGATAGCAGGTTTTACATAAAACATGTATGCAGCGTATATATACACTCGCCAGGAGTATCAGGATTTAGCTGCAACATTAGTTTGACGTTGCTAATCGGAAATACAATAACATGAATCACTAATCTGATATTCGGCCTTTACAACTTTTTATTGTTGTCGTGTTTATGTTGTTTTTTTTTTCATAGCTTTTCTGTCTAGTGTGGACTATAAAAATTGCAATATGACGACCAGACATCAGTACTGATATTAACATATGAGAACAAAATAATATTTTCTTCTTTAATAAGATCTATTCATCGTCTCGTACTCCCAGGCCAGTTAGCTTCAAAGCTCGTTCTCGGATCATTCCATGCCGAAGGAGATGCGGCAAGTTTTTTGCGTCTAAGATATGTACGAAAAATAATGTGCATTAAGAAGCCTCTGAAATCTAAAAAGAAACTTTTCATGAAAAAATAAAATTTTATTTTTGTTGCTATTGTGCTCTTAATTTCTTGAATTTTCATAAAACCTGTGTAGTTCAGGAAAACATTGTGAAAAAATAATTGCGTGCCACACAGATTTAGGTACGCACCTATTTACTTAATAGCATGCTCTATCTTACAGTAAAATACAAACACTGAAAGACGCCATTGCTGCCTCCTGGTGCCGGTTTCGTAGGCGATGCAGGCTTGCGTTCGCCAGCGATGCATCACCGTTGAGATACGCAACCGCAAGGCCTAGACCGCTCTCCTGAAAACACGTTTTATTCAGTTCCAGTGGACGTTATTCTGACGTCCATGCATCCATATCCTCTTTGCATTACTTACTGATACTGGCGTCTTAGTTTGGCTCTACTACTGCCCAGGTAACCGCCGACGACCGCAGGCCTTGATTAGGCTGCTTCCCGAGTTTGGGGCTGCATACTGCGCGTGAGCGTCTTCTGTCGTATGTCCACAAGTAAAAACAATTTGTACCGGAGAGCTCGTCACCGATGCAAAGTGATAACGTTCGTGTCGCTTCCCCATTGAACTTAAATGTATTTCGATTGAACAAGTAGTGTTACCAAAAGCAGTGTAATGACGGAGAAAGCCTTTCACTCTTTGCAGCGGACTCCTCAGCCCAGAGGTCAAATACATGGGCAGTATTTTCGGCTCCGGAATACAGTGGAGCCCAACAGAGCATGTCTCGAATTCTGAACCCACTTATAAAAGGTAGGAGTTGTGCCGTCTTCGTCACCTGAGTGTCAGGCTCGATGGACATTAGATGAGGCAATAACCGTCATGGTAAGTCGGTTTATTAAACACATTGTTGAATAAGTTTTTAATTAACGGTTTCATGGCCTACTGTGCAATTACAGTATAGACGCCAACTACTAAAAGAGGCTTTACCAATTTACAGAAGTTGCAAAAAGGTAACACTTTCTTAGATATTCCTCGATCAGTGTTTGCGTTTTTACTCCCGATTTCAATATTGCGCCTAAAAAGATTTCCTCAAACCCTGCACACAATGACGCTTGGAAGAGCGACGTAGTCGTTTCCACGACGTCGTCACTACCTCGGTAACACGCCACTGGTGGATGCGCCAGCGAACTTCAATACATGTTAGCTCTATCAAAATACGTTTAAGTTTAGTGAGGAAGGGACATAATTGTTATCACTTTGCATTGGTGAAGAGACATCTGATATAAACTGTTTTTACATCTGGACATACAATAGACGAGGCCGACCCGGAGTATTCACTCCCAAACTCGGAAAGCAGACGATGAAGGCCTCCGCTCGGCGGCGGTTATCTTGGCAGGAGTAGAGGAACATTAAAACGCAAGTATCAATAGAGAGTTTTAGTAATACGTATAGGAGCAGACGCAGACCCCGTACGTCAACGTTGCGTCCACCACACTGCGCATGCGCCATACGTACGTACTCCGGCGAGCCTTGCGTACGCACGCTCGCTATCGATTTTTGCGAACGTACGTAGCGGTCCCCAGCGTGCCATCTCGTTGCTCTCGTCGCTCACAGGAGAGCGCGAGACTAGTCCAGTTTGAAAAATGGCGGCGGTGAGGCAAACCAGCGGAAGTGCTACGCGCATTGGACGGGTTCGCTTTACCATTGAAGATGACATCAACCTCCTCAAAGAAGTCAACGCGACGAACCCTTTCGAGCACCCACAAAGATGGGTGTCGATAGCCAAGAACGTTGGCGACGCCGTCGACCCCAAAATGTGTTTACCGTGCGGTCGGTACAAAAAAAAAACAAGAAAGACAAAACACGTACACAACAGGCACACAGAAACACGCACTTCCGTAACAAAGCGAGGAGAATCGGGGCTTTGGATTGGCTTGACCGAATACCCGCCTTGGATTGCTTGAAGCAGTTTACAGGAGCACATCTAGATGGCGCTACAAGTCTTTACGTATGCGTTCTTCTTCCGCTGTACTAAAAGTGCGTATTCGACGCGCTCCGTAACGTTCCGTCGACGCAACGTTAACGCTAACGTAGGGGGTTTGCGTTTGCCCCTATACGTATTACTAAAACTCTCTATTATGTAGCCTAAGGAGGATACGGATGCCTGGAAGTCAGGATAAAGTCTACTTCAACTGAATGAAGCGCGTTTTCAGGAGAGCGGTGAAGAGCTTGCAGCGGCGTCTCACATCGTTGACGCCTCGTTGGTGAACGCCACTGTGCATCGCCTACGAGGCGGGCGACAGAAGACATGGTCGAGGGGGCTCATTAAAGAAAAACAAAAAAAACATATATATATATATTAGGCATGTGCGAATATTCGATTTTTCCGAATATTCGAACGAATAGTACATTATTCGGTATTCGCTTCGATCCGAATTCCGATATTCGAAAAAGTTCGAAGTATTCGGCACTAACGAATAGCGGAAGAAAGGACGATTGTATCTGGTAGTTTCGGTTTTGGTTGTTACTCACGAAAGCCGCATCAGCATCAAGAAATAAAAAGATATCCAATCCAATCCAAGACATGCTAAACCGATCAGAAAATCGTGCGTCGCAGCCATCGCAGCTCCACGAAGAATTCCGAAGTGTGCTCGTTTTAGGTGCTGCGTGTTCGTTCGTATGGCTTACGGGTCATCGACGGCAGCCGGGAACGATGAAAGTGAAGCCGATGTGTATCGAAATCCGATATGGAACTACTTCTTGAAAGTGCCACCGGGAAATGAAGCTTGGTGCCTCAAATGGAAGGCAGTGCTGAAAACTCCGGCGGGTACGACAACGACCCTCGCAACGCACCTGAAAAGGCACCCTGATTCGTACAAGACTTTCGAATGTGAGCGTCAAGCACGCGGGAGTGCCGTCAAACACAAGAACGGGAGTAAACAGAATCATCAGCAATCGCCGGTAACCGACAGTTTCAAGCCCAAACTGAAACCGACTGCACCCAAAGCGAAACAAATGACGGCGATAATGGCGAACTTCATTGCTAGCGCAATGCATCCGTACAGCATCGTAGAAGAAAGTGGTTTCGTTGAAATGATGAAGCTTGCCATGCCCGACTACACCGTGCCATCGCGGACGACCTTCTCGCGGGTTGTCATCCCGGATCTATACGAGTCCAAAAAGAAAGAACTAAGAAAGAGTCTGCGAGACATTTTCAGTAGCGGAGCAGAATGTTACTCCATCACGACCGATGACTGGACATCGCGCGCAAACAATAACTACGTCTCCGTGACTTGCCACGTGATGGACAAAGAATTTGGACAGCACGTGCACGGTTTGGCTTGTACGGACGTGACGGACTCCCACACGGCCGAAAACCTGGAACAATTCATCAAAAGTGCTATCGAGGACTTGGAACTACCAGCACCAGGCACCATGCCGATTTATGTAGTCACGGACAACGCTAGGAATTTCACCTCAGCGTTTGGACGGTCACCGTGGTCTGGTGTGCAGTGCTTCTGACACGCTTCAAGCCTCATACAAAGCATCAAGATACGATTTCCAGATGGGAAGATGTGTCGCCTTCTAGCCTTGTCAATGTTGGTGGACCCCAGGTGCAAGGACGGGTGCTACACTGAATGGGCAGAAAAAAAATGGGCACGCACACTCCTGACGAAGGCCGTCGAGCAGAGCGCATCAGTGGACGAGCCTAATGATGCAGCTGCCGAAACCAGCGGAGGCATAGGAGACTCGTTGAGAGACACCCTGTGGGATGTCTTCACCAGTCTTAGTTCTGACACGCACCGAAAGCCAGGCCACGAATTCGCTACCGAGTCTGTTGAGTACCTGAAGACACCCCTCCTCGCGCACAGAAGACCCCTTGGCATGGTGGAGGTGCAGGAGAAGACATCTGTACCCATCCCTGGTCCGTGTTGCCCGTAAGTATCTCTCGATACCAGCAACCCAGACTAGGAGTGAAAGGCTTTTCTCAAGCGCAGGAAGCATCGTGAGCTGCAGGAGGGAGCTTCTCCTCCCTGATCATGTGCAGCAGCTCGTGTTCCTTCATGAAAATCACAGACTTTTCTTGTACTAAGTTTTGATTTGTGCATGAGCTTAAGTTTTGATTTGTGGCTGCGTTGCAGTGAAAATAAATGGTCTGTGAAGTGACCACTGCATAACTTTTGCTAATAAGTTTCCTACAACTATTCGAATTATTCGCTTCGAAAATATTCGAAGCAAATTACTAATTTCTTTTAAGTCCAAGTACGCGAAGTTCGAAGTCCGGTTTTCATTTTCCGCCACAGTTCCAGTTTCAAATAAAGGCCCGTTCACACTCTTGCGACCGAGTAAGACCGAGAGAGACCAGACCAGTTTTTAAGCCTCTTGCGATCTCTTAAGAGATCGCAGCAACTTGCGATCCAATCCTCACAAGTCGCCAAAGGCTTAAAAACCGGTCTGGTCTCTCTCGTTCTTACTCGGTCCCAAGAGTGTGAACGGCGCTTAACGCTTTCAAGCCTCACTGGTTTTCGCGAAATCAGGTTTTGAAATGTTCGGGTGCAATATTTAGACTGCGCGAAGTTGGTCAGGCAATTAAATGGGACGACGAGTGTCCCAGATGTGCTGGATTATTTGCCAGTGCAGAGTGACGTGTGTAGATCAGTAATTAATTGTGACCGCCAGCTTGGGGGGGGGGGGGGTGCTTTAACGTGCATCACGCAGTAGTGATCACACGAACGCACTGTTTAACGATACTCATCCAGTTCGAAACGACCAGGGGCTGGCAGGTGGTTGAGGCTCAGAAATCAGAAAAACCTTGAAGCGATCTGGCAAACTGCCTCTCTACCCCCTTGCACGCTAGTAGATATCAAGCGCCGCCCGTGTGACGCTGGCATATAGTAAGTTCAGTTTGTACATGATGCAAAATCCTGAGACTGGGAATGAAATTTGAAAGAAAAACTGTAAGAAGACAAAAAAAAAGGGGACAGGACAACGTCTCAAACTCAGCTCACGACAACGTCTCGAACTCAACTCAGCTGAAAACTCAGCTCAAGACAACGTCTCAAACTCAACTCAGCTGAGTTTGAGACATTGCCCTGTCCCCTTTTCTCTTTCTTATTACACTATTTTTTTCGAATTTCATGCACAGTCTCGGGATTTTGCATCATGATCAACATACACCAGCTCGCCTGCACCTTGACAATTTCTTAGTTTGTAATTGCTTTGGAGGTTTATTTTCCGAGATGGAAGAAACGGAGAGCAAAAAGCACAGAAGCTGGCACAACTTGAGGTCGAGGAGCGTTCTACCATACCAGTAGCGTCGGAAGAGGAAAAACGGGGGGGGGGGGGGGGGGTCTCCAGTCTCCCTCCCCCCCCCCCCCAAATATTTCGCACTGTTAAAGAAAACAATACGGGAAAAGAGGGCATGGTCGAGCTTATTTTAATACTAAATTATTTATGCCTATGTATAGCTACTGTCGCTCTTCACTGCAAAGAAGATCGCCTAGATGGTCATTTTTAGAAACTCGTTGCCAAAAGGCACTACTCGTCACATGCTCGGTGGTTTGGAAGTTCAAAGCTATGTATTTTCGACCTAAATAACTGTGCCATTGGTGAAATATAATAAATAAATAAACATAACAATAAATGCAAAAAAATAAAAAAGCTGGAGAAAAGAAAACTATCAAGAATCCACCGAAAGTGTTGTATTCTTGCATATTCACCGGCCGAGAACAACTAAACAAGTTTCTTCAACCAAAATGTGTACAGGCTAAAAGAAACATGTCCCAAAAAAGGGAAATGAAAAAACAAATAAAAAAATAATATATATATATATGTATTTTTATGACGCGCCGGGTTTGAACAATATTAGAAATCTTTTTCCTACAGTTAATTTATTCCAGAACGTGAAAATAACACTATATACATTAATTTGTATTCTGCAGATGGTAATGATATGTACTGTCTGTGGTGTTAATTCATATGCGATACCTCAAACAATTTAGACGAAAAAAATTACCAAGTTTAGGGCATAATTGCCCTTAGATACATGTTTGGATATTTCTTCGAAACTCGTATTGAAGAATAATAATCATATCTTAAGACGACACTTACCTAGGCTATACTTAGGTCATTCTTAAAAATTTTAACATCTCTATCATAAATATCTTCGGCTATAGCGCGCTTCAAATATGGCACAAACAACAATTGTCAAAAACCCGTCGTCCTTCCTCGCTCCTTCGGGAATCTATTTCCTTAAAACCAAGCATGCCAGATGATTTAAATAAACGGCATTTTCTTTCGCAAGTGATCCGGCACTACATGTAAAAATGCGAGAAAAAAAATTACGAATGTGCCTCCCAGCTTGAATCCCAATGAAACCGCCCGCCCGTCTTTCGAAGTTCGACCGACGACTTCAAACTTTTACCCTAACACTTCGAGGTTCGTCGAACTTTTGACTTCTCAGGAATCGAAAGTTCGAAAATTTTCGAATTCTTTAGATTAATAGGTTCGAAAGTTCGAAAATTATCGAATTTCTTAGCGTAGGAAGTTCGAAAGTTCGAAAAGCTCCGAACTTTTAGTGCAGGAAAATCGAAAGTCCGAAAATCATCGAATTTTGCAGCGCAATAAGTTCAAAATTTTGAAAAGCGCCGAACTTCTTAGTTTAAGAAGTTCGAAAATTCGACTTCAGTCGAATTTCTTGATATTGAAAGTTCGAACATCTTTCGAACCTTTCAAAACACTTGAATCGATCATCGAACTTTCGGTTCGAAAAAAGTTCGCGGCATCCCTAGCGAATTATAAGAAAAATAAGGTGTATTCTTTTATTCACGAGAAAACAACAAAAAACAACACTTGTTTTGAAGTTTAGAGACATCTTTATCCAAATTATTGTTTTCGTACAAATCCCAGACACGAAAAAATTGCCGCATCGCCTATGGCAAGGAATGACGCCCTCGTTATCAACGTTGGTTTCAAGAAACTTGAACCCTGGAAACCGAGCCGACATCTGGCTGCGATGCAGCACAGCGGAGGGTTTCCCCGCCATCGGACACTGCGCTTGACGTCGCGTTCCGGCTACTTTTCTCTGGGATTCCCTGCTGTCGGAAGCCGTTGCTGTCTTTGCGAACCAGGATGTAGAGCCCGTCCCCCTGCTGTACAAAGCTTTTGTCGCGATCAAAGAGAGCTGCCTGAAGCCCCAAGCACTTATATATATATATATATATATATATATATATCTTAGTATTGGTGTTTAGGTTGAAGACGCAGAATGTGTACAGTGTTTTGAACTAGGCAGAGTGTTTTCTAATGAGGGTTCCGTGTTTTTGGTAAATCCCAATTAGCACTAAAAATTAACCCCCTAGCCGGTTTTATCAATATCAGGGAAAGCTGAAAACTCCTACATTGGAGCAGTTATTGAATACGAATGCCCAAGCTCCACGGGAAAAAAATATTTATCTAAAAAAAAATAAAAATCCCTTACTGAACTGTCTGCGAAGCTGCTTCATTCGTCGTTTTCACCTCTTATCGGCACCTGTGCGTTTTCAAGTTTTAGGGTCGCATCCTAGTTCCCTTGAGGCCGGAAAATCCTATAACAGTATTCTTATCTTCATATAAAAAAGAAAAACGGCAAATTTTTCCGTCATCTTAAAATTGCACAAAAAACATCGAAGGTGAGGGTAAAAATAATGCACAAAACCCATTTCCGAATTAAAAAATAAACCTCCGAAACATGAAACCCTATTTATAATCGCAATGTGACCGTAAGGCGTACAATGCGAACTACATGTGGTTGGTACTACAATGGGTCACATGCTCCTCAGATGGCACACTGCCACGTCATGGCGTCTGTGGCGTCACCTGGCGTGGTCGGTCACATTATTGGTGCCACCTGACAACCTCATGCGGATGGCGTTAGTTGACCACCGTTTGACCAATAAAGTTAAATGTCCATCGTGGTGCCGATGAAGTTACGTGAACACCGTAACGACGACGATGCTAGGTGGCCACCGTCCACTGAATTAGGTGGACGTGTGTTTACCCTCAAATTAATCGGGAACTAATTGAATCGGTCTATTACTTATACGCATTTTTTTTGTTATTTTTGTCCATACTGCCATACTGTATATGACAATTTCATCAATAGATAGAAATACATCCGCCAATTTTTTTATTCTCATATGTCCATTTTGTGATACTAACAAAAAATAAAAAAATAAATTACCTTGAAGCGTTTTGAACCGGTTACCGTTATATTTTTTTTTTCGGTTCGGTTCCAGTTTAGTTCCAGGATAGCGGCGAAGCTTTCGGTTCGGTTCAGTTTCGGTTCGGCTAAAAATACCGGTTCTGTTCAGGTTTTCGGTTCGGTTCCGGTTCGACACCCTGGGTGCAAGTACGCAATATATAACGTATTAAAAAAAAAAAACACTATTTTACGGAAAGCCGGAACCTTTTCCATTTATAATCATATTAGTAATACTAACAAATAAATTCAGAGAAAATGCATTAACAAATGTCAGCGACATTTTAATGTGCTCCTTTTGGTAGTGCGGTCACAGTTAAATTTCATGCTTATTCGCGATAGAATATGACCAGTGCTCATAAATGTGGTTGCTTGGAGTATTGGCTCCAAATAAAAAAGCTTCTTCCACAGCGCGAACCCGATCTGTTGGGAAGCGAGCAAGTGCTACTGTTAAACTCGCCGAAAGGTTCAGATGAGCAGTCAAGAGTCCGCATTTATGCTTTCGTCTACATCTCGAAAATGTTTTTCGAAATCTGAGAGTCGCGTGATAATAATGATACAGCGTAAAGTAAGCAAGCGTTCACTTTTGCTTTTTAGCACCGTTGTTTTTGTCATTCACGTGCGAAACAAAGTTGTTACGTTGCCTTGTTCTTCTGCATTTGGATCAGCCTTTCATCGGGTCTGAAAGACCTACTTAAGCGAGAAAAAAAAAAAGCTCAAAAGGTGTATCTGAGTGGTATCCATAGTAACCTTGCCACGTAGGAACGAAAAAAAGAAAAAGAACGGCAAAACAACGAAGTATATATGTGCGAGTATTGAATTTATTTGTTAGTATTATTATTATGATTATAAAAAGAAAATGTTCCGGCTTTGCATAGGATAGTGTTGTTGTTGTTGTTTTTAATACGGTTATATTTCACGTGCTTGCACCGCGGAGACAAGCCGGTCATTTCGTTTTAAGCTTGTGTGCCTCGCATACGCTTGTGTGAGTATGCTAGTGTAGATCCTCAGTGTAAAAATATTGATTGCTCCTACGTCTCAGGGTTACTGCGGATGTCATTCACCAGCTCGTCTGCGTTTTTTTTTTTTTTAATCTTTCTTCGCTGTGTGATTTATATTGACTGGACTTCGCCGTTGCTTTGCGCGAGCGAAGCTGCGATGCTAGCCAACATCAAGCTTCCAAAAGAACCACATAAAATAATACGTGGTCGCTAATTTTACATACAAATATCATGAGCCCTTCATGCCATTGTGGAAAGTGTCATATATTAAGAAAGGATTAGGAGCCCGCTAAAAGCACACAACGCTAACGCGCAGGTGATCTTTTTAGGAGTATGGGGAGTACAGGAACGCGCTACGGCTATTTAAACGTTGGCTATAATACCATTAACTTGAAAAGAAAACAATACAATCAGAATCTTTGCATCAGTTTTTTTTTTTTTTTCATTTTATTTCCTCGTTGAATACGTAGCGGAACAGGGCAGTCGTCCGGTCGCTGCGCGCGGCTTTCGCACGCCGCGAACGGCCACAGCGCTTTGCAAGTTTCCTCAAAGATGGCGTCGGAAGGAAGGTTGGCGCCACTTCCGACAGATGGCGGGCGAATCTTAATAAGGTCTATTGCACGGCTGCTTGAATTGGTTCGGGAGTATCGCATTCAATAGAGTTTTCTGTGACTTCTATTTTCACTTTAATTGGCCATTTTGACGCCGAGACATATAGGGTGGATGAAGTTTCACGGATGCCAACCTACGACTCCCAAGCGGACGCGCCGCGAATTAATTCTGAAATTAGGACTCGCCCAGGTCGGGACGTGCTACCTAAAATCAACGGTGAGACATGGTTATATAAAAAACAATGTTAATTGTGCCACAAAACCTAGTAAAGATTTTGGAAAACATCACGCGTCTGGTATTTTGTAGTAACCTTTAATAACGGTTCCTACAAAAAGTATTGTTTTCGTTTTTTTCTACTAAAAAAGCATGCTTTTTGGAAGCTCAAGCATACCAAAGTAAACAAAAAAAAAGATTAAGGTTGGCGCTGTTATCGTATTTAACTCCGTCTCGATGGACGCCAGCGGCACAGGTTTTAACGGTGAGTTTCCCAACTGAGGGTTCTAGTAACGTTGGATTTGAGGTCTAACGTCGCCAATGGGTACCCGCAGCTACGGCGATGATGATGATAAGAGGACACGTGATTTCAGCACGCTCCGCGCCGAGCTTAGCACTCCCGCCGCTGCCACACCCAGCGGCGCAACTGTCACCAGCGAGCCAGTGATGCTTTCGCATTCACAACACATAAGAAGTCCTTAGGTGTCCTCGGAATTTTTTTGTGGTTCACATTATTTTGGCAGCGGATAGCCTAACCAGTTAAGAAGAAATAAAATCCGGAATGTGGTTCTGATTATGAGTTTTTTTTTTCTAAATATTAGTTTCTTTGCCGTACTGACTGTGCATACGATGGCAGAAAATATTGACGCCTACAGTATATTCTGAGTAAGGTTCCGTATTTTACTTTTCTTGAAATTCGGGGTGTTTTATTATTTTGGGGAGCGCATCTCTGTTTATTTTTAGTGCCTGCGAAAAAACACGGGATTATGGGGGCTTTTATTCTAAAACAACTGGATATCTGTAAGTATGTGATCCCAAATAACCTCACCTCCTTCCAACCCTCCCACTTTCCCGGTGTCCTCTTTTCCTCCAGGGCTCATAGAACTTACACCCGTGACGCGAATACTTGGGTTGTTTTCATCCCGGTACCGAGAGCAGGGGAGGGGCAGCGGACGCGGTTCTCAAAGAAGAACGAACCTCGAGAGCAATTAATACAATCACTGTACAAATCTCAAGCAAAAAAAAAAAAAAAAAATGCTGCTGTTAACTTTTTGAAGCAGGGGATTTTCCATTACCAGGGTTGACCGAATTTAAAGTTTTTCGGTTTTCCCTGGAATCCGGGTAAACTAATTCAAAGTTTGTATCGGTGTTTACATAAAACACGGAACCCTATAGGGTTCCGTGTATTATTGCTTTACTTGATTAAACTTGCCCATAACTATAGTTATGCGCAAGTTTTTCTGATTTCTGGGTCTACTTTGCTTGGAATGGGATTTTGTCGCGGTGTATTACTTGGTATGAATTGGAATCGTTTTGGGATCTTATTTCCCCCAGTGGGACTTAGTGCATTTCGGAGCTTCTTTTGACTGTCGGCAACAATCTATTTAAAATTGCTTCTTCAAATCTTAGGATTCTTCCTTATTCACTTTTCTGATTCTGTAGAAATCGATTTAAGAATTACATTTTGGTGTTTACTAGTAGGTATAGAACGCACATAACTTCATTTGTGACGTTACCAAAGGAGTCACAGTTATTCAGTTAATTAAGGTCCATTGACGTGTGCAGATTCTAGGCCCTGCATTGTACGTATGGTGCATTCGACAGTTCATCGAACCTGATGCTAATAATCTGACAGATTAAGCGTGAACGTAGTATAATCATATTAATATATTTTTATTTTGTTTCATATCTTCAAATAGAGGATCAGCTCACAAACCTGCAACAGCTTATTAATGAAGGTTCTGACTCCCTTGTCTCACATTATTTCTAAATACACAAATTTCAAACTTACACACATAAAGTACGATAATGATAAAAAAAAACGGGTGTGCCACTTTGATTTTTTAAAAAGCTCAATACCACGCAACAAAATAAAGTGTAAATAAATGTGCGTGTTATATACGAGAGTATTTAAGCTACCCCAGAAAAGAAAAGAAAAAAGAAACAATACTTTTAAACACCTTGCCGCCGGCCTTATTGCATCCGTATTCGCACTCTTTATAAACGAATCTTTAATAAACTCATCAAATAATCATTTATTGCCTAGTAAAATTGCAGTGTGCGTGACAGTAAAACAATGTTTACGTTGGGCTACGTAAAGGCCGGTTTTCCCGTGCAGCGAAGCGCTAACCTAGCGCTGGTTACGTGTCCTCATACCTATCGTCTGCCAAGAGCAACAGTTTCGACGGTGCGATACAGAGCTGGTGAACGGTCCCGTCAGCACGCGCTTAGCGCGAGGTCTGCGCTATGCTTGTAGCGCTTCGCTGCGTGTGTGAACAGGCACGGCAGACGATAAGTGCGTGACGACATGTGACCGGGGTTACATCAGCGCTTCTCTGCATGAGGGAACTGGCCTTTAAAGTGAACAGGTCAACGAGCTATTATTACTGAAAGTTCCTCAACACTATCTAGCGTTGAAAATGAAGAAATCTGTAATCAACAATTTGATTGCCAGAAAACTATAGAATGGATGACATTAATTATGTGACGATGATAATCCCTGGAGAAGGGCACGCGTGACAGCTTTATCAATTGTACGTTATGGCAACAAGTTAAGGAACGTCTTATAACTTTGAGGCACTCAAGGTGCGCTTCAATGAAAAAGAACATTAACACGAGACGGAGCAGGATTACAGTTGAACCTCTATGGTGGGCGCTGTTTGAGGAATGAGGCACAGATGTGGTTAGAACTGGTGCGTCGATAGCATTAGGCTAACTTTTCTTGATTTAGACACGACTAAAGTGCACAGAAAAAAGAGAAGTGAATAAGGTTTTATATTAAGCTTAATTTCCGAGTTTATTTCCAGCAGCCAGATTTTGCATTAAGGAGAAGCTGAAACGGCTTTTCTTTTAATAAAAATAGTTAATGCTTCTTTTTGGCGTAGTTTTGTTCTGGAGAATCTAAATATCACTCTAATTGTTTTCTCTCAAAGCAACACTAAACGTGAAAGAAATCGAAATCTATGCAGCCGCTTGCTGCCGCCGAACGTCATGTGTTCGTCGAGGCGTGATGTAATAAAATGAGCAGGCGCGATTCAAATTGCATCTGTCGCTCAGCTATCATATGGAAATCCCTTCCTCGTTTCGTCTCCGTTTCGCGTAAGCTCCTCGGATTTGCTGAGGCGCCTGCATCTTTTGTAGAAAGGCGCTGGGAACTGCTGGACTCGCAACCATTTCTCAAGATAAACCTCCTCTTCTCGGACATCTATTTGTTCCGAGATATGGAACTAATGAATGTGGAATATCTTCAGTAAATAGTTTTTAGCCCAGCAGTGTGTTTGGCCTCCTTTTCCTCCCTTTCTCTCTCTTTGTGTGTCTTCGTAAGTTCAGCTGGCACATTTCAGAAACATGAACCACCAGCTAGCTCAGAATCGACGATGCACGACGCTGGCTCTGCCAGCCGATGAGCACTAACGAGGAACATTTCGTGATCGTACTGCTTTCCATTCTCATATTACTCCACTTTCCCGCTGCCCGCGGAGCGGCGTGGTTTCAATGTAACTTCAAAGGCGTCTTTCTAGGTGATAAGGGCATGAAATAACTGACTTATAGCGTTATTCGTGATGTTTTCAGTGAGATTAAAACAAATCAAGTGTTTTTAATCAAATTTAAAACAGGATCAGCCTCTCTTTAAGATACCGTTGAAATTGCTTTGAATCGGAAGAGTAACTAAGTCAATTGTCAATCCACGCGTTGGGATGTTTTTATTATATAAATAAAACGAGGCTATTTGCTTGAAAAAATAAGCGCACACAGATTTTCGCCGAATAAATATGAATGTGGTCGATGATGAAGTTGTTAAGCAAGGATAGCCGAGAATATTTGATACGGAAATGAGTAACTTTCAAAGAATTTTCTGCATCTGATCTTGTCGCAGGATTTGCGTTTGATAGAGTATAATAGATAAGATTAAAGGGGCCGTGCAACGATGTTCCCTAGGAATGTTTTTCACGTCACACGGGCTTACTGGCACTAGTGGGACCCAGGAATACTCGCCGCAACGCCACTGACCATGAAACTCCTTTCTTGCGGTGTAATTTCAAGGACGAAAGGGAGTGTTTTTTTTTTCTCAGTCTTTCCTTCGCAAAACTTGATAACATAGCTGGGGGGTCGCAGTATCCCCTAGTGGCGATATTTGAATGCGCCTCGTAGATTCGACCAAAGCATTGCGGGAGTAGATGCTATTAATTCAAAATTCCTAAAAAGTACCAAAGAATATTCTTCTATAATACTTTCTAAACTATTTAATCAGTATCTTAATTGTGGGTGTTTACCCGACGACTAGAAGGTGGGAAAGGTGGTGCCGATACACAAAACGGGTGATCAACATTCTCCTTCTAATTACCGCCCCATATCTTGCAAAATTCTTGAGCACGTCATTTTTTCACATTTAGTAAACTTATTGGAGTCTAATAACCTTTTTTCTCCCGCCCAACACGGTTTTTGTAAGTCATTTTCGTGTGAAATCTAGCTACTAACCTTCACTAACGACCTTCACTTTATTCTTGATCGAAGTTCCCAAGCTGACTGCATATTCCTTGGTTTCGCTAAAGCATTTGATAAGGTATCACATAGTCTACTACTTCATAAACTAAACAAACTCAGTATTGATTCCGGTACATTATCTTGGATTCACTCCTTCCTACCTGACCGGTCTCAGTTTGTATTTGCGAATGACATGTCTTCTCCTTCAGCTTCTGTGACGTCCGAGGTGCCGCAGGGCTCTGTACTGGGTCCTCTTCTTTTCCTTATATTTCTCAATGACTTACCCTCCTGTGTTTCATCTTCAATTAGCTTGTTTGCTGACGACTATGTTATATATCGTAAAGTGACTAACAAATATGATGTTTCTTCTCTTTAGTGTGACCTTGACCGTGTATTTGAATGGTGTGACGTATGGCGTATGCAGCTTAACACTAACAAATGTAAGGTAATGAGGGTTTCTCGGCTTCACAGTGATGTCTCTTGTTATTACCTGAACCATACTCCTTTACAACAAGTAACAACCTACAAATATTTGCGAGTTCATATTTTATCCAATCTGTCCTGGGAAACTCATATTCAATACGTAACAAGTAACGCCAATCGTATTCTGGGTTTTATAAAACGAAATTTTACAGCAGCCCCCTTATCGCTTAAACTACTTCTTTACAAAACGCTTGATCGCACCAAACTAGAATATGCCTGTTCAATTTGGGACCCCCGTACTGACGTGTTAACATCTGCAGTTGAAGCCATTCAAAATAGATCCCCCCGATTCAGACTTACTCATTATCACCGCACTGCACGCGCAACATCCACGAAATCAAGTTTGAACCTGCCTAATCTTGTATCGCGTAGAGACGTTTTCCGTTTGTGCCTGTTTCACAAAATCTTCTACCGCAATCATACTTTGCGTGACAAGTTATTAGCATCTCCTTTTTACATATCACCACGTCTCGATCACCGACACAAGATGTTCGTACCTTCATGTAACACTACTACTTTTCACAATTCATTCATACCCCGAACCACAGTGTTGTGGAACTACCTTCCAGCGTCTGTGGTATCAATAACTGACAGCTTTGCTTTCAAAAATTGCCTTAACAAGGTTCACATTTCAGCGTTTCACTAATATGTACATATTGTTTTGCATTCATAGGCTGTTATTTATTGTATGTTGTTGAATTCCACTGATGTAACCCGCTCCCCTCTGTAATGCCTTCGGGCCTTGAGGGAACTTTTAACTAAAAATAAATAAATAAATAAATAGCTCGGCAAGCATTTGGGTAGTGGCCCGTGTCCAACCGCTGCAATGACGAAAATTGCCGAACGATAACAATGGCTAGACCTCAGCGCTTGTCCTGTACTTTTCGAACTCGAGTGCCTGGCTGATCAACATTGGCTGCATATAATCGGCTCCAAACCACGTGGTCGCTTGTTCTGGCTGCGAGTTGAGAGGGTGAACGCTGCTCGTTTTTTTGTTTTAATTTTTTCTGCGCCTTTTATTGCTTGTCGTGAAAAACGCACGCCTGTTTCATAGGTGATTGAACTCGGGATTCGTTCTATGGGCTATTTGCACAAAGTAAAAAAAAAAAAATCGTTGCATTGCTTTTTTAATATACATTCATTTGACTGTTGAACATAAATATGCAAATATCAAACGATTCTTACATGTTGTCTAATGTCTGCGCAATATAAAGTAAAAAACAGAACATCAAACAACAAAAATATGTAGGTAACGGTAACAATGATCGTTTTAGTTACGGAGTTGGCAACAGCGACAACTGAAAAGAAAAATAAAACGAGTTGTATATCTTTCAATTCGCGACAGTCACGAAATTCGGCAATTAAAGAAAAAAAGGTTCAACTTTGTGCAGATTTTACCAGATAAATATTTTCGGCGAAGTATCATCAGTTATGCTTGCGTAAGTAGTTTAAAACACACTTAAGAATAATCTTAGGTCATGACCTAAGATCCCAGCGCGTTTACAGTGAGCGGATCCGCGGCAGAAGCAAATTAAACCATGTGACACCCTTTCGGAAACAAACTTATAGAATATAATTAAATTGCACTGAATGTAAGTGCAAAAACGTCTGGTATAAATTGATTATAATTTATAACATAAACACAGACACCGCAGGCCAAGAAGGACACAGACACTGAGAGGTTTTTGTCGTTCTTTTGAGTGCTTTCCTTCTTTGTGTCGTTTTTTTTTGTTTGTTTTTTTGCCTCCAGGCCAGGGGTCAATGCCATCATCAATAAAAATGAATTGTTCGTGCTGACCCCCATGTACTTGCGACTTCATTCTTTATGTATACTAATTCTTTTCAGGGCATCAGACGTGAGAAGTAAAAACACTTGCTCAACCATTCAAGGAAGTCATTAGATATGAATGGTTCTATAGTCCACCTCGAAAATTTGTATACACCTTCTAAAGGCACATGTTTAGCGGTCGTACTGCTCGAAACAAAAAGAACCTATACAAAGCGAAGAAGCCGCACGCCATTCCGAGGAATACTCTAATTATAGTGATTAGAAACACATATCCAAAATTTTAGCAGAAACGTATTAACATGAGGCGTTCTTTGTTATGCAAACACACAGACATCCGCCTTTAGTGCATATTTTAATGCATTCCCGTCTAGGCACACTTCATGAGCTCAAAACAGGTTATGAACGTGGGCGGCGGAGAAAGGTTAATAGGAGAAAAGCTCACCGGAGTAAAGCTCACCGGAGAAAAGCTTACCGCAAAACCGGCAGATGCGGAGAAAAGCTCACCGGCCTTTGAACGGGGATTCCGGAAGAAATGTCCTTGAAAAAATGTCCCCGGAAAAAAATGTCTCCGGAAAAGATGTCCCCGGAAAAGATGTCCCCGGGAAAAAAGGTCCCATGTGGAAAGTAGGAAAAAAATGTCCGCAAGGGGTTCTCTATCGGTGGGTTGTCCCTGATTCTCATGGACATCGGGCGGTCCTGTTACTAGAGAGTTTTAGTAGATCGTTTTTTAACCCCGGTAACGACAATGGGTAACGATACGACGCATGCCCAAGGCCACCGGAGGGGAGAGGAGGTATCGTTACCGGGGCGAAAAAACGATCTACTGCACCTCTTTACTGTCCGGTCACAAATGGCCCGACCCACCTGGATGTATAAAGGAATGCAATAAAACTTTGGTTGGGGCCAGTCGGTTCATATCGATTAAAAGGTTAAAAGTCGCAAAAAAACAGGACGAAAAAAGAGACACGTGCGACACGGACAGGCGCCAACTTCCTACTGATTTATTAAAACACGAATCATCGTCAAACTCGATCCCAATCGCCTAAACACATGCAACTGATAAAAATTCCTATCTCTCATTACACACATCCTTCAAGAAACACAATTTCTTTGGTTAACAGATAAAGAGATGGCACGCTTACGCATCTGTCAGCCGCTTTGTGTATACAGAAAGCCTCGATTAGATCTCTTTCCATTTTTTTCATTTCCTTTCTTGATAAACTTTGTGCGCTCAAACAAAGGTTCACACCCACATCGTGTGCAGTGCTCCGCAAGATGCCCACCCGAATTATTGCGTACGGCAAGCCTATGTTCGCGCGTTCTTTCATTAAAACATCGGCCGGTCTGACCGATGTAAACTTGGCCGCAACTAAAAGGAATTTCATACACCACCTTAGTCACGCATTCGGTGTACCTTGTTACATGTTTCTTTGAGCACACTACAGACTTTCGTTTAGTCATCGCGGGGCATATCTTTGAAAGTTTGCACGGGGCTGAGAAGACGACGTTAACCCTGTGTCTAACAGCCATCTTTTTTTAAATTGTGGAACACTTTGTGCAAATATGGTATCACCTGCACTGGCATCTTGTCTCTCTTTTCGCGAATTTTGTCAACACCCTCTCGTTTAGTTTTCTGTCAGAGCTTTTCACACACACTTGTCACTAAGCTCTTCGGGCACCCGGCCCTCGTCAAGCGTGCAACCTGCTGATCAAAGCTGACCGGCAGTCTATGCTGGCAGCTTTTTGTAATGGCTGCGTGAAAGCAGGAGGATGCAATCCCCCGTTTTACGAGCTTTGAGTGAGCACTGCTAAAAGAAAGGAGACCTTTCTTAGTTCGTGGATTATAACTCCAGCACAAATGATCCTTAGTAAAAAAGAGCTGTAAATCTAGAAACTGAATACTGCCTTCATTAGGCATTTCCCAAGTGAAGTTCAGTCCTCCGGACAGTGACTTAAACAGCTTAACAATTTCTGCCACGTCATTATCCATACAATTCTATGTACATTCCCACAAAATAACCAAAAAATTATCCACATAGCGGAAGATCTTGACCACGTTCATCCCGTCAAGCTAGCCCCAACCAAAGTTTTATTGCATCACATTTCTTCTACTCTGGGCTCTTTCCTATATCATCACGTCAAGCAAGATCCAGCCATCACCTGTGTTAACCTCATTGCCATTTCTACATGCGAGTCCAGTTTCCTAACGCATTGCATCAAAACGGAGTTTGTGCCTCCGGAGGTGCGCGCCCTTTTCGGACTGCTGGAGCCATCATGGGGTCATGCCAGAAGAGTGTGCAAGATTGTGAAGTCGGAGCACTGGCGACAGGTCCGAATGTATCAGGACTGGTTCCAGGTTTTGGTTTACGAAGGGAGTGAACCTTGCTCCGCAGACCGTTAGCTTGCTGGGTACAGGAGGTTGGCGGCCCAGTCGACAGACTTTTTGTGGCAGCGCGTACGCATGAACCTTCCGGCCAGGAAAAGTGAGGCCACTTGTGCGAACAACGTCACTGTGCTGGGCGATGTCTCCATGCCAGGAGACGTGCGGACGACTCCGGAAAAGGGTCCGAAGTACAGCTATGAACCTTCTTCAAAGCAGCATGAGCTACAGGGCATGGTGCGCCGGGTTGCCAACCGCGTCAGTGAACAGGACAGAGAGCGAGCTATCAGTGAAGGAATGGACTGTCTCAAGCACACAGTGAGTCGACAACCGAGGAAACAACCTCCTGTTAGAAAAATCGTTGACTTTATGAAGGACAGTGGACTTACAGTGGTAGAAGCCGACAAAGAGGGCGGTTTTGTTGTGATGAGGGAAGACCTTTTCCAGGACAAGGCTTTAGCGGCTATTGGAAAGAATTTCAAGCGTGTCGAATTTCTCCCGACGAAGCAAAGGACGGCTGCGCTGAGGTTGCTCAAAGACGTGAACCTCGAAGGATTAAGAAACGCGGTCAACAAGGCAGAAAATGGTTTTTTGGAGGTCTTCTTTAGCGGCAAGACTCATAAGCCTAGCCGTCCCTTACGAGTCATTGTCTCGGAAAAGTGTACCTGGTAGGTCCAGGTCAGCAGGTACTTACAGCGTCACCTAAGTGCCTTAGTCATTAACGATCCCTTTCTGGTTCGAAGCTCCGGGGAACTAATTCAAGATTTGAAAACATGTAGGGTTGCGGAATGCGGCCACAGCCTTTTCTGTGGATGTAGAAGAGTTGTTTTACTCGGTTCCCCATGATGGGACTTTACATCGCTGTTCGTGAGAGCCTAACGCAGTCAGGTGAAGTGGGGTTCTAGAATTCTACGGGTGTCAACTGCGACCATTCTATAGCACTGCTAGAATTTTACTTGCAGTCCACGGCCGTTCTTTTTAATGAACTGTTCTACGTACAAAAGGTGGCATTTGTATTCGTTCTTCAGTGGCACCGGTTTTGTGTGACATTTATCTTTATGCCATGGACAAGCGCATATCGAGGAATCTTGACGGGATGAACGTGGTAAAGATCTTCCGCTATGTGGATGATTTTTTGGTTATTTTGAGGGAGTGTACAGAGAACTGTTTAGATAATGACGTGGCCGAAATTGTTAAGCTGTTTAAATCACTGTCCCGAGGACTGAACTTCACTTGGGAAATGCCTAATGAAGGCAGTATTCAGTTTCTAGATTTACAGCTCGTTTTTACTAAGGATCATTTGTGCTGGAGTTATAATCCACGAACTAACAAAGGTCTCCTTTCTTTTAGCAGTGCCCACTCAAAGCTCGTAAAAGGGGGGATTGCATCCTCCTGCCTTCACGCAGCCATTACAAAAAGCTGCCAGCATAGACTGCCGGTCAGCTTTGATCAGCAGGTTGCACGCTTGACGAGGGCCGGTTACCCGAAGAGCTTAGTGACAAGTGTGTGTTAAAGGCTCTTACAGAAAATTAAACGAGAGGGTCTTGACAAAAGTCGTGAAAAGACAGACAAGATGAAAGTGCAGGTGATACCATATCTGCACAAAGTGTCCCACAATTAAAAAAAAAAAAGATGGCTGTTAGACACAGGGTTAACGTCGTCTTCTCAGCCCGGTGCAAACTTTCCAACATATGCCCCGCGATGACTAAACGAAAGTCTGTAGTGTGCTCAAAGAAACATGTAACAGGATACACCGAATGCGTGACTAAGGTGGTGTATGAAATTCCTTTCAGTTGCGGCCATGTTTGGATCGGTCAGACAGGCCGATGTTTTAATGAAAGAGCGCGCGAACATAAGCTTGCTCTACGCAACAATTCGGGTGGGCATCTTGCGGAGCACTGCAAACGATGTGGGTGCGAACCTTTGTTTGAGCGCACAAGGTTCATCAAGAAAGGAAATGAAAAAATGGAAAGAGAACTAATCGAGCCTTTCTGTATACACAAAGCGGCTGACAGATGCGTAAGCATGCCATCTCTTTTTCTGTTAACCAAAGAAATTGTGTTTCTTGAAGGATGTGTGTAATGAGAGATAGGAATTTTTATCAGTTGCATGTGTTTAGGCGATTGGGATCGAGTTTGACGATGATTTGTGTTTTAATAAATCAATGGGAGGTTGGCGCCTGTCCGTGTCGTACGTGTCTCTTTTTTCGTCCTGTTTGTTTGCGCTTTTTAACCTTTTAATCGGTATAAAGGGAGACTGGAAGTCACACAAAGCAACCGAAGTAATGTATATTGGGGCATTTTGGAAACAAAATAATTGTGTTCTCTGAAACCGAAATAATGTGTTTGTTTTTTTTCCCCATGGGGAAATAGGCATTTATAACACTTCTAGCCAAAACCAAATCATTGTGTTTCGGGAAATTGGAGAGGTACTTTGTACCATTTCTAAATAGGGAAAAAGCGCGACACTGTTAGCACGAACAAGCAAGTGCTAGCTAGTTTTTTTTGTTTTTTTTTTCTTTTTCTCATAAAAACGAAAGGTTGTCATCAAAGTTATCATTGGTACTAAAAGTGATAATTTGTGGATATTATGCAGACGGTAAATTTTCGTTCCCAGTAATACTTTTTCTACCTAAAATATGAAAATGCGCCCAAGTCGTGTTCGCGCTAACAGTGTCGCGATGTGTACCTCGGGGCATCGTATATTTCTTTATATGTTGGGGGCGTTTTTTCCTGCTTGCTACGGGATGCCTTTTTCCCAAGGACATATGACCGGACCGCCCGAAGGCCATGAGGATCAGGGAAACCCAGAGATAGAGACTTCTTTGGGGACATGTTTTTCCTACTTCCCACATGGGACATTTTTTTTTTTTTTTTGGGGAGGGGGGGGGGGGCGGAGACATTCTCTCCGGGGACTTTATTACTGAGCATATATCTTTACCGGGGAGATTTTTTTCTACACCCTTTGAGCGGATGCAAAATAAAGCTCCCCGATTTATGTTTTCGATTTTTTCTTAGAGTAGCGGATTCTGCGCCACACTTGGCAATTTAACACAATTCGAATTCGTCGCTTCATTAAAAATATGTCCTCTTTCTTGTAATATTGTTGAAGTTGATATAGAGTAATTTAGAAATTTCTCAGAAATCTGTAATCACCCATTCTGTTTATTAATAAAGCCGCAAGTATGAAATCAGAGCATCAGACACCGGTAAAAAAGAGAGCAATTGATTGACAGCTGACAGTGTGCCGTCGGTAGCTCTGTCAGATAAAATTTTGTTCTTTGCGAGCTAATATGAATAGCGGTGAGTTAACTACTTCAGCTCCAAAGATTGTGTAGTGCCAAATAGATAAGTAGGTGTTTGTTTATGTAATCAGTGTCGGCTACGCTCGCTCTTATTCTGTTAATTTCACTAACAAAACTTTAGTATCGAGAACAGCTTCGTCCTGGGGTGCTTGTTGTCTTCACTCCGCCGTCGTCATTTGAGCGGTTTTTTCATCATGTATAACGTTTAACAACTGGCCCAATTCGCTACCTTACAGAAGACTAATTCTTATGCAGGTCACGAGTAACAACGGTGACAGTGAGCAGCTCTGAAGGTCATGGGTGGCTCGCTGTAGAAGGGCACTATCACACAAAGCAACCTGTGGAAACATCAGCACGAACGGCTACAAAACGTGCATGTCCGCGGAAGACAGAAACCTCGATATGATACTGACTATTTTATCCTGTTTTCAAAGGTTAACAAAAGCTTCAAAGAGAATTTCAGGCACCGCGTTGCTACCCATGCACTTTCGGATTTTCGGCATTTTCTTTTCTTTTTTAGAAAGCATTTTCATTTTCTTTTTTAGAAAGCTGAAGAATTTTAATGATAGTAAATTGATATATGTTACGATTGATCCAACAGGTTCCATATAAAAAGAAGAAAAAAAATCGGTGAGCTTTTCTCAGCATTCGCTCAATGGCCGGTGAGCTTTTCTCTGCATAAGCCGGTTTTGCGGTGAGCTGTTCGCTGTGACGCAACGGTCACAGCCGGACGGGAGATTTTAAACCCGCGCTTTTATGTACTTTTAGCTTCGACGTAGCTGAACACGATTCCAGGAAAACCGCTGATGGAGGGCATTCTTACCTATGTTAAAACGAAAATGACTTTTAGTCTTCTGTAGGTTATTGCTGCAAAAACTGGGGAATATTAATCTGTGGTTTGAATATTTATTGACCAGTTCAAGTGGCTGAGTAAAAAGCCATAAAGCAGGTGGAACAGGGCGTCATAGCGCGATACAAGCTGCAGGACCGATTGAATCTATTTATGTTTACGGGGTTTTCAAGAAAATTAATTCGGGCATTAGAAAAATACACTGTCAATTTTTAAGCTACCTAAACTTATTGCATTCTTTGAATACGTGCACTGTTGAACTGCATGTATGCAAATTGAAATATCTAAATTCGCAACTATTATTGACGGAGCGTCAAAAGAAGGCGTTACGACAAACCAAACTCAAATATTCAGCCCTTTTCAGCTAATGATGTCTCTGGCAGGCACAACTAAGCAATCACTTAAGAATCCAGATAGCATATCTCGGGCACTTTCAGTGCTGCCGGTGGTGTGCGAAGTGAGTTCCGAACGCATTAAATATATACAAACAAAATATTGTAATTTCTTGAGAGAAAGTTATACTCCCCAAACAAAGAGACTGTTCTTGCCATTTTCAATAATTTCCCGGTGTTACTTGTATCCATTTTAAATTTAAAAAGCTCGATGAAGAAAAACTTAAATCACTCATTACCTTCGGAAAAAGCGTTCTTTATCCTATATTTGAATTACAAGTTTATCCTTACCGCTTCTTGTGTTGAGGGAAGTTTTCGAATCATTAGCGTGCATGAAAATTACGGCGAAGTACTGCTTTAAATGAACAAACGCACTCCCATTATTCGATTCGTAATATTGTGTACACTAAACATATACTAACGTAAAAAAACTCATCTTGCCTTCCACAGTGCAGATGTGACATAAGTATTTTTACATATGGACCACAAAAAATTGTTTCGGTGGAAGAACGAGAGTGTAATTTTCAATTTTTCGTAATTTTCACTTTACGCTTTAACTTTTCAATTTCGCAGTGGCGCTTTATCAATACGCGGCTCTAAAAATGAAAGCCGTTGTCCCTGTAACGCCGAATTAAAGCACAGCTCTTGAGGAGAAGTAGGGAAGGGTACTCAGGGAGGATATGCTGCTCCTCTCACCTCCTCATCCTCCCTGCTACTCCTCCTCCCCTCCTGCTCCTCCTTCACCTCCTCCTCCATTCCTCTCCTCCTCCTCCCCCTCGTCCGTCTGCCTCCCCCTGCCCTCCTCCTCCGTATCCTCTCCCCTTCCTCTACCCCTCCTCCTCCCCGTCCCCCTCCCCTCGTTTTCTCCCTTCCCTCTCCCCCCTCATCGTGGTCACGTGAACTCGGGGGGGGGGGGGGGAGGGGGTCACGTTACCTCGGGGGGTCACGTGAGCTGAGGGGGGGGGGGGGTTCCGTGACCTCCAGGGGGGGCGGGGTCACGTGACCTCACGGTTACGCCAACGGCGACGGCGACGCCGCTCAAGCCGGAAACGGGCGCCTAAGAGCTGCGCTCTAAAAAGTTAAAATGTAGTATAAAAACATTAACGAAGCATATCTTACTATACCTATGAACAATTAGGCATATGTAAGTTATTGATGCATTAGTAAAAACTGAAATTATATGGTTATTGCATGTTTCTGCCATCATGAGTAGAAACTTCTGGCAGGGCGAGTAACAAGGAGTATTTTATACGGCAGACAGCTATAAACAAACTTCAAATCTGACCTCGTCTTATTTCAACGGCAGTCTATACGGAAAAGGCTTAAAATCGGAACAAATGTTTTACATATTAATCATATGGATGAGGTTGTTAATAGGCATTGTGTTATTAGCGTGTTTACATGGCACACTCTGAAAAAAATGTGTGTGAAGTTAGAAGTATTTTCACAGACATTTTTCGTCCTCTTACAGAAAACAGATGTCAGTGGTCTTTAACCGAAAGCTGTTCAAGAAAAAATAGACATTTTTGTCTTTACCTCTCTGGATAATCAGGTGTTTCTCCACTTCACGGAAAACGGTGTTGAGAACGTATTTACGTTATCAAAACTTTTATTTATATATTTCGTTCGTGTATTTAAAGAATAAAACTAAATTTATGTTTAATCTAGTGCAAGGATCAACTTCTGCCGTGTCTTTTTCGGTCATAATTTTGGTGCGGAGCTTACCGTTTCAAGATGGATGCCGGTTAACTGATGTTTGTAGACGTGGGCTTTCCCGATTGAAACCTTTTTGACGTAAGGTGAGTGCTGCGCATTGTTATTGATTTTGTAGGGGCACTGCTTTGATCCGTTTTGCTTAAGTCTCCTTATAGGCTCGAACTCAACCTGAAACGCGGAATTGAAATGGGTTTCCGCGGTACCTAAAGGCGCGGTGACATTAGGGAGTTTTAGTAGACCGTGTTTCCCCCTCCGCTAACCCTCCGCTACAAAGAAACCGCCACTGCTCCTGCGCGCCGATGGCTTTGGCTGTAGAGTTCCGCGTAGCGGAGGGGCTTAGCGGAGGGGGAAACACTAGAGTTCCTGTATATGCTACCTACGGTAGCGGAGTTGCGCATTCAGCCTCGGCGCGTGGCCGTAGTGCCGGCTTTCCCGCACGAGCTGGATGCTTTGCTCCTCACGTGACTAAATTTGGCGAATAGCGGCGCCGCGCGCGCCGCCGCGCATGGAAAACAGGAGAGGACGAAAAGGAGGCGGAAAGCAGGGAAACATACGCCGGGGCAAGAGAAACGTCGGCGGAGCGACCGTAAAGGTGGCTTTCTAGCACGCCACCGGATGCTTTGCTCCTCACGTGATGGATCTCGGCGAATAGCGGCGTGGCGGCGCGGGGAAAACAAATGCGCAACTCTGGCTCCCGTAGAGAGCCTATACAGGAACTCTACGAAACACGATCCACTAAAACTCGCTACTGGCGGGAAAACGCTCGCGTGAACACCGCTTGCAGCGAAGACGCTCCCTCATAGGGAAAGCCACAGGGATCCTGATTCTATGTATTTGAGGGTCCTAACACGAGGAGCGGTAAACCTCAGCATTTTGCCTCAAGGTCGCCTGCTCTTTCCAACTATTACAATCGCTTGCGAGATTTGCCGCGCTTTTTGGTGGGCCGGGCAGACAGCAGCACGAAAGCTTGCCGCAGGCCGCCAGCGGCCGCCTGTGCGGGAAACACTTTCCAGTGTCCACCGAGCGAATTCGTCTCCGCCGAACGACCGCGACCGCCCCAATCGGCGAGCTGGTAGATTCGGTTTGTTGGCGGTATACCCGGGCTATCGACTGGCACCAGATTTCTATTTACGAAGTGTCTAGCGTTACGTCCGACGTAACCCAAGTTACGTCCAAATCTCCATCTTCCCTAGGTTCACGGGCAGAGAGAGGAGGGCGGGGGGGAGGGTTGCAATGTAAAAAATATTTTCTGAAAACTACAGAAAAAACATGTCAACTTGTTGACCTACTTTTGCTGTTTTGCTGTTTTCTGTTTTTATGTACTTTCACCAAAAAAGTCTGTTTGAAATTTTCTTGTGATTTCACAAAATTTCTGTTTCAGAGAGAAAAAAAACTGAAAGCTTTTTAAATTCACAGTTTTCTGTTCTGTCCAAGCCTGTAAAAATACAGGTTCTGCGATATTTCTGTTGCCTGTAAATTAACCCCACAAACCTGTAAAATTACTGGTTGTGCAATAATACTGTTGTCCAAGTTATGTAGCTGGCCAGCCCTTAGAAAAACAGGCCTCAATGGTTCCTTCAGCTATGTCCTGCTTCTTTCACGTTAAGCTTGGTTTGGTCTATTTGACTGAATACATAAAAAACGGGTTTAACAGTAAAACGCACAGTCACCCTGACAACTTCTGCTGGAGTATGGGTGGGGTCGGCAATAGGGTGTGAAGCAAAAATTACACTAGAGGCAAGTATGTCAACTGTAATTTTTATTGTAATAAAACACAATACGCTACATTGCGCACTGAAAAGGTTAACAAACTTTTCAAATGCTTACATTTTCAAAGCATTTGGCATTGAACTGAACGTGTCAAACTTTAAAACGCATAGTTCTCTAAGGCAATTGCCAAATCCGCCAGCTTCGGTGAGAGACTATGCTGTTTCCTTGATGTTTTCCGCGCCTTTGAGCTTTTATCTGGATTGATGCCACGATGGCCCTGTAAAGTAAAATTATAATTACATGCATCAAAGCAAAACGAATTAGCTTTTAACGCAGATTTGGACAAATTCATCACATTCGAGTAAATTGCAGCAGCATGTAACGCTGTGAGCCCTGGGCAAACCAAGCCTTGCGACAAAGTAGTCTGGCATTCTCACCTCTGAACAAACTCCATTGTCAAGGCTACTTCAGGCGGATACTCCACACTTAGCACGAAGTACAGCAGGAACAAAAGCTTTGATGCAACAGCTCTGTTGCACGTAGTGGTCAAGGCGATTTCATCCATGCACGCGTTGAATTCCGCGGACATAGGAAGGCTCGGTCCTGCATAAAAAAGCAAGCAGCACAATCAATATCACGTGACGACAACGAAGACCAATCTTGATCTAACCTTTTATGCAAATCCTCGGCGTGGCAGACATGTCTCCAAGATCTGTGTCCCCTGCAGTTTCCTGTGAATTGTCAGAAGAGACCCATATATATTTTAATTAAAAGTACATCAGACAATACCATTATAAGGTCCCAATCTTTTAATGAAAGGCAAACAAAGAGGACATTATGATCTGCGTTTTCGCTTCGCTAGTCTACCACTGGTCCAATGGGTGCAATACCCATTGGACCAGTTGTATTTTTTAGAGTATCGCAATGCTTCCCACACGCTCCAGGTCTTCATAAGTCTTATTTCGTTTTTATTTTTGTTCGGTGCCAGGTTTACAAACTGGGACGATGAAGGACGACATACACACACGGAAGGTATAACGAGCAACTGGTTTAAAAGTGCGCGTCGTCCTTCATTGTCCCAGTTTGTAAACCTTAGCTGCGGAGAACAAAAACAAAGGAAAACCTACCAGCCCAAGCCCAAGGCTCATTGAACTTTATAAGTCACCGGATTAAGTGGTTTTCTTTAAAACTCAGCAAATTTATACTAACACCGTAAGTTTATTCAATAAGTAAAACGTTTTTTAACAACTTTCAGTTAATCATCCGTCCTGTCGCAAATATCAGGACCATATACTATGGCCCCCTGGCTGTATAACTGACCTGCTCAGACCACGCTTGTGAAGCTTTCACAAATACCTAAAAAAAAGAAAACGTGGACCCTACAAATTACAATTCTCAATATACATGACAAATTGGTTGCTCCCAGCTATTTCACACTGCTTGATATTGCCGGTAAAATTTAGCGGCATTCGTTGTGTGGAACGTCTAGCTTAGGAACATGCAGCACTATTGGTTTACATGTATATGAGTGTTTCTAGACTCCAACTTGAGGCTGATTGAGACATTTGTTTCCTTTTGTTACATGACCGTTACAAATTTTATAACACTTGGGATATAGTGTATACTGCCTACATAAAATGTCCCTTCACATGCAAGTATAGACACATTTGTGCATTCTGAAAACCTTAGATCAAGGAACAAGAATGAAGACGAGAGCCCAGATCTCCGTGTCGTCTAGCTTCTTATGTTCCTCGGTATTGGGCATTCAAGAAGTTTATAGTTCACCAGCTCGACTGCACACTCTATTTCTATCCAGATTTTGTGGTTCATGAAACATTAGAAATTACAAGCCTGACATTGATTTGGAATTGTGTGTATACAGGCTCAAGTTAGAGATGACACCATTTTAACAATTTTACAACCCTTCAAATTAATCGGGTGAGCATTGAGAGAAATTTTTTCTTGAAAGCATCTCTCCAAGTGTTTAAATTCATGACAAACCTTTACTTCAGGAGGACTGCATTGCCTCCAGCCTTAAATGTTCTAAGCTGAAAAAAAAAAAAACACACCTACTTCCTACATTTTGTAGACCCTTTCCTCGTCCTCGCTGAACAGTGCAAGACGAAGAGCAGCACTATATCTTAGTGCTGAATCAGTATTACAAACCGGGGCATCAGTCCTTTGTATTGTTGCGTTTTTAATTTACAAAGGACGTCCATAACCAAATTAGGCCGGATTAGAAGTGAGTCTCGTGCCGTCTGTACGCGCTTCGTCTTTGTCCTCGGTGGGTTCTGGCACGCGCCTCAGCAGCACCGCTACACTATTTCCCCTCTGAGTTTTTTTCCTGATGTTCTGTCCTAGGTTGGTTCATTCTGCTAAACAACTTCGCGTCACGTTCCATTAAAGATAGACAGTTCTTTTGGTTGGTGTCGTTGGCGTTGCTCTTCTCCACGCTCACGAATTTCACGCCAACGTCGAAGTTCCTCCGCAACACCGAAATCCAGCACATTGGCGCTTTTTGAAGTTGATGCCCGGAGACTTGTGACTTGGCCGCCGCTAGCTTCTATTTTCGTCACTCTCGATGAAATGTCTGATAACAACTCCGATGCCGGCACATATCATATCGGTGTAAAATAACACTGCACATTTGCGCATTTTGAAATGAACACCGAAAATGAAATGCGCCGGTGACGGCGAAGCCCAGGAGACGCTGGAACGTTTTTTAGAAGATTGCCACTTATGACTTCTTACGTTGAATGGCCACAACGACCGTCAAAGATTTCAAGGCCAGCGCGCACTTACGCGCCTTGACTGCCTGAAGGTCTGGGATGCAAAAGTGGCCATCGGTCAAAGCAGGATCTTCATTTCACGGCCACAAACTTGTCGTGAACATCATGGCGAAGTGATGACTTGTCCGTGGAAGGTGCGGCACGGCGATTTGCGACTTCAGGTAATCAAGCCGTGATCCTATGGCTCATTGAGACGCCAGTGACGACCATGTCGCACAGGAGTTTCATTCTGACGAGGTGCCTTCCGGGTGGCATGAGGTGCCGTACCAGAAATCCCACTTCTGACACCAAATGTTACGTTTTTAATTTACAAAGGACGTCCATAACCAAATTAGGCCGGATTAGAAGTGAGTCTTGTGCCGTCTGCACGCGCTTCGTCTTTGTCCTCGGTGGGTTCTGGCACGCGCCTCAGCAGCACCGCTACAGTATGAAAAGAGGGGCATCAGTCCTTTGTATGAAAAGAGGCAACTCAGAACACACGATACAAGCCATGGAAGTAGCAGTGACTCGTTGCCTTAACAGGGCTGAGTTAGCGCTGCACTGTATGTGTGAACCAGCCTTAAAGGGGCGGTGCAACGATTTTATGATTAAAAGAATTTGCATCTCGTTATTTTTACGTTGTTTATCGAATCCCGGAGGATAGAGAAAACACCTCTTTCATTAAAAATGTCGCGATTCTGCTGCATAATCGCAAAACAAAAGTCGAACTTTCCCCCCCCCCTGCAGTCCCAAGTGGCAGCCGAAGGAACTACGGCGAAAAGATTACGTGACCTCGTTCGGCTCTAAGCTGCAGCATAACACCCGCTAATGTCAGCGGAGAGAGGGAGAGGAAGCGTCCTCCGAGATAGCACACCGGAACCTACACGGCACTCCGAATGACGTAACCAGGAGTACGACCAGGTGTGACATTGAAGACTAAGAGTGAGTTGAGGGCTGCCCGAAATGCGAATATTTATCTTATTTTTACGCAACAACTGGGACACGCGGGCGAAATCGGTTTCATGTTCTTCACTTCAGAAGTGTGAGAGGGCAACTTCCAGAAATCTTTGACCGAAGTCCGGAAATCGTTGCACCCTCCCCCTTTTAAATGTGGAAAGTCACATTTAAAATTCCTACATTTTTGCTCACCCAGGCACTCAATTTACACACTACCTAAATAGTTTAATGAGTGGCACTAATAACATTTTCAGGGGCACCATGGTGCAAAAGTATATTTTGCCCCCGACTCTGCGAGAATCAACCTCTCACTGTTTTTACCGCCGCATTGCAGTCTTTTATTTTGGCTTTTGACAAGGTCTACTAAAGATAAGCAAGCAGACGTTGTCGCTTATGAAGTTTACCAAATTTGAACATAGAGAACCTATGACTTATAAGCATCTCGAAAAATTAATATGGCGATTCGGGCCAATTGATTCATGATCGTAGACAAGCGCCACAAAAAAAAAAACACTTGGACAATAAGTGGTGGTAAACACTGGCGCCAGTGTTCTATGTTCACTTCTTGTCTCTGAGTATTTTTTTTTTTGTTTGTTTACTATCTTGAAGAAGTATTTTTAATCACAACAGAGAGGAAGGAGACGGTAACAGGGTTCTATGCGGATCATAAAGCCCTGCTCCGAATGGGTGTGCGTCAACTGCAGCTTTCACAATCGGTGCAATACACGAAGTTTGAATTATTGGGAGGATCGAGTCACCAGAGGCCGAATTCAAAAAGCAAACTTACGATAAAAAATTGCAAATGACAAACCCAAGAAGAAATCCGCATTAATGTCCCGTACGAAAATGTCAGATATGGGCCTGATATGTTTTATATACGGACAGATATGATAATATAAGCAGTCAAATAGGGCTGTATTTCGCCAGATCTGGGAGCTAATACGGCCGTATTTCGCCAAATAGGTCGGCAAATACTGCCAGATCTGGCCGTATAAGTGCGTAAATACGTTCATATATCGCCATATACGCGTGCAAATATAACACCTGATAATGATATATGGGCCCGCTTCAGTCGTGCAAGCGACAAGTTATATGTACTAAGAAACCAGTTGATTGATCCATATTGCATGAGTCTCATGTAATTGGTTAACTATTGTCAACATCCTTAAAGTGAAGTTATTCCAGGAATTTGGACCAATTAATCAATTGCGCAATTTGAAGATTGAAAGACAAATGAAATTTGGTTGTATGTCTGATGTGTGACAATATGACGAAGTGCGATCGGAACGCGAGTTAATCAAATAATGGATTTTAGTCGCAGCTCTAAGGCACCCGTTTCCGAGTTAAGCGGTGTTGGCGTCGCTATCGGTGTAACCGCCCCGCTAAATTTAGCGAGAAATTGAATTTGTACGTATGTCATGTGACGTCAATTTTCCCGCGAAATCTGGCAGTGAAACTAATTTTTTTTTATGTTTCCCCGCTAAATTGAGCGGGCAAACACGAACCGTTAGCTTACTGAAGATGCAAGACGCTACTTCGCCGTCCCGAATCCTTTTCCCTTCGAACGGAAGCCGTTGCGCCCGGAGTACAATACGCAGCTCTTTCAAAAACCGTTCGCGCAGCATCGTAACCTTCCGTTTGCGAGCGTCGGCGATTCATCGTGTGTTGAAAGTCGGAAGATGTGCTGTCCGTGGTGTCTTTTATGTGTAACTCGTTCGTAAAAAAATTGGAAACAGTGTACACATGATTTTAAATTTATTGGTAAAAATATGTATATACATATTTATTTATTTATTTGCCAACATTATGCACAAAAATAGTCGGGTTTATTTTTTCATTTAAAATTATAATGTCGGTTATACAGCGTAAAACATAGTCTCTTGAAACTCGCATAGTTTTGAGTTCAAAAGCTGGGCTTAATAGAGCTGTATGTTCACTCGGTATTGACAGCAGGGTAGATGCTACGCGTGTTTTAGGCAAATCGTGTCTCCGGTTAGGGTCACGTGACTACAGTCTAGAATCTGGTGACAAAGCAGGACATCGCACCTGCCTGGTACCCAAGGCCACACTTAGCATTCACAGCACTGTCAACCCTCGTTACAAGTGACACATCCGCTTGTTGTGGCCCCATAAGATAAGCCTTTTGTTCGTGAAACCCCGTTTTGGCCTCTCCTTCGATCCTTTTCTCTCTCTCCCTAAGCTGAAAGCGTTGTAAAAGGTAAGTGGTCACGTGGTTTGAGGGATGACGCATTAGCCGTTGCCGATCTCGAAATGCGTTTAGCCGGACCTAGTTTGGCGTGTGAATTTTCCCTCTGTGGCCGCTGCGTATGTCCGCTTTTGCAAGCGATTTCTTCAAAGAAGCCCAAGAATATTTTGTGATGCGTTTAGTGTTCGGTTCTACAAACGACAGCTTGTGCTACATTGTGTTGAATCTTCACGGGCATCTTCTCGTTTCTGTGTTCGAGTGGTGGTTTTGCCGTGGCCGTGTCGACATCTCACTCAAATACCACCTTTCAAGTCGCGTCTCGTCCACGTAAGTGCGCTGCAACCTATTTCGTGACAATTGATCGTTTTTCCTAAATGTATTCTTCCAGATTACCTCTAGATTTAGGCCGTGTCTCTCTCCTGGCAGCCGGGAGAATTATTGTGCAGAATGTTTCGGCATTGGTGCGATTGCGCTACAAGCAGAAAGTTTCGATATGCCGCCGACAAAGTTTTGACGTGTCGCCAAAAAACAACAGCATCACAGACTCTGAATTACGTGTTCCAAAATTTGACGAGCGGCTTTACGAGTCGCTTGTAGAAAGATTGTTATGATTTTCCGAAATCCTGGAAAACAATGCTACGTTACCGTCATAATCTAAACCGTGAGATGAGGATAAATCAAATAACGGAAAACTCTCATTGACTAAGCTTAATATTATGATGTTTCCTAACCGGCATGCCAACATACTTTCGCTCCTTGCAAGGGCTACCGTCTCGCGGACGGCACAAACCGATCCCCTGACGGCGGCGTCTCGGCGAGCTTGCACACGGAGCCGCCGCCGGCCGATCGCCGTTATCGGCGTTATGTAACGATAGGCACAGGACATCTACTCCACGAATGGGCAAAAGCCGATGAAAAGGAGTGCACGAACGTAAACAACGGTCGAAAAGTGGCGTTGCTCGCCACTATGAGATGCGTGCCGCAAACTCGGTCATCCGCGGGCGTATCCCTCTCCTCCCGCTCGTACTTTCTCTAACTTGACGGATGTCTCGCGGTTCATGCCGACGAAACGATCGTCGGGATACCGGGTAATTGCTACAGCCGAGCGCGGCACAGCTTACCATTGCTCCCGCTGTGGAGGGTCGAAGAGTCAACTACCAGCACGGTGGATACCGTTTTTTTTTTAAATTCTTGCAGATTTGTTTTAAAAGAAGCCGTGACCGCTACACTTATGCCGTTTGTGCGAGAGTGATACGCCCTGGGGGACGTTATGTAGTTTGCTAATCTTTGCGATTAGTCGGCAAATTAAATAAAATTCATTAATTAACTTTTTAATTAGTGAAAATAGACATATGGTTTCAGTTAGAAACTTGCTGAGCCTCGTCCAAGACCCCTAAACCAGTAATTTTTAGAAAGACTGAGCGCGTGTGAAGCGCAGTAGTGCGCTGAAGTTACCACTCGTGGACCAGGTACAAGGCTGGGGCTAGATAACAAATAGAAAAATTGCGCGGGCGTTTTACCAAAGCCGCTAGCCTTGTACCTGTTCCACGATTGGTAACTTTAGTGCGCTTCTCACGCACTGAAAATGACTGATTTAGGGATTTTGGACGACGCCCCGCTAGCTGCTTATTGGAACCGCGTGTCTATTTTCACTAATTGAGAAGTTCATTAGTGAATTTTAATTAACTAGCCGAGTAATCGCAAAGCTTAGCGCCCAGGTAATGTTCCCCTGGGCATATAACTCACTCGCAGAAGCCGCATAAGTGTAGCTTTCATGACTTTTTTTTTAAAAACAAATCTGCAAGAATAAAAAAAAAAAACACCCTGATATGGGAGGCAGATATACCCCTATTTGGCAGACCCAGATATGGATATATAAAAAATTGGGCAGATCTGGCTATATAAGGCTTATATAAACTGATGTGCTTGATATGGCCAGATCTGCCCAATTTTTTATATATCCATATTTGTGTTTTTTTATATAAGTCCAGATATGCCATTTTTGTAAGGGGTAACATAATTGTCGCAACATTTGTGTGATTACAACGGAATATGACGGCATCATCCAAAGTGTCTTCAGACTTCTTAGGGCAGGCAAACATAACCACACGTCACTTGGCTATTTCACCGCGACCAGCAATGCAGTTAGAAGCGTGGGCAAGAGGCATGTGTTTTGCCCACTGTCCGTATGCATCCCTACATGAAGCAGCATAAGGACAACGCTAAATTACACACGGAGGATTCAGCCGACGAGTCTGCCGAGCTGTCCATCCTGCCGGTTACAGCTAACGAGGTGCAGGACTGCGATCAATGGCGAGATGCGCCAATGAATCAACAAAAGAAAATGCCACACAAATCTTCAGCGCACCACATGGATCCTCCACCTATGAATGGCGTGAACCTGATTTGGTGATCACTAGTGCCCCCCCGTACTTCCGTTGTGATTTACGAAGTGATGGGCAGCTGTGCGACTCTAAATAAACGAAAAGGCACATTCCTGACTGGATGTGCCTCTTAAAGGGATAATGAAGGCAATTTCGAACATCATCTTGGCGATTGAACTGGGGTCCAGGCACGTCTCAGGCCACGTTGCCCAAACTTCAGCCGAAACCGGCGCTTGTGTGCCGCGCGAATCAATTAAACAGTCACGGTAATAACCGTGCCGGGATCGACTGGGGCGACGCCCCAAGACTTACGGGAGAAGCCAGGAGAAGCGGGGCTCACGTGGCCTACGGGGGCCAAGAAGCTCGACGTCACAACCCGTACGAAAATGTTAGATATGGCCCTGATATATTTTATATACGGCCACATATGATAATATAAGCAGTCAAACAGGGCTGTATTCACCCATATATGGGAGCAAATACGGCCGTATATCGCCATATACGCGTGCAAATATAGCCCCTGATATATGGGCCCGTTTCGGTCGCGCAAGCAACAAGTTATATGTACTCGCTAAGACACTATTTGATTGATCTATATTGCATGAGTCTCATGTAATTGGTTAACTATTGTCAACATCCTTAAAGTGAAGTGATTCCAGGTATTTGAACCAATTATACAATTGCGCAATTTGAAGATTGAAAGACAAATGAAATTTGGTTGTATGTTTGATGAGTGACAATATGACGAAGTGCGATCGGAACGCGAGTTAATCAAATAATGGATTTTAGTCGCAGCTCTTAGGCACCCGTTTCCGAGTTAAGCGGTGTCGGCGTCGCCATGGGTGTAACCGCACCGCTAAATTTAGCGAGAAATTGAATTGGTACGCATGTCACGTGACGTCAAATTTGCCCGCGAAATCTGGCAATGAAACAATTTTTTTTTTATGTTTCCCCGCTAAATTGAGCGGGTAAACACGAACCGTTAGCTTACTCAAGATGCAAGGCGCTACTTCGTCGTCCCGAATCCTTTTTTCTACGAACGGCTGCGAAGCCGTTGCGCCCGGAGTACAATACGCAGCTCTTTCAAATACCATTCGCGCAGCATCGCATCCGTTCGTCTGCGAGCATCGGCGATTCATCGTGTGTTGAAAGTCGGAAGATGTGCTGTCCTTGCTGTCTTTTATGTGTAACTCGTTCGTAAAAAAATTTGAAATTTAAAAACGCGAACCTAACAGTGTACACATGATTTTAAATTTATTGGTAAAAATATATATCTATATATACATATTTATTTATCTCTTTATTTGTCGACATCATGCACAAAAAATAGTCGCGTTTATTTTTTCATTTAAAATCATAATGTGGGTTATACAGCGTAAAACATAGTATCTTCAAACTCGCACCGTTTTGGGTCACTTTGGAGCTATAGACAGCTTCTCAAGCTATAGACAGCTTCTTGGGAAGTTCAAAAGCTGGATTTCATAGAGCTGTGTGTTCACTCGGTCTTGACAGCAGGGTAGACGCTACGCGTGCTTTAGGCCAATCAAGTCTCCGGTTAGGGTCACGTGACTACAGACTAAAATCTTGTGATAAAGCCGGACATCGCACCTGCCTGGCGCCCAAGGCCACACATAGCATTCACTGCACTGTCAACCTTCGTTACAAGTGACAAATCCCCTGGTTGTGGCCCCATAAGATAAGCCTTTTGTTCGTGAAACCCCGTTTTGGCCTATCCTTCTATCCTTTTCTCTCTCTCCCTAAGCTGAAAGCGTTGTAAAAGTTGCGTGGTCACGTGGTTTGACGGATGACGCATTAGCCGTTGCCGATCTCGGAATGCGTTTAGCCGGACCTATAGTCAGTTACAGGTTAAGAAGGTAGCGGCAAATGCCCCTCAAAGGGAATCGGATATCCCTCCGCCACCTCCGCATCCAATAGCGTCCCACCATTTCCGTGACGTCGCGGCCAACGCGCGAGGAGGGTCTTTCTTTATTATTTTATCTTTCGACTTTGACTTAGCATTATGGAAGCCACGAGAGGGAGATTAGAGGTCTCCCCCACCGACGGAAACAAATACGACTTTCCGGGATTAGCTTCCCCCCCGATGGATACAAAGGCTGCTTTCAGGGGCTCGGTTCCATCTCCGATGAATACAAAGGTCGCTTTCTTAAAAAGTGGGATCGGAGACAAGTGGGAATCCATTGAAGCGGAACAAGGAGCGTTTCCAGTGAACTCTTCTTTCGACTGCGGAGAGATTTGAAACGGGCGCATCACACTTGTGGGAGGAGCTTCTCCTACCTTCTTGAGTTGTAACCGACTATAGTTTGGCGTGTGAATTCGCCCTCTGTAGCTGCTGCGTATCTCTGCTTCTGCAAGCGATTTCTTCAAAGAAGCCCAAAATTTGTTTCTGATTCGTTTAGTGTTCGGTTCTACAAAAGACAGCTTGTGCTACATCGTGCTGAATCGTCACGGGCACCTTCTCGTTTCTGTGTTCGAGTGGTCTTTTTGTTGCCGTGGCGACGTCTCCCTCGGATAATACCTTTCAAGTCACGTCTCGTCAACGTAAGCGCGCTGCAACCTACTTCGCAACAATTGATCGTTTTCCTAATAGTATTCTTCCAGATTACCTCTAGATTTAGGCCGTGTCTTTCTCCTGGCAGCCGGGAGAATCATGGTGCAGAATGTTTCGGCATTGGTGCGATTGCGCCACAAGCAGAAAGTTTCGATATGCCTCCGACAAAGTTTTGACGTGTCGCCAAAAAACAACAACAAAGACTCTTAATTACGCGTTCCAAAATTTGACGAGCGACTTTACGAGTCGCTTGTAGAAAGATTGTTACGATTTTGCGGAATACTGGTAAACAACGCTAGGGGTTACCGTCATAATCGAAACCCTAAGATGAGGATAAATAAAAAAACGGACAACTCTCATTGACTATATTATGATGTTTCCTAACCGGCTTGGGCCTACATACTTTCGCTCCTTGCAAGGGTTACCGTCTCGCGGACGGCGAATCCCGGAGAAAAGCTCACCGGTGAAAAGCTCACCGCGAAACCGGCGGATGCGGAGAAAAGCTCACCGGCCCTTGAGCGTATGCGGATAAACACTCACCGATTTTTTTTTCTTGTTTTTATATGGAGGCTGTTGGATCATGCGTAACATGTTTCAATTTAGTATCATTAAAATTCGTCAGCTTTGTAAAAAAGAAAATGTCCTTTTTTTGTATTATTTGTCAAGCTTTTTGGGTATATTGCTCCCAAAATAAAAAAAATGCGGGCGAGTGTTTTTTGTGGCTTACTCTCTAGGCAACGAAAGCTTAACTGAAAAATTCATGAACTTGAAGAACAAGAGAAGGTTCGAAAACTTAATAATGTCTGCCTAAAACCTAAAAATCAAAACTGTAAATGCCGAAAATCCGAAAGTGCATGCTCAACAACGCGTAGCCTGATATCCTCTTTGAATCTTTTGTTAACCTTTGAAAACAGGATAAAACAGTCAGTAGGATATCGAGGCTTCTTTCTTCCACGGACATGCACGTTTTCTAGCCGTTCGTGCTGGTGTTTCCACACCTTGCCTCTGTGTGATAGTGCCCTTCTACGGTGAGCCACCCATGACCTTCAGTACTGGACACTGGGACAGTTGTTACTCGTGACCTGTATAAGAAGTAGTGTTCTGTAAGGTAGCGAAAAGGGCGAGCGGGTAAACGTTATGATAAATGCCGCTCACATGACGACGACGGAGTGAAGACAACAAACACGACAGGACGAAGCTGTTCTCGCAACTGAAGTATTGTTAGTGAAATTAATAGAAAGGAGACAGCGTAGCCGACACTGATTACATCAATACCTACTTATCTATTGGGCACTATGCAATATTTGGCGCTGAAACAATTCACACACCACTATTCATATTAGCTCGCAGAGAACAAACTTCTTTGACAGAGCTACCGACGGCGCACTATCAGTTGCCACTTAATTGTTGTCTTTTTTACCGGTGAGCGATGTTCTGATTTTATACTTTCGGCTTCATTAATATACAGAAGAGATGATTAGTAATTTTTGAGAATTTAGTAAATATGCTGAATGAACTTCAAGGATATCACAAAAAAGAGGACATATTTTTAATGAAGTGACGAATGCGAATTGTGTTAAATTACCATGTTTGACGCAGAATCCTCTAAACTAAAGAAAAATCATTGAGCTTTTTTTCGCATCCGCCGGTTTTGCGGTGAGCTTTTCTCCGGTGAGCTTATCTCCGGTGAGCTTTTCCCTGGTGAGCTCTTCTCCGGTGAGTTTTTTTCCGCGGCCCGCGGACGACACCCCTGACTGCGGCGTCTCGGCGAGCTTGCACACGGGTCCGCCGCCGACCGATCGCGGTCTGGCCGGGTTTGCGGCGCGACGATTCGCCCTTACTCGGCCGGGAGCCCCGAAGGTGCGCTCGAAGCGGGGAAACGGCGTTATGTAACGATAGGCACAGGACATCTACTCCACGAATGGGCAAATGCCGATGCAAAGGCGTGCGCGAACATAAACAACGGTAGAAAAGTGCCGTTGCTCGCCGCTATGAGATGCGTGCCGCAAACTCGGTCATCCGCGGGCGTATCTCTTTCCTTCCGCTCGAACTTTCTCTAACTTGACGGACACTCCGACTCGCGGTTCATGCCGACGAAACGATGGTCGGGATACCGGGTAATTGCTAGAGCCGAGCGCGGCAGAGTTTACCATTGCTCTCGCTGTGGAGGGTCGAAGAGTCAACTACCAGCATGGTGGATACCGTTTTTTTGTGTTTTTTTTTATTCTTGCAGATTTGTTTTAAAAGAAGCCGTGAACGCTACACTTATGCGGTTTGTGCGAGTGAGTTATACGCTCAGGGGGACGTTATGTAGTTTGCTAATCTTTGCGATAAGTCGGATAATTAATTAAAATTCATTAATTAACTTTTAATTAGTGAAAATAGACATATGGTTCCAATTAGAAACTTGCTGAGCGGTGTCCAAAACCTGTAATTGTTAGAAAGACTGAGCGCGTGTGAAGCGCAGCAAAGCGCTGAAGTTACCACTCGTGGACCAGGTACAAGGCTGGGGCTAGATAAGAGACAGAAAAATTGGGCGGGCGCCTTACCGAAACCGCTAGCCTTGTACGTACCTGCTCCACGAGTGGTAACTTTAGTGCGCTTCTTACGCGTTGAAAGACTTTCTGAAAATGACTGATTTAGGGATTTTGGACGACGCCCAGCAAGCTTCTTATTGGAACCGTAGGGCTGTTTTCACTAATTGAAAAGTTATTTAGTGAATTTTAATTAATTAGCCGAGTAATCGCAAAGCTTAGCTCCCACGTAATGTCCCCCTGGGCGTATAACTTACTCGCAAGAAACCGAATGAGTGTAACTTTAATTACTTTTTTTTTTAAACAAATCTGCAAGAATAAAAAAAACCACACACACCCTGATATGGCAGGCAGATATACCCCTATTTGGTAGACCCAGATATGGAGATATAAAAATTTGGCAGATCTGCCCAATTTTCAATATATCCGTATTTTTTTTTTTTTTTTTTTTTTTCTTTTATATAAGTCCAGATCTGCCACTTTCGTAACGGAAGAGACGCGTCAGCGATTGGTTGAAACGAGACACGTGCCCTCGGTCAAGTTTTCGTTCGCGATTTTAAGAAATATTGTTCTAATTTCCGCTTGAATAACCATGAAAAGTATAAATCGGACCGGAAATTATTACCAAACCGTAAATAAAGCAGCATAATTGTTTTTCCCCCTTGCTACGCTGGACCCGAAACGGCCAACGAGCAACTATGGACATTTCGGCATGCGGGCCGCTCGTTACCGGCTGGGCGGTCTCCGTGAGGTGATCTCGGAAGCCGCCCCACACGTACTCCCTTTACGTTTGTGTTGGGTCACTGAACGGATGCTCGAACTTGCTCGCGAGAGCGGCATTGCCGTCCATGGTTGACTGACGAAACGACTGCGCAACCGCGCCACCGCGCTGCTATAACCCACCGCGGTAACCAGAGTCTCGACGTCCTAAATACTACGGATACCGACTATTCACACTTGACGTCACTCCCTACGTCACCTCCGTTTTCGGAGGCACAGAAACGAGACTGGAGATAGTTCAGTTTCGGTTCCTTTACTTGTTTCGTAGGGGCAAAAATACGCGTCGCAATTGTCTATGAAAATTGGGCAGCATGCTATGTTGCCAAGAAGCATAACAACACCATTAAAAAAAAAATCGTCTTTATTGTCCCTTTAATGCGAAAACATTATGCGTCCATGGAGCGGAAAATCCGGCGTCCGGCGGCGTTAACCAAGTGGTATCAAATGTTAACAGAGGAACAAAAGAAAGAATAAAATGTGCTTCCACGGCTGAGATTCGAACCCGGTGCTGCTGTCTGAGAGCCGGGCATTCTAGCTGCTGTGCTATCTCAGCCGCTTCGGAATGCGACATTACTCTCCCCTCAAAAAGAAGCTGGTCCCATTACGGCAAAAGACGGCGTCGGCATTGATATGCCCGAAAGAAGGTTAAAAAAATATGTCCTCGGTTCGATGACATCACACGTGACGACAGGACGTACCATGATGTGTGACGCCGTATGATGTAATATAAGAAAAAGGTAAAAGTTGCACTCATAAAGACAGTCGAGCTCAACGAGCTAAGGGCGCACCGCAAACGCCGGCAGCCAAGTTTGTTGTTGTTTGAAATCAAAGTTTAATAGGATGGTCTTGCGATAATACTGAAAATAAGAATGGTTCTAACTATATAGTTACTTTCTCAAAAATAAAAATAAGTGCTTATTAAAAGACAACCACGATCGGAATAAGCAATTTTACAACGAGCAATTTATTCCACACCTCAAAAATGATAGCCGAGAAATGGAGCGCATCTCTACTCCGCTTCACCTTCTGTTGTATCGCAGTGAAAGATAGAAGCGCGAGCTCATAGCGTTGGCAGCTGCCCTTAACGCACAAGAGCTTGTGTCGCCGAGATGTGCACTAGAAGAGTGGGCTCGTGTTTGTAGCCTTTCCTGCCGTACATCATAAGGTAAAATCAGATTTGTGCCTATCTCAAATACTCTACACAAGATACTGTATCTTAAATACTTTTAGAAGTATCGTCCTATCTTGCAAATACCTTTAAGCTAGAGTGTTTGATACTATACTTTAGTTACAATTTCGAGTATCTTGTACTCATTATCTTAAATACATTTTTGACATTCTGCCATTTTCTGAGTTTTCCGGTATGAAGCGACGTGGGCGTGGCACGAGCAAACGTGAACATTCTTTCGAGCAAGCTAGCTCTGATTAACTGCAGTGACTTTGACTGAGCTCGTGAAAACATCGTTTTTTTGCCGATTGTGACTGATATATCAGCCCGAAGTTCGTACAATGAAGGTTCTGCCCTCGCCTTCCCAAAGGCGCCTTTTGTTTCTATAGAGTTTCCCCCAAAACAAATCCTCAAACAGAATGTGTGGTTTTACGGAAGTAAAGATGCCACCCTCAGGCGCAACGCAGACCGGGAAACGGCCTGCGACAACAATGCAGACTTGAGTGTCCAGAAAATAACAAATAGAAGAAAATGGGAAGTGGGCACACACAAAAAACTAGACATTTTTGTTTGGCTTTTTGTATATTTGACCCCGCTAAAGCAAAACGTCAAAGTTTTTCTTTTTTTTTTTGTTTCTTTCTATTGTGAGTCCGGCACTTATTGCTCTCGCGAACACTGCTTGTAAGCGAACATTGATAAGCAGAGAACAGGACAGGAAACGAACTGCGAGCTGGACTACCTCTCAAAATGCAAACAAAGTGTCCCCAACGTTCAGTTCCTTTCTGAACGCAACCTACTTGAAGAGGGTGTGACCACTGCCTTGGCTATTACGAGGGTTCTCTTTGTTATCCATTCACTCATATCCGTGTCCCAAGTCCGTTTATAGTGAACTCCTAATATAGGGAGTACGAATTGTAGTTAAACGATGCGTCTAAAGTGCGCCTCAGGACATGATATTCTGGGACCGGACATTTCATCGAACGCCGTTTCGTCGAACGCCGTTTCATCGAAGCCGTTTCATCGAATACCGTTTCATCGAACACCGTTTCAGCGAACGCCGTCTTATCGAACGCCGTCTTGTCGAACGCCGTCTTATTGAACGCCAGGGTGGCATTCCCGCTTCCTGAAGGTGGTCGGAGGTGCCCATCCCGTGTTCTGGAAGTTTTTGACTTGCATCGCCGCAGGATATCAACTGACGGAAGATAAACTGGAGGCGATGCTAAGTTCCCAAGAGCCTGCTCGCTAGAAGAAGGCCATAGCGGGAAGAGATGAGAAGGTCCGCCTTTTTTATGAGAACCGACGGAGCATGGCTGTGGGAGACTTTTTCAGAGCGATTGCTCATCATTTGGAACGGTGAATGGCTAGTGACGTACTTACTTTTGACTTCATTGGGTCTTAGAACTGAAAAAAGCAATGTTTCGTTGTAGTTTCATAAATAGCACCTCAGCTTTAGCTACTGCCAGCTTCGGGCAGTAAAAAAGCATCAATAGAAAAACATGAAAGGCTAGGAGGCTCACATGGCTAAAGTTGTTGCGCCTGCGCAAAACCTAAGTTGCCTTCTTGCCTCCATGACTTGGAGCGCGCTCTTACAGGGAGTGCGACTTTTTATTTATTTGTTACGATACCCTCAAGGCCCATCGGGTAATACAGAGGGAGTGAACAGATAAGCACAATATGCGAAACAAACAAAAATCGGTGCAAATATTGTCATGGGTTACTTACATCACAATAAATTGTAACAGCTAAAAGTTTGGACATTAAAAACCTGACGATGAAATGGGTGAATGACACGAAAATGCGCTCGATCCCTGCATAAAAGAGCATCTTTTACACTTTTTATATAAAAGACATTCGATGAAACGGCTGTCAGCGATTCGATGAAACGGCGTTCGATGAAAGGTCCATTTTTTTGATGAAACGGCGTTCGACGAAACGGCGTTCGACGAAACGGCGTTCGATGAAATGTCCGGGAGCCATGATATTCAGCGATGTCGATTGGAGAAGCGCTCTGACCCGTTTGTCACCCCCACGCCTCGGTGTTTACCCAACACAAGGCATGTGCACATGCCCACAGCCCTTGGGGGCAGCTCCATGTCATCTTTTTTTTTAATAGAGCGCGGGGAACAGTGTAATGGAAACAATACCAACAATTAGTAAAGTGACAATAAGTGCCGGATCTCTCCCGAAAGCAGTCGTCTTTAGTCAGAGGATGCGAGCTTGACCCACTTGGGATTTTGTGCTGAGCTGGGCACCCTGCATGTTGCATTGTTCATGCAGGCCGGAGTGGTGGCAAAAGAGCCCCTCCTCCGCCTCACCGGTGAACATGAACTTCAGCCGAACGCCGACACCGAGCGCTGAGCCATTGTATTTGTTGTCCCCATCATTCTGGTTCTAAAGCTAACCGGTTGGGGCACCACGGTCTGATCTCCCCCATAGCTAAAGCGACCTCTTTCTTATTGTCACAGTAATCAAATTGGACGTTTTGGTGATTTATACAGCGTAAGGTTGGTCTGCCAGTAGGGGCGACACTGGTTTACACTGTAGATGAGCAATTTAGCCACTGCAGTACAACCGCTAGCCTGGGGTCTTTAACGTGCACCACGCAGTAGTGATACACGACCGCACGCCGGTACGATGCTCATCCAGATCGAAACGGGCAGGGGTGGGGCTCGAGCCCATGATCCCTGGGTTCTGCAGCGCGAGCTTTCGCTCCACGCGCGTCGAGCTGGGTGTGCGCTTCAGCCCACTCGGCCACCGATCCCCCATCCCAGTAATGTTTTGTAACATCTATCAGTGATATTGCCACGCGCGTTGCCCAGCGAGCGCGTGGCCGAATGGTTACTGCGCTTGGCTCTCGCGCGGAGGCTCCGGGTTTGACACCAGGGACCGGACTTTTCTTTTATTTATTCTTTCAACTCGACATTCTCGTAAGTTCGGGAGCCTTGTCGTCTGATCGAGTTACGAATGTTCTACGCGCCGAACTTTCTACGCCGAATGTTCCAGAAGCACACCCGGATACAAAAGGTGCTCCGAGTGGCGGTCCGGAGTCAGTGTCGCCCCATGCATCGCTCAATCCCGCTGTTTCGCCGACATCGACGCCTGCGACGCTAGCCTTTGTCTATTTTGTTAGTGGCACAAGTTCGCCCCATTAAACTTTTAGTTTGTTGAGTTACTCGCCGCCCCATCATTTGCCATTCGTGACAATATTTTGCTCTTTATAGTCGGACTGCATGAAATAGCCCTACGAAACTTGTTTTTCCGTTTTGTGTTGTTGCATGTTAGTAAGCCATTCTGGTAACCCAGATTTGCGCAGCTGTGTAATTGTCGTTGTCACTGACGTCGATAAAAATTACGCAATGCGGAAGTATCCTCAAAACTAATTAAATTACATTTCCAAGTATTTGTACTCTACTCATTAAACTTTACAGTGAAAGTAACTTGAGTAGTATTTTAAATACTTTATGAAGTAGGTATTAATAACTTAAGTTAGATACTTTTATCGTGTATTTTGTCCAACACAGAATAAAATAGAGTATACTACCATTTCCGGGTGGGTCTTAGAGCAGGCTACCTCCACCTAAATCGCGTCTACAAGCGTAAATATTACGCGATGTTTTTTTTTTTGTTTTTGTTTTTTTTTTGAAAATAAGTGTTCTAAATCTACCGTTTGAATTATATATATTTTGTTTATTCCTATGTCACTTTAATCAGACTTGTGCCTATCTGAAATACTCTACTGAAGATACTATAATTCAAATTCTTTTTGAAGTATCATGGTGTCTTAAAAATACTTTTGATCGACAATATTTAATATTGTATTTCATTTCCATTTTTGAGTATCTTCTACTCATTATCTCAAATGCATTTTCGACATTCCGCTTCTTTCCGAGATTTTCGGTATGAAGTGGTGTGGGTGTGTCACGAGGAAACGTGAGCATTCTTTCGAGCAACCAAATCCTGTTACTAGCTCCAATAAGATGCGATGACTTAGATTGAGCTCGTGAAAACATCGCTTTTGCGCCGATTGTGACTAATCTTTTACCCCAAAGTTTGTACATTGCAGGTTTTCTCCTCGCCTTTTCAAGGGCCTTTTTTGTTCCCTAGACTTTCCCCCAAAATATCCTCAAACAAATGGTTGGTTTTACGCAAGTAAAGATTTCCACACAGGGGCGTAACGCAATACGGGTAGCGACCGACAACTACACTGCGAACTTCAGCTTCAAGAAAATAACAAATAAAAGAAAATGAGGAGTGTAAATAAAATGAAGACATCTTTTTGTTGTTGTTTTATATTTGACCCCTCTACTATAAAATAGAGTTGTTGCTTTTTTTTCGTCAGTTTGTTCTTTATTGTTCTTGTGAACACCGTCCTCAAGCGAACGTAGATAAGCAGAAAACACGATAGGAAACAAACTGCGAGCGGAATGACCTCTTAAAAGGCCAACAAAGCACCCAAAACCGTTTAGTGTCTTTCTTAACTCTACCTACTTGAAGAAGGTGCGACCACTGCCGCGTCTATTTTGTGGGCTATCTTTATATCAATCCATAAATTTTCATAACTCGTTTATAGTGAACTCCCCAAATAGGAAATATAGATTGTAGTTAAACGATGTGTCTAAAGTGCGCCGCAGCACGTGATCTTCAGGATGTCACAATAGTTGAAGTGACGTTTTTTCATAGCGAAGCTGTTATGTGTTAAGGTCTGGAAACGATCGGTCGATGCACGGTAACAAACAAAAATTGCAGTGGCTTAGCTCGGCCATGCTAGGATATGCGTAACGTGGGCTTAGGTTCAGCTGGTTATTCGTCGCACCCATATCCAAACGGATTGTTTACGGAGTCCGTCTCGAAGGTCCGAGTCGCACTGGCGCTTTCGCTAAGTTTCACCATATACATGAACTCATATCTCTTACGTCACGGCGCGGTGGTGGCGCGTCGGGGTTACTTTCGGTCTGGGACTCTGGGCAGAAGTCCCCATGCCAGACGTGTATTCCTGCGTTGTTTTGAAAAGAACCTAACAAAAACCTGCCTTCTCGTCAAAACGCCGCGACTGGGGGCCGCACCAAGAGTCAAGAAAGGTTTGAAGCTCAGTTTTCACGTGCTCGTTTCGTCCGAGAATCTGGTTATGTGCCGTGAAAAGGGAAAAGCAGACGTCGTCGGACAACGATTGCTTGGGCGGAAAGCACTTTGGGTTGAATTCGCGGATACTTGTGGTCATCAGATTTATTTGATTTGTTCCAACATAAACGCAGAAAACCGCCAAGTTGTCCGGACTACCTGCGGACTTCGTTGAGTGCGTCATCACGTTCAAACGGCTGCCTCATTGTTCGAGCTGTCGTCTGCTCTTTCAAACGTTTGTGCTTGTCGTCTGCTCTTTTAGACGACACCAGCCCGTAGACCAAATATTGGCCCGGTACTTGCCATAAGAAGTAAGTGCAGGCCTCAAAATACTAAAGTTTGAAGGTTGGTAAGAAGGCTCGATGTAAACAGTAGACACAAGAAGGCGTAGATCATTGTTACCAGTGACCATCACCGACTTGTTACGCCTGATTCACTTGGTTTGATTCTGCTTGCGATTTTCAGTATCGACATCGACCACCTCAGTTACGGTTCACGCTTTTGCAGCCCAAGCGGCGTCGCGACTGAATATTGCGAGCGAAATCTCATCATGCGAATCAGGCTTCAGCGTACATACTGCGGCGTCCACGCGGAATGAATCGCCGCATGTCACATTTTTCACGCGAAGTTTTGCGATGTAATGAGCCTCGGTAATTTCGCTGACGCCGCTCAAGTAGTCAGACATCCCTAGAAAGACGTAGAATCAACATTTCGAACGCAAAAAAATGCAGGGGGCTCACACCGACGTCGACAGCATCGCATTTCAATGGTTTGTTTATGTGCGACGTCGAGCTTCTTGCCCACGCCCCCATTGCGCATGCGCGGCGCCGGTGGCGTCCGCAAGGGGAGCTCCGGTTTGTTTGTAAACATGAGTTGGTGTATAGTCGGTCAATCTGCGAGCCTTGACGTCATCGACGGCGTCTTGTTGTTGCTGCCGCTGAGATGGTCGGGCACGTCGCTCAGCCTCGTGGCGGTGCCGCTTTGCCAGACGTTCTTCCCCATTGCTCCGGTGTCTTCGCAGCACGTTTAGCCTTCTTCTGTTCGTTCTTCCTACGCTCAACCGCCAATTGCCAGGCAACTACTTCGGGATCCGATGAGTTAGGCTTCTCCGCTCTTCTGCGCCGCTGAGCAGCGATTTCGCTCTCCTTCTCCATGGCTATACCACACTGGCAAACACCCCGCTATATGTATACCCCCACTCATACATCTGCGCATGCGCACAAAATGAGAGGCGCTATCAAGCGGCTCCGGTGCAGCGTCAGACTTGGCTACTGCGCAATGGAGGCGCACAGCTGGGCACGCGGCGATGCCAGTGCGTCTGCCACGGCTATGACGTCACTCCTCTGGAATGCACAGACCGGCGAGGCGCGCGCGGCGGCGGCTCCGGCACGCCAGCTGTGCGCGGTGCGACGTCACTGCTCCTCGCGCATGCGCAGCACGGCTCTCCAGGAGCCACGGGAAACTGTTCAACCTCGGCCAGTGTAACTCACGCTACAAAACTCCTTTTTAAACGGCGCTCCTTTGTTCCGATTGGTCGTGGCAACTATAAATATAAAAAGGGGGCAACCCGCGTGGGTCACCCTTCCTTGGCATGATTAGATAGTGATGTCCCAATCCTTGCTGTCATCTACGGTCACCGACTTATCTCAGCTAAGAGTGCGCTGGGACGAGGCTGATGGCAGAACGCGTCGATCTAAGCTTGTTTTCTTTCGCTTCCACTTTGCTGTTAAGGAAACTTGGGCTCAATCGAAAAAAAAAAAAAAAAAATTGTTCTCGAGGTGTGCCTTGAAAACTAGGGTTTAGAACTTCCCCATAAGTGACCATAAGACAATGATCACTTTAGTCACGAAGAATTAAAGACAATTGAACGACGCAGTCGTGTACGTGCCTTCATTGCAACCATATGTAAATCGTATAGGTGTCGTATAGTTGTGGTGAAGTTGTCGTGATATTGTCGTAAAGATAACAGGTTCGCTGGTCCTCCATCTTCAGGTGAAGTGGACGGGCTCTAAAAAATTTGTTTGGTCCCAGAAATGTTTTGTAACATGTATTAGTGCTATCCTGCGCCTTATACTTGTACTGCAAAAAATAACTATGATGTTACCTTTTTCCGTTTTTTTTTGTGTTTAACCCAGCTTCATTTTCATCTAAACGAATTAATTAGTTTATAAAGAAAAGTCGTTTGGACCCCGGCGTGGACCAACGACCCCAGACAGAGTTAGGCTCAGATCCAAGAGAGACCAACCAAAAAGCCTCCTCCTTTATTCGCTTATGCACCTGGGCGCCTGATGACATGCCATGATCTTTCTCGGAAATCACGGCATCGTTAGTCGATCCGATCGGGCCTCGGACTTAACTTCTTTGCATCCGCCCGCTGGCTGATACGAAACACCGTGAGTCTCGAGGCGGGCGTATCCGTTCGGTTACACCAAAAAGCTACTCTCATATTGTAACAGCCACCTTCTCAACACTCCATTGGCTGTGAAGCACTTCCGTTGCTTTCCCTTCTGCAATACTCGCACTTACTGAAGCTGTTACACTTATCATGATGGATTACGAAGCTTCTGTCCTACCGCGGCCGTACCTCAAACCTTATTTTTAACGTGTTTCCGAGAAAGGCAGCAATCTGCGAGTGAAATGCAAGCTATAGGCAACCTGCAATGCTGTTTGGTTTGGCGCCATCTAGCGATTGAAACAAGAAATATTGGGTACCCCTGGGAGTGGCGGCTGCATTGTTCAAACGTGAGCTTTTACTCTGGTGGCGCCGCTTAACCGAGTGTCTGAAGCAAGAAATACTGGGTATCCCAGGAAGCCGTGATCGCGTAACGTGCCAGTAGAGCGGAAGCTACGGCCCTGGCGGGCCAATCGGAACGTGGCTGCTCATCACCGGAGCGCGCCTCAATTCCGGAAAAGTATCAGACTTTTCGCTGCGTCATGCTCCAATATGTGTGCGTTGCGCTCGCATACGTCGCGCATTTCGAAGCCTTCGGCACGCAATGTGGGGCTTATCGTTTACCCTTTGCCAAGTTACAACCGGGCAGGGTATAACCGTGCGCTCTCACCCTACTGGCGCCGCCTGGCCGTCGCCGGTTGGCTATGGGGAGCCTCCCCAGGACGAAGATCGTCTCTGTTGGAAAAACTTCAAATTTCAATAACCGGAAGCACTTGGAGGGTACGTTTTAATTTTATTCTTTCTAGCAACTCTGCATGACTTGATGGTACCTCAAAGCATTTGCATTCCAAACAACTCCTCTGTATATATAGTTCGCTCTAACGGCAATGAAGATAAAGAACCTAATGAGTTTATCACTGCATTTGGCGATTGCGCTGCCTTTTGTCAGGGAAAACCGAAATGATGCGATGATGTTTTCAGCGTAAACGAAGACGGATATCCGACGTCCGAGAATAAGCTTCGTTTGCTTGCTAATAAACCATTCCGGTAAACCAGATTTCCGCAACTGTATAATTGTGTAATTCCTTGAGTAGTATTTTGAATACATTATGAAACACGTATGTAGTAATTTAACTTAAATATTTTTATCGAATATCTTGTACAGTATTGCTCGTAAATCTGCATGTTAATATATTGCGCTACAGTTTACCAGATAAGTTTTCGAAGGTGGTGGAATTAGCCATTGCATGGGAATTTCAAAGAATAAAATTAGATAAGTAAGAAGTAAAAATTAGAACTATAACTGGTCTTCTGCATTTACGGTGCCCGTCTTCGAAACTCTGAGTAGCGCAAGAGCCGACAAATCGCGCCAGCAGACCCTAGCGGCTTTAACGCAAACACATCGAGGGGCTTTACGGCGGCTTAAGGCAGCTCAGCCGCCGCGCGGTTCCGGCAAAACCAAACAAACTTTCGAGTCATAAACAGCTTGCGCTTTTCGGTGCACTAAATATCAGTGCATGATTCATTTTTCTTTCTAATAAAACACATTCAATGGACAAGTACCGATTAAAACGGATAGTTTGTTGAGTAATTTCCGCTACATGTCGCCTGGTTCTTGCGGAAGCGTGCGGTTGCAGAGCTTGCAGTTATTGCACCGGTCATAGGGTTAGCAGTAGAGAAAACCACTTATCGGTGTTTTATTTTAATCGCGTAGGTGCGTTCATTGAAATTTTGATGCGATGCTTAGACCACCTTCAGGCACCACTGTGGTCAATCGGAGCACGATGCGCAACCAAGCCGATTTATGCGGTCACTTAAAAGGCTTCACCCGGATAGGGAATCTGCTTTATTTCCTGGGAATTGTTGTGTTCCAAAAGCGGCATTTTTTCTTTAGTTATATAGAGGCGAATTTAAGCTCCGAAGTAACATTTTTTTCTGAAGCTCAAATGTGCACGAGAGACAATTGTTCCGCTACGAAGTGGCGTATGGAGTTGCCGTCGGAGCAGGTACCGTAGAATTGTGAAATAATATCACAGCTGTGCGCTATATCCACGTCACGTTTTTGTAGCAAAGGAGCATTAGGCTCTCACGTCCTTGGAAATGGAGAGCATTCAGCTGGTAATTTTGCTTTTTGTTTACTTTCGAGGTGTTCCGCACACCCGCCAAGGTAGTGGATAACTACCATAAAAATAACTGTATTCCAACTGTGACTTCTTTTCAAGATATTTTGTTTAAGAACTAAATTCCGAGCACCGGCGTTCCATTCGTTTTGATGGGATTATGAGTGTAACTTGCCGGTGGACATATGGTTCCAAAGCAAAAAACCACGATAATTTTGACACCAAAATACGTGTTTGGCGTAAAATATTTGCATCTATTTTGAACACAAGGGAAGCCCAAGACCCTCCAATGAAACAGCCTAAAAGAATTGTACGAAATCCCGCGTGATTTTTTATGGTTGGTCAATGTGCGTGATTCACGTATCTGTTTCGGTGGTCTGCGGAAATGTTCCTACCACAAATGGCCGTACAAATGAGCACATATAAACCAGTTTGATAATAGGCGGAGGCAGAACAAGGCCACAGTATTTTCCGCTTGCTGGATGACGCACGGCTAATTTTTTTTTTTCTTTTTAAACGCAGTTGTTTAGATTCTTGGCAAGGAAGCGGGAACTAGTGGTGTAAACATCGCAACATCTGCTGTCCTATCCACCTGAAGCCACCTTCGCATTCCAGTGGTAAGATGAAAAATTATTTGAATATTTAAATTAACATTTCAAAGTTTCACCCTCAAAGAATGAATTTATATCTGCCGATCCCTACTTTCACATCAGGACGAGACGTGTTTACGTCCCGTCCACATATAGCTCTTGTTTTTAATGGTAGTTGTCAGGTACTTTACAACACCATCGTGGCATATGCGTCCGAAGATTTTAGCATCAAATACTTTATTTGAAGTATTGCTAATACGCTTGAAGACAACGTAATGAAACAAGCGAGCGCGTTTAGAAAACACATAATTTATAACAAAAACAAACGGAATAAAAAAATAAGGCAAACACACACGTCTCGATATTATGCATATGATGAAACTAAGGCGTCACGTTTCCTGACGTATCGACGTCGGAAAAAAAACAACTTCATTTCAATGAACATGGGTGATTCTGATGTGTTCGTTTAGTGACGGCACGATGAATGCTCTCTATCCCCGAAAATGACGTTACCTTTCGAGTGGAAACGGAAGTTTCTAGTGACGCCTGGTCTAGTGAATACGATACTAGGTTGACACTGAATCGTATCCCGGAACTATAGACATAGCCCAAATTTTAATCCCTGACCCTCGCTATGGGAAGGCCGCCTGAAGCAATCTCAGATTTAGGTATTTTTAATAACGAAAACAAGAAATATTACGAAGTTTGGAAAACTGTAAGATGTAACGCGTAGCCGGTTCCGGGATCGATGGCTAGTGCCACTCTGGCCATAACTCCACTAATCATAGCACGCATTGATGCAGTGGCGTAGCCATGATTTTTTGGGGGGAATGGGGAGAAGGGGTTGAGGTGGCTAAGATGTCCATGACTTGCGGTGCTGAGAGAAGGAGGTGGGTCAAAAGGCATGTGCATATTATAGGATCGGCTGGATATCGGGGGGCGGCTGATGCCCCATAAGCCACCCCCTGGCTACGCCCCTGCTTTGATGGAGAGCACCTCAACCTCCCAGGCTGGCTTTACGCCTACACTTCTTAAGATCGCATTCGGAAGCGCGTCGTGTGTGGCTCTTTTACTTTGAAGGTGCCAGCTTCGTTGTGTCCAAGTCAATGATTACAGGCATATAATATCGTAGAAGTACTAAGAGACAAAATAAAACGAAACGGCACATACTATAATATTAAAGACAAGATTTCTAGAAAAACATTTTATGACGGCACATACTATAATATTAAAGACAAGGTTTCTAGAAAAACATTTTATCACAAATATAAAAATTAGTGGATAGGAAAGAGTTTTATAGCCAATTCATTTATTTATTTATTTATTCGGTACCCAAAGCGCAATTGGGCGTTACAGACGTTGAACGTTGAAGTGAGAGGAACAGCAAATATGCTGCATCCTTTTGAAAGTATTAATTTGTACATCTGAGACACTGATCGCTGCATGCCAGTTCTGGAATTCAATTTCATGGTGAGACTCTCAATAAATAAAACAGTGCAAGCGAAGTTTGTTTTGACTGTGTTGGCATGATGAAAACATCAGAACAATAAAAAATAAGCATAATTTTAAACCACTGTATCTTTGTAGTACTGACATCCGTTAAAACAGATACTAAACTAGGTTTTCCTGTCCTCCGTCTGTAACGAAGAATCCCAATCATTTACCTAGGTACTGTTTTATAAAGATCGCATAACACATAAAATCCCGATATGGGGCTGTTTTTGAATAAGAGGCACGCAACTTTCAGTTTAAAAAAAATCTATATACTCAGTTTTATTTTTTGTGCTCACCAGGAACACAACCTCCCTTAAAATATCCTCGAAGCTGCTCCTATAGTCGGGAGTCACTCCTATTGTCCTATTTATTTATCTAATTTGTACCGGGACTTCTACAAGCTATCCAAGTCCCGCCCACGTTCCCTCGGTGTTCTTGTTTCTTCAACATAATCACCGAAAATACGCCGATTTTTGTTTAAGAACCACGAACAGACACTGAAGAACAGTAAATTTCTTGGCAAAACATTAACTGAAAGAACACGCACCCGGATTTGATATAAAAAATGAAAGCCGTTTACAATTGCCTGCAACGTCAGTTTGAGCGCAGCTCTTGTGGAGGAGGATGGAAGCGTACTGAGGGATAGGTGACTCCTTGAGGTGACGTGACCTAGGGGAGGGGGGGTCGTGTGACGTCAGGGGGGTCACGTGACTTCCGGGGAGGGGGTCATGTGACTTCAGGGGAGGGTCACGTAACTTAGGGGGGTCACGGGGCCTCAGGGGGTCACGTGACCTCAGGGGGTCACGGGGCCTCAGGCGGTCACGTGACCTGAAGTGCCCGTGACCTCACGGTTATGCCGACGGCGACGGCGAAGGCGACGCCGCTGAAGCCGGAAACGAGCGCCTAAGAGCTGCGTTCTAATAAATCTCCAAAAGACGGAATTTCATGCTCAACATATACTCGAAATGCAGGAATGGATAAAAGTAGGTAATCGTACCCTCCATTTCTAATTTCCCAAAGGTAGGATAGCACTTTCTAGATTCGACTACCTATAACCATAAAACGCATGCTTTCGAACACGAAGTTTTCACAGAAAGAGTGTAGGAATTAAATATACCACTTGGTAATATTGTTTCAATGCTTTAAAATGACATTACTTCTTCGATCTTTCTTAAACTAAATAGAATAAACATTTATTTCCTGTGTTAAAATTCATATCTCGATAGTCCACTTAATTAGTGCATGTATAGTGGCGTAAATTTTATCATTTTGTCCCATTAAAAATACTTTCCCTACGATGCTGTTTAAGTGCTGAGGTTGAAAAGAATTTATTTCAGTTGAATTTTTGTTTCTCCTGCGGCCCAAAGGCATTACAGAGAGGAGTGACTTTTAACGAAAAAGAATAACGCGTATAACATTAAACGAGGCAAAAGTAGGAACAATTTCTAAGGAATAAAAAGAAGATTAGTGATCGCAATTTTAAAATCAGCAGCATCAGTAATCGAGACTATGGACGCGGTAAGGCGATTCCAGTCTATTCAGGTAAGGGGAAGGAAAGAGGTATAAAATCAAAAGGTGTCACATTTCGGGATGCCTACCTTTAGCTGTTGATTTTTTCGTTAATATAGGTAGGATGATTCTGTAAAAAATGCTTCACGAAGTGAAAGATGAGAGCGATAAATATTCTGGAGTATACTTAAACCGAATCAATTTCTACGAAAAGAGAGGTTAAGTGAGGATAGAGATGCTTTCATAATGGTGACGCTGGCCGTGTGTCGCAATGATCACCCAGATCTCATGACCAATATTCAGGGAGGTCTGTCCGTGCAAGCTTTAAGGAAAAAAATGTGTATCTATTGTCACTTCAAAAGTAAAAAGTGATATTTTCGTGCGAGGGTGTTGTCTGTCTTGTGCAGCGTTTATCTGCAGACTTAAACTTTTTTTTTTTTTTTTTAGAAATGGTTTAGTTGTTTTGTTATGTTGCTTCGTGTGGGCCGTATTTCTTTCCATCTTTTTGCAGGCTTGAGAAAAATTAATGTATGTCGTTTTCATTGGCCACGGCGTAGGAGACAGTCTATATTTATTTCCCTTCTTTTGACTTTCTATACAGTGTTCTTCACTGCTTCTGGGTTTGAGTTGTCATGATCGATTAGTTTTCGCACTGATCTTTATTGCAGTAGACTGGATCGCGGACCGCGGCCTCGGCAGCTGGGGCCGAGTGTCGCCACCGGCGGCCATTGATAGACACCAGCCAATGCATGGGACTCTATGGGAAGAACGAGAAAGTGACGTTTCCCCCGTATCTAAGCTGTTGTCGGCACTGAAACGTTTCGGATGCTTTGCGATAAGCCCGTCAAATAACTTCCGCACACACATTAAAACTGACAGTCCTCGCAGTTCTTATAAATAAATATTTTGTGGTTGAGAGTGACTCCGCTGTAGTGCAGCTCAATGAGGCGAGAGTTACCTAGAGTTACCGCGGAGTCGGTGGTGGTTTCTTTGAGGTGGGTTTAACTGACGACAAGCTCGAAGGCTTTGCTACGCGGAATTCGCTCACTCCCGGAAATCCGCTGTCGAAATGGAACTTCTTTGTCATTCATCAACTTCTGGGCTTCCCTAAGGACGGTCTTATTGACGGCAAGTTCTTTTGTTAACTTCACTACGAGAGCAAGCTTGCCAGCTCAGCCGTAGGTGCTCCGGTACGTTCGATTTTTTTGTTCGGCGACCGGACGTTTGACAAATATTGATTCGATCTCCAAACACCCGTCATAAGGATCGCAGCGCACCATGAAATACTCGCCTCCGAGCACAGCGTACATGCTTCAATATGCTTACTTTTGTGCGTTTCTCCCATAGACTTGCATGTGTTGCCTGGTGTCAAACAATGGCTGCCGGTGGCGACACCGACGGGCTCCCGACCCGCGATCCAGCCTAATAAAATAGAAATCAGTGAGTTTTCGTCCTCTGTCAGACATTCATTTGGTCCGAGCATTCTGGATGTATAGCCGTGAAGGGGATAGATGTCGCCTAGTGCCACAAAATAAGCTACGCTTCAGAGTAACGACACTCGGCCATATTGTGTCTTAATATCATGGTTGCCAGTTATCTGAAGCTTTATCTGAAACCACAGGAAACGCTTTTCCGCCCTCCACAAGTGTTCAAACAGTTAGCGACTAAGAAAAGCAATATTACATGATCTTTCTAACACCGAATCGAATGCTGAGGAAGTCGCGCTTTTGAATCATGACGATTGGCAGTTGCGTCTGCTCTGCATACGAGCCAAAATGGCGGCGTCCGCACAAATGTCGCGGAACGGAGTGCCGATACTCTAAGCGCAGCTCATTTAGTTGCTCTGGTGTCGCCTTGTCAGGCATGTCAATGCCATTTGTGGTGGCCACCCAGACAACTGTATTCCTCGACGGTTGTCTTAATAAACTTTTACTGATTTACTTCGAAGGAATGAAACGAGAGGAAAGATTCTGATTCCAGTCACCAGGAGATGCAAGGGTGGTAACTAACAAAAATAATTGAATAAAAACTATCGTGTTCGACTTATTTGTTGCGATATTTACGAGCAATGCAAACTGTGAATGCATGCGATTTTTAAATATTTTACAAACTTTTCTCAATTCTTACTCTATGGTGGAGTACTTTGCTTCTATTGCTTTTTTTTTTTTCCAGCTACTATTTTACAAACGAATGTTGCGTTTTTTTTTTAAATAATATAACTTGTTATGGTTAGTTAAATACACTCCTAGTCTAAAATGCATCACTTTTCGGTATTCAATTTTTTGCCCGCTTGTCACCGGATGTATAGGGGCTGCTTTCAGGGATGTAGGAGGCATCTACGCTTTTTGCCTTTCCTCCCTGCGGGGATGCCGCAAACAAATATAAGTAAGGACGAAATAGAAACCATTGAGATGATAAAGCTCGGGGTGCGAAAGATGCACATAGATTTTTGCACAAAATAACGCATATAAGATATAACTCTACCTTTTGACAGCTGAACTGAACCACGCAGAGTCATATCAGTTAAATGTATGGGCCTCGTAAGCTTCTCTAAGCGTTTTTGTTTTCTTTATTTCATTTGCAGGCTTTTTGTCGAGGTGATTTTTACTAGTTTATCAAATCGCCGCCTTGCTGACCCCCACAAAGCGTGTAAAGTGTGAAAATGGGAGTAATCGCCAATGAAACAGCCACCTCACAAAACGAAGCTCTGCCTCCTCCTCCGGTAAAAACTTACGCTTTAATGTAATTATATTCTGCATGTATATAAATCCAGCTCTTGAAATATTCTTTCATCGGAAAGAACCATTTTTGTTTTATTTGAACCATTTTAGCACGCCGATGTTTTTTTACATGAACTGCTCCCGCTTCTATGGTTATTCGAGTGCAATTGAATGCTTCAGGAATTGTTCCCGGAATTAAGTGAATTTTAGCCTAGTTACAATTCTCATGTCTGACATACGACGATGTGGTAATAATTACAAAACAAAAACACAAAGTAAGCAAACTTGCGCCTAAAGAAGTTTTAATAACGGGCGTTGATGTCGTCGTAACAGCAGCAACCATTGCTATAGCGAGCGCGCAGAGCCACCGCCTGCTGCATAACAAAGCCGTAGTGCTGAATGAGATGGCGTCACCAGCGAAAGCCAAGGCTGTATACAGATTGGAAACGAGTGCCGCGTCTGCGTTTAGCTTGGAATCAAGTTTGAGCCGAACGTTGACGCTATCGTCGTGTCCGATATGTGACCAGCTTTGACCTTCTCCGAGAGCACCAACTCGTTCAACACTACTGCTTTGTTATCTATGTGATGTTGGCAGAGTGATGTACGGAGCGTTTGATTGTGAAAATTCCAGATTCGAACGAGGGACCACTTACTTTATAAAACTGCATCGCTCAGGTAGAATCAGCAGACGATAAATATACATCAGCGGCAACAGAGTTATAGTTTCAAAAGCTTACTGCCAACCAAAAAGTTATAATAATTCTGGTGTGATATTGCTCGCCTTTTCAATGTCTAAGACAGGTGCATCGGTATGCGGAACACACTAAAAGGCTTCGCAAGAATTATGATTAAAACACTAAAACTTGCGAACGGCTGTTATTGTACAAGAAAGTTGTGATGTTTATAATGAGCGTGCTAGATTTCAAGCCAAAAACTAATAAAAAATAATAATACAATAGATTATGTTGTAAAAAGTCATTTCCTGACTCCATTTACTGCTATACTTAGTTTCATGACATGTACGACTAGATCCAAGGGCTAGAAGATGTACAAACGCAGATGCACAAGCTAAGAGCGCAAAGTCACGCCGCATGAAATGTGCCTGATATACTCAAAGGGAAGCAAAATGGGTTCTTTAAAAAAGCGAGTCAGGGGTGAACATTGCCGTATTTTTGTGCTGTGAAGTTGAATATTTATTTATTTATTCATTTATTTACCTTCATGACCAGAGGTGTTACAGAGGGGAGTTACACAAGTGAAAAAAGACGAGAAAAAAATTGATAGTGCAAAACAAAGTGTAGAGTAGTAAGCGGAAGGTTAATCATGGCAGTTCTGAAAAGCGTACTGTCAGGGATTTCGGCGATAGCTCCGTGAAGGTGATTGCACATTCTTGACGTTATCAAAAAGATTCACGAAAATGTTTTGTGCGACTGGACGAAATGGCAACTTTGTGATAGTGATCGATGCGTGCTGGAACATAATAGGGTTTTGTTTGTAGCCTTTCTTTCATAACCCAGTTGTTTCCAATATTCTACGGTGTGAAAAAATAGGTAATAATAAGCTCGATTTTATTGCAGTCACATTGGATGTGGGGTGATAGTTGGGGAGAATAAAACGGGATGCGGGATTTTGAGCGGATTCCGATTCTAAAATAAGCGATTTATGACTTGGATCTCAGACGGAAGCCACATATTCCAATGAGTGTGTAACAAAAAAAGCGCGCGACAGGAGAGCGGGTGTCATTAGAGCGTGCGTAACGAATAAGGGGTATACACTCGGCGCCATATTTGTGGGCGCTGTTTAGAGCGCATGCTCAGATTGAGCCTACATTAATAGGCTGCTAATACCGGCAATCTTGAGGGTGCGGAATGCACGTTACAAAAGAACTGTGGAAGCTCGCCATCAGCACGCGCTCAAAAGTCGCGCACACAGCTATGACCGCCAGTGAATACTTCCTACTAGCGGCGAGATGTTTTGTGGCGCCCTCCTATGGTGTCCTCTCGTGACGTCATTACCTCGCGGACAACAAGTTGGATGGTGTTTGTGATTAGCATGGTGAAAGCTCGAAATCATTCCGCTCTCGAAGCAACAGTGCCAACACCGTCAAGATTAAAGTTCTCACATTCCTCTTATTTCCGTCGATGGGAAATCCTTTGCTGACGTCATAGTCAGCGTTTGGCCAATCGTGGCAGGCCGACCAGAGCGACGCTTTTGATCGCGCACGTCGCCAATAAGGGGGCCTTCGAATACATGTTTTCGTGGAGATGAAAGTGACACCAAATGGGGTCGCGTTTAGAACGCTTGATGTCATTTATTTTTCTGAGTACGAAAATTAGGCTGGGCGAAGTGGTACAGGCGTGTTGAACGCAGCAGTCTGCAGTCACACCATTTAACGTAATTCATTTTGTTCAGGTGCTCCGCCTTAACACAATACAGTATACCACGCAGTTGTCATCCCTGCCGCTTACCGAGTGCTCCTTTAAAATGTATCCCTACTTTCGCTGTCGGCGCAATCTTATTTGTCACTTTTGTGAACCAGAAACAAAACTTCAATCCCCAATTAAATATCGGTGAAAAAAAAAACAAAAAAAAAACGGTTCAGCGGTGAGTTTTTTTTTTTTTTTTTTGGGGGGGGGGGATTTAATTTGTTTTTCTTTACTGAGAGTAAGGCTGCCCTGTTACATGTCACATCATCATCACGTTTAGTTCTGGCAAACATCGGGAAAACGTCGTTTTTGAGAGTGCTAAAATAATCCGTTAGTTTCACCAGGGATGGGCAAAATACATGCAAATATGTATTGAAATTGAAATACAAATACAAAAATACTTCGTCAAAAATGTATTTAATAAAAATAAAATTGCATTTAAAAGCACATCAAAGTACAAGATACAAATGCAACCAAATGTATTTGAAGTCCTCCAAATACTTTTCCAAATACATTCCTCAAAATTTGAGTCAGCGACTTCAGGGCACCTGCAACGGGTTTCTGTGTATCTCATTTTAATTTTGCATCGCACACTCGGACGTTAGTGTGCGACGCTCTAGTTGCGTAAGAGAAATATAATCACAAAAAATGTAATCATTTTGAACGTAACAGGTGAAAGAGATACAGAGCCTCAAGCAGCTTTTTTTGCCGATTACATTTTGGTATAGACCAACGAAGAACCGAGACGACCAAGACGCGCAGCACTAGCTAGATAATTGTTCATTGTTGCAACTCGTACCAGTTACGAAAATCTGGACGACCCGCGCATTTAGAATGTTCGAGGCAAAAATATGGATGGAAATCAGGCTGGAAGCATCACAAGTTGTCACAGGCACTTATTTAGCCAGTCTGCCCGTGAACGTCGATCTCGTCACTTTTCTTGCCCTGGACTAGCACCGTAATCACAAAGTCACCAAACGCTTGTGCTTTATTGAGAGACACTGCATTCGGTGCAGAACGTAGTTTTCTTGCTGCTCTGGACAGTGACAATAAATTTAAGGGATGTATTTTTGCCCACAAAATTGTATTTAATTACAAGTGGGTGATTCCACGTCAATTCATGCAATGATGGTCCGGGTAATAATTTAGATATTTTTGTTAAAAATATAAATGAAAGCCATGTTTTTGGGAGGAACATTCAGCTAGATATGAACGCCGTAACTATTTTTGTTCGCTGAGATATAAAATAGAGAAGCCTGAGGCGTGAAAATCAAGAAGATTTCACAATGCTAATTTGCACAGTCGTCATTTCCTTATCGAACCTTTCACGGCACCATAACTTTTTTAATAGGTTTTACGAAAGTGATACAACACATACACAAACAATTAAAAATATCCATAAAATATTTCTATGCAAACAAAAATATCAAACATGGCACAAAAACGCGTTTTAGAGACATATTCACAATTTTTTTTGCAAACAAACCATCTTTCATAATACTTCACAAAACATATCAAAATGCGCGCATTTAAATATTCTTTACGATTATATAAAGATAATATGCCCACCCTTAAATATATTTTTGTTATCAACGCGGAAATGCGGCTGATTTCTCAAAATGTGGCAAGATTGTTCGTCGATATTTAAAAAAAAATCCATCTTTTATTTTCTTTAAATTCCCCTTGGCACTTTATAGTGACTTGAACTAACCTGTGATGGCAAAAGATTGAGTAACATATGACCTCGAAGCGGGAAAAGCTACGACAAACCTTCACTCGGAGCGAGCCGACGTCTTCGTCAAGGCGGCTTTGCCGCACAGCACCAAACGTTTTGAGCGTTAGTTATGGCATGTATTTTATATTATTAAAATTCTTTTTTTCATAAGGGCTGAGTATTAGTGACGCGAAAATGGACTTTGAGCTGAAATACCATTAATTAGCTTACAATTCACAGGAACAAAACGGCCCCACTGTGCGAATTCGCTAACTATGCATAGAGAAGCTTAAAACTCTCAGTTATGCGAGTGGCCACGTATACATCCGGCCTCTTGGCATATGATGACTTCCACAGATGAGAAGCCTGGATTCCTCTCACAGGTTTTATGGTGGTCCACTCTGCTTGCTTTACCGCACGAAACTCTCGAACCCGTTCCACAGACAGGTGGAACATGCAGACATTTGTTACTTTTTTACGTAGCACTTCCACAAAGTCTTTAGCGGTGGCAATCGTTGAGTTGAGCGAAGATCTCAACTTGGTGAGCGTTGGTTCTTCCACCTACTTCATCACAAGCGCTTTCTCCGAGTCCAGTGGCTGAAAAGATCCATCTTGCCGAAGAGTGCGGCTTCCGAGACAATTCGTGGAATTGGAAGCGATTCTTGAAATGCGCCGCCGCTCCGTCTGATACAAAAATTATTTTAAAAAAGACTGGGAAATGAACATTAACATACTCTTTTATGGCCTATGTGGCTAGAAGAGCGTGAGCTCTTCTAGCCACATAGGTCATAAAATGTGTCGTGTACCATCGGTGACGACGGCAAAGCTTTGCGTGCCTTGCGTGGACGTAACCACACTTGTGGAGAGGGACACTTGAGTTTTTTTTTCAATGAAAACTCTGCACTTCGGTTAAAAAGAGTACTGTCCATTTTTCCGAAAAATCGAAGTGGAACATCACTGCCTTGGGTGGTAAGGCGGTTCTTGTGTCATGTATCAGGCTTCGTTCAAGGTCAAGGATGTAAGAATGCCTCATATACTTTTCGCTCTCCTATTTCCTCAGGAAGGCAGAAGTGTCCATAACTTTTTTGACGAGTTCGCCAGCGTCCCATAACGCGAAACAGATCTCTTCGTCTTCGTCGAGATGAAGCGACTGCAGCGAGATGCTCTGCGTTTTTGGGCACTTTTCGCAACGGCGCAGAAAGCAATCGTTCTGTGGAGCGCAGCAGAGGTAGATAAGCTTGAGGTCGTCTTCAGTAAATGTCTTCTTTGGGGCATTTGTTATTGCCGTTAAAAGCAACTGAAAATTGACGCAATATATCCATGCGCACACCTCGTGCTCGGGACTTTTTTTTTTACCCATTTTGGTCGTAGGGAATAAAATTTAGAGATGCCTAGTTCGGGATGGGGATGGTCCTTCCTAAACAGCTGGAAAGCTTCCTTAATAGAGCGGGTCATAAACCTTTTTACGACTTTGAACATGTCGTTGATCATGGCTTTGACGACGTCCTTTTTGGTGGGGCTTTGAACAGAGCATGCGAGGTCGTCGCGTGTGTAGTACTCAATTGCAACCCTCACGTCTTCGGCATTCGCCTTTTTCCCCATGTAGGGATCAGGGGTTGCCCAAACACCACCTTTGCGCTTCAGTTTTCATGTTTGATCAATCATGTAATCAGTCGCTTCCGACACCAGACGCAAGATTTTTTTCTTCAGAATGATTGGTGGCGGAAACACGTACAATCGCTTGCGTTCCTGGTGGGAACTACATGCCTTCAGCACTTCGCAAAATGCGTCAAACCACTCTGCGCTGTGCTCACAACTGTCTTCGAGTTCGAGAGTTTCGTGCGCTGAAGCAAGCAAAGTGGACCACCGTAAAACCTGTCAAAGGAATCCAGGCAACTCATCTGTGAAAGTCATCATATGCCGAGAGGCCAGATGTATACATGGCCATTCGCGCAACTGAAAGTTTTAAGCTTATGTATGACGCATAGGTAGCGAATTTGCAGAGTGGGGCCTTTTTATTCCTGTGAATTGTAAGCTAATTAATGGTATTCCAGCTCAAAGTTCCTTTTCACGTCACTAATACTCACCGCTTATAAAAAAATAATTTTAATAATATAAAATACGTGCCATAACTAACGCTGAAAACGTTTGGTGCTGTGCGGCAAAGCCGCTATGACGAAGACGTCGGCTCGTTCCGAGTGAAGGTTTGTCGTAGCTTTTCCCGCTTGGAGGTCATATGTTACTCAATCTTTTGCCATCACAGGTTAGTTCAAGTCACTACAAAGTGCCAAGGGGAATTTAAAGAAAATAAAAGATGGAGTTTTTTTAAATATCTTGCCACATTATGAGAAATCAGCCGCATTTCCGCGTTGATAACAAAAATATATTTAAGGGTGGGCATATTATCTTTATATATTCGTAAAGAATATTTAAATACGCGCATTTTGATATGTTTTGTGAAGTATTATGAAAGATGATTTTTTTGCAAAAAAATTGGGAATATATCTCTAAAACGCGTTTTTGTGCCATGTTTGATATTTTTGTTTGCATAGAAATATTTTTATGGATATTTTTAATTGTTTGTGTATGTGTTGTATCACTTTTGTAAAACCTATTAAAAAGTTATGGTGCCGTGAAAGATTCGATAAGGAAATGACGACTGTGCAAAGTAGCATTCTGAAATCTTCTCAATTTCCACGCCTCAAGCTTCTCTATTTTATATCTCAGCGACAAAAATTGTTACGGCGTTCATATCTAGCTGAATGTTCCTCCCTAGAACATGGCTTTCATATATATTTTTAACAAAAATATCTAAATTATGACCCGGACCATCATTGCATGAACTGACGTGGAATCACCCAAGTGTATTTGAAATACCCACGTTTTAGTATTTAAATGCAAACGTCAAATACATTACCTAGTTCGTAATTAAATACAAATGCAAAATATACAAAGTATTTTAAATACGTACTTCAAATACTTGTATTTGAAATCCTGCTCATCCCTGGTTTCTGCGAATAATGACGAAATATAAAGCTTCACTGACACATTGTCCAGTGCTGGCTGTCGCGGAATAGATGATCTAATGTTTAACAACCCAGGTACTCCAGACCTTTCCCAAAAAAGGGGCTTTTGGCCGGTTTCATTTTCAGCATTCATGTGCTTATGGCGCGTGATTTGCTCGCTTTCCGAAGCGACGGACATGCGCGTGCTGGGCTGAGATGAAGAAAGGGATTCGATGCTTGAACCTTCTGCCATGGATGAAACCACCCAGGCAGCACACTTGCTTGGGCTAGCTGGAGCCAGGATTGGGCCTTGGCTGTAGTAGAGTGGACCTGGACCGCCCAGGGAATTTGGTGAACTGCCGGCCTGGCGTCTCACCGTATTTCCCGGGCACCGGTATGCCACGGAACTGCCAGGGAAGTGATTTCCTTGGCGTTCCTTGTCTTCTCTTGGTCCGAGCAGACCAGTGTAGACAGGCGGCCGCCAACATTGGCGCTTCAGTGTTTTCATTGGCCCCAGGATTCTACGGAACTGCCAGGGAAGTGATTTCCTTGGCGTTCCTTGTATTTTGTTGGCCAGAGCCGACCACGGTAGACAGGGGGCCACCAACATTGAAGTCTTATCGGCGCTTCAGTGTGTTGATTGGCCCCGAGATTCCATGTAACTGCCAGGGAAGTGATTTCCTTGGCGTTCCTTGTATTGTCTTGGTCCGAGCCGACCAGTGTAGACAGGCGGCTACCAACATTTAAGGATTTTGTGGTGCTTCATTGTATTCACTGGCCCCAAGATTCTACGGAACTGCCGGGGAGTGGTTTCGGGTGTCGTTTATCCTTGCAAGATTCAGCGCTCCAAGGAACGACGATCAATTAACGCCGTTCATTATTTTTTGGCTGGAGCTTGCTTTTCATCGGACCCTGAAGTATTTGATACGGCCACTTTTACTTGCATAAACTTAAAATGTGTTTTTAGCTTGCGCTTAAATTCCTTTAATTTAATTTCATTCATTATCACATAGACCGTGACATAGCTTCGTCTACGAGTTCTGCGCTTAGACCTTTGGCCAGGACCAGTATCTTTTTCTTTTTAAGAAGGTTGCGCTTGTCGGCGTGACGCGATCGTCGGGCTTTATTGACACGGCCGTGCCGACAGTACATCGCAACCGCAAGCAGGGTCCGCAAAACAGCACCACGTCTGATTTTACAAAAACGCCAAATACAATAGAAACTGTTGCACTGCATGTGTAAATTTGAAAAGACAATACAACACATTTAATCAGATTCCAGACGCCGGTGTTTATTCCAGAACGAAGTAACTAATCGCAAATCAGTCGGCGCTCCAAGAAAAATAACGTAAAAAAATGTTGCTGAATAAATCTGCATACCTTGCAGCGGTGTTCAATTGTGCGGTCGCTCAGACCCCGCGTTTTTTTTTTTTTCAGACTAAAAAAAAAATTGACCGGGTGCTTGAGTCAAACTCACTGTTCCAACTTTAAATAAATAACAAAGATCAGAGGCCAGATTCTCAAAGCGAACTTACGACGAAAAAAATGCGTACGACAAATTTGAGAGAAAATCCGTATTCTCAAAACGAAATTGTCGTAACTTTTGCGCAGGTTACGACAAAATCCTACGACAGCTCCGAAGCTGTCTTACGCACTTTCTACGATCAAATTAACATGGCCGACAACGTCGCTCAGTTGCTCGGTCGCGACGACCCAACGGACATTTCTTTTTCTACCTGCTCTTCTTGCGCGTCCCGACTTCAAGCAGCAAGAAAAAAACGAAGGAGTACTTGAAACCGACCGCGATGAACGTGAACGCTGGATCCAGACACCCGGAAAAGGCCACAAAGGCGGCGATCCCACCGACCAAGCGAGCTCGGCAGCCCCGAGAGCGAACACAAGCGTCGCTGCGGTCGCCGCGCCCGGATTGGGTGAGGTGTACCGTGACGTCAGGGGGAGTACTCCGCTCCGCGATCTCGCATGGGCTCGCTTCCCAGCACCGGTGGCACCGGTTTCCTGGTTCGGCGTTGTGTGCCGCAAGCTCTTCGAGGAGCTGAACTTCGTTTACCCGGTGTGCAAGACGTTGAGTTAGGCCGATATTGACGTGCTTCCGTGCATTTTATAAGCCTGCTTGTCCCTTTTAACTTTAAAATTGGGTTAAAAATCCCGAAAGCTATCGGCGGAGGCAATTCCGCCGATGAACCTCCCCGTCCGTCCACACGACACAAGGCGAGGGGTCGGTGAAGCGGTGGCGCGAGTGTTTCAGACGCTGGGATTCTGTTCCTTGCACGTTTATGATTTAAGACGATATTACATCCCGCTTTCAAGGCATTTGAAGTGGCATTTATATCATGGGCCTTTGGGTGGTCGGCAAATTAGCTCGCGACCCTGACTCTGCGCTACCTTTCTGCATGCGCTGGTTCGCAGATGTTTTAAAGGACCTGCGTCTGATTATCTTGAATGTGCTCGTGGAACAGGGTTGTTTTCAATAAATGTAGCTTCTTCGTGAATTAATTATATAGTTTACACACGTATGCAGGCATATTTCTTAGAAGCTGCACAATTACTGGAAATTAGTTTGTATGGTAGCAGCAAAAACGGCCTAATTGCCCCCAGTTGTCTGTATGATATGTAATTGAACTGCCTAACTATGCACGGCAATAGTGCCGTAATATGCAATGTTTATACTTTTTCCTGACATTCTTTATTCCAGCCTTGGGTATTACGAAAATACGCCGTTTAGTCTGAATTTTCATTTCCAATTAAAAGGGACACTGCTGCAGGTCCCCAAAAGCTTCATCAGCCTCCAAACTCCCTACAGCTGGACTCTCTGACATCAGAGGCAAACAGGAGTAAAAGCAAGCATTCGAACGTCTGTCCAGTAATAGATGCAGCACTAGCAGCAGTAAATGTGGAACCTGTGAAGGGCGACAGTCTGCGTGAGAAAAGCTTCTGGTATTTTAGCTTCAGGACAATTCGATTTAAGTAAAATTTCAATTTTATTTAAATTTCAATTTTACGAACTGGTCGTCGGTCTTTAAGGGGCTAATAACGTGCTAGACACCTTCGCTTACGTTTGTTATACATTACTTGAGGGTTGATATAAACAAGTCCACAGATATCACCCGTGTAGTCCATTGAAACACTATCCGAATCCAGCAAAGGTCAAATGCGAGCAATGTAGATAATATATGTTCCTTGTTTTTTTTTTGTTTTTTTTTTTTTTTTACTTTGCCCTTGCACTTGGGCTGTCTTACTTGTGACTCTCTCTTCATGGCCCAGACTGTATTTAACATGTTGCTCGAGCAGCATGCAGCTTTTCTGCTTCGGCAATCTTGTTTAAAAACAGAGATACAAAAAAAAATAATATACATAACCTGCCAATTCATTTAGACCATCCGCAGCATTTATTGTGCAAAATGTAAATCTATAGTGATGCTCCTGCAATTGTGGCCATATTTCTTCATTTTCATATACCAGCTGTGATTCATGCGTTGCCTGCCCTGTCAAACATGCTTAAAATGTTGGTTGAAGTTTCGCCTGTAGCTACAGGCCATACCTCAATAAAGGCTCATATAAAAATTTACACTTCCTACGAAAAACACGCCAAAAAAATTAAATAGAAACGAGCGCGCCGTCAGCTAGCGTCGTCACAGCCTCCACAGGGCGAGCGGGCCGAGTCGGGGAAAAATTCTCTCCTCGCCGTGACGTCACCCCGGTTCGCCGTAAGGGGGCGCCACGCGAACTTCTCGGGGCTAATAGGCCTAGCAGGCACTCCGACCCGTTCCGGCGCAGCATTGCTCAGACGGTCCTTGGCCAAGACCGTCTGCCCACGACCGGCTGGCTTGCTGAATGGACTATGCCCGCGCGACCCTTGTGGACCCTCCCCGTATGAATAGTTTGATAGCTGAACTAAATTTCAGAGGTTAACCGATTCCCCTTATCATCTCGATCACCTTGTTTTCCGAGGCAGCGGTGACGAACGCAGTCGTCGAAAAGGGACTCCTCGATTCTATCTCCTTGTTTTGTGTGATATAGAGCTCAAATAAACGCCGTATGGATTACCTTCGCAACACGGTATGTACACTTTGTTATTAGTATGCCATTTTTAACTGTCGAGCTCTATCAGTTTGTGGGAGCTACGCAATGCCGGTCCAACCTTTCTTTGCCGAGTGTCACGTCAGTATCGAGTTGCAATCGTAGAAGATCGGTCCCGAAGCGCTTACCGAAACGCAGTCTGAATCCAGCACTTCGATCAAACGCACGCGTCCGCTCCGAGTGTAAACAGGCATTTGCGCGACTCTTGCTGACACTCTCGTAGTTCAAACGTATCTTTTTTAACGTCGGCTCACTCCTGCATTTCCGAGCCCGCGAGAAACGCCGCGGCGGTTTGTTTCTTTCTACGTCGCTTTGCAAACGACTGGCACGGGGCTTTTACCAACGATGACAGTTGTGTTGACTTCGTTGCGATCGAGTTTGTAGCAGTCAACGAAGCGTTTAAATCCTGTTAGCGTCGATATACCACTGCACGGACACGAACCCCAGACAAGCGGTGGTGGAAAGGTCGCCCGCGTTTATGAGAATCAGCTTGAACACTACACATTTACACACAGACAGGACAGGACATACACGGAGCTGTATATCAACGAGTGGTCAGCCTGTGTTTATTATTAAAATCCACGTGCTCCGAACTATGCCTAGCTCTCTAATTGGTTCGTTTTGCCGAAGACGCCGTTGCCATAGCAACAGCACCGGAAGCCATCGTTTCTCCGTAAGAGGTCGTAACTTTCCTCCTCTCACTTAAGAACGCGTTTGTGAATACCGTTCTCGTCTCATCTTACGATGATCGTAACTTTACGAACTTCGTAGCTAAGTTGTTGTAGGTAAGAGGTTTTTTATGAATCTGGCCTCAGTTTTACATGCTATGTAATTGCAGCCTGGTGGTGCATTTTATTCGCAGAAGCGAACTTGCCTCAAAAGCTTCAAGCAAAAAATGCTTTCTAAAATCGACATGTGCTAAGCCTTGCGACACGCAAAACTTCGACACGAGAAAGGCTTAGATGTTGGCTGGTATTTCTAAGTTCAAGAAAAGGCAAGACTGCTCTTGCTGCACCAGCGTCAAAACTTAGTGTCGCAGTATGATAAACTGATTTTTAGATTTATTTAAAGTGGGAACGATCCATCTGGCTCACCTGACACCACCGACACACGTGGAATGCGGTCCGCACGAACCGCACCACAAAGTTACGAAAGCCTTGGCCACGCGTGGCGTAAAGCAAAACCTTTGTATGTGCAGGTGGCGCTAATGATCAGGTACATAAAAAAAGAAGTTTATTCCATAGAAAATCGCATTCACTGATCAGTGATCGCATCAAAAAGGGGTCATGAAACGCGTTTCCAACTTTTTCTTGCTTAGCTTTCCTCCTCAACTCATAAATCGCGCGTTCCATCAAACAGTTCAAAAAGACGAAAAGAGGGGAGGGCTCTGTTGCTCGGAATCTGGTTCGTGTACCCGGACAGAGCCATTATCCCCCTAGAAGATTAGCCCGTCGCTCAAAATTCAGACAAAAGTTGCTTTTCCCAACCAGTTCACCCCGAAGCTGACAGTGCTATGGAAGCTACATGCTCGTTGGGCCAGCCACACTTTTGTCACGTGATCACGCTCCTTCGCGCACACCCACGCGCAGAAAATGAGGTCAGGTGATGAGAGGGAGGCAGCTGACTGGTCCGGGTAGCTTCCACCACTCTGTCAGCTTAGGGGTGAAGGGAATAAGTGAGGTCCGGTTTCGTGTGACGTGCGTTTAGACCCGATGATGATTTTTTTTTTGACCGCGGATGTATCACAGTGAGAAGGATGAGAGCTTACGAAGGGGAGGAGGTACGCAATAGTCCGCTGTGTTTTCAAATTTTCGCACTGAAAGTCAGGCTTTAGACTTTCTACCTTTTTTCTTTCGGCCCACTGAACGATGTCCTGTTATAATCGGCTACAATTAAAGAAGGTAGGAGAAGCTCCTCCCACAAGTGTGATGCGCCCGTTTCAAATCTCTCCGCAGTCGAAAGAAGAGTTCACTGGAAACGCTCCTTGTTCCGCTTCAATGGATTCCCACTTGTCTCCGATCCCACTTTTTAAGAAAGCGACCTTTGTATTCATCGGAGAGGAAACCGAGCCTCTGAAAGCAGCCTTTGTATCCAGACTTGTACGTAATCCGTTACAAGTAACGAAATTACTTGTAATCCCTTACATTTATCAGTAATTTAGTAACGGAATAATTACATATTTTCTAGAGTAATTTTAAAGTAATTCCCTTACATTTTTGACGTAACGTATTCCTTGTAATTCGTTACATTTTTTTTTTTGTGAGAACACGCCCCCCCCCCCCAATTCTAGTTTTTTTTTTTTTTTTTCATTTTTGTAAAGTCGAGCGCAGTGGCACTGTCACGCGAATTGACCAGCGAAAAGTCAGGCTTGACACTCTTCAGTTCCGCAAAGCCTTTTCTTGCAACACCAAGCCCCTGAAACTATTTTTTTAGACCCTAACAACAACGTAAAAAATCCAAATGAACATTTCTACAAAAAAAAAGGGGGGGGGGGGCAAGTTATTTCCGTTTTTTTTTTTAGTCCCTTTGGTTTTTTGTTTTTTTTTTTGCGGTCGAAGACGGGGAGAGGAGGACACCAAGTGATTGTGCGCCTCTTCGAGAAGCTCGAGACGCTAAGTGCACTGAAAAGAATTAACAATGTCCTTCTCGGTTATAGTGACTAGGACCATTTTCATAATGTCACTACACGAGACAACGCTCCGTCTATCCTACCCTTTTTGTGAGTCAGCTTTTTGCGAGCACTCAGAAAATGGTAATAACCTTCCTTTCTTCTTCGTCCTGCTTTGCCCTAGCAGGACGCGTCTTATCTCAAGCAGATATTTTTACAAATAAAACATATTGGTGGCTGACGTAGACTTGATATTCTGGGCTTGAGGAGAAAGTGAAATTCGTGAGGCGCCGCTTACTTAGTACTCTACCCTTTGCTGCCCGTGGCATCAGCGGACGTCTGTCTGGAGAACACCGGAGTAAACTGCAGTCGGTTCGTGCTCCGTGCGTTTTTGAACGGCACCAAGAAAGGTACACACGGCAAGCGTGCGTTTACATTTCCTTGTTTGAACAGATGTTCTAATTAATTGTTATTATGAGTGTCCTTCGTTTTCTTTTATTACTTATATTTGTATACTGGAAACTTCTTTTTATTCACCAACGTCTCAAGTGAGGCTCGAACTGTTCAGAACCAAATGAAGAAGAATATCGAGCCAAACCTTATTTATTATTTATCACCTTATTGTTACAACTATGTTTTGCTACTCATGACTTCCACAGCTTCGCGATTTAGACAATGGAGAATTTTAGTAGATCGGTCCGATGACTCCGATAACGATATCCGATACTTCGCCGCCGTCTTTGCATATGCATCATATCGTTATCGCGTACCGTTATCGCGGTTATCGGAGGTATCGGAAGGATCTACTAAATCTCTCGAATAGCAAACAACAGCTGCAACGACGAAGCTTTGCTCTACATTCGAGGTAAATAGCACTTCCCTTGCTTCGCTGAAAAAAGCTCAATGCAGAGCATGAAGCATTCGTGAGGAACAATAGGGCACTCCCATCCAGTGCCTCAGCTCAAATGGTGTTCAGCGTAGCAGTCGGCATATTGAGTAAGAAATAACGCAAAATGTCTGACGAGACTTTCGAGAGCCAGCAGTTGCTCAAAATACTCAATGTCATTAAATGGAACACGTTGCAACAATAAGAAATTGAATAACCTTCTTCCCTTTGTTTCTTACTTGAGGACAATAATGTCAAAAGTAACGCCACGAAAGTAACGGATTACTTTTTGGAGTAACGGTTAGTTACTTTTATGATAGGGTAATTGTAATTGTAATAAATTACAATTTAGCCTTGAGTAATTGTAAATGTAATTCCTTACTATTTTTCAGTAACGTGTACAAGTCTGTTTGTATCCATCGGGGGGGAAGCTAATCCCCGAAAGTCGTATTTGTTTCCGTCGGTGGGGGAGAACTCTAATCTCACTCTCGTGGCTTCCACAATGCTAAGTCAAAGTCGAAAGATAAAGCAAATATGTACAGAAAGGCAAGACCCTCCTCGCGCGTTGTCCGCGACGTCACAGAAACGGTGGGACGCTATTGGATGCAAAGGTGGCGGAGGGATATCTGATTCCCTTTGAGGGGAATTTGCCGCTACCTTCTTAACCTGTAACTGACTATAGTAAAATCCCAATATAAAATGATTTATTCCAACCCAAAATACGTTTCATGGTCCCTTTAATGTCACTGATGCGTACAATGCAAGGAATGGAAACAAAATAAGGGATACCGCGAATGTAAATATTTATTTACATTTTTATTTTCATCTAAAAATTAAGCAAGCCGTATTTTAATCCACGTTTGGATAAGTTACACGATAGGCTTAGCTTAGGCAGTCAAAACATAGATTTACCCTGCCATCTACTACACAACAGAAAATATGTGGCAATCATGTCTTTGTTCTATGACTCTTTATTCTCTCTTTCACCACAAATGCGAGCGAAGGAGAGCTCGTGACGGTGTCAACATCGATCTCACATTGCTTTCGCTCGCACTGAGCGTGAAGCGAAGTGCAGGACATGTGGGACACGTTTCGGCCGTGCACGCGTCGACGTACTTTGAACTAATTTGTTCTACGTAGTCAAGGTTACGTCGTCAAGGGTTCTGCAGGGCTCCAATTTTGTCAAAGCTGGGGTGAGCACGTGCAAATTAGAGGCAACACAAAGCCTCGTGAGCTTGCTCTTGTTAGTTGTCTGAATGCGGTGATCGCGTGCGCCGAAAACAGCCTGTAGCTATGGCTCCAGAGAAAAAATGGGGTGTGTGTATGTTTATACAGCCTAGAATTTGGTCTGCCTCAACGGCCGACGAGTGCCCCAGCTGTAGATGAAAAATTTAGCCAAAGCAGTACAACCGATAGCGCGGGGTCTTTAACGTGCATCACGCAGTAATGATACACGACGGGTCCATATCACATGAGCCAATGACATTTTAGCGAACAGCGACATTTGAGCGAATCGACGTTTTAGCGAATAATGGGGGCGCGCGTTAACCCATCCGCCGCGCTGCGCTTTACGCCGCTTCGCCGGCGACAGTCTGTGGCGGCTCATTACAAAAATGTGAACCCATTTGGCCCACCCGGAACCGCCGCTCCGCGGCGTCCGACTATTCGCTAAAGTGTCATTCAATGAAACGTGGGCGTTCGCTAAAACATCATTCGATCCAGTGAGTGCCTCCCATACACGACAGCGCGCCGGTAGGATGTTCATCCAGATCGAAACGGGCAGAGGTGCGGATTGAACCCAGGATCCCTGGGTTCTGTAGCGCGAGCTTTCGCTCCACGTGCTACGAGCTAGTCACTTTATGATGTACCGCAGGAGAGGCTACACTCTCAGAAAAAAAGGGTGTACGTGGGTGTATCGCGCACCCTTACACCCCCCTTCGACTGGAGACACCCGGCGAGCGTAATCGCACTCCCATCATGCGAATCCTCCTCTCCCAAAGGAATCGACGGGCCAGGCGAGGGTGTTGCCAGGTGCACCATTACACCCCTCCCCTCCCCTTGCCTTTTTGAAAAAGCGGAGAGGGAGTGCAATCAGGAGAGCGCAAGAAAACAAACAAAATGCGCGCGGTAATCAACGAGGTAGAGGGGCTTAGAGCGATAAACCGGTGTTCCGGTCTGCACTCGAAAGTGACCCCCATAAGGCGGCTGCCATTGTACGCAAATTTGACCACACGTCACATGACCAAACCAAATACGTGACGTCACAGGAAAGATGGCAGCGCCCATGCAGCGGCAGCCCCAGCTGGGCCGGAGCCTGTCGGATGCTTTGTTGGATGTCGTTCGTCTCGGCGAGTTGATTTCAGACGCGGAAGCCGTCATATGAGGCCGGTGGAAAGCGTCTTCGGAGTTAAGCGTGGTGTTTCACGTAGGTATAACGTGAAAATAATGGAGGAACGGTGTGCATTTCGCTGGTGACCGACGGGGATGTTGCCACTGAAGAGACAATCTGCCCTACGTTGCTCGGACCTTGGATTGATTCGGATACCGCTAGCATAAAATTTAAGGCGACGTCTCTGTGCTCTCGTTGACCATCGGAATCTTCGAGGTTTGCAGTGAAGCGTGTGCAATATATTTGGATACACAGTTTAGCTACGGAAGTTGCGTGAGTCGTGCTTGGCGGTGTGCAATCGAGGTGCAACGTCGGTCAAATGACCGAGGGCTCACTTCGGTTGTGCGGCGCACCGGAAGGCTGCCTTGAAGCTGGTAGTTCCCGTGCCGTGCTGAATGATGCTGTGCTGCTTACAAATTGTTCCGGCGTAGAAGTGCACTTTCACGGAGCACAGGTGTGCGGCGCACCGAAGAGCTGCCTTCAAGCTGGTAGTTCCTGTGCCATGCTTAGGTGATGCTGTGGTGCTTCCGAAAGTGTTCCGGCGTAGACGTGCACTTTCACGGAGCACAGGTGTTGCAGTTGGTATTGATCCCGCTGGTCTGTCGCACGTTTCGTCAACACAAACGTTTCATCCACACTCGTTACGCGAATTGCAAGCTGTCCGGACATTTCATCGAGCGTGTTACCTACCCAGCTCACGCCGTTTTGTGGCAACAGTCTGCAGTGGCTCATTACCAGAAAAGTGGTCCCACATCCATTTCAGTTCAGTTCGTCCACGGCAGCCGCCAAGCCCCGAAGGAGAGGATTTACTCGGACAGAATGCCACTAAAGCAATGCAGCTTCTTCAGTGGTCAGGATAGATTCTCTTCTGCGAGTTTTGTTATACTGTCACGGATCCTTGTTCCAGTCCTATCTACTATCAATATTCACTATTCTGGGGCACTGCAGGTCATGCTCAGCTGTAATCGTATGTTCTGGTGGAGGTGCTGGGCACCCATAGCCCTTCACTCTGTGTGAACCCGGCGGCTCTTCAGCCGAGTTACTCGATAATGGGACACGGCTGGCGGACTATCCTGCGTCTTATACAACCGTCGAGCCGTAAGCAAAGTCCTGACCCGAGCCTGGCAGAACAACCGCAAGACGACCGAATACCACAAGAAGTAACCTCGGAAATACACCACGAAGCACCTGAAATCCGAGCCAATTGCTGCTACCAGGAAAAACCACCGGAATTCGGTCTCGTGTCAGAAAATCCGAAGCTGACTAAGCCAACAATGACAAACCTGTAGCAGCGAACCGTGTCCCCTCCCACCATTGTTTGCATGCCCATCGCAAATCACACTCTGACGCTTTTTCACGCAAGCTGTATGAAGACGTCAAGGACTGGATTGAATATGACAGTGTCGCCCGCCACATTGGGTGGACAGACAACCAGCTCCTGCAGAACCTATACTTCTCGTGGAAGAAACTGCCGGCGCTGGTCTGAGAACCATGGATCCTCCTTAACGTCATGGGAAGTTTGCAAGATCGAGCTGAAGCGCGCATTCGTCAGCCACCATCAACGAGAGAGAGCCGCATTCTTGATTCTGTCCAGGACACTGCCCCAACGAGAGCGCCACCGCACTCGTGGAGGATGTTTCGCGCTTGATCGAGCGCCCGCACCCACGCCGACCTTGATGCTACAGAAGACAAGAACCTAAGAATCCCATGCCCCTCACGTGAGGGACAACACCTTCGGCAGCCTTGTCTGCAACCCCCAACAACAGTCGAAGTGTTCATATCACCGAGGCTTCCAACATGGAATGTGCACTGCATGCCCGCGCCTGCCACTATGAACAACTTCCTGGCGTCTCGACACTCGAGTTGTCCAGCTACTACTTCGACGCCAGCCTCCCAGGCATCCACGACATCATCCACGACGTTGTCTGGGAGGAGATCAGGAAGCTACTTCCTGCGATCAGTTGCCCGGCTTTTATTTTGATTGCCGAGATTGTTTCGGAACAAGTTAGACAGGTATTTCAACCGGACTTCTGCGAGCGAAGCGGCATCTGACAAACCAAGGGCAACGTACGCCACAATAGCACGACGACCGCCACCGGCTGCCCCTTAGTATTCAATGCCAATTCGATGAGACACTCTAACGCCGAAGCATTCCCGACATCGTGTGTAGGTCTGTGCTCAACAAAGTACACCGAGGAAAACGTAGGTGATGCGAATGTGCGACCGAAAACCACTTTGCTACCACTCCATGAAGCCGACCATGTCTACCAAAGCAGCCCGCACCAATGAATTGGTCTGCGAGGGTTCGTGCCAAACGACCCTCGATTACGTCTCGAGGAGCGACCACGGGAGATTAAGGATTACCTTCGGCGACCTTTGTCCCTGATGTTGAAGGTGCTGAATCGAAGATTCTGAATCCCTGATTACCCCGAAGCACCTCATGTCCATCAACTCAACAAGAGGTAAGCACGACAAAGCAGGTGAGCGGCGATGCAGTGACAGTGGATTTGGTGTCGGTTGTCGTCCAAGGACAATACCTAAAAATTTTCTGACATCAATTTTCTGTGTCCACTCCACGAAGCACACGATTTCCAACTTTGAGGGAGAATGCCCCTGAGTGACTTGAAGGAATAGAATGGTTGGTTGCTTTCAAAAGTGAACTGCAAGCATCACCAGACTTGGATAGCAAGCAAAAATTGTTGCCAGCTATCAAGTCAACGGTACAGCAAAAGGCACAGCCACGTAAGCAATACATGCCCGAGCTTGCTGCATTGACGCCGAAAACTACCAGGAAAATTTTCGGATTAGAAGCCAGCCCTGCAGCTTCAGTGCATCAGACGTCAGTGGCCGCACATGACGTATGATTACAAGACAGCATCAGTCGGTCAAAGTTGCCACTCGACCAAACTGGCCACCGAAGTGCCAGGAGAGTCATCCGACAACAAGGTCCACAGGTACTACGACTGAACGCCTGACACGAGACTGTCGCAGAAAGAACTGGTTATGGAACCATTAACTAAGAATCAATAATTATGTAATCAAGTGGAAATAAACATATTTGATACACTAACCAGATAAACATATTTCCGCTTGCCTTCATGCCTTGAGAGTCAACACACCGGGAATTGTGTCCACTGCACACTCTAGACCTTACGAGGACACTCGCATCTCTGACCCTTCAATAATAATTAAGGGGTCATACCAGACTGGCAAACTTCTTGCAAGGGGCTGCGCTCGTTCAACCTTTCCTGAACATGTGGTGCATTCGAAAACCAACTCCAGTGATGTGAAAATGTTATTTATTAATTTATTCCTTCCAGGGGCCTTTGTAGGCATTGCAGAGAGGATACTTAAAACTACATTCATGATAATAGCATTAAAGCACACTGCTGTAACTTGTTAATTGGAAAAACAAACACACCTCTGAGCATATAGTTTAATAGTACGTGTTGATGCATTGTTATATAGCATGACACTTCCTATATGTATGACGCAATAGACCCTTTGCAGAACCTTATCAAGCAACACAACTGTCACCATTTTTTTTGGCGTAAAGCACACGAATGGGCCCCAGTTCACGTCGAACGCTAATGCAGCATTCGAGTCCAATACGTGCTGAGCCGAATTCACAGGGATGGCGGACATAACATCCTTGTCGAACAAACGCCCAAAGTCTGAAAGCTTGGGGTAATTACAGTAGAAGCTACTGTAATTTGTTTCATCAGAATTTGGCAGACGGCAAAGGCTACGGTGTCGGTGAGTCAATACACACATTGGAGAGAGGCACATGACAACATATCACCAGAGTGCTCGTCTGCACAGATTTGTCACACACCTTCGCTCCGTCTCTCTGATTGGCTCGAGGGGGCTGTGGCAGTTGGCCTTTTCCAAGTTACGGTGATGCGAAGTATAGACACCCCACACTTTTAAAAAGAGTCTATTGAAGAGACCGAAAGGAATGGTAGTCAACATTTTTCAACAAGACTGCTCTCCAGGCAAGGGATGAACACAAATATGAATCATCTTATCCAGGTAATTAGAACAATTAAATAATTGACCGACTAATAGAATGCACTCTTGATGGAAAAGAGTATAGCTGCAATAAATCCTACAAAACAGAAAAAAATGCGCAGTTAATCTATGCATGCACCAAAACAGTTGTTCTTATAGCAAGTCGAATAGCTTTGAAGCAGGTGCCTGCAACGATTTATTCTTCCCCATACTCAATAAAACGCCATCCTCGTAGGTGAAAATAAGGGTGCATTTCGCACTCACACACACACACAAAAAAAAAAGGAAGAAAAGCGATCGAATGTAGAATCGTGGATTAGCACAAAAGAATCGCAGGAGCTTCCTCGCTAAAAGTTGCTATGGTTGTTCGGTGACGGAGGGCTGAAACAACTTCCCTTAGGCCCTAACGCGACGTATACATTTCGCGTAGATTCTCAGATATTTCAACGTTCAAACAAAGCTAAGAGAATGCGAAAATTTCATGTTAAAAGCACTCAAAGTTCTATCGGTCCTCGGACATATCCCGGAATCCGAGCACCGGTACGGCGATGCAGAGCTGATGCTGTCTCACAGACGTTAATATCCAGATGATCCAGAGTGATCTTGCGCAAAAACGGTATAAAGTCTCATTCCTTCATATTTTCACATTATATCTGCGTCAGCGAGCACGAAGAAGCCCGAAGTCGTCGGAAAGCAGCTGCACATCACGGCTACCGCGCACCGAACAAACTCGCATCCGCCAGCTCTGGGCGCTGCCATCTTACCTGTGACGTCACGGCTCTTGGGAGGTCACGTGACGAGTGGTCACATTTGCGTAAAATATGGCGGCAACCGGGGGGGTGCCACTTCCGAACTTCCGGTTTATCACTCTAAGCCCCTCTACCTCGTTGGCGGTAAGAGCAGAGCGCGCGTCCTGATTAGCAGTCACTGTTTACACGTCATCCGACTGACAACCTATCACGATAGCGATCGCGTTTCGCGCGTTATCTGGCCTTCGTGTTGCTAGGAGACTTGATCTCCTCACCTCCTGCATTCCATCTCGGCGTGCTTCGGCGGCCATACTTTTGCTTCGGCTGGCGGGTGACATCGCCTTTGTTCATTCGCGCTATTTTGAATTGCGTGTTTTTTTAGAAGGTGGTTGGACAAAGCGGATCGTGTTCACGAAGCGATGCTTGGCATGTAGCTGCACTGCAGTCACAAACCAAGATGTGCCCGCCCGATAAAGGTAAGTCTGCCGTTTACATGCACTCGTTGGATGCTGCGTTTTGCGAGACATGGGGCCTGCTAGCTGGGGACGTGCTTTCCTTTTTCTCCTGTTTATGTCAGAGTTTCTTCGCTTTTGTATTTGTGGCATGTGTGCGCGGTGGCGGTGCCCGGTTCTCTGAGTGTACAAACGAGCACGACATCGCAGCTTCGAGACATTATTCTTGCGTGTAGAGCTGGCGTCATTCAGAGCAACGGGTCTCTATCGTTTCGCCAAAAAACACTTTTTGTGGACAGATGTTTCATGGACTCTCGTTCGTCGACACTACCGTTCCATCGACAGTCGTTACGCGGATTTAGCGTTGTAGGGACATTTCGTCGCGGGTGTATCCTACACGTACTATCCGCTTCGTGGCAACAGTGTGAGGCAGCTCCTTACAGAAAAAAGGTAGTTTGTGCTGTCGATGAAGCATTCTGGCGATGAATCATCGCGTATCTATAAAACGATCTGTCGGTGAAACGTTCGATTGCAGAGCAACATGCTCGCGCTTGTTACCGGCTTTGCTCGCACGTATGGTTATGCAATGCGATTTTCAGTGGGGATGATGGAACTAAGGTGGCGCTTCAAGACAAGGCAGTTAGAGTTCTTTTATAGGTTCCCTACGGGAGTCAGAGTTGCGCGTTCATCTTCGTAGCGCCTTCTTTCCTGCACAACATGTTGATCCAGCTCCTCACGCGACTTTTGGACCTCTTGGCGAATATGTGCTGCCACCTCGACACGAGGCTAAGTGTCGAGAAAACAACGCGCGCGCAAGGCCTCTCCCACCCGTTCCACACCCAAAACGTCAGCTACATCCTGTTCAACCATTGAGGCGCTGCGACCTAGATACTAGGGAGTTTTAGCGAGTCGTTTTCCAAGCACACGGTTCCGAAATCACGAACGGTACAGCTGGTCCGTTCCGTGTAACCGTACGTCAAATTTGACATACTTTAGCGAATCGTGAAAGTGGCGCGACCATGTAAACGATGATGATGATCACGCTTAACGGTGGCGCCATCTTCCAGTAAACTTGTGAAACATTCTGCAACGTGTAAATCAGTGGCAGTGGCGACGGTAGTGGCGGTTCGTGTTTCCGGCGTACGACTGATGTAAACAAGACGGCCGACGTAACATTTGCCGGTCGGAATTTCAAGAACTGCGAAGCTAGATAGAGTAAAAAATGTCTGAACGACCGTAAAGGTATGTGGTGTGTCTCCGTCATCTTCAACTTGAAGGATCGTTCACGTTGTGTGCCGTCGAACCAAATCATTTCGTCTGCTCGCGGTCGCCACGGTAGCTAGTCTGCCCGCAGATCGCAAAAATGTACTAGCATGCGCAGTTTACAGCCTTCACGATCGCTTACCATTGTGAGCTGCCCTCGAAATGATTTGGTTCAACGTCTCAAATGAAGCAGACTTAAACAGGACGGCAAATCGCCTCCCGCTGTCATAAGCCTAACACTCGGCTGGGTCGGCGAAGGCGGTCGCCGAACCGATCGCCATCTTTTTTTTACCCGAGTCGTGAACGGTGCTGGCTGCGTTGCGGTGACGACTCCAGCGGCCGGAATGGGAGAAACGAACGAGAAGAGCCTCCCGACTCCCCGAACGACTCGCGCGCGCATGCGCAGTGGCGTCGCGGATGCGTTCGAGGGCGAACCGTTCGTGTGGAAACGACCTGCTAAAACTCCCTACTGCTTCCCCAAACTCGCCTTTGTCCCCATCGTGCGTAATCTTCCTCCCCCGAGGTCGACACAACGAAACCATATTCCCTCCCTGCTCGGCCACTTTGAAGAGGGAGAGGGTACTGGAACCATTAGGGAGTTTTAGCGAGTCGTTTTTCAAGCACACGGTTCCGAAATCACGAACGGTACAGCTGGTCCGTTCCGTATAACCGTACGTCAAATTTGACATACTTTAGCGAATCGTGGAAGTGGCGCGACCGTGTAGACGATGATGATGATCATGCTTAACGGTGGCGCCATCTTCTAGTAGACAGTCAAACATTCTGCAACGTGTAAATCAGGGGCGACGGTGGTGGCGGTTCGTGTTTCCGGCGTACGACTGATGTAAACAAGACGGCCGACGTAACATTTGCCGGTCGGAATTTCAAGAACTGCGAAGCTAGATAGAGTAAAAAGTGTATGAACGACCGTAAAGGTATGTGGTGTGTCTCCGTCATCTTGAACTTGAAGGATCGTTCACGTTGTGTGCCGTCGAACCAAATCATTTCGTCTGCTCGCGGTCGCCACGGCAGCTAGTCTGCCTGCAGATCTCGAAAAATGTACTAGCATGCGCAGTTTACAGCATTCACGATCGCTTACCATTGTGAGCAGTCCTCGGAATGATTTGGTTCAACCTCTCAAATGAAGCAGACTTAAACAGGACGGCAAATCGCCTCCCGCTGTCCTAAGCCTAACGCTCGGCTGGGTCGGCGAAGACGGTCGCCGAACCGATCGCCATCTTTTTTTTACCCGAGTCGTGAACGGTGCTGGCTGCGTTGCGGTGACGACTCCAGCGGCCGGAATGGGAGAAACGAACGAGAAGAGCCTCCCGACTCCCCGAACGACTCGCGCGCGCATGCGCAGTGGCGTCGCGGATGCGTTCGAGGGCGAACCGTTCGTGTGGAAACGACCTGCTAAAACTCCCTATTGACTCTCGAACCGACGAGGCGCGCGGCGCGCTCAAAAGCAGGGGTGCGTACGGCGGGGCGCGTGCAACGTTACTTCCTTGCACGGTACGTGGTCGGATCTCGTCAAATAGCGGCGCGGCGGCACGTAGAAAATAGACGCGCAACTCTGGCTCCCGCAGGGAGCCTATACAGGAACCGGTACTCTAGTGCAGCATTGAGATTATAGGCTCCAGCCAGAGTTGCGCGTCTGGTTGCCACGTGCTGCCGCGCCGCTATTTGCCGATATCCGATCACGTGAGGAGCAGACTCCAAATGCCGTGCAAGAAAGCCACCGGTACGGCGGCTTCGCCGACGGTGCAAGCGCCTCGGTGTGCATAACCCCCGCTTTTGCCTCCTCCTGTCCTGTGTTGTCCCCCCCCCTGCCACCCCCCTAAAACAGCCGCCACAGGGCAGGTTAAAGACTGGCCGGCGGCGCCCAAGGGATACTAAGAGCACTCCCCCCCCCCCCCCCCCCCTTCCTAACTCGAAAACAAGTTGGAACGCCACTGACCGTACATATTCCCCACGAACTACATCCTCTACAATACAGATACAACTACACATTGTATCTGTATTCCTGAATACGTTTTCACCAGTTCCGCGGAAGTGTCTCGGGGATATAGCATTGCATAAAAGACAATGTATCTCAGTATCTGTATTTTTGGCCTTAAAGCAGATGTATCTCAGTATTCCCGAATACTTTTTGAAGTGTGTCTGCCCAGCCCTGGTTTATGACACATTAATTTATTCTATAATTCTTATTATTTTCCAGGTACTTCGGGCAAATCAACCCATCTGAAGTGCGATACAAAAGTGCAACCAGTGGCATTGCACCGAAGTTGCGAACTCTTCAAGTGCTTTGACATCTGTGAGTGTACCGTCCTTCAATTATACTCCGTGTCACTAGTTGTGTGTAGTGCAGGTGAATGCAACGGCCATGCGAAGAGAGAAAAGGCGAGCACTAGGAAGGCATATGGGAGGGGAGGGCAGGGCTGGGGGAGAGGGGGAAAGCACTACGAATGTTAGATAGGAGAGGAGGTTACTCTCCTCACCCGCCTTTCTAACGCTTGCCCTTTCCCTCTTCGGGCATTGCCTTAGCCTGTGCGGCGCGCAAGTAGTGACTCGGAATATATTCACCATTGTACAGATTATGATGCACAGGCAGGTAATAGATAACTGGGTAAAATTAATCTGCTCAGTGCTTGAAGACGCAGCTCGCGACTTGCTTGAACACGGCCCACAGGAAACCAGCTGCAACCTCCCGTTCTCATAACGAGCATTGCAAATGGCATGCATTATAATGTGTCGCTAATAGACCGATCTCACCAGCTAGTTTGAGTACGCCACCGCTGCCGATATGCATCGTGTGAGCTGTAGTCTTTCTACACGCGCGACAACCATGCTGGAGGTCTGCGCGAGCAGACCACGAGGCAGCATGGGCTGTCGCGTGAACTGGAGTCTGCCTCTTACGAACAACAGTTATGGCGGCGTCACGCATGCGTGGAAAACTTGGTGGGATCGGTCTATTCATTTACGCTGGAAACGTAGCTATGCTCTTATAACATATCCACATAGTTAATGTAGTTTCGTTTTCATTTTTCAGGTGTTTAGTCTCTATTTTTCCTTCCCGTCTTTTTTTTTGTATTTAGCACCTGCACGACAATTCCGCTGGTAGGCTGCAACCACGAGCTCTTTGCCCAAGGATGCACTTCAACTGCATGAACTCTCGCTTGTCAGAAGCAACCACCAAAGATAAATTCATGACCTCTGGATTCTCGCCCTCAGAAAATATCACCATTAAAATACAAGTATTCGCTCAGACTGGTGCTATCAGAAATTCGCAGAAAAGCAAAAGGCATTTTTTCGAGACATGTTGAGCTTGAATATATCCTGAGTGAAATAAGCAACGGCAACAACAGTGTGCTTGTTCCCTTGTCCTCTTACAAAATGCCAGTATGTTGGCGGCAGTACCACTTTAATTCTTGTGATTGTATCAGGAAAGGGATAAGGGGAACACTACAAATGAATCACGGCTAAAAATGTCACTGTCAAGATTGCAAGTTACAAAATGTGGAGAGCGCAAGGTCCCTTTAACAAATTTCTTGACCCCCATGCCTTACAGAAGCCCTCGATCTTTTGGGGGTGGGCTATCTGGCCTCTACACTCAAATGTGTTTGAGAGCACTGTTTTAGATGGTCCAAAATTTTGTTAAAGGAAGCTTGCATTAGGACACCTCTGATGTTGACATTCGTTTATCCGGTTAGGCGCCACAGTACAAGGTTGCTTATGGCATTTTTCGGCTAATTGTGCATTTTATTAGTAAAAAATAAACACAGTTGCAATAAGAAACAGACTGGCATTGTTAAAAACCGCCAAAATCAGTTGTTTAAGTATATTGAAAACACATGCTTTTTATCTGTGTTTTCGGTTTGCCAGCCTTGCACCTGTATCTAAAGTGGTAAACTTTTCACCCCACTATTCTTCAATGGTGTGCAAAATATTTATGAAGTTGGCTGAGCTCCTGGTTTTTGGTAATGCTCATTAAGTAAGGTGTGGGGCCTTGACAGTGTCCTATATGTATCTAATCATGGTATACAACTGGGTTTTGCTTTTCAGGAATACTCCATGGCTCTTTTTGGTGGTCAACACCCAAGGCACAAGACTAAAAGATAAGACATGCAAAAAGAAGAAGAAAGGAAACAAGCGACGTTTCTGGTGCATGCATTCAATGTGTATTTTTGTAGTATATGTTTCACCCAGTGTTTATGAGTAATAAATATGTAGGAACAGATACCAATTTTCGTAGCTTATTTTATAAAATATTGCATGATCCTAACAATATTATATTCGCACGAGTGACACAAAAGCTCTCAATTGTATTTCAGGTTGACAGTTAGGACGTCAAAATGATGCCAGGCCACATAATGAAATTACGATAGAATGTGGGATTGGCAGCTTAATTGTTTTCGGGTTGACAAATGGGACATGAAAATGACACAAAACACCGTCGTTCGACGGTTAAAAGCTTGGAAAAGAGCTGCAAAGACATTTCCTGTCAATTTGATGGAAAATGTTCTAGTGTTAGTTTTGTTTACTTCGCACATGTACACCTAAGAGTGGGGTTTATCGGTTCCCAGTAAGTGAGAACGGTGTGGAAAACGGTATATAAGTACACCTAAGAATGAGGTGTAACTGCATTCCCAGTAAGTGAGAAACGGAATACACGTACACCTAAGATTGGGGTGTATTAGTATTCCCAGCAAGTGAGAAACGGAATATATGTACACCTAAAAATGGGGTGTATCAGTATTCCCAGTAAGTGAGAAACGGAATATATGTACACCCCGGGGTGGGGTGTGTCTTATGCACCCGCTGAGGTGCACATGTGCACCTCAAAATGAGGTGCATGTATGCACCCCTTTTTGGGGTGTCTCATATATACCCATGGGGGTGTCGTATATGGGACAAGTCACATACACCCCACTGGGTGTAAGTACTACACCCTTTTTTTTTAGAGTGTACAAGCGCGAGCTCCTTGCTCTAGGGCACATTTCGGTGGCACATGCTCTCGTGCGTAGTAGCTTCCGAGTCCCGACGTTATGTGCCTTGTCTGGGGTGCAACATAATGTGAAACACGCTGCCGCCGACCCCCGCTCCGGAGGGAAGCATGTCTTCTGTTTAGACACAAAGAGAACGTTAGCAACTGGATTACACCGCTGTACGCAGGCACGTAGCCAGGATTTTGTTTAGGGAGGGGGGGGGGGGAAGGGCCGGCAGGTCCCATGCCCCCCCCCCCCCCCCTCCCTGGTACGTGCCTGGCTGTATGCACTGCGAGCTGTAGCGATTCGGAAGGTCCACAAAAAAAGAACAAAAAAAAACATACTCGGTGACAGATTGAAAATAAACGCTGGGGAGGGGGTCGGCTCCTCTCGAGCGTTCGCTCTGCAAAAGTGGAAAGAGATGGGAGGAACTGCTTCATCTCAAAACTGAAAGTCTTGCTCAGCAAATCCCACGTGGAGCACAAAATGCACGTCTCCTTCGATTTATGTGTATGTTAATGAGGCAAAAAACGCGGTGCCTCTTCTCTTATGCCCATTTAGCGACGCAGCCAGGAATATTTTCCAGGGGGGGGGGGGGGGGGGAGGGGGGTGGCTTCTCTGAAAGCTTCTCCCGCCTCCCCTCTACCTATATCACTGGTATATTGTCGGTTGTACGTGATCTTGAATTTCTCAAAACAACCTGTTTTACTGAACCGCAAAACACGGTATGTAAATCAGACCAAAAAAAAACAAACATAAAAAATATTTATATTGTTTTAGCAAAAAATAAAAACTTAAAATAAATATCCAGTGAATGATTAAGCAATTACGTGTCTTCACAAATAAGAAATCGAAATGAATTAAGCTATTGAACACCGTATGTATGAAGGACGAGATGGACATTAGTTGATCTAGATTTCAATCAGCAAAGGTTATCAAGCAACGTATAACAGGAGAAGAAGCTGCGAAATTATGTCTGCTCGCCTTTGATTGACTTCAAAGTTCGTACAGAGCACGATAACTGCGGTAATGTCCACAGTAGTTACACCGGCCCCCAAAATATGAACTGTGATAGAGTGGGGTCAAAACCGAAAATATTGAGTCGTATTTCAATCCTTGGCTTCCTTGGCTTCGTGCCAATCCATAGCCACAAGAAGCTTCCGGATCCTTGTTCGCCGGAGAGGAGACGGAGGCAAAGGGGCCTGTTTCTGGGAGTGCGTCGGTCGATCCGAGTTTAGGTAAGTTTTGCCGATTTCATATTCATAATGCATGCTAGAAGAATGTCCAGATACGCTAGATTATCCTCTGAGCAACGTAGCTCACGTTGCCACCGTAGTTCGGATGATTTTTCACTTGTTTCGACGATTTGAGTCGAAAAAAGTGAAATCGTCTTAGCACTGACCGGCGGCGGCGCCGCTATTTTGAGAGTCCCGTGAATGCTCTGCGACACCGGAGCACTGGAGAGACGCTTATTAGATTGTTTCTAAAGTACGCGTTGCTATCGGTGAACTGTTCTGTGTTGTCAAACGCCTGAATACGGATGTTGGAACGAACGCCATGTGTGTGTTCGGGAAGGCGACACTCGTGAAGGATTGGGTGGTTTTTACTTTCGCGTGTCGTCTCGTCCTTTCTCACGCTAGCGAAGGCGTTGAGTTGTGCCCAGTATTTTGAAACTCCCGGCCACAGTGAAATCATAACCAGTGGTCCCACTCAAGGCCACTTCTGGTAATCGCGCATACACAGCGCTCCTCAAGCCGGATGGCGACAACTGAAGGTGTAAAACAAAAACAAACAAAAAAACAGAGTAAAAAGGAATCGCAATTAACTAAAGTGAGTACGTTAATGTTAATATTTTTAGAAAACATAATAACCTAAATAATAATAATAAACCAATATGGAAAGAAAAAATCGAGCAGTTACCGTTAGCTTTAAAAAGTTCATTGCCCTAACCGAAGCCATGTTTTTAAACGTCGCCGGTCGCGTTGTCGGCGTTGTCGGTGTTGCTGGGGCCCTAAACTCGTGAAACACAAAGTTGGAGCCGAAAGTTCGCGGAGCACTCCGATTGGACGTCGGCGAAAAAAGTGCGAAGTCATCGTAGTGATAGGCCAATCGGTACGCTCCGTCAACTTCGGATCCAACTTTGGGTTTCACGAGTTTAGCGACCCTGTTCTGCGAATTTCTCTTTCCTAGTACATTTCCCTTTCTGTTGGATCCTCGCTTGGCGTTTTAATGTCACGTGAGTTACCGAATCACGCTATGAATGTGTTCTAAATGGGCCTGCTCAGGCAAGAAGCCAAAGAGCCGGGGACTCACTTCGCCGTTCGAGATTCCGGGATTCCGCTTCAAGTTTGTTGCTGGTGAGTGGAAACATATTAAAGTGCTTGTGCTGTCCTTCGCGTCATGCCATGGCACGATCGTCTTTTCTCCAACGCAGTGTATGTGACTCGGTTAATTTCTTAGACGTATGTACGTCGGACGTGAGTTGTAGAACGGTCGAACGTAATTAATTGCTCGTTCACGCGAAGCCTCACGTATCGAAACTTTCACACCACTTTACTGGAAAAATATAAATATCGTGGCAAAGGACGCGGATCAGGACTGAACCTGGGATTTGCTAATCTGTGAAATCATAAAAGAGAAGTTGGCATCATAGCATAAGATATAAAAAACAAAACAAAAAACAAAACAAAAAAACACGCAACATTATAAAAAGTGCATTTACCAGTTGTTATATATTTGCAAACAGGCTAAACACGTTGACTGGGTACATTGAACATAATTCTGAATTAACTAGTCAGATGGATGTCCCTTGAAGGGAATTAATGGGAATGGCACCTCTAAAAAAAGTGTCGCTCGAACATGCCAATTTCCTGGACTCACACCCGTCTTCTCTCTCTCTTCAGAATGCCCTGTGGGTATGGCAGCATCTGGCACCTGTCGTTCAGCATGCGTCGAGACCTCCCCTCCCCCCCGTCAAGCTCCAGACATCATTTATCTCCGCTTGGCACGTCATGCAGTAAGACCCGCAGTACTTATCTAATTTAGAAGTATAAGCAGGGACAGATCCAAGGGGGGAGGGGCGACGGAGGCGGCCGCCCCCGCGCCCCCCCCTCCCAAACAAAGTCGACCCCCCTCCCCCATCTCGGAGGACAATTTGACATGGCTGGGCCCCCCGGTGCACACGAAAGGGAAGAATAGTATCCTTACAAATTTTCTGCCCCCCCCTCCCCCCCCCCCCCCCAAACGGAGTTCTGGATCTGCCCCTGAGCATAAGGTGGGTCTCACTTCGTCCATTCACTGTATGCTGTTACTTTCTTGTTCCAGTAAGGTGGTTCCTCGGAGAATCACAGAGAATACCACAAGGGCGACGAACGTGTGGAGGCAAGCTGCAAGGGCCGGACACCAGAGACAAGGACCATCAGTAACCAGGGGGATGAAGTGAGAAAACTTAAAAGGCAGCTCATCATCTGAGCCACAAGAAGAAAGTCTGAGACTGTATGCTGGGAAATTTGTCGACCCTCATCTGGGTGGCATGAGCATTTTCTGGTCATATTCGTACGTGAGGTGAACTGTTACTGGAACTAGGTTGACCCATCCTTCTGCAGCTTACAGGGCGTTACCAAAGCTACGGCACCAACGGGACAACCGGAACATTTGGCTGAGGGACGGGACAACATATTGTGGGAGAGCTACGGAGAGCACTCACAAAACTTGCTTCGTTGCTCTGATTAGCTCCAAAGGGCGGCAGTATTTTTTCTTTGTAAAATTAGGCTGAAACAGAATATAGCTGTAATGTGGCCACAGAAATTGGCATTGCGGCATAACATTCCTCGTGAGGGTTCTGGCATCTATTCTATGATCTCTTATGCAATTATGAATGTCGCAGCCACAAGTGATCACTTGACAATAATCTGCAACTCGTCATATTACAAACTGCGTAAATGGTTTGGTAAGTGCAGTAACGGCAGTTCTGCATATCTGGGTAAAAACAGTGGTTGGGAGGGCTCTAGCTCTTCCTCATCTCGATCTGTCTTAGGGTGGGCTGTCTTGAAAACCCCTTTCAGGTCATTAGTCTGAAAGGGAGTTTCTGGGATACCGCTGACGCATAGTAGTTTCCGGCATCTATGAGTTGCAAGTTGCAAACCAGGTTGCAAACTGTGAGGACTACTTAGATCAAGTCCTGCTTTGTACGAGTGGTCTCAGCATTTGTCATGCAAGCTGTGGAGCAGTTCTGGCTATTGGAACTTCAAGCTCCTGAATACTGGAACTGTTCCCACCAGCACGACAACCACAGCTGGTTGTCGTGCCAGTAGACCTCGTTCTGAAGTCACCAGAAGAAAACAACAATAATCAGTTGCTGGCATCATGTTGTGTTAGCCAGTGGTCAAGAACAAGATTTTTTCTCTTGGGCTTGGACAAAGTGTTCTTCAATTAGTTTTCTCAAAGCCCCTTTGACATGCAATGGCACACATAACCTATCTCATTGGACACCCTATCTGTTAGTAGTGTTCCCAGTTTGTGTAATTCATGAAAAGAGCCCTTGAACAATAAGGTAGTGTTGTGAACAAGTAAATCTTTTAATTCCTCATTCCGAAGATTCTCATCTGTTGGAGTTTGGATAGGAGCAAGCTGTGGTCTGTGCTGTTAAAAGCCTTTCTGAAGTCTAACTGGACGATCTCGCACGGAGTTCGGTTGTCGAGGCTGGTGCTGGAGTGCATGGGTGAAAGCTGCCAGGGCCAATTCGCAGCTCCTGCCGGGCGGAAACCATATTGGTGGGGGCTTCATTGTTTGGCATACGATGGAGGTTATGGCGATTGGTCAGTATGAGTGGATGTTAGACTTGAGGGGGCACCGTGTCCCTTTTTGAGAGGCGTTACTGATGCAACTTTCCAGGATTTAGGAACAGAGCTGTGGGAGAGAAAATCATTGAAGAGGCGAGTGAGGACGGGGGAGATACGGCCAGCACAGGATTTAAGCAATGCAGGGTGGAGGCTGTCTGGTCCAGGGCGTTGAGAGGAGTTGACACAGGCAAGGGCTTTGTAGGTTTCACTTTGAAGAATGACTACGGAAGAGAATGTGGTTGCTGGTGTGGCCTTGACAGGCAGAGTTGTGGGTTGGGTGGGACAAAGGTTAGGTGCAGTAGGGTCAAGTAATGCTGCAGCCTGAGAAAACTGGTAAGAGAAGAGCTCTGCCATGTCGTCAAGATTAGAATAGGGCCTGCCGTGATGTGATAAGACCGGCGCGTGGAACATTTTTTTTATAGTGAAAACATGCCCAAGAGTTTGGGCTGGCAGGTTGCTTTTGCTCCTAGTTGCTGTAGGTAATCGTTATGGGAGATATGGATGAGATGCTTGACTTTGGTACGTGCCTGGTGGGCTTGGTTAAGATGAGTAGGATTTAGAGGCGCTTTTTTGAATAGTCAGTGTTTACGTCTGATTAAGACTGCAATCTCCTTTGTCATCCATGGAAGGCTGCCGTGCCTCCTGTTGATCCTTAGGGTGAACACATTTGTGCTGAATTGCTGATATGTTGAGCGAGAGGTCGTCGGCCTCATCAGCCGATGGGTGATCAAACATAATGAACCAGGGAGCGAGGTGGATGAGCTGAGTGAGATGAGGGGAATCGGTTTTTTAGAACTGCTGGAACTTCTTGGCTTGATGACCTCGCTTAGGGGCTGAGCAATGGATATTGGTGAGGAGAGCACTGCGATCACTGCCTGGTAGGCTGGATTTCACTGTGCGGCGGTAGGATAAAGTGGGATTATTGGTGCGGACGAGGTCAAGGAATGTAGCGTTGCTGTTTTGAGAAATGTAGAATGAGGCGTCATGAAGCTGGGTGAGGCCAGCAGTTTCCAATACGTCTAACAGCATGTCATCGAGTGGATCAGATGAACAGTGCAGAGAACTTGCTGGGGTCGACGCGCTGTAGGCTCTCTTGGAGGAGGGCTTACGATTGTTCACGGAGGGAGAATGGGCAGTAGGTAGATGCCAGAAGAAGCTTTCCATGTTTGCAAAATACCTCGACAAAGATGGCTTCTAGACCCGGTGGGGTGAGGTGGTCGAGACGTTGGCAGGGCAGGTGTTTTGGCATGGCGAGGACGGACGCCTTCGCCCCAAGGAGGGACAGTCTTGCTGGAATAAAGAGAATTGTGCGAGATTGATTAATTCCCCAATAATTACCCACCGAAGACATGCGTCCAGCCATGTCTCGCACACAGCGAATATTGTATTCGGGAAAGATTACTTCAGCGGTTTAAAGTCTGGAAGGTTGTTCTTTAGGAAGCAAACGTTAGAAAACCCAACGTGATTGGAGTCTGTAGACTCCGATCGCACACTTTTCACACGACAACTATGCCAAACGCAGAGTTGTCATGCGAACGGTGAACGCTGCCGATGTCGCTCGCCGGAGGCGGGTTGGAGAACTACTTGGTAGAGCTGGCGATGATGGTGGGGTACGCAGGGGCTTCATCCTGCTTAGGAAATGGAAAGAGGTCATCGGCCAGGGGTGGAAGCTGGCATGCCTCACAGAGCCACTCGGTTGATAATGAGGAGAGGCGTCTATACAAAGCGAGTGATACATCTTCACATTTCTGTTGGAACCACAAATCACAAACGTCGCATTGGAGAGTGGCGACATTGTCGAACAGAGACAGGGAAGAGCAGGGGCAGGCGGGACGTGAGCCGGAGTTTGAAGGTACACCCGTGAGCGATATGAAGGTGAACAGCCCTCTTTTTGTTTTTGATGCTCCTGCAAGTTTTGGAACAAGCTCTGTTCCAGAAGAGGGCTAGAACGCAAAGTTTAGACCGCAAGCTACGTACCATTTGAGACGTTCAGAGTTAATATAGCTTTAGGGAGTCGTAAAACAGGCAAGAATCGAGGTAAGGTGTTCACCTTCATATTGCCGGCGGGTGTGCATCACCAGTGATCAGCAATAATGGGATTAGGTGAGGTTGTTGGCGAGGGCGACGAGTGAAGAATGCTCAGCCAGGAGGTTGCTTCCATGGCCGGCAATGTTCGATGGTGATACTGCAGTCAGAAAGTGGCATTCTAGGTGCTTACAGTTTGTCGATGATAAGTGATATTTCTATCGAAGGGCCAGTAGCCCCGTTAGGCAGATCAGGATACGGAGAGTTGTAAAGGCGCGCTGTCATCGAACCTAACAGCTAAACATTGTGCTGAAGATATTGACTGGCTAGATTCAACATATCTCATAGGAAACTGACCAGGAAGGCAATGTTAGACAAATGTCTTGTTTCTCCTCAGAAGAAAGGGAAGTGATGGAAGTGACGATATCACGTCTGATTGTTTAGAGGCTCAAATGACAAAAGAGGTAACTTTCATCATTTGAGCCTCTAACCAATCAGACGCAATATTGTCACTTCCGTTTCTTTTTAGGAGAAACGAAACATTTGTCGCACATAGCCCCCCAGGTGTGTTGAACATTCATCTTGGGGGGGAAAAGGACGGGCAGGTCAAATGCACCTCCAAACACAGCTTTATTCTTTACCACATTAGCCTGTAGTTACTGGTAAAGTAACTGGTTAGTAATCGCACTCGTTATGTAAAACAATGTCGCGTCTGTGCAGATTTTTTTTTTTGCTCCATGGTTTATGAATAGTTGTTTTGAAATACTTTTACCGCGACTTTACCTCTACCTGTTTAGACTGTTTGTTGATCTTAGGTTTATCATTTTTTTATGCACATAGCCTGAAGGCTAACATTGAAACTGTTTGTACTACCGTGTCTGTTCGATAATACCCGTCAGCAACCGCATCATTGCATGTGCTGTTTATAACGCTTTCCTATAAATTGTACTATGTAGAGCGAAAATAAACATTTGCCTGCTTGAAATAACTCTTGTGTGAATAAATTACCTGTGATTGTCGTCCAGTGGTGCGCACGTCACAATAAAAGCAAAAACGCAACGCAAGCGGACGCGAGAAGCGGGTACACAAACTGCCATGGGAGCCGCCATCTTGAAAAGCAAAACAATAAAAACGAAGCATAAAATGTGGTTAGTTACCCCATCCGTGGTGAGAGGGCGCTTTTACGAGTTTAAATAATTGTTTAAGGAACTTTCTTTCTTTTTGAATTATTTGGTTATCAATATAATTTATATTGTGTGAGTAATATGTAATGAGTTTAGTTCTAAGATGCACTTTTATTAACACAGGGCCCTCGATCACGTGGTTAGCGATTACCACAGGCTTATTCTACAGTGGGCAAACTGTGTATGATAAACTGTGCTCCCGGCGTGCGCGCTCTGGCTTTTCGCGCCGCGTCCAGCGGGATGGCGCGGTTCGAGTGCTGGTGTGGCGCTGGCGTTTCACAAATTGTTAATTCACGCTCCTAGCTGGGCGTCGTCGTTACGCTCGTGTACGGCGTGTGCCTCGCGCCAGCCTGCGGTGCGTGGCGTTGGGTTTGAGGTGCGCGGGCCCAGAGTTTCTTAAAAGTGTGGACCGAACCCTGTTATTCTCATCGTTCTTGTTGTTTTCTCCTTTGTTGCCTGTTCGTTATTTTAATCATCTTGCTCTGGTTGATTGGCTAGCAGACGATCGTGCGCACGCGCCCCTGCATATATGTCTAGCCTTGCGAGCCACCCAGAGTACTACTGTCGCTAATAAAGATTATTATTGCTTGCCTCAGCGACGTTTTAATTTGCCCCGGCTACATTCGTGACATGTAGAACTCGTGGCTGCGCAAATAGTTTACATGGCTGAGGAAAGAGATTGAATGATTTGATTAAATTGCTCTGATCTGGTATATAACGTTTTGTGGTACAAAGGTTGTAATCGAAACTCACACATCTGGCAGGCGCTCTAACATGTACTGCGGAGACGCGTACAAATCAAGGAGATCCAGCTTTGAATGTGATGGCTTTCTACTTACTACAACTTTTAAATACCCGAGGCTCTGGTAAAGTTGAAGGGAGTCTCTTAAAACATTTGTGGAAAGACCTAAAGCTGAATACAATTTTAGTCTAAATGCTGGTCCACACTGTTGCAACGGACTAGGACTGACTCCGACAAAACCAGTCTTTAAGCCTCTTGTGACGGCTTATGACCACGCCGTCCAGCAGTAATGGCAGTCGTAAGCGGCTTAAAACCCTGTTTTGTTCAACTCGGTCGTAGTCAGTTGCATCAGTGTGAACCAGATTTAACGCCTCTTAGGTGCATGCACAAACAGTAGCTTCAGAATAAACTTGCACATTGCACTGCCCCAAAGTATTTCGATCACATCCCCAGTGTTTTTTATCTGTATCCCTGCACTGCAGAACACGTCAAAAGGGCTGTTGATTGCTCTGCATCTGTCTATCAAGCGAGCTGTGCTATTTCTAAGTGGTGTTTAATTTGTTTATAGCTTCCCGAGATTTCTTAAGGTGGATCTAAGCTCTACATGCACACTGTTCTTAACAGGCACTTAGCCAGGATTTTGTTTCGGGGGGAGGGGCACCTATGACAAAGTGTTGTATTAGGGGGAGGGGAAGAGGAGGGCCCAGCAAAGTGGAAGATTTCAAAAAGGGGAAGGGGGCATGCCCTTCCCCCCCCCCCCCCCCGGCTACGTGCCTGATTCTTAATGCAATTACGTCATGAAACTCATTTTCCTTATTTAGTTGAGTTTAATGGTGGTGCCAACATGGTCTTTGCACTGTCGACAACTTGAGAAGCGTAAGGTTGGCACTAGTTATTTTGTTGATCTGTGAAGCAAGTTTTTTTTTTTTTTTGTTCCATAATGTGAGCCTTGTTTGTATTCATGGTATTGCAGGAAGCCTGTATCATCAAGAAAAAACTGCAGGTGGCTGGAAGCTGCCGATCAGCTGCCAGTCTGGACATTAGCCATCAACTCAGCAAAGGCCTACAGGCGAATCAGCTTCACCCGTTTCTATGCTGCCATTCGAGACAGGATTCTTTGTAAAAGGTGAAACGGGGCCCATGCACTGCTTCTGCAGAGCCCTACTGTTATTTATCTGACATTTTGTTTTTCTAAACAAATAGCACCATTACAAACTATATTATACTGAGCAAGCGCCCACTCTAAATTGGGGATGATCATGGAGAGCTGGGGGATAGGGTAGGTAATAATGCAAAGTTGTACATGGCCGGGTGGTCCCTTGGTCTGACCACGGAATTACGAATAGCTGTCATTTGCAAAGGTAGTTGACAGTGCAAACGCGTAAAAACAATGTGTCTGTTTTTTTTTTCTTTTCTTTTTTGATTACAAAGTAACATTCTAAAAAATTTTTGCTTACGCATTTGCTTGTTTTTGTTATAAAGACTTAAATTTATTCTTCTGAGTTAGAACAAAGATGCAACCCATCTTTTCTTGGTCACAGCTTTCTTTGGCAATGAAGAAAAAGCTAGGGAGGGAGGAGGCAGGCAGTGCTAATGGCTCTGTGTTTCCGCACCAAATAGTTTTTTTTTGGTCTTGGTTTCAGTTTGGGTTTTGGCGTGTCAACCATGCAGTTGCTACAGTGCATGTTTTTGTACAAGGATTGCGGTCGAGGGAGCTGAACCGCGATCGCGGAGCATGCAGGCATAATCACATCTATTTCTGAATGCGTCATCCGTTTTTGAACGTAAGCCAACGCTTTGACTGAAGCACTCAGACAGACTTCCAAGGTAAAGCTCACCGTGGTCATTCTCTTAGAATTTTATTTGTCTCTCAGCTGACGTAGATAGGCAGTGTCGATTCAGGGAAAGCTGCGAATTTCACGATCGTAGTAAGCGCCGGAAAAACACAGACAAAAATTTGGCACGCAACTAACATGTATTAAAAACAAAATTTCTTATATAGCTGTGAAAAACGTCAGTCATGACTACAACTGGTGTAACCCTCTATCAAGAAACTCATCCTTTTGCCGATAATGTTATGGATATGTCACATGTACACCTGGTGTCTTTGGCTTTAATCTCAAAAGCCTGGTGTAGCTCATTAGATTCTTTATCTGGGTATCTGACCACAATTTGGTGTCATTAAATGACTGGGAGCAAAAGAAGCGTCTGCAGTGTGTGGCCAGATGTCCTGATGGAGGTTGCTCGTGTTGCCACCTCATGTTCGCGGGCGCAATCATTAATACATAGGCCTGTCTGACCTGTGCACACAGAACCATATGACATTGGGATTTCGTGCACAACTTTGGTTGTGCATTCTGTGAATTTTTTGCAGTGTTTAATTTTGCATTTGTCTTTTCCAAGCGCCGCAGGTGCAGCGACCACGCACATCAGCTGCTGCCCTTGCTTCCCGTCATTTAATGACACCAAATTTTTGGCCAGATAGCCAGATAAAGTATCTAGAAAGCTACACGAGTTGTTTGAGATTATAGACAAAGGCACGAGTTGTACAAGTGACACATTCATAACCTTATCAGCAAAAGAATATGAATTTCATGATAGAGGTCTACACCGGTTGTAATCATGACTGACATTTTTCACGGCAATGTAAGAGATTGTTTTTCCAATAAATGTTAGTTGCGAGCATAGGTCGGCATTTTAAGCTGTCCTCACTCAAACTCACGATCACTATTTTTTCCTCAATCAGGACTTACGCCCACTCACGATCACGATTTATCCAAAATAGGGTCATCACCCGGACTCACCCTCAAGGTTAAACACAAAACCAAAACTCACTCGCCGTCATCATCGCGGTCGTCACGCTCACATATCATCACGGTCATCACGCTCACAGGTCATGACAAGTCATCAGACTCACAAGCCATCAGACTCACAGGTCATCACACTGACATGACCTCACGGTCCTCACACTCACAGGTCATCACGGTCCTCGCACTCACAGGTCCTCACACTCGCAGCTCTACACGGTCCTCACACTCACAGGTCCTCACGGATCTCACACTCACACAGGCCCTCGCGGGCCTCACACTCACAGGCCATCACGGTCCTCGCACTCACAGGTCCTCACACTCACAGCTCCTCACGGTCCTCACACTCACAAGTCCTCACGGTCCTCGCACTCGCACAGGTCCTCACGGTCCTCACACTCACAGGTCATCACGGTGCTCGCACTCACAGGTCCTGACACTCACAGCTCCTCATGGTCCTCACAGGTCCTCACGGTCCTCACACTCACACAGATCTTCACGCTCATCTTACCCACAGGTCCTCACACTCACAGGTCATCACGCTCACAGGTTGCTTTCTTTGTTTTTCTTTTGTTTCTCGAAAGCCGTTGGTCTGTCTCCGCGTGAGTCGTGCGACGGGGAAACTACCCTAAAACAGTGAACTTCTGAACCGCTTATCCAATTTGAAAGAAATGTACTATGTTTATGTTTATGCTCCGCACATTTCTACCAAATCTCGTTCACCCTGATTAGTTACGAAAATAACTAAATGCAAGCTGACGAAATTGGGTGTGTTGAACTTTCGCCTGCTGACAAGGGGCAGCAAAAAAAACACAAACGCGCCTTCCGACAGGTTACACAGACAACGTCGCAGTGATTAGAGCATCGCCTCGCTGTGCATACCTCGCTCAATTGTACACAAATGAACGATTAATACATATATCATCCCCGTTTCTTTTTTCGTGTGCCGCCCACACGTAATTCTACGGAAGTTTATGCAGCATATATATAATAAACACATGCACTGACCAAATTTTTTTCTCTCTTTTTTTTCTTTGGGGGGGGGGGGGGGTTGGGGCGGTATTGTTAGGTAGGGTGACGTCCGTCTGGTTTGAAATCTCACCATAATCCCTGTTGGATGTTTTGGGTGAGGGGTTCCGCAGTTCTGATGTGTCCGTCAGTCGTATGCTGTTCTATGAGCAGAGACCGTTGGAGGCCGAGTTTTCCTTCTCACTCGAGCTACTTCTGCTTTTGTTGATCGACCGTGCTTGCCGCACTAGCCTGCGATTTAAGGAATCATCAGCCGACATTGTTTTTCAGTCATCTCGGCCTTTATAAAATACTAGCAGCATTTATTATCTTGATACGTGCAGCCGTCCTTGGATTGGTTTCATTTGGATTGGTTTGGCATGGCTTTGCTTAATTTGGTTTAGAGTGGGTCGGGGGTTTGGGGTCGTCTCCGTGTGTCTCTTTGTCGCGCTCTCGATCACGTAGGGTGCGCCACTTTTTATGTGGCAAGCCGCGCCATTCTTGGCGCGCAGTTCATCGAACAAGTTTTTATAGACAGATCGTTTCATTGACACTGCATGCGATGTTTCATCGGCAGACCGTTTCTTCGACATTCGGTGCTTGACAGAGTTTGCTCCATTTCGTCAACACTTCTTTTTTTTTTTTTTTTTTACTCAGACGTCTAGACGACATTTCTCTTTCTCTCTCTTTCATCGACGCGGCTTCTTGGCGTCTCGCGTTCTTCGCATGTTCGCAGCGCACTACGGTGGTGTCCGCTACGGGCAGGGCGCAGGTGGCGCAAGCGCAAATGCTCCTCACTCTTTGTACGCAGTGCGCTCTGCGCTTACGTTGCTGGAGTGGTGCGTGCGGCGAGGCGTTCTTTTTGATATGTTTGGCTGTACGGGCGCGTGCTCGGCCTGTCTAGCGGCTATTTGTTTACGTAAGGAACGTGCCCTATGACGCTGAGGCTCGGCACTCGACAGCCAGACGGCCGGACGTAATTGTTGCTTTCTGTCGTGCTCTTGGCTGCGTGCACACTCGAAGCTTGCGAGATGCATAATCGTTCCAAACTTTTTCTAAAGGAGTGTTTCTTGACGCGGTAGTGGCCTCGTATACCGCTTTTCTTTTTTTTTTTTGTAGAATTATGTAAGGCTTATTTTGTGCCCAGCAATACACGCAAAATACCAAAACTGATGTTTTGCATTCTCGTCTTGCAAGTTTTCCGAAAAAGGTAGTGATGTAGAGGTTAACCTGTCGGCCCGGTAGTCTTTAAGAGTCGATGAACAAGGTATTTACATTGTTGTAGTGTGTAGAGTTGGAGCTGGCGGAGATCTATCGCCTACTTCGTCTTCTTTGCCATTGGGCAGCTGACCGATTCTACGTGCTGGAGCTCTCGCTGGAAGCGTAATCCTATTTATATAGTGCTCAACAGTGCTCATTCGTGTGTACTGTAGTGAACATTTCAGGCCGACATATCAATAGTTTCTTGTTATCAACCAGGAAAACGGAATATCTGTAAACACCTCCCGACAAAAAATGAAAACCAGAGCTCGCCGTTCGCTTTGACCAATAGACCGATCTCACACACTCTCACGGCTACCACAATGACAATTGTGGTAGCCGTGAAACGCGAACTTAATCGCGCCGCCGCTTCGCGGCGACGCAAGAGACCTGTGTGACTCATATGAGTCCTGAAAGAGACACAACTACCAGCTAGATTGCGGGCGTCGCTGTTTCCCATGAGCTATGATCTGCACACCGCTCTACATTTCCTCTCCAACTTTTCCTCACATACGTTGACTGATTGGCGCCCTTCCGCATATTTACGGCCAACTATTTTTACCCTCACCAACCGTCTGGAGCGTGCGTGACGCAGCCATATATATAGTTGTACTTCACAGGAGGCAGTGGTAGTGCACGAGACGGCTCGTGATCGACACTCGCAAGCCTACAGCGGCGTTGACCCTCATGCGGAAAGGCTACTCTTCCCGTAATGCATTGCGCCGGAGGAGGCGTAGCGAAACTGGCGGTGGGTCGGTCTATTACCTCAAGCCCGGTTCACACATCTGCGTTCCGAGCGACAGAAACAACACGAACGACATCACACCGGGACGATTCTGTTCGTATAACAGAACGTGACAGAGATGGCAAAGAGCAGCTTTATCAAGCGATCATGTGTCACGGTGGTCCCGGTGTCATGTCGTTCGTGTCGTTTCTGTCGTTCCTCTAGATCGGAACGCAGATGTGTGAACCGGCCTTTACGAGCCTACTATGATGTTACGCTTGAACGTCACGGAAAATAGGTCTTCCCGCCTTTTCGAGGCGTCGCCACGGGTACGAATACTAGCGGGGTCTATTTAAGTGATTTCTTCGGCACACAAGCGTCAGTACAGGTTATGAGTTATGACTAGGGATGCCGCGAACTTCTTTCGAACCGAAGGTTCGATGATCGTTTCAAGCGGTTCGAAATATTTCAAACCTTTGAACTTTACATATCGAGAAATTCGACGGAAATCGAATTTCCGAACTTGTTAAACTAAGAAGTTCGACGCTTTTAGAAATTTTGAACTTTACACGTTCAGAAACGCGATGTTTTTCGAACCTTCGAACTTTTTACGCTAAAAAGTTCTATCCTTCTCGAACTTATTACGCTGTGAAATTGGATGCTTGTCAAACTTTCGAACTTGATAGACTAAAAAATCGATGATTTTCGAACTTTCGAATTTCTTCCACTAAAATGGTTGAAGCTTTTCGAACTTTTGAACTCCCTACTCTAAGAAATTCGATCATTTTCGAACTTTCGAACTTGACGGTGACAGCGCAGAGAAAACCAATCTCAAACCAGACACTCAGGAAGACAAGCATACGCGCTTGTCTTCCTGAGTGTCTGGTGTGAGGTTGGTTTAATTTCCCTGCGCTGTCACCGTCAAGTATGGTTCAACAACTCGCCCAAGCATCCATCCTATCAAAGAACTTTCGAATTTATTTATCTAAAGAATTCGAAAATTTTCGAACTTTCGATTCCTGAAAAGTCAAAAGTTCGAAGAACTTCGAACTTTTAGGGTAAAAGTTTCAAGTTCGTCAACCTTCGAAAGACGGGCGGGCGGTTTCATTTGGATTCAAGCCGTACGATGTACATTCGTAATTTCTCTTCTCAAATTTCGACATGCGTTGCCGCATTCCTTGCGAAAGACAATGCCGTTTATTTCAATTATCTGACATGCTTGGTTTTAAAGAAATAAATTCCCGAAGGAGCAAGCAAGGACGACGGGTTTTTGACAATTGTCGTTCGTTCCATATTTGAAGCACGTTATAGCCGAAGCTCTGTATGGTACAGATGTTAAACGTTTTAAGACTTATCTATGTATAGCCTAGGTAAGTGTCGTCTTTAGGTAAGAATATTGCTGTTCAAAATGAGTTTCGAAGAAATGTCCAAACATGTATCTGCGGGCGATTATGCCCTAAACTCGATAATTGTTTTCGTCTCGCATTTAAATTAACACCACAGACAGTACATATTATTGCCATCTGCAGAATACAAAATGATGTATTTATTGTTTTTTCACGTTGAGGAATAAATTAACGCATGGGGGAGGTTTGTAATACTGTTCAAGTTCAGCACGTCATTAAAAAGAAATCTTTTTTTTTGTCGTTTTACGTTTTTGGAACGTGTTTCTTTTAGCCTGTACACATTTTGGTAGGAGAAACTTGTTTCGTAGTTCTGGGCCTCTGAATCTGCAAGAATACAACACCTCCGGCGGATTCTTGATTGTTTCTTTTTTCTCGCCAGCTTTTTATTCCCGCATTTATTGTTATATTTAATTTTTTTTTTATTATTATTATAATTGGCATAGTTATATAGGTTGCAAAGACATAGCTTTGAACTTCCGAACCACTGAGCATGTGACGAGTAGTGACGAGTTTCTAACAACGACCACCTACGCGATCTTTTATGCTGTGTAGGACGACGGTAGCTATACATATGCATAAATAATTTCAGATTAAAATAAGCTCGTATTGTTTTCTTTAACAATCCAAAATCCCCCCCCCCTTCTTTTTTTTTCCTTGTCCCCAGTTTTTACTTTTCTGACGTCACTGGTATGGTAGAACGCTCCTCGACCTCGAGTTGTGTCGGCTTCTGTGCGTTTTGCTCGGCGTTTCTTCCGTCCCGGAAAATAAGAATCTAGAGCAATTACAAACTGAAAAATTGCCAAGGTGCAGGCGAGCTGGTGTATGTTGATCGTGATGCAAAATCCTGAGACTGGATATGAAATTTGAAAGAAAAAGTGTAAGAAGACAGAAAAAAAGAGACAGGACAACGTCTCAAACTCGACGTTGTCCTGAGCTAGCTGAGTTTGAGACGTTCTCCTCTCGTTTTTTTTTCTTCGTACAATTTTTCTTTCAAAGTTCATTCCATCATGGTTTTGCATCACGTACAAACTAATATTACTATATGCCAGCGTCACTCGGGCGGCGTTCGATCGGATTACTATCAGCGTGCAAGGGGGTAGGGAGGCAGTTTGCCAGATCGCTTCAAGCTTTTCTGAGCCTCAATCTTTTGCCTTCCCCTGGCCGTTTCATACTGGATGAGTATCGACTGTATCGTTAAGCATTGCGTTCATGTGATCACTACTGCGTGATGCACGTTAATTCACCCCCCCCCCCTCCCCCCCGGGCTGGCGGTCACAATCACTGTTCTATGGTCACACGTCGCTCTGCACTGGCAAATATTCCAGTACATCCGGGACACTCGTCGTCTCATTTAATTGCCTGACCAACTTCGCACAGTCTAAATTCAATAAATTCAACCATGTGCTAAATATCACAGCCGAATTTTTCTAAACCTGATTTTATGAAAACCACTGAGGCGTGAAAACAATATTTGAAACTGAAACTGTGGAGGAACATGAAAACCCGACTTCGAACTTTGCGCACTTGGACTTTAAGGAAATTCGAAACCTTCTAAGTTCTTTTCGAGTTTAGCCTTAAGAGAAAATTGAAACCTTCGAACTTTAGAGCTTTGTACAGAAATAAATTCGAAATCTTCAAATTTATCGAACTTTATGTCTATAAAAATTTGAAACGTTCGAATGTTTCGAAATTCAAATCTAAGAAATTCGAAATCTTCAAATTTTCGAAATTCAGATTCAAAGAAGTTCAAATGTTCGCAGTTTTCTAACTTTAGATCCTAAGAAGTTTTAAATTTTCGAATCTCTCGAATTTCAAGTTAGAACAGTTGGAAATCTTCGAATTTCTCAAATAACAAGTAAAGAAATATTCAAAACAATCGAATCCGAATTTTAAGAAACCGTAAAAGCTTCGAACTTTTTGATTGCGAAACTCTATGGTGTTTGAAAGTTGCGAACGTTTCGAATTCGAACCTCAGTACTGTTGAAAATATCGATATATTTCGATTTCGAACCTCAATTCGGTTCGAAAATATCGAAACCTTTCGATATCGAACCTAGGGTGGTTCGCGGCATCCCTAGTTATGACTTTGTCAAGATTGCCTCAAGCCTAATCCAATTGTAAAATAAAATATTGAAGGTACACGTGTCTTCATTTTCCTTTTAAGTGTGCGTGCTTGCACGACATTGTAAGGAGCCGCATCGCGGGGGTGCGGGCCGATGGCGGCGCGGGGTCGACCTTGAGAACAGGTCTCGGCGGGTTGAAGTGGCGAAATGTGTCGTCACGGCGAACGGCGGTGACGTCATCAGGGTCGCCGGTGGAGAGGGGCTCAAACAGGGCGAGAGTGAGCGTGACCGCGGCAGGCGAGGGCAAGGGAAAAAAAGGGAAGACGGACGGGTGGCACGCGGGAGCGGGCACTTGGTCCCGAGCACGAACGGACGAGCGACCCCCAAAAACGCTGCCTGCCTTGGACGGCGGTTGCCCGAGAACGCTACCAGCCGAGTGCAGCTGTAGCCTCCACCGTGGTAAGGAGAAACTAGCGCCACAAGTCGCAAGTGGCAGAAAGTAGGGCGTGAGACTGAAAAAAGTAAATCAGTCAGTCAGTCAGATGGGCCAAAACTTTTTTAAAACAGGGCGGGCATTTGTAGGAGGAGTGCCTCTGATATCGTGAATAAAATAAAATCAAATCAAATATCGGGAGACCGCCAGATGGCGCCACCAATGTCGTTGGCGTGCGCAGGCGCGGCAGGCGCCCTCCGGCCTTCCTCCTCCCCCTCTCTCTGCTCTCTCTCTCTCTCTCTCTCCCTCCCGCTCCTTTTTGTATTATTATTATTTTTTTTTTCGGTTTGTTTTCCTCGTTTGCTCGATCGGTGTCGCGCTGGCCGCTGCCAGCGGCCAGCGCGGCACCGGTCGAGCAGACGAGCCGCGCGCGCTACACTTCACAACAAATGCGCTTCGCGAGATATTAATTACCAGTGCAATAAAACAAAAACAGCACGTTCATTGAAATGTATATTTTATTGAACACCATTCAAATTAGTTGCAGTATTCCAAGCACGTTACAAACTCCGTCGGCAGTCCACCGCCCCTTGAGCGGAACCAAGAACTGTAGTTAGCAGTAAACGTTATCAAATATGTAAAAACCAAATTAACCACTTTAATGTACAAACTAACAGAACAGCACTTATAATCGAATTACCTAAATGCGTCTATAAACAACTCCTACAAACAAAAATGCTGAATACCCAAACAAACTAATCAACTCCGATATAAAGCAGGCTTGCATTTTAATTTAATTAACGCAGGGTTGCAGGCGAGCTCCATAAGAATAAACGATAAATAAACCATAAACAAACTCCCTAATTGGCAACGCAAAGAAGAAAAAAAAAATCTTCTGGAGTGACTGATTGTGGGCGCTTTTAGGTACTCTATCCTAGAAGCTGCCAAATTAACTAAAGACTCTGACAGCAACTCACTTGGAGGAACCAGTCCTTGCAGCAACGGATTCGTAACAAGAACGGTGAGGCACGTGTTTTTCCGCAAACGAATCTTCCTACATTTTGCAAACGCGGTTGCACCGGCGTGCTTGCTGCACAGACGACACGGACGCAGCTTGCTCACCGGCAGGCTTCCAAAGTCCTGGCGCTTTGCATACGCAATCCATTTCGATGCTGTAATGGAAAGATTGAGAGATCATATATTTCAATGCTTCCAGTTTCGAACGTTGACAAAAAAGTTTGACATAAAAGCTCACCCGCCGTTTGTTGGAAACCGGAAGAATAAGCACTCCGAGTTATTTTGAAGAACTGTTACTCCACTTGGCCGCACAGTAGACTCCGTAATACGCCGTCATGAGGCACGCAACCCACTCGGCAGAATCTCTGTCAAACTAGAGACGTCTCTGATCCCTCTAACCATTTTCTGAGCGCAGACGCGCAGCTCCGTACTCCGTGAAATCTACACTTTCGATTTCAACACGCGCGGAACGGTTTGAAAGCTCGGAGTGACGAGCTCAAGCAAAAAGAGAAGACAAAAACGGTCGTTTGCCCTCACACTGAAGGTTGGTGATTGGTCGGAAGAGCCCAGAGTGCTTCGGTTTTGGTAGCGAAGATCCTATTCACGACGCCAGCGCTCAAAAGTACAGCGGCGAAACAGTCTGGCGTGAGACTGTTGGCTAGACCAACGAATCTGCTCTTTGGGTGGACGTACGAGAGAGAAGCCAGCGACGCGGCGCCCCAATCGGCCCAACCGGGAACTCCGTTAGCTGCATTCGGCTGACGCTACCAGCGAGCTGATCCACAGCTGCCGCTAGCCCGTAACATGCCCGAGAGCTGCCAGCCCTGGACCTGCCCATGACAGACGAGGGAATCCTCTCGAGCCACCCCCGAGCTATTAGCCCCGTGAACGAGCGCGAGCGGCGCTGCGGTCGCCGCGCCCTGATTAGATGAAATGTATTGTGACGTAAGCAAAGGAACGCGGCGACAGAGGCGACCCGAGTCGTACCTGTCTACGGTTTGGTCCACGCTCGCACGGTCTCAGCTATGGTGGCATTCTGTTCGGTGCCACAATGCAAATCCAGAAAAGAACCAGGTATCAGCTTTCACCTGTACCCGAAGCCGTCGAGATTGAAGAAAGCGTGGCTGATTAAGTTAAGAATGGGAAAGCCAGCGCCAAAGTATGCCCTTGTGTGCAGCAAACACTTCCAAGAGAGGGATTTCGTCTACCCCGTGTATAAGGTACTAGGTAAGATCGATACCGACACGTCTCCGTACACAGCATGAACGTATTTGTTTATTTGTCTCTTATAAACAGGTTACAAGTGCCGGAAATTATCGGCGGAGGCGATTCCATCGGCGAACCTCCCCGTGCGTCCCCAGGACAGAATGCGATCGTGTGAGGGGCCGGAGAAACGGCGGCGTAAGTGTTTCGAACTCTGTCCCTAGTTACAAAAAATAGCGTAAAAATATTAGATCCCTGTCTCACTGGCATTCCAGATAGCATTTACGTCTACCGCCTTTAGGCCAGCGGCGAGTCAGCTCGCGATACTGACTCCCGCGCGCCGCTCGGCAAGCACTCGCTCGCTCGCAGATGCCCAAAGACCTACGTGACAGAGGAAGTCTACGCAAATGCAGCTGCATCACGAATGAACTGTGACCCAGTTAGTAGACATAAACAAACTTTTTTCTAAAAAAAAAAAACAATTTTATGGCAACCAGAAAACAGTCGAATTCCTACGAGTTCTGTGTAGGTACAGAGCAATTTCACTCCAGATACTTAGTGAACATTTTGCTTGACTGCACTGCCCTTTTTCCATTCTTGTTTATTAAGCCAGTGCACAATGAAATTGTTCTTTTCAGGTGAAAGACACAATGCTGCACATCCTCACCAGCTTCCACAGCCTTCCATCTCCATACAGTTGGATCCCCTGATAACACGGGAAAGCACGGAGAACGGTGACAGCTGTCTAGTGGAAGATGTCTCGGGAGTAGCAGCACAAGGCGTGGAACCCATGGAGGGTGACAGTTTACGTACGAAATTTTTCTGCTTAGGCTTTGCCACTTTGTTTTTTCTCTTAAAATCAATGTTTTATTGCCCATAAAGATTAAATCTTCGAAAAAAAAGTAATGTGCCTAACACGCTACCTCACATTGGTTTTGTTGTGCATCAGGCAAGGGCCGATATTAATGAGCCCCCAATATCACTAAAGAATTCCAGTGAAGCACTATCTAAATCCAGCAAAAGTCAACTGTAAGCAGTGTAGACAGATATAATGAGCAGGTAGAGACACAACGAAGTAAACAAAAAGTTGGGGTGCAAACGAGCTGGGGAAGATTTAACATAATTTAAGACAACACCCCCGAGACAAGGGAAAAGACGAAGGACAACACAACACAGTCTCAAACACAGCTGATTTTTATTCCACAGAAGTTTGTATTTATATAGTGTTTCGCTGCCCCCACGAACCAAAAAGAAAGTGGAAACACTCTTTACACAAACGCAGAAGAACTCAAAGGACTTGGCACAAAGGTGAAAGAAGTTGGGTTGAACCTTGAAGTAATTAGTATCCTTAAAGTAATTAGGATATCTTGTTTCCATTGTTTGCTTGCAGCTGTACATGGGATAAGTTACCTGTGGTTCTCTATTTGTAGCTGAGAAATCTGTTTAGCGTGCTGCTCAAAAAACAGCTTTTCTAACGTGTATATGTTTGGAAAGTGGGGATACCATAAAAAAAGTTAAAACACGCAACTTCTAACTTTGCTTGAGCCTATCATAGCATTGCTTGAGTGATGTAAATCTATTGGCATGCAACTGCGGATGTCACAATTTCTTTTCCGCTATCAGTGATTCGGATGCTACCCACGCCTGAACCAGTTGAAGCCTCGACTGCAACAAATGCCAACGCCTCGCCGATCCCCGACATGGGTCTCGACAACCACGTCCCAACTTGTGAAGGTAGGAAGTATATCATTGGAGATTTATTTTCATTTGTATGAATGATTGAATTGAGATTTACACTCGGAATTCGTTTTCTTTTGTTTGAAGTGGTCGATGCGGAGCTTGACAAGTTCCGACAGGAAACTGGGGTGCAAGTTGACACCACCAGTAGTCCCTTCCGTGATAACCAACTGATCACAATCTCCAAAGTAGTGGATGAAAACGGGTTGCTCGTGCTCTCTGGAATTTGCTCATTTGAGTTGTTCCACAATATTACGGAACTATATACAGAAGCCCGCACTCTTCGGTCATCCCGTAGCTTCTGCTTAGGTGACGACGATGTTGTGCTGCTCACATTCATGAAGCTTTACCATAACATTACGTTTTCCCTGTTGGGAGTGCAATTTGGTATTCACCGGACCACAGCCTCCAACATGTTTAAAGAATCCGTAGTAGTTCTTGCAAGCATCCTAGAGCATGCCGTTTTCTGGCCCGAGAAAGAAGCTGTGGTAAGTTGTCTCACCACATATTTCTGGCAGTACAAAGAAACTAGGATGGTACTCGACTGTACAGAAATTGAAATTGAGCGGCCCAAAGACCTTGTGTCAAGGTTACTGACATACAGTCATTACAAATGGACGTACACGGCCAAGGTCCTGGTGAGTGAAACGCCGGGTGGCTTAATTAGTTATGTTAGCCCAGCGTATGGCGGAAAAGCATCCGACACGTTCATAACAAAGGAGTCGCAGATCCTTGACAAATGCATTCCACACATTGACAGTGTCATGGTTGACAAAGGATTTCTAATTAATGAGCTGTGCCGGGAAAAAAATGTAAAGATGATAAGGCCTCCGTTCCTAATGGAGAAGCAGCTCACTGCAGAGGAAGCCAGGGCTAATCAGTCGATAGCCAGTGCTCGAGTACACGTGGAAAGGGCAATTCAACGAATGAAGCTCTTTCGAATTCTACGACATCGGTTTGATCTGGATCTTCTTCCGTATATTGACAAGATCTTCACTGTAATCTCTGGCATAGTGAACTTATCGAAGCCATTATTCAGCGAGAACAAATTTTTGTTCCAGTAGAGCTGTTGATGATGCACGAGTCCAACACAGGTTTAGATACACAGCCGTTGCGTGCTATGTGTGCGTTTCTTTTCAATCATTGTACAGTAAAACCTCGTTATAACCAAATGGGATATAACAAACTAATGGATATAACAAATAATCATAATTCCCCTTGCTTGCTAATAGTGGGAAGAAATGGACATTGGCTATAACGAACTAATGGTTATAACGAAATAATTACGACCACTCCTTCAACTTTGTTATAATGAGGTTTTACTGTAACTTCCATTTGTAGCATTTTTGGCTGCTGTAATTAGGAAAAAAGCATTTGCTGTTTTATGTTTGTTTTTAATGACACTGTAAGATGGCAATGAGGGGAAATATGAAACAGATTACAAATAACAACCAGAAAGATTAGTTCTGAAATGCTACTGAACAAAAATTTCAACTTTGTTCAAGCTATACATATTAAACAAACTTATTGCTCCAAAATGTCTTAACAAGACCGTGCAATGTTATCTTACCAAGAATAATTCCTGTCCCCAAGTTGTTGCTGCATTCTTTTCTTAATAAACAATATGATTATGATGTCCATGGCTTTTCAATGTGAGAGTATCTGCAAGAATTGGCTTAGCTTTGCTCTAAATATTAGCATATTTTAAAAATGATAAAAATCCACATCGTGTTTTTAGGTCACAAACATTAACAATTAATCCTGATAAGTACTGTAAACGACCGATTTCTTGCGGGCTCAATATTTCGCAATTTAGGTCAAAGCTGAAGTTTTGGAATAATTCGCGGGTTCTAATTTTTGCAACACGGTGGGATCTCGATAGATTCCACTGTGTTTACATTTTACCGGAATTATTCGTGGGGCCTATTTTTTGCAAATTGTAGGAGATTCGCGACAATTGTGTCGTTTACAGTATTTAACAAATGAAAAAATAAAATCATTGTATTAATTCTAAGGAATGAGTTAAAGTGAGAAAATTCCCCTTAGACCACGCAAACCATCTGTGGCAGCACATACTTCTCAAAAAAATATGTGGACCTCTCAACTACATCCCTGAAGAATTCTTCATCAAAGTCTACAGAGATGCATTCATACTCTTCGTCACTGATGTAGACAAACAGGTCTCCATGCTTTACTCCTGTCAGCCCCATCTGCACCTGCACTTGGCAAAAGTGCGGGCTTGTGCGCTTCAGCTTTAAAGGAGTGTTGTCCGTGCCCTTCTCTACGTTCTCTTGCAAAAACTTTTTCATTATCTCTGGGCATTTTACTTCGAGCACTCGGTTGGCGCAACACTTGCACTCTACCAGTCCATCTGGACTTGCACCAATGTAGGGCCGTCCCTCCATGACAAACAACCCGCACCCTCTCACAACCAAGTCCTCATGCTGAGAGTGCTTCTCCTCATAGCACTTCTTCCCAGGGCCTTCTAGATCACTGCCCCGACGCATTGCAGCCGTTCGGACATTCGTTTGCCTTAGGATCTTTCTTAACAGGGGTCTCGGGTCATGCGGACCCATCCTCGTTCTGAGTGTTTTCACTCGCGTATATACGCTGTATGCGACGGACGCAGTTATCATACCCACTCTGTGGCGCATCCAGAGGCTGGATTTTGCCTGATCCCGCGTTGCCCTCTCTATGTCGTCAATGTCTTTTCTACTTTGGCTCTCCTGTAGGTGCCGAAGCACCTCCTCCAGCGGTAGCCCAACGTTGCGGTTTCCAGCGAGTTCCCTCAGCTCATCCAAGGAACCCAGAAGGGTTAGATCCCTGGAAGCAGGCTTTGGTGAAGCGTCCAGGTCCCAGGTAGCTTCCACAGCTGCACAACAACACAGTAATGTTAGCAATAAAACATGACCCACTTCAAAATATTGCGCAAACCAGAAGCAATATGCATATTAGTGAGAAACAAACTAAGGCTTTATGCTATGCTGAGCACATCCACTGATTCTGTGAGCTGGGATTCAAACTTTGTTGAATGGGAGAGAGAATACTTCGAAGATTACGTCAGTGCAACCACAGGGTGGCTACTACCCTTTACGCGCCTCAACTGGAGGTTCCAAGACGGGCCTTCGGCGCAGTGGTGGCGACGACACTGAAAGCTGAGCAAACCACAGCAGGTCTCTTGCTCAGCGGATGAGTTTTTCCCCCTTTATTTCCAGCTGCATTGGCTTCGTGGATCTCATAACGTCACATACTCTGTTAAGAGAGAAGCGGCAAGAGACTGATGACTGCAGATGTGGTGGCTGGAAACGATGCGACTGTGCAATAGACTTTTTCCGAGAAGCGTTCTGTACACGCGCGAGCGCCCGACGCCAAGCGGCGGAAGTCGGCACCAAAGATCTAGGAAATTCAGAAGGAGGCTGTGGATCAGCGAGTAGAACAGGTAATTGCAGCATATATATAATTGTGTCACACAAAAAAAGAAAGCGGATGGAAAGAAAAACACGACGTTTAGGTGGACGCCACGGATGCCCTTCTTTAAAGTCGCATTGGGCACACGCCACAGTTCAGAGAGCGAAGAAACTGGTAGCGTAGCTCCCATTATCGATTGGTAGCATAGGTAGGTCACTTCCTCGATTTTTAGTTTGTGCAGCCACCACCTGGTGCTGTCGGTATGTGAAAAAGGCCCATTGGTGCCACTAGTGTGTGCAGATCAAAGCTAGGGCTACTACTTGGTCGCCACCTGTTCACTCCCATTTCTCTCATAGCTAAAAGGCCCTCGTTAAAACAGCATGCTGGGATGTTTACATGTGGTGTAAAAGTATGCAGCATATACGAGCAGCGACCAAGTAGTAGGCCCAGCTTTGATCTATGCACCCGAGTGGCACCGGTCGCAAAGTTCCATCATTTCTAGCCACCACATATACGGTAATCAGTCTTTCCCTGCTTCTCTTTGAACAAATCATTGAATGAGAGGAGATTCACATAACCGGTGCAGTTGAAAGCAAAGGAGGGACAACATACTTGCCAAGCGAGAGGCCTGCCGTGGCCTGCTCCACTTTCAGTGTCGTCGCCACTACTGAGCCAAAGACCTATCTTGGAATCCCCAGTGAGGGTGCATAAGGAGCAGTAGCTACCCGGTGGCAGCTAACCTGGGGAGTCTTCATGTGCGCTTTGCTAGGGTGATGCCACCCTTTGTAATACCATTCGCCGACAAACCAGCAGCCATTTTGTTCCTCGGCGATAATCCGTGGGGCTTATAACCCTCCCGGAAACAAGCACCTTATCTCACAAGTTCGGAGCAGCGTTGTGGAACCCACGGAGGGAGGATTAGCATTTCCGCCCTTGGATGGAAGGATTGATAGACACAAAGGCCACTTTCCGGCGCACGGAGAAACAATGAGAGGAAGAAAATGGCGGTGGAAGAGGGTGTCGGAGAGGGAAACAGGCAGTTGGCATCACTCTATGCGAAGCGCACATGAAGGCACCCTAAGCTAACCACGTTGCTAATAGGACAAGTACTCGTCCTGTCTGCTTCTATTTTCTGGTGTCTGCATCTTTGTGTGCCGTATAAGTTTTTTTTCAAAGTTATAAACCAACCTGCCAGCATTGTTACTTTAGCCTCGTTTACATGAAAGCGCGTTCAACGTATTGACTCCACTCGTTCGTCAAACGAAGCCGACGCGGCAACGTTTACATGAATGCGCACCAAGCCCTACACGAAGGTGGCATCAGGCCGTGTCGAAGCTCGAAGTTATGCACTTCCGGAACCAGCCGCTACACGTTTTCCGGTGCATCGCTCGTGGATGCCTCGGAGGTCTTTTGACGCATTCAGTGAACTAAAGATTGTGCCCTCTGACTTCGGTGCTGTGGAAGAAGTTACGAGCGGAAGAAACATCAAAACCCAAGCGTTTATGGCTCCAGGCCGGGCCGCCGGGTCACTCTGGACCAGAGGCGACGTGTGTGCGCACGCTTTGAGGAAGCCTCCGCGCTTCACCGCGCCAGACCTCGCCGATCGCGACCGGACCCCGAGTCCGAAAGGCTCCTGCGCAGCCAGGAACGGCACCGAGGTAGGAGCTGCTCGTTCTGCGCTACCATGAGTGCTCCACAGTGCTCGGAGCTCTCGGTGTCGTTCGGGCTTGCGCCAAAGCCTTTGGGACCCCTTCGGACGCGCAAGTCGTACTTCGCAAGGCTTGGACGGGGGCCGCCCTCACTGAGCAAATCCGCTATATTCCGCTTATTTATGATGGAAATAAAAGCTTGCGTTTGTTCTCGGGGAAAAAATTGCGGGCGACTATACATGACCGCTCTCCGCGCCGCCGACGGGGTTGGCCGCCGCCATGTTCTCAGCTGTTCACTCGCTCCCGCAGCGAGCGCCTTCCCATAATCCTCCCCGTTCCAAAATGCGATGCAACCTCCGTTTACATGGGCTGAATGAATGTGCACTCGCCATCTCGACCCACCTCTCTCTGGCGGCTTGAATGCGATGCGCTTTCTTTGTGCATTATGCCATTTACATGACCGCATTGAATGCGACACCTAGATTCGATGCGACTAAGTCGCATTCATGTAAACGCGGCTTTTGATTCAATTCCATTCCTAATACTGTTAAGCTACTCCCAGTAACTACTGCCTTTTGCTGCTCAAAGCCTGCTCTGGTGAGCACGATGTGTTTGAGCATCAGAACCATATTCAAATTAAGCATGTCAAATTCAGCTATGTGGACCTTTAGACAGCAAAAAAGTAACCTGCCACTCAAGTATGGTGCCTAGTGGCTTTGCTGCGACAGAAGCATTTAAGACCATGCAACTACTGCACCTCCCAGAGAAGCGGTTGACAGGAGTGCACACCGAAATAAGAGCCATATGCACGAAAACTGAAAGGAATCAGCATCAGACTCATAACACAAGAATTTGGAGTACCGGCAAGCTGTGCTGTATTGACACATTAAACTGCCATGTCTCCAGTTAAGCATGGTTAAAAGGTAAACTTGGGGAATTACATGCTAAACCAACGAAGGGCATCCAGAATGACACATTCAAAGGACTGATGATTCATTTTGACTGCCTGAAAGTTTTCGTAGTGCAACTGAAATAGTTGTATTGCAAACCATTATTATACGGTGTACTACTGTACTGGAAATCAGTCATGTGCATCTGCATACCTGTTTCCACTGCCGTTTCCGAGTGCATTTTCGCTGCAGATCGATGAGGAACATTCTTCAGGAGTCTCTCGAGGATGTTCCCTTGCAACTGCGGAGTCTCCTTCAGAGTTACCTTAAAAACAGTACAAAGCGATGTCAAAGATCAGGATGCGCATTCCGAATAGAGGTTACAATATTGATTGATTTCTCCACAGCAGGCAAATGCTTCGCTTGGACGTGTTCTCTCGAAGCTATATTTGCTTGATCAAAAAAAAGTTAAGAGGGCGCTTTTAGTGCATGAAACCTGAAACAACCGGAAAAATGATTAGCTAGAGCAGTGGGCCAATATCTGTAAGGAATAAAATTGCAATTTTGTCACGAAGATGCTGTGAAACAATCGGTGTCACTGTTGGTGTACCCAAACCACTCGTTCATCAAGAAACATCGCCGCAAAAAACCTACCTGAACTTCAAAGAGAGAGCCAGGCAACGGTTAGTGTGACACGGCAATTCTCCGAATGATTTCTAAGGCGGTAGTCGGCGGGGTCGTTATTGCGGGGGCCTATGCCTCACCCTCGGCGAGGGCACATTTGTGACACTTCTTTGGCCCCTTGGCCTTTGAAGTGCAAGGTTTTCTGCTAGAAGCTCCGGCTGTCTGACATCGGGTTACCAAGACCTAATCCTCCGAATTCAGGAATAATTTGAAGCTGTTAGGTGTGTTTTTGTGATGCTTGTGGGATGGTGTGATGGTTGTTTCGTTGAAATGGAGGGAACGCGCAGGCTTTATTTTGGTGATGTTGGGTTTCAACGAGCTGTGCACACCACTTTGTGTTCAACGGCGCGCCAGTCGATGTGGAGAACTGGTAGCCAGCAGTCATCTGACCCTTGGACTCCAGATGCTGCCCCGCGGGCGTTACGGCACTGAAGGGGACTCGATTTCGGCACCGAGTGGCTGATCTCTGTGTGCCAGCCCTGCGAGTTCTTCCTCTGTTGTACTGCTACAGAGCGACGTGGCGTCCAATGAATCGCCTAGGAGAACTTGCGGCAACTAGCCGCTAGACTTTTCGGCTCCGGATGTCACACCGCAGCAGTGAGGACTCAGTTTCGACACCGAGTGGCTAACCTTCCAGTGCCAGCCCTGCGAGTTCTTCCCCTGCTTGATTGCCCCAGTGTGACGTCCCCGCAACTTCACTTGCCGTACGTGGAGCAGCACCACACCACAACGAGGAAAGTCTGAGGAACTTCGGCTCCTCCTCGCAAGCCGCGTCATGCTGGACTGGTCCATTGTGCAGTACTGTCTCCATCATTTTATTGCAAGTTTGTACCTTGCCCTTTACTAGTGAAGCCTCTGTACCCGTTAGTGATGCCGTATTATCTGCCCTCCGATTAAATTCCTGTGTAGCGTTCTTGTGTGCTTTGTTCTAATTAATATTTTGGAAATGAATGTGTTTATTATCCAGTTCACCTCAGTGTTTGTCTTTGTCCCCCGCGTCCCTTGGGCCTATGCCCCGTGGGAGAACCGACGTCTAAACTTCCTGTAGCGACCCACGCCAACTGCCGGGTCATGACACGCTTGCTCTTTTGAAAGTGAAAAAGTGCCAAACTTATTATCATACCTTGTTTGCACAGGGCAGGTCAACCATCTTCCGTGGCTCATACTTCTCCATGACTCGCTCCTTCTGGGCTTTTCCCCATTTCTGGGGCTGGTCAGTTGATGAGAGTTGGTCGAACTCTCTTGCTGCATTGATGTGCAGCAAGACTGCTACGATGTGCTTGCATTTGAAGTTGCTGTAAGACAATAACAGAAGGCACGTCTAAAAAAGTGGACTTTAAAAGATGTGACAACCAAATTTTCCACTGTATCACAAGCTGCCACAACTACGGAAGTGGTTAGGCAGATCTATTGTGGCAATTAGCGTGGTCTAATCTTGCCGAAATTCTTCTGTCGCACGAACGAAACATTTTGAGCGTCTGATTTATCGACGCAATCAGCGCAACCTAGAAACGCTGAAATTGTTCGGGTGCACGAGCGAAGAAACGCCTGTTTACACGACGCATCAAATGGAACGCACGTATCGGCGGCGGCTTGAACTTTTTCGCCCGAGACAGCTGGCACTATAAACCGCATGTGAGCGATGGTTCGGGTGACGCGACCAGGCGAAGCGACGAGCATACTCAGTCCGTTGCTCGATGTGTGCGAACCGCACCCAAACGACTTCCCTGCGATGATTTCATAACCAAGGAAAAAGTTGTGCTCGTAGCTGACAACTCGGCACGGCCCTAAACGGAGCATACCCTGCCTTGCACGAACAGCTGGCTTGGTCCACCTCCGACCTGCAGATGGTGATTTTCACTTCGTGCGGGGCACCAGCGATTGCAGTGGTCTGCAGGACGAACGCCAGGAATGTAGCACGGCTCCCGAAGATCGTTGATACCGCGCACTCGACAACGTGGCCTGCGTAGTACACATCTTCGGCCTCGTTGAGGCAGCGACTGGTCTCGCACGCCTTGTCAATGTATCGATTAATACTGCTCACCGGCAGCGCGACTGCAAAAGAACAATAAAAAAAGCGCCGGTTACTCGCCTGGCTTACAGCCGCTACAAAACTACACCACACCAAGCATTTTCAGACGGCGTACCGCGCGAAGCGGAGAACGAAGAGCGAGCTTGCTTACCCGACACCCGATCACTGCTGCGTCCGTCGTCGTCCATGAGTGAAACCGGAACTCCTCGACTCAATTTCCGTTCATACAGGTAGCGAAGATTGTTCAACGCATAAAACAAGAAACAAATACTCGAACTTCGTTTTAGCAACGCATGAAGAAAAGAGACCAAGTGCACTGTGCACACCAAACAACAACACGGTAGACGCGGCAGACTCAACAACCGTTCCTTTGGTGACGTCAGTTAGCTAGTTCCCCGCCTGGGCGTAAGAGGGCGTCACCTAAACTTCTCGGGGGGACCGAGGGCCCTGGGGGCACTGAAGTAACTGAAAACCCAACAAAGTCAGGAGAGGCACCCAGGGTTAAAAAGAGGAGAAAACGTAAGAACAGGTATAAAAAATCAGCACAATCAGACATTGGATATATTAACATGCAGGGTGGTAGAAATAGGTTAAAATGGGAAGAGGTAGAGGAGCAACTAAGAAAGGAGGATTTAATGGTGTATGGGTTTGTGGAAACACATCTCAGAGACATGGAGCAGCCACCTTGCAACCCTGACTATGTGTGGGAAGAATGCAACAGAATGGAGGGAACGAGGAAGGGAGGTGGAATTGGAGCATTCATTAAGAAGAATATGAACTTTCAAAGGATCAGAAAGGAGTGCGCCGAACATTTGTGGCTGAAAGGAAAAGTCGCTGGGGAATCAACAGTCCTTGGAGTGGTTTACTTATGGACAGGGACAGGTGCTAAAGAGGAAAACAGAAAAATGATTGATTGCATATCAAGAGACATTAGTGAACTAGGGGAAGGCTCCGAAATAATTATTATGGGAGACATGAATGCCCATATTGAGGGTCTGGATGGGTATACGGACTCAACTGGAAGCATATTACTAGAACTGGTGGAAAAACATGACTTAGTTTTATGTAATACCAGTCAGAAGTGTGACGGGCACATAACTTGGGAAACTGGCAATCTGCATTCAACTATAGATTACGTACTCATGTCACACAAAATATATGGTAAGTTACAAGTAATGAAAATAGATGAAGAAGGTTCCAAAAGTCTTGGTAGTGATCACAAACGTATTAAGCTGAATTTTGCCAGAGAAGTAAATGCTGAAACTAGACAACATAATTCAAAGCAAACTTTCTGCAGCGACAAAGAGTTGGAAATAGTTGTTGAAAGAATAGAGGCAGCAGTTTCAGGGCAACGGCATACAGATTGGACCTATGAGAGCCTAACTAGGCTTTTTTCTCTAGAACTAGACAAAGTTAAGAGTAAACGAAAGGGGAAGCAAGGACATAGACCAAAAAGTTGGTGGGACAAAGAAGTGAAGCAAGCGATACAAAAACGTCAGGAAGCCTCTAGAGAACACAGGTATTCCAAGCGTAGTGGGGAGTCCGAAACGGAAGTAAAGAGAAAATGGGACAATTTTGTAACATGTCGCCGAGAGGCATCCAGTTTGATCAATGCGAAAATTCAGAGAAAGGGTGAGGAATGGATGAGTAATGTAAGTAAGAAAGATAGAAATGCTGCCAAGAAGTTTTGGGAGCACTTGAACTCACTCGGTGAAACAACGCAAGCTAGACAGAGGTTTATACTCTCGCATCAGGGAGATCAATTAGAGGGAGATGATGCGATACAATATATAGGAGCAGTGATGGAGGAGAAATTTCGGGAACGGGTACATGTGGAAGATAGGAGAACCGAAGGAAGTAGCAGTCCAGTTTGTGACATCGCGGATTTTGGACAAAGAGAATGGGAAAAGGCGGAACGAAGAGTCCCTAGTGGCACGTCGACAGGCACAGATGGTATCCCTATCAAGCTGGTGAAGAATTTGGGTCCTAAATCTAAGGCAAAACTAAGGGAGGTAGTGAGTACCATGATAACAAAAGGAAATATTCCAGATGAATGGAGGCTTAGTAGGATGAGTATGATATATAAGGGAAAGGGAGATAAGTCTGATATTAGGAATTATCGTCCTATAACCGTGACACCGGTTATTTACAGGTTGGTAATGCAGATTATAAAGAACAGACTGGAGGAATGGGTAGATTGCGAGGGCATACTGGGCGAGTTACAGAACGGGTTTCGAAAACAAAGAAGGTTGGAGGACAACTTATTTTCTCTAACACAGTGTATAGAAATAGCGCAAAAAGAAAACAGACAGCTCTGGCTGGCATTTCTGGATATCAAGGGTGCCTATGACAATGTGAACCAAAGAAACCTGTGGGACATAATGGAGAACTTAAACCTAGATGAAGGACTAACAGCACTATTAAGGAACATTTACAAAGATAACAAGGTGATTATAACATGGGAAGGAATGGCGACAGGGAAAATAGAGATAAGACGAGGCCTTAGGCAGGGGTGCCCGTTATCGCCTTTGCTGTTTATGTTGTATCTGAGAGGATTGGAGGATAGACTAGAGAAGAGTGGGCTTGGGTTCAACCTTTCTTACAGTAAGCTAGGCCAAAAAATTCAGCAATCCTTACCGGGATTGATGTATGCGGATGATATTGTACTAATGGCTAACAACAGGACAGAGTTGCAGGAATTAATGAGCATCTGTGGTAGGGAAGGAGAGGAATTAGGTTTAGAATTCAGTAGCGAAAAATCGGCAGTCATGATTTTTAACGAGGATGAAGTTGAGAGGCTGAAGATACAGAATATTACAGTTGAGAGAGCTAGTAAATACAAGTATCTAGGAGTATGGATATGTGATGGTGCAGAATATCTCAGAGACCATGAAAAGTATATAATAGGTAAGGGCAACAGAAATGCAGCTGTAATGAAAAATAGAGCACTTTGGAATTACAACAGGTATGAGGTGGTGAGAGAGATTTGGAAAGGGGTCATGGTGCCTGGCTTGACTTTTGGAAATGCAGTGCTATGCATGAAATCCGAAGTGCATGCGAAACTAGAAATAAAACAGCGCGGAGTAGGTAGACTGGCTTTGGGGGCGCATTGCAAAACGCCAAACCAGGGAGTACAAGGAGACATGGGATGGGCATCATTTGAGAGCAGGGAAGCGGTGAGCAAGGTAGAATTTGAGGATAGGTTGAGGCTAATGGATGGGGAGCAATGGGCACGAAAGGTTTTCAGCTATTTATACATGAGGAGTGTAGACACAAAGTGGAGACAGCGCACTAGGAAATTAAGAGGAAGGTTTTTGGGCTATAGCGAAGATACGGAAGAGCAAGTCTCAGTTAAGAAGAAAGTTAAGGCCACAGAAAGAGATCGGTGGCTAGAGGGAATGCAGACAAAGACTGCTCTGGAAAGCTATAGATTAAACAAAAGAGTTATTGCCAAAGAAAGCATTTATGACAATTCTAGGGGAAGCTCATTGCTGTTTGAGGCAAGAACGGGTGTTCTGCGAACCAGAACATACAGAGTGAAGTACCAGGAAATTGATACAGTGTGCACTGCTTGTGGAGAGGAGGACGAGACGGCTGAGCACTTGATACTCTACTGTAAAGGGCTTCACCCTATGCCTACTGAAGACAACATAGATTTAATAAAGTCATTGGGTTTTAGAGACAGCGAAGGGAGAGTGGATTTCAAGACTGTAGAGATTACCAAGCAAAGATTAAGTGAATGGTGGCAGAAATCGAGAGAAAACTAGGTATTTTCTTAATCACTGATGGCAAGGGGGGTTTCATAGCCTCACTTTCTTTGCACTGCGGAGTGAATATAGATTTCACATTTAAATATTCTAAGCTTAAATGGTAAAACAAAATGGCTAGGTGGCGTAAGCTACCGCCCGATCCAAAGGGCTCAGCCGTATTCATCCATCCATCCATCCATCCATCGGGGCTAATAGTCGGATGCAACCTGAGAACAATCTTTTAGCTCCACCCACAAGCGCATTGCGGCCATCTGAAGTGCCTCCGCCGTCGAGAAAGTAGTTCGCTAGCAACGTTGCTTTTTCTTCCTCCAGGAAACGTGTCTTAAACTACTACAATATTTATTTAATTGACTCCGTAAGTGTGACGTCAGGGGTCCAAACAAACCGTTGCTAGGGTCGTTGTTATGGACAAATACATGTGGCTAGGTTTCGCTACAAAAACCCGACCGCTCAAAAATCGGGAGTAGGATTTAAACTTCTAAAAATTACAGGTATAGAAAGCTTGAATGTCATATATGTTGCTACAGAAGTGTGCCAAGAATCGCTTGTTTCTGAAATATTTACGACTGCAACTTCCGGTCCTCAAGATGCCTGCAGCAGACGACAAATGCAAGAAGAATGCCGTCTGCCACACACCCGCCGGCCAAGCCGGCGCCGGCGTCTGAATCGGGTGAATCAAGACGATATTCTGATATTGCATTTGTTTGAAATATAATGAGTTTCAGACACTTATAAGAGTTCATAGTGGGGTGCGATGCAAAATAGGGTTTATCGAAAGTCCTGGCGTCGATCGAGATGATCGGCTGCTAAAAGATCGCAATGCACCCGTGAGAAAAGCACTTCAGGCGATCGGTAGAGATCCCAAATTTTGTTTGCGGACTCGCGCTATGGGAGGGTGCTTCGTATCTGATTCTAACCATCGCGTGGAGAAAGATTCTTGCAGTTTCTTCAGATTTCCGCAAAACCCCAAAACGCGAAAGAACTGGATAAAAAACATAAGGTGAGTTTATTACAGATTGTACTCTCATCGCGGTTCGATGGAGATCTTCACCGAAAGGGCACATCCACTATATTTAATCTATACAAAAAAAAAAAAATTGCGAAATTGCGACAGACCTGCAATATTTTAATAACCTGACAACCTCAATAATAATAATAACAAACGACTTATCTTGATGGCGTACGATTTGTTTCTTATGCTGGCCTGCACTACGCCGGTAATGCACTTCAGGTCGTCGTCGTAACTGATCTGCATGACGTGGTTTTATTTTACGGAATTTTCGCCCCTCTGAACTAAGCTGGGTTCTTCACAGAAAAAAACGCACATTGCGGAAGCCTCTGCGGTCAGGGCGATGCACTTGCTTGTGTTGCTCGTTTACCGACGCAATTCAATGAAGACGCCCGCTGCAACAGAGGCCAGCAAATCTATCGTGTCGTCTGCTACCAAAGCAAAGTGGAGTGGAACACTTCAGAAATGGCTTTCATCGTTGCAATATGACGCTGAGATGACAAGAACACCTTCATAATTAGATATCAAGAAGTTAGGTTGATTACAAAAAATTATTTACTTACTTATAAGCGAAACTCTAGCCTCGTGTGGAGTCTCCATGCATTAGTCCATAGCAACGCCCCTAGCAACGGTTTGTTTGGACCCAGACGCCAAGTTGTGACGTCATCACTTACGGGGTCACTTCATTCAGGACATTTAAAGAAGTTAGAATACGTTTTTGTCAACGAAATAGCTGTTTAGTAAAGAAAGAAAGTCATGTCCAATGTACCGTGTTCCCAATTCATTTTCTGTCCAAGATACTGTCTAACATACCGTCTAACATACCTCTCAGCAGTGCTAAGCCTCGCGACCGCTTCGAAATTTTCGTTGGCGATAGCGTCGCTGGATTCTCACGTTGTCGCGCAAAAACTGCTGCAAACGCAAGCCGATACCATTAAGATTTCTTGGCGTAACCTCGGGCATGTAAAACACGGTGCAGAAAAGCAGAATAATTGTCACGAGAAACTAGCGTCGCGTTGCTAAAGCCAGCAGCCATGTTGATCTTTTTTTTTTTTTTTTTTTCAAAGGGATCGCGATTGGTCCACGGATACGTGACGTCATGAAAACGATTGGCTGGCGTTTCTCGGCGTAGGATTACATTTTCCTCTGATAGGCATTTCCGTTTTTTTCTTAGCTTGCAACCGACTATACCAACCGGCGGACCACGAGGAGCCAACGAGCCACCCAAGAACGACGCAGCCCGTCGACCTGTGCAACAGCCCCCTCAGTAAGCGACCCGACGACGGCGACCATTTCAGCCAGCAGTATTAAATTGTTAAAAGTATTTCCTGTCTCCTGCTTGCTCTCCACCGAGGGAGGAACCCCGTCAACTCAGTTTCGCATCGAAACTTTACATTGGTGGCAGCGGTGGGATCCTAACTCCTTCGGGATTTGACGCGACAGAAACACCCCCGTCTAAGGAGAGAGCAGGCTGGAGACGGGATCGTGAGCATTTTGGTGCGGGATGAGCCTAGAGCAGGAAGTCGCGATTTGACCCAGTGTGCTGGCTCTGAATACTATGGTTCCAGTATTCTCCGGGGATGGAAAGGGAGTTAACGTCCACGATTTCTTGGATACCGTTGAGCAGGTTGCGTTGATGGGAGCGTGGGAGGACAAACATAAGCTTGGAGTGGCGAGGTGCCGCGTCTCGGGGGGCGCATACGACTTTGTTTGGCGAGATGAAAAGGCTAAGGAAGCGAAAACGTTCGATGCGCTCAGGGGCGCCCTCACGGCGAGATATGACACCGAGCCGCTCAACATAAAGCTAAAGCGTTTCGCAGAGGCTTCTCAAAAGCATGATAAAGACGTTCGCACGTTCGCCACGCGTATACAGGCGCTTGGTTCGGATACACTGCGTAGGAAATGGGAAGGTAGTACGGTAGGTAAGGATGAACAGAGAGCAAAAATTGCTCGAGAGATGATCAGGGAACAGTTGTGTTCACAGTTTGTACAGGGGCTTCGTGATCCTGTTCGCCGGCTGGTGCTGTCGCATCGGCCTAAAGATTTTGAGGAAGCGGTTGAAATAGCGTCAGAGGAAGAGGCGAATGAAAATCTGGTCAATCAGGTTCAACCAGACTTGGACGTAGTTCAACTACTCTACTCAAACTACTGTAGTTTAACTACTTTTCCGAGTAACTTGGTAACTTTCAATTACAACTTTATTTGGGTAATTAGTAGTTTAATTTAACTACGTTTTTCAGGTAACTTCTACTCAAATTACTAACTACTTTCGAAATTTAATCCTATTTTTTTTTCATCACAAAAGTTTGAGTGCAGAAATAAATAAGACGTTGGCAGATTAAGTGGCATTCACGAACAAGGGGCCCCCTCACATTCCGTTCCGACGCACTTACACTCGGCAGCCCTAGAAACTGCATCACAGGCGTCCTTGGGCCAAGGTGGCGACGACGAGCAGCCAAAACATAACACCGGCGCGCACGAACGCAGTCAGAGATGCTTGACAGGTTTTGGTCGGGTGTTGACCTAATCCGGTAATGCACGCAAGCGCCGCGTTTCCAGCTGCAAACGTGAAAGACGAGGAAACTCCGAGGGTTGTTGTTTTCATGGTGTGCCTTTAGTGAGTTCTGACTCAAGTGGTAGGTTCCACGGTAGGCGCCACTGGAATGACTTCGCAGCTGGGCGCCTGTTCTCATGGTCGTTTCGTTGTCAGCGCATACTCCCTTGCAAATCCGGACTCCCTCGCGCACAAACGCAGACACGGATAATCCGTTCATGGGGCACGTTCCCTCTTCCAGCTGCAACTGTACGAGCGCCGATGCTTGTTCACGTAATCCTTCGCGTCCTTCCGACCTTCCACGCCAGGGAGACCTCCTCTTTGTTGAAAATGTTTTACTTGTCAGGGCGCGTCAGGATACCGTAGTGGCCGGCGAGGATTTCGAGTCATCCTTGGGAGATACTTTTGTTGGACCAAACGTCAACGTCAAAAAGTTTTTTTTTTTTTTTTATGTGGCGTAGCTATAACATTGCAACGAGATGCGCAGTCGTCCGGATGATCTCATCTTCGTGGCGCGAGACTTGACCCCTTGACGGTCAGGTGCACTCGCTCGGCGAAATCTCCGAACGTCGTGAGAATAAAGAGGGGCCAGTCATAACAATCTCAACTTTCCGAAGAAAAAAAGAAGAAAAAAGGAGAGTTTGTTATAAAAGATCCTCTAGCCGGGGCAAGCCTCACATATTTCGTCATGGACACCAAAGATGCCGACACTCGCTTACCCGACACTGCACAGCCTGCTTCTGAAATTGAACGCTGTCTTTGCATCCAGCGCCACGGTGGAACGTCTTTTTAGCTTGACTGAGGACGTCATTAGAAGGAAAAGAGGAAGACTCTCCGATAACAACTTTGAAAGACAGTTGCTTCGGCGAGCGAATAAACTATTTTGGAAGTCATAAAATGACTGCATTTATTTCCGGCTCGCATGGTTTTTCACTGACAAAAACTTCTGTTCATTTTGCTGCCACAAAAACATAAAAAGTAACTTCGAAAGTAAATTCAAAGTAATTCGCTACTTTTTTACAGTAGTTAGCAGTTTACTCAATTACTATTACAAATGCGTAATTTCTACTCTACTTCAACTACTTTCGGCGTCGATACTCAGTAACTTAACTTAACTACCTTTTTTGAGTAATTTGTACATGTCTGGGTTCAACACGTGAGACTTGTGGAGACGGACGAACTAACGCAGCTTAAAGAAAGATTGGCGGGTCTAGAAAAGCTCCTCACTGAGAAGGAAGAACGTGAACAAAGGTTGCAGAGAGCTCCTAGGCGTCGCTACACGGGCTGCTTTGCCTGCGGGGGAAGCGGCCATTTTGCTCGTGAATGCCGTTCCCGGAAATCGGGGAGTGGCCTTGAGGGCGCGTCAATGGCGGACACGGTGCCAAAAAGCGTGTAGCTCCCCCTCATTCTTCGGTCCCAAGCTCGAAGGATGGGGAGGGAAAGAGGGTGGGGGAAAGAAGGCAGGCGGCGTCGAAGAGGAATAGCAGGTCGGGTGCCGGTCCCAAGGTCGAAGGGGAGACAGAGACCATTATTCTGAGGTACTCCGAGGAAACGAGCCCCGTTGTGGAACGTGAGATTAATGGGGCGAACATGCGACTTTTGGTTGACACCGGCTCCCGCGTCACGTTGCTCAAACTCCAAAGCCGTGGGGCTCGGAAAAATTAAAGACAAAAACTTGAGACCCTGCCCCGAGCATGCAAACAAGAGGTTTCATGGCATTTCGGGAGGACAGATTGACGTTCGGGGTTGCTATCGGTTGAAACTTGCTCTGGGAAGGCACCGCTTTGAGCACCCCTGTTTCATAATTTCTGACGACACCGCCTTGCCGCTCGCTCGATGGCATCCTGGGTCAAGATGTTCTGTCGGAGCACAACATCGACGTGCTCGTCAGCCGAGGTGCTCTCTCGGTGCGGGGTGACGAAGTCCCATTTTGGCGGGAGAACAAAGGAGCCGGGAGCGCGGCGCAACGACTGTTTTCTGGCGTTCCTGTCCGTTTGAGTGCACCTTGTGTGCTGCCGCCCTTGTCGGAGATAATCTGCTGGGTAAAAGTGGATGTACCAGAGGGAGAACTGAGAGTTTTGGAGGAGACCAGTCTCCACACCCACGGGGTGACAGCTAAAGGGGCATTGGTTACGTTTGACCAGCACTCAAGGGTCCTTGTGTCGCTCATAAACTTCAGCCGCGAGCCGTTGTCGTTGCCCAGAAACAAGACGGTTGGGAGGTTCCACAGCGCGAGGGAGGCGGATGTTAATTCAGTCCGCGGAGTGGCTGAGTCCGGGAGTGACCAAGAGAATGTCGCCTCGTTGTTCGAACTAGGCCACATACAGGCAGAAGAAAGGGGGCGCCTAGAGTCGTTGCTACACGGGTATAGCGCTGTTTTTGCGAGGAGCAAGCTAGACTTGGGCCGGTGTGATGTCATCAAGCACAGAATCAACACGACAAGCGATGCTCCTGTATATCAGCGGGCTTACCGAATTCCTTATTCACAGCGAGACGAGATGGCAAAGCAGATTCGGGACCTAGAGGAGGAAGGCATTGTCGAACCGTCTAAGTCGCCTTGGGTGCGCCGGCCCTTTTGGTTGAGAAGCCGGATGGCTCTTCCAGACTCGTGGTAGACTACCGCAGGCTCAATGCGGTCACACGGGTCGATCCGTATCCAATTCCTGACATACAGGAGATCCTTGCCCAGCTTGGGTCTGCCCGGTACTTCAGCGTCGTGGATCTAGCAGCCGGCTTCTGGCAGAAAGAAATGGACCCCAGGGACAAAAACAAAACGGCCTTCAATACCCCTTCCGGCCACTACGACTGGAACCGAATGCCGATGGGACTGGTAAACAGTCCGGCCGTCTGGCAGAGGACCGCCGACGTCATCCTCGAGGGACTAATTGGGCAGAGTTGTCATGTGTATATGGACGACATAGTCATATACAGCCGGGACTTTGACAGCCATCTGAGGGACATCGAGCGAGTATTGAAGAGACTGCGGGCGGCCGGGCTGAAGTTAAAGCCATCAAAATGCCAGTTCCTCAGATCACAGGTTAAATACCTGGGTCACATCGTTTCTGCGGATGGGGTAAGGCCCGACCCAGAGAAGGAGGAGGCAATTCGGAACTTTCCCAGACCGACAAAAGTTAGGGAGATCAGAGAGTTTTTGGGCCTCGTGGGGTACTACAGGAGATTTATTGACAATTTCGCCAAAATTGCCAAACCTCTGACCGCACTGACATCGAAGTACGCCAAATTCCGGTGGGGGGACAGCGAAGAAGGCGCTTATTCCAAACTCAGAAATAAGCTACTCACCGCTCCAGTTCTCGGGTACCCGGACTTCGGGAGCCCTTTTATTTTGGCCACGGATGCTTCCCAGTACGCATTGGGGGCCCTCCTCTCTCAGGTAAAGGACGGTATAGAAAGACCGATAGCGTTCGCGAGCCGACAGTTGAACAAGGCTGAAGTTACCTACAGCGCCACCGAAAAGGAATGTTTGGCGGCGATTTGGGCAACACGGCACTTCAGGGGCTATCTGTACGGTCGCCGGTTCAAAATAATCACGGACTGCAGACCCCTGCGCTGGTTGATGAATGTAAGAGACCCGGGATCACGCCTCGCCCGATGGAACCTGCAACTGCAGGAGTACGACTATGAGATCATCCACAAGCCCGGAAGTGGTCACACCAACGCCGACGCCCTCAGTCGTGCCCGAGATCCCCCCTCCACCGTTGGCGCCGTCTTGAATTTTGTACCCGTTTTGAGGACAGTACTACTAAAGACGAACAAGAAGAGGACAAAGAGCTAAGGAAAATATCTGACAGACTGGCAGGCAATGATAGTGACGATCAGGGCTACTTTCGGGACAGGATGGGTCTACTGCGCAAAGGAGGAACCGGACAGGAGGAGGGCAGAACACGGGAACGAACTGTAATTCCAAAAAGCCTGGTCGAGAAGGTCCTGTATGCCTATCACAACGCCCCTTATTCGGGGCACTTCGGCTTCAAAAAGACTCTCAGAAAAATCACGGCGAAATATGTGTGGAGAGGGATGCACCGCGACGTGAAGAGCTATTGCGCTTCCTGTGAGTCGTGCCAGCTGCGAAAGTCGGGTCAGAGACGACGAGCGCCCCTGGAGCTTTTCGGTGAGGTCAATGAGCCTTTTGAGAGGACGGCCCTCGACGTAGTTGGCCCGCTGCCCATCACCACTGAGGGAAATAAGTACGTCCTGGTATTCGTGGATCATTTTACTAAATTTGCGGAAGCCTTGCCTTTGAGAGATGAGAAGGCGGAGACTGTGGCTCGGGCATTTGTGGAGCGGATTGTTCTAAGGCACGGTGTACATCAGCAGCTTCTAACAGATCAGGGCACGAATTTTGTTTCCGGTCTAATGAAAGAGACGTGCAGACTGCTCGGTATTAAGAAGCTCACAACCACAGCTTACCACCCCGAATCGAACGGGGCGGTGGAAAAACTAAACAAAACCATCAAGGGACTGCTCTCCCATCTCGTCGCACGAGACCAGAGGTATTGGGATCTGTGGATGCCCTACGTGTTGTTTTCATATAACACTGCAGTTCACGAAAGCACCGAAGAGACTCCCTTCTATCTGTGCCATGGGAGAGAACCGGGGCTCCCTCACGAGATCCTTGACGATCCAAGTGTCCCTAAGTATGCCTGTTTAGAGGACTATCGAGCAGAATTGACACTGAGAATGAGGGCGGCTCACGAGGTCAAGGGGGAGGCTCTGCGAAAGTCTCAGGCTTGCAGAAAGACCCAGTACGACCGGAAGACGAAAAGTCCAGAATTTCGGGAGGGCGACCGAGTGTATGTAGACGTCCGTTACCCGGGGAAAGGGCCATCACAGAAACTAAGCCAGAAGTGGAAAGGCCCATCCGGATCACTAGACTGGTAACGCCGGTAGTGGCTCAGGTAAAGGAGATAAAAAGGGGGTCGGTTACCACAGTGCATGTCAACCGCTTGAAAAGGGCGGCACCCGAGGGGCCCTTTCCCACCAAGGACGGGAGCGCCTCTCTGGTGCAGGCTGATGCGACAGAACCTCTGGCGGTACCGGAAACCAGTAGAATAGATGAGAACGATGCTGCAGTAATGTGGGAGGCAGCTGAGCACTGGGAGAGCCGAGAATTGCCGCCCGACAGTGCGCATTCGGGACCAGCAGCCGCGTCGACCCCACCTGCGCAGTTTACACCATCTCCGAGCGCTGTAATTGAGAGTGACGAGAGAGTTTGGGGAATGTCGTATGCACCTCCGAGTAGCGAAGGAACCTAGGAAAGGCAGGAACTAGGTCATATTGAAAATGAAACTGTATTGTGTCTCTATTTTCCTATTTTCGTTCAGGTGTGTGTGCGAGTGCAAAGGGGGGGGGGGGGGGGGGGGTCATAGAAGGATCGCCTGTCGCTCATCCCCTTCCAAATGTTGGCTAACGTCGTAGGTAACTCGTTTGGAGCAAAAAAGGCTGGACTGTGTTGTTGTCGGGGAGCTTAGAAGTGGGCTTTTGTGGTGCGAAGCATGACGATCAAACATTGAGAGTAAGGTGTCAGTGCTGTGTCGCGGGAACGTGCATACCGGTCGAACGTTAAGACCAGTGCATGAAGGTGAACGTGCTGTGTCTCGTGATTGTCTAGCACAGGACAAAACTGACTCACTAATCTCGAAAAAAAAAATTATGGGCGAGTGTAAGGAGCCGCATCGCGGGGGTGCGGGCCGATGGCGGCGCGGGGTCGACCTTGAGAACAGGTCTCGGCGGGTTGAAGTGGCGAAATGTGTCGTCACGGCGAACGGCGGTGACGTCATCAGGGTCGCCGGTGGAGAGGGGCTCGGCGGAAACAGGGCGAGAGTGAGCGTGACCGCGGCAGGCGAGGGCAAGGGAAAAAAAGGGAAGACGGACGGGTGGCACGCGGGAGCGGGCACTTGGTCCCGAGCACGAACGGACGAGCGACCCCCAAAAACGCTGCCTGCCTTGGACGGCGGTTGCCCGAGAACGCTACCAGCGAGCTGATCCACAGCTGCCGCTAGCCCGTAACATGCCCGAGAGCTGCCAGCCCTGGACCTGCCCATGACAGACGAGCTACCAACCGGCGGACCACGAGGAGCCAACGAGCCACCCAAGAACGACTCAGCCCGTCGACCTGTGCAACAGCCCCCTCAGTAAGCGACCCGACGACGGCGACCATTCCAGCCAGCAGTATTAAATTGTTAAAAGTATTTCCTGTCTCCTGCTTGCTCTCCACCGAGGGAGGAACCCCGTCAACTCAGTTTCGCATCGAAACTTTACAACATGAAGTGTCACAGCTTTGCGACCACAACAGCTTACACGGGCACAATCAAAATTGAACTGGTCGGTGTTCTTAAACGCAATATTTAACATTATTTCGCGCATTTAGTTCCCGGAAATTAGCAGCATATTCGGGAAGTTGAAGTTGAGTGGCATTCTTTTTTTCATAACTGGCAGAAATTATGACAAACGGTTTTTCTACTCATTTGTTACATATGTTACATACAATTTATGTTACATAATTTTCAAACCTGCGTCGTTTCTGTAGCCATCGGTTCAAGACAGGTTTCCTGTCGCTCGGTTGACAAGTATCCATTCAACGCAGTAGCGTACTTCAAGTCTTCAACGACCCGCTGATCAATCTTGCCCTGTGCTACGCCATTGTAAAATAGCATTACGGGCTTGAATCATCGCGATATGTGTCATAGGCCTTCAAGCGATAAGAAGTGTTTCAGAATTTAATCAATTTAATTGTGAAAAGTTGATTCTCAAATATATTCTTTTTCTTTTACAAGAAGTTCTACCACCCTCTGAGTACCCATACATTCAACCATAATAACGTAAAAACGCAGCATGAGTAAAGAACGGGCAAGGGGAGCACAGCGTCATGCACGAAGCCCGGGCAATTGGCGCCTCGCAGTCGCGCCCAGCCGGAGCGCCGGCAATTCGGCCGTGGCCGTGGGGCAGGCGCCGCGACGTTGCGGCGCCGCGCGCCGCCGTCCTCTACTTGTCAGTGTAAGCACGGCACACGGCGAATTCTACGCATCCCGTGGAGTCAGTAAATTCATTGAAGTGAGACAGGTGGGCGCCCCGGGTCGCACGTGGACTGCGGGCGGGCGTGTTTAGGAACCGCGTGTGAACGTGGCATTTCGGATCGGCGTGAGCCTTTTTGGAACCGTTTTTCATGAAAGTAAGTCTCAACTTCACGTCTCCATGGCCTCACCGGGTTCCTGTGACATTTCGCCTACTCGTGGAGTTTCCTCCAAAAAAAAACGTCGTTATTGCTGCGTTAAAGACTGCAACAGTCGCGAAGGTGACTCAAGCGTCAAACTTTGTCGCTTCCCTTCGATATCTTGGGAAGCGACACGGCGACAGTAGTGGATTACTGCATTGCGACGCATCAAGTAAGTGAATTTTACATTAATTGTTGAATTGAACGAAAATACATGTGCAGGTTTGGAAAGTGGACTGGCAAACTCGTTTTGCAGACTACTCGGCAAAATAACATATTGAACAAGTTGTTTTACGAGTCTCTGAGACAGCCACACAGAGAAATACGGTGGGAAAAATCGGGCCGATTGTTCGCTGTGTCATCGAGAATCAGGCGATCAGGTCTTCAGGCCAGATGCCCGTTCCGGTACTCGTAGTTCTAAGCGTGCATTTGGTTGCGACCGCGCGAGCCGTTCGGCACGCGCGGTCGCAACCAAAACCTTCAAACCTGCAAGTTTTCAAATAGTGGATTTTCGTAGAAAAAAATGTTTTGTTTGTTTCGGCTACAAAATTTATTCCTGATTCTGGTAAAAAATGTGACGGCGTGCAAAAAATGGGATGCAAACGGTTTTCTTTTGAAAAAGCTCATGCGAAGCGTAAATATCCTTCTCACGTGCACTTTGTTGCCTGTCGCCTTTTTACACCAGGCTTGTGTACTGTTCTCTAGCATGCAGAGTTCGGTTCTAATTATCCACATTTTATTCTAGTGTCACGGGGGCGTCGGGAGAAGAAGAGGACGGCCGAGCGAGGCGTGAGCGGGGGCCAGCCGGCGAGGAAAGAGGAAGAGCGTGCTGCACGAGGCTGGGGCCGAGCAGGAACGATAGGGCCGTTCTAGCTGGTCCGGGCCACGTCGATCCCCGGAGCATTCCACCAGCGAGGTTCGGATCAGGACTGGCGGAAATGGCGAGCCCTTCCTCCTATAGACCTTTTCTGTGTACTCTCGTCTCCAGCCACCTAACAGACGTATGCGGTATGGGCGACGAAAAAATAATCCAAAGTTTCAACCTGCAAATAGTAAAAAAATAAAGGGGAGGCAAACCGAGAAAGTGTGACGGTTACGCTTATATCCTAAATGCCTTCTATTGGCGTGGCAAAGGCAAAACAATGTTTTCGCCCATACTGGAAGTGACGTCAATTCAAGATGGCGCCGCACTTGCAGAAAAGGTGTATAGACGCTTTCAGCGAGTCAGTTACTCGAGCTGCCACCAGTCGGCGCGCCCTTCGCGTGCTTTCCGGGCCGCCATAGCCGACCTTCAGTTCCTCGCCGTTGCTCCGCGTTGTGTGCTGCACAGGCCACTACCGGAGCCTCGTTTTCATGTTTTTTTACGTTCCGCATTGAAATCTTGTATTTTCTATAGGTCTTTTCTATACTAAGGACTTACATTTAATCATTTCATATTAATATTTCGACATAGCTCTTGTATTTTCTTAGTTATGGAGTGGAATCGGACAGCGAATGGGTCGACGATACAAGATTATGAGGCTTCAATGACCATGTAAGTTCATCTCATTCTTACGTTTTGGTCGCTAATAAAGGGAAGTCAACACTATTGCGACATATGTAAATTGCAACTGACGCAGTGAGGCTATCGCAGTCGTGCTTCTCGCTGCATGCGCACGCTCGTTTCGGTAAAGCCGACCCGCATATAAGCGATTTAGCGTGCGACGAGACGAGCAGCGGAGATTTCTCACTGTCGCCCGTCGCATTGCTCGGTTTTGGGATTTCTAGAAAACGTCGCTCACCGTCTTGGTCGCTTGCTCCGACGCTTCCATGCGGTTTGCCTCGTCGCGCGACTGACTGAGCGACAGCGAAGCGGGTAGCCGTCGCTTATCTGGTCGCTCGCAAAATCCCTTACATGCGGTTTATATTCAATTAATTCCCATTCACACAGCACTGAAGCATTGGCGCCTCGATATTAAGTATAAACCGCATGCAAGCGATTCGGCGAGCAACAAGACACGCGACGGTGACCCGCTTCGCTGTCGCTCTGGCAGTCGCGCGACGAGGCAAACCGCATGAAAGCGTCGGGAGCAAGCGACCAAGACGGTGAGCGACGTTTTCTAGAAACCCAAAAAATCGAGCGATGCAACAGGCGACAGTGAGAAATCTTCGTCGCTGACTCTCGTCGTTGTCGCCGTCGCTCGTTTCGTCGCACGCTAAATCGCTCACATGCGGGTCGGCTTTGCAGAAACGAGCGTGCGCATGCAGCGAGAAGCACGACTGCGATAGCCTCACTGCGTCAGTTGAAATTTGCATATGTCGCAATGGTGTTGACTGCCCTTTATTAGCGACAAAAACGTTAGAATGGGATGAACTTACAACGTCTCTAAAGCCATAATCTTGTATCGTCGATCCATTCGCTCTCCGATTCCATTTCATAAACAAGAAAATACAAGAGCTAATGTTGACATATAGATACCAAATGATTAAATCAAAGCCCGAAATATCGAAAATACCTAAAGAAAACACGCGATTTCAACGCGGGACGTAAAAAAACGCGAAAACAAAGCTCCGGTAGTGGCCGGTGCAGCACACTACGCGGAGGAACGGCGAGAAACTGAAGGGCGGCTATGGCGGCAGGGTCACGTGACGCCAAGATGGCGGCGCCCATGAAATGTTGCCTGAAAGGGTCTATAGGCCCCGACGGTCCAGGAGTGGTTCTGCAGCGAGACTCTGACTGTGATAGCCCGGAACAGCTAGCCAACGCAGCGCTGGCGTGGGAAGGACGATCCGCAGGCCTGGACACGGACTCCGACGGCGAGCTATGAACGACGGGCAACAACTATGGTCGGCGGGTCCGACTGCCGGCTCTCGAAGACGGGCAACCGGGAAGTGCAGTAAACCCATTCGCTGCCTTCTCAGACCGATCGGGCGGCGATTGTTATAGAGCGACCCCACAAGTGATGAAGACAACTCAAACGTGTTCAAATGATAACTCTAGAATATGTTCCAAACATAAAATAAACAGGGACATGGCCCGCACGTGCACACAGGAACTGCTGAAATTAGGGTCGCCGCCGCTCGCCACGGCCTGACGGGCAGACGGCCGCCCCATTAACAGAGGCACCTCCGCTTGTGGAGCTGAATGCAGCACTCTCGTGGCTCCGCCTGGCCATTGCTGGCTGGATATCATGCGCTTGTGCTATCTTGCCCCGAACGACACATAAAAGCACGATATCGCACAATGTAAAACATCTCACTCGAAGCTTTGATCTATCATGACACCGCCTTCATTGCACTTTTTGAGTGCTAACTCATATGCGAAAAGTACGGTGAGGTGTGCGGAAAGATAAAATCCAATACCGTGGAAGCCAATACCGGCAACTCCCGCGGAAAACGGGCGAAAAGTGACTGCAGCGCCCCTGGCGAGCTCGGAGTCTCCGCTAGCAGACAAATTCTCCAAAATGCATTGGTTTTGCCTATCGCCGTGCCAGGTGACCAACGAAAAAAAATTGTCACGAACATTCGCTTCTTTGAAAGTTAAAAAATGGGTGCCAACTCATGAGTGAAGGACATTCTCTTCGCGTGGGAAAGATGTTACATCTTTCTGAGCGCAATTTCGGAGTTCTCCCGAAGAAAACATTCTGTATGCAAGTCAAGCAAAACACGAATGTATGCCTTCACGCTGTTTCGTGAAAAAGGGAAATGTACAAACATTTCAGAACATAGCTTCGTTTCAACTTTATTGTTCTTGTCAGTCAATTCGTTTTTTCGTTGCAATTCCCATTTCTCATGAATGTCTTGCTTATAACCGTTTCGCCGAACAGGCGAGCTGGCTAATCCCGTTAAGATCGTCTCCGGATGAAGAAGCAGAAGTCAATTTTGAACCACGTACGTTACGGCGATGTCAGTATGCTCCGAAAGAAGTCGTTGTGCATATGCAAATCTGACGCGATTATAGATTAACAAAAGCGGAGTTACAAAAAAAGCAGACTTCTCGCGCTTGCAAAGAAAGAAGGGGAGAGCGTCGTAGCCCCGCGAAAAAGGTGATTTCAGTCACGTTATTTTCAGTGCACAAATTCCGATAGTTAGCGCGGGGACAACCAACATCTTCTGCCTCGCTGCTTCTTTACCTCTACGACAAAGACCGACACCCGTTGAACCGTCTCCACTCTTTCCATTTTTGAGTCTTCTTTCTTTTATATTCTTGAGGCGACGCCACTCTGCCGCGTTATTTCTTCCTCCTGCTTATGTTCCTGTGTATATTTTTTGTTTTCTTTTTGCTTTTTTTTTTTTGCCCGACGTGTAAACAATTGTGTATCCTCGCTTTGTTTGACTTAGTTTTTACTCCCTTTCCTTCGCTTCAGCGCTACTACTCCTGGTTCGTCTGTGCTAGGCCCGGGCATTTTCAGGGCATTCTGCAACTTTGCTGTTGTTGTTGTTTTCTTCCACTGTCGTCTGCGATAACCTCCTATTTTCGCCTTCGATTGAGTTTCTAATCCAAAATCGTCATACGTGCTTTTTGATTTTTTATTATATATATTAGGAAGTGTAAGCTCGTCATACATTTTTATTCAAATTTTATTTGTGTACTCCGGCCGGCACGTCTGCTACGGGTCATCGTTTGTTTATCAACCGGCCACATTCGAGCATACACCAGAGCATACTTAGAGATGGCAGGCATGCTATGTGCTGCCTACCATCGCAAGAACAAGTTAGTGCGATGTGGTGGAAAATCTTTCTTCTGCTTCCTACGTCAACCTACGGACACCTACGTCAACAAGTACTTGAATGCACTTTTGAACTGTTTCGTCAAGCGAGCGAACGAACAACCCGCCAAAGTCACTGGAAAAAAAAATTCGAAAGCAAAAAAAGGTTACTCACTGCTAGCGCATATAGAAGATTGCTGCCTGCGACCAAAACATTTCTGCGACTTTTTTTTTTAGCGGGCAGTGTGAGCTGCGCTACGTTATTTATTTTCCCTGTTTTGTTGTTAGTTCGTACCTACGCCGCGAAAGCAAATAAAGAAATGTATAACAAGCAGCTGAAAAAAAAAAGGACGCATTCTTCTTTTTTCATTAGTTTCGTCTGTTGCTTCCGCTTTGTTTGTCGTGAACTCAACACCGGTGGCGACCACCAGCTATTCATTTGCTGCTTTCCATTTTTCTTCCTTTTTTTCTATAAGCGCCGCAACGATCGTCGTCGTTGAAATAGTTTTTTTTGCTAGCTTCTTTGTTTTATTCGCCGTTGTTCGCTTCTCTTTCCCGTTTCTTCTTATTTTCGCCGGGAATGGTGACACCATTTTTTCTGCAAAGTTCGGTAAGTGTTTGCACGGTCATTGTTATCCTTACTTTTTGTTTTGTTTTTATGCTCCAGCAGCTCGTGCGCTTGCTCTGGTAATATTAACATGTCGTTTTTGCATGTTTTAATGATTACGACGTAGTTCGAGTAGCTAAACGCCTTTTTTCCGCTTCCCAGACGCGTTTCAAAAGCGTGTGACCCCTGAGAGGCGTTTGAGACCGCTAAATAAACTGCTCTATCTTTGTTTATGCGCGCGTTGTTATTCGATTGTCGTTGCAGTTGCGATCAGTGGATTCCCCTTTACTGATACTGACCGTAATAAATTGTTTCTTCTGTTAGGGTGACGAAACGGGGCTTGTAATGCTCGAGGACGTCGCGGAGCCTATACTTTTCCATTGCGTCGACTGCTTCCGTAGACTCCGAGTCCGCTAGAGGCGCCACTGTCACGTTCGCCGCCGCTCCTATGTGTTTTCGGAGGAGTTTCCAGTATTGGCGAAGCTATATCGTATTTGATAAAATTGTTTGTTCGATTGGGTGATGATGAGGATCATGCGAGTCACTTAATTTTGTCGCAGCCGTGCGAACGGTAAAATTGTTTGTTCGATTGGGTGATGGTGAGGATCATGCGAGTCACTTAATTTTGTCGCAGCCGTGCGAACGGTATAGTTGACGCAATCATAAAATTCTATGCGCACCGGCACCAACTTGGCAACAGGAGCCGAAATCCACACGAGCCTTTCTATGCCACAGAGAGAGGAGCGCTAACCGTTTGGAGCGCTTCCCCAACTCCGGCGTTACCGCACCGCCACGAGGCGCCGTCAGTCCGTTGGCGTCTCGCCGTCTGCGGAGAAGCGGAGAGCGAACGCCGAGGAGAGACGAAAGCGAGCCCCCCCCCCCCCCCCCCCCCCTCCCCCATACTCCCTCTGCCGTCCACAGCTGGCTGAAACATTGCAGAGGGCGCTGGCAAGGAGGAGCCTGCAAGAGCAAGCACCCCCCTCCTTTCCTCCACCCTCCACAGGACCCAGCGCGCTTACATGGCGGAGGAGCAGGCCAGCGACACCCAAACCAACCCTGAGCCCCACACAGTAGTTGCGAAGCGGGAGTCTCCTCGCACACTAAGATGGCCCGGCAGCTCTCACGTCATCAGGCGGACCAATGCAACCACCGGACTCATATCTGCCCTAACCGCTCATTCACACTGGAAGCGGATATCCGTTCGCAAAACGGTTGCGAACGCGGTTGTATAAAGGTCCAGTACAACTGCACGCGCACTCGATGGCATCAAGTGCGCGTGCAATTGTACTGGATCTTTATACTACAACCGCGTTCGCAACCGCTTTGCGAACGCGGATCCGCTTCCAGTGTGAATGAGCGGTAAGACTCACGTCTTGATCCAGGTTCATGCTCATGAGCCTTGAAACTCACAATCACACTCAAAAGATCACAAAACTCCCGCTCATGAGTACTTCACTTGGAACTCAAGCTCACACTCACACTCATGAGTCCTCAGAACTCACGCTCATCAGTTTTCAGAACTCACACTCAAACTCATGAGTTCTCTGGACTCAAACTCACGTTCAATGGTTTTCAGAACTCACGATCACACTCATGACCAAACTCACGCTCATGTGTTCGCAGGACTCGCACTCACACTCACACTCATGAGTTCTCAGTACTCACGATCACACTTACAATCAGACTCACGCTCATGAGCTCTCAGGACTCACACTCACATTCACGCTCATGAGTTCCCATAACTTACGATCACACTCACACTCACATTCATGAATTCCCATAACTCACGATCCCACTCACACTCACGCTCACAATTTTTCGAGACTCGCGGCCTCACTCACGATCACTTTAAATCTGACGGTGAGCGTGAGTGATCGTGAGTGATCGCACTCATGAGTGAGAATGCCGAGGTATGGTTGCGAGTGCGCCAATGTTTACGTCAACTTCTTGACCTTCTCTATTTTTTCGGCGCTTGCCTATGATCATGAACTAACTGACCCAAATTGCCACATGAACGAATTTCATGACTGCTGCTGCGTTTTGAGGTCAGTTATCCGTATACTCTTTTGGTGCTGAAAAATTATTCCGCGGGCGGAATATACCGAAATAGGAGCACGCACACACTACGACGCAAAGTCCCATTCCATTTGGATCGCATTCAATTATGGCTGGCCCTAGGGGGTCGCTGGCACAGCACAGCTCAGAAAATGTCTAGCGAGGATTGCGCTGCAGAACCCAGGGGTCCTGAGCTTGATCCCCACCCCTGCTCACTCACACCAGTGAGCTTGCTAGCCAACCGGTATACAGAAACAACTAGGAGTCCCGGTTCCAACTGTTTCACTTCTCATAGACGTTGCACACCACTTGCTTGCTTGGTTTGTTGTAAGATTTCTTGATTGCCAAACTTCGTAAAATTCTTGCACGTCAAACAAAGGGTTTAGCTCTCAGAGTGAACCAACAATACACCGCACTGATGATGCCCAAAGATGCACATGATAAAGATGCCATCTTAATTTTGCAGGGAGCTAGAAAACCTAGAGTCAACTTAAACCAAGAAAGCACAAAATAGCTAAAAAGGAAATGCTATATGTTTGGCACATCCTGGCTAATTTTATGCTAACATTCTAAGGTCAAACAATTTTACATATTTTTTAATTGGTTAAGTTCCACGCAGCAAATTATTATGGTTGAACTATATTCAGTTATGCAGTGAAACGGTGTACTTTGGCTCTCTAGCTTTAGCTACATTGCCACGGAACGTTGTCCCCAAGTATATCACTTTCTAACTCTCTTCGACTCTGCACCCCTCGTACTCCTCCCCTGCTTTGCCGTTCTACTCGTTCTATCCCCATGCTGACAGGGTGCTTGATGTCTTTCATGTATTTTTTAACTTGCTTAAAATAGGGAAATAGGCTTTAATATGTCCTTGGATGAGTTGATATGTTGCAAAAGTAGGGGTTGAGTGCTTACTCCGCCATGGGTGCATACTCAGCGTTTTACGGTAGTTTTATGGTGTTGTGTGTTACTAGAATAAATTGGGCTTTAGCATAGTTACCGCATATGTGTACAGGTAATTCATGCTGTTGTTAAAGGGGCAGTCAAGTGGTTTTTGAGTTCGTGTTTTGATAATGACAGCTGAATTTAGACGCCTTAAGTATCCCTAAAAACCAAAAAGTATAGTCATACGGTGATTATTTCTTTAATAAAAATATAATTGAAGGCCGCCAAACCTCGGATCCATCCGAAAACGAAACCACTCTCATTGGTCGTCGCACGCTTATCAAAAGGATCTCGGGCCAATGGCGTTGGACGACGTTCCGTCGCGCAGTGATCCCGAGGTAGCCGCATCGGCCGAACCTCTTTGTCATTCGAGCTTCGATCATGGCGGAGTTCTCGACGCTCGAGGACCTGACGCCGTTAGAGGTTGAAGTTCTTCGGCGGACAGCCGACCTGGGGATGATTTCCTATGACGCCACTCCGACGTGCGATGTGGACGATAGCAGCGCTTCGGAGTCATGTTCGGGTTCCGAGGACGACGAAACGCAGACCTTTTCGGGCGTTCTTCGATTTGCGGTTGGGGCAAGTCGTAACCAAACCAACGTTTGACATCGCAGCGTTACCTCTGGTACGTGATGTCAAACGATGTCGCCACGTTGACTTTCGCCTCGGGAGAACGGGGGGAAGGCTGGTTCAGACATGTGCAACGAGCGCGTACCTACGACTGCGTCCGTTGCAACCGGAACGACCGCACTGCGCCGCGCGTACACACACCTGTAACCAACAAGCGCAGCGGGTCGTCAGCACGGCGACCGCTTCTGTACGCTGCCGTCAGCTGTGTCAGCGGCCCCTCTAAAAAAGGGGACGCGCTGCTACTCAATGCCGTAACAGAATATAGACAGACAGTTTTCTAGTCTAAAGCTTTATTATTTTATTCTTGATAGGCTTGCAGGGTACAGCGAATGAAAAAATAAAAAGATGCAGCGCCGTCTTGGACGATCACGACTCTAATACACGACATTGCAATAGTACAAATATCGCCACACGCCTTTTCTACGATTATAAAAGACAATGTAATCTTAGCAGCGATATAGCAGCGTAGAAATATGATTTCGTGATCAGATAGACGTTGCGAGCGTTCAGGATTGCTAACACTAATCACTTTTCTCCGGTGATGAAAACGCGTGAAAATTCGTATGCTTTATACGGTACGCGCCAGTAATACCTTGAACTTGAGCACACGCATGGAATGCGCCAAATCAGAAATCCGGGCGATGTTCGAGGACACAAAGGCTTAGGAAGTACCGCTGTAGTCGAAGTAAACAAACACGACGGCATGGGCGTTTCTGCTATCTTGAGAGTGCCGCCACGACATCGCCGCACGAGTAGGTGGATGTTCCCTTCTAGTACGTGCTGGGCTATCATAGCGAAACACGACGAAAATTCACAGTCAAGGATAGCGCTTTTACGCGGAACGATGAGCTTTCACCAGGCCGTCCATTCCGACGATCACCACCGACGCCACGTTTGCGGATAGAAGGAGACGGCCGGCCCGCGACCTGCAACGCGCGGAGATACGTGCGCTTCCGCGCATCCCTGGGGAACGGGAAATTCACCCCCCGCGGAGGAAGGCAAATAGAAAACGTAGTCCCTTGTTTGTGAAACGATAATTGCGCTATCGCGTATTCTAAACTAGAAATAGTTTACGTCTTGTGAAATGATCATGCACAACATATTTAAATGAACTGAAAATTGTTTTTTTAGCGAAACTTTAAAAAGACCGCCAAAATTTTCAAACATACGATAATTTCATTGGTCCTCGCAAGTACAGAAAAGAGTCCGCACGTATTTTATTCCTGCGTGATTAATAGGCGTTTCTGCCTTCTAAAACTGAAGATACTCATTCACTGACACTTCCTTAACACCATCGCACCAAAAAGTAGCTTCTCCAAAAACCGCTTGAGTGTCCCTTTAATGACCGATAGTACACAACTCAACCCTGTGCGGGGTGTCTATGAGCTGAAAAATTGGTATTGTTGAGGAATTTGGCAATTGGAAAAGTCTGAAGATTTCCACCCTAATCAGCATCGATCAGGGAAATTCAGCCTTCCTTTCTCTGAATGTAAACAAAAGACTCGTGTGGTGTGACGCATGCACCTTTCTACTGAGCAACTCGGCCGGCCTGCTAACGTAAATCTTTGCTGGAAACTAGAGTCTTGGTAGAATCCAGAGATACAACCTCATCTCGAAGTGTATTTACAAGGCAAACTTCTATACTCGCATTGAACAGCTGCTGCTTATGGCAGATTTGTGGAATGGCTTCATAGTGCAAAAGCTTGTCTCTACAGCTACCCCATTTGCTCCTGAATGGACTTCTAGGGGATCTTTTCTGGGCTGTGGACATCATGGCAGCTGAGGTAGTTTCTGCTGGAAAAAGGAGGGGAAGGGGAACGTTATCCCTCAGCTTGACAGTTCGTGGAAGCTTTGTCAGCCAGGAGTTTGAATGTTGCGAGGACAATAACGGTTGTGTTAGCTTATATATGTTTTGCCGGAAGTTTTACGACCAACTGCCAGGATTGCAACACCCGACAGCATGACATGCGGGCTTCTGTGGTGTCATTTAATTTTGTCGCTTAGAAACCACTTTTGGTACATGGGTGGTATAGAACGCTAAAAGCACCAGTAGGAGGGCGCATTCTAGGCACCATACCGTAGCATCTGCTGCTGACACGTTGTTATTGGGTGATTTCAGATAAGATCGACCAAAGGGTGGCTGGTCGACATTTTTAAATCAACTGATGTTTTTATGACATTGTCTAGTGTCTGGTATAAACGAATCCACACTTAGTTTTGACCAGAAAAAAAATTTGGAGACAAGAAAAATTGTAAGGCAGGGAGAGGTGGACAGTTGCAATAACGCGCACTGATGGAGGGGGCAAGTTTGAACGTGAATAATTAAAACAATAAAATTAGGAGAATTTTAAACCTTTTTACAAACAAACTATGGGTACAACTTGCTTGTAATATAAAGTAATATTATTTATTAAAAATTTATTTAGTTTTCTAAAAATTTCCAAACATGCCTGCTCGAACGACAAATGGCAAACTTTGGAAATCTGTATCTCATGAAATAATTTAATCATTATTACATAACTTGCAGACCTTATTTTACTAATATATGGCTATTATTGAAAAAAATAAATAAGGTATCTGAGTGACACAATAGTTACAATATATTTAGGCAAACATGGGAAAAAAATCAAACAAAGAAAAGTTCCGATGCGAATAAAAAAAAAACTCCACCTTCGATTTTTTTTTAAAATTTGGGTACCCTGTTATACTCTATTTCGGGATTCATTTATATTAAAAACATGTTGCATCATTGCACTGTGAAAGAAGAAACAACTCCCCAAAGTAGGGTCCTTTTTCAAAGCCTACACTTAGCAGTGTCCTATACAAGAAGTGACTCTGAGTTCCAGTTTCATGAAACTTGCACAAATCTTTTAGATACATTTATTCAGATGAGGTCATTGATAAAAAGAGCGATCGGTCACACAGTAAAAGGGAGGAGAAACTATATACAGCATTTTACATAAGCGTACAAAGTGGTATCATGTTAGAGACTAATGATTTGAGAAAAGATGATGCAGTGTGAATTTGTACCTTCCGGTATATTTTACATCTAGAGTAAAATAAATAACTTTACTTCCACACACAAAAACAAAGATATAATAGTAAGATATTTAGGTTGGCTGTGTATTTACGATTACAAACAATTTCAGGTGACGGATGCCATAGTGCCTAACTGGAGCAGCTTCGATGCTCTCGGTGTATGAATGAATCGTGGCAAGCCGATATATTTTATCCTGCTCGAGGATAACATTTTGGGATTTTTTTTTATAGTGATCAGATAAAAATTATTAGTAACCACCAACAAAAACAGTAGGTTAAACCCCGTGAAGAAAAATGTGATAAATAAGATGTCCCTGCATTAAAAATGAGCAGTCCTTGGGAAATCTAATTCGGCACTTTACGCTAAGGTTTTCCTCGCTGTACCCATTTAATAAAGTTGCTTCCAAGCAGATCCGACTGTCCGTGCTACATATACGTCACAGGTCCCTTCTGTTGATGACTTGCTGAGCCGCCACAGGTGCCAAGACTGAATGCCGGGGAAGGCGCGCACCGTCAGCCACTCTTCTTTTTTTTGTTCACGATACCGAACAACCTCATTTTCGTCCAGATATACAAGATGCACGCCTTTCAGTTTCTTTGATAGAACGCTCACCATTGTCCTGGCCGTCTGAATTGCGCTTACTGAACGTTCTCTCAGGTTGTTCAGCGTGGCCTGGTGCTTCACGAGTCCGCCAACTCCGTCACATGCATTTTTCCCATGTCCAGATGCAGAAAATAACCACTGGGCTTGTGGGCAATCGTCCTTTGCAAATTGGTGAAGCTTGTAGCGATTCTTGAAATGACTGGCGGCGCCGTCACTTACGTACGTCACGTACGAGTATACCGCAACGTTGTCTTCAGCCCACTCCTTCACTTTTTCTAGAGCCAAGCAAGCGTGAGCGGCGTCATGACACAGGTCCTCACTGATGATGGCAAAGCTGTTTGTAGATTTTCTTGTCGTCACTACACATGTAAATATCGAAACTTGTTTTTTTTTCCAGTGATATGCTTGCACTTCGTCAGAAAGCACGATGGTCCAGTTTTCAGCAAAGTCAAAATGAAAGACACTGCTCCCGCGTTGCATGCACTGTTTTTCATCGTAGATCGCTTTACCTTGCGTTTGCCGGATATGGTTGTGAAGTACCCAATTTCCAACGGTCACTTGGATAACTTTTAGGAAAGTCTCAGGTTCCAAAGTTTTTTTCACAAGGTCGCCGGACTCCCATGTTGCAAGCACAATCTCTCTTCATCCTCCGGGATATCAAGTTCCTGGAGTGTAAGAAACTGGCCTTTTGGGCAGTGATCACAGTCTCCTTGAAGGCACAGTTCTGTTGCTGGGTCGCACAGAAATGCCGAGTTCATTTCACCAGTGTTGAATGTTGAGCCTGTAACGTTCTCTAGAGCGGCAATACAAAGATAATAATTGGCGCAGCGCACACAAACGCACACTTCCTGGTGTGGAATACATTGGACCCATCTAGGGCGCAACGAATAAAATTTCGTTAGCCCAACGCCGGAATCGGGATGCTTGTCTTTGTATATACGGAAGGCCTCTCGTATTGAGCGTGTCATGAAGTGCTTTGGCACGAACGTTTTCTCTCCGTTGGGCATGACAGAGATGACGTCCTTCTGGTTGGGACTTTGGCGCGAACATTGTAGCTCGTCTTTCGTGAAGTACTCTAGGGCAGCAGACAGATTCTCAGGGCTCACCTTGCACCTCGTGTAAGGATCCGGCTCATACCACACGCCATGCTTTTCCTTGAGTTTTCGGGATTTACTGATGAGGTACATTGAGGCCTGTGGAATCATCCTTTGAACCTCATTCTTCGTCAGTGTTGACGGCAGGAGTGTAAGCAGTTGACAACGTTCCCGGAGAGAGGTGGCGGTTTCAAAGGCCTGCCGAAAGTTGTCCACCCACTCAGTGCATGTGGAGCATGTTGGTTCGGACGACCCCGATGGTGCGTCCCTGTCGTACGCAATACGTAGCCTTGAGCGTATATTCTCGACAGCAACCTGCTCCAGTTTTGTCTGCTTTCTCTTGACATAGGCAGGCCTGTCCCGACTTCTTACGAAGCTTCGTTGTCTCAGCGGCGACACATCTGTAGTAGTATGCTGCGATTTAGATCTTCAATTGCTTCTTCAGCTGGCACAAATATGTCAGGCACTGCTCTGAGCTTCGCATCGAGATCTCCTTAGTGATGTGCATGAGGCAATGATAGCACAGGTAGTCCGTCGCACTCACTTTGGTGGAACAGTCAGGCGGAAGAATTTGCTTCAACGAGTTTAGGTCCAACTCGCCAACACTTCGAAAATTCCGCTGCTTTGGTATAGTCTTTTTGTGTTTGCAAAAGTAATCTGCACAAAACACTCGTTCGGAGCTCCAGGACGTCTTCATAATGTATACATAAATAATAGAAATTAAACCCCAACTAATGGCATATAATTGCCAAGTGAAAGAACTACTGGGTGCACAAGTGACAAGTCCGAGGCTGAGGAGCTCACTCACTGCAAACGTACATCTGAAAAGAGAGGTCACAACTGAGGCTGTCGGCAAAGCTTGATCCACGTCAAAGGAAGAAAGAGGGAAAGTCTCCAGACAAAAAATTGTGGTCAGCGGCCTTCGAAAAAGACTTTCCGGAATCGCACTGTCGTCCCTCCACGCGCTGATATGAAAGCACCCGAGCTTCTACCACGTGGTTCATGACACAGCCTGAGCCATTTCGGCGACCGGTTCGCGAGGGGTCGGCGGTGGGGTTACGTTGATGGTCACTCGGATTAGCCCTTGCTGTACTGAGCTACCGCCTGCAGTGCCTTATCGCCGGCTGGTGTCAACAACGAGAACACACACACCCTGTCTACACCAAAACTACAAGCGTTCACCGCACACGCGTCGCCGCCGCTTTTAAGCTTTTGTGAAATTGCTTTCTTTTGCCGCGGAGAACCGCCTTATCTTAACTACGCGCCTGAAATCCTTCCAGGCGGGCGTACACAATATCAAGCGTTTCGAGAAATGCCCGTGGAATAGAACTATGGGGAAATTCGGAGACCGCGATGTCGATATCGTCGCCGTTGTGTTAGTACGCCGTCGAGTACTGTAGTCCCCCGTTGGGGGAGGGGGGGGGGGCGGTCTTATTACGATAACATGGCGACAGCGTTTACACTCTATGTATTTACGCGAGGCTCGAGTATTTGGGGATAATGCTGCCGGTTGGTGTGCCCCTTTGTGCCTGATATTATCGCCCGTGACGCCAGCGAGTGAGATGGCGACAGGCATGACTGCTCAATAAACAGGCTTCGGCGGCCATGTTTTGCTGGTTGAAGCGAACCCCCTTGTCCTTGACAGCGAGCGGGGAAATGCGAAAAAAAGATTGTATCGGCCGTTTTGCCAGAACTAGCGACGAGTGTCGTCTGCGGTTTCCGGCAACTATTTTGCCATAATCGTGAGCTTAGCGAGGAAATGATTTTTGCTAGCCACAGAACACTACCACGCAGAAAGGGAATGCTTGAACATGTTTTTGTTCTGGATATATATCAGGGATATATATATGAGAGAGAGAGAGATGAAGGTAGAGCGGAAGAGGCAATAGCATATAGTGTCGCAGGAGAATAAAGTAAACAAAGTTCCTAGTGGCCGATGGCTGCACGATCTTTTCTCGGATCACTAGTCCGTAATATGATACCTCTTTGTACACAGTAGTTTCTCCTTAATTTAAGTGTGTGAACGATTTCTTTAGTTATCATTGGCCTCATCTGAATAAAAATATATAAAAGATGTGTGTTGGTTTCATGAAACTGGAACTCAGAGTCAGTTCTTGTATAAAACACTGCTAAGTGTAGGCTTTGAAAAAGGACCCTACTTTGGGGAGTTGTATCTTCTTTCTCAATAAAATGATGCAACATGTTTTTAATGGAAATGAATGCCGAAATAGAGTATAACAGGTTACCTAAATTTAAAAAAAAATCGAGGGTGGTGTTTTTTTTTTATTCGCATGGGAATTTTTCTGTGTTAGGTTTTTTTTTTCATGTTTGACTAAATATATCCTAACTATTGTATCACATAGATACCTTAGTTATTTTTTTAAATATTAGCTATATATTAGTAGAATAATATCTGCAAATTGTATCATAAGGATTAAATTATTTCATGAGATACAGACCTCCAAATTTTGCCATTTGTCGTTCGAGCAGGCATGTTTGTCAATTTTTAGAAAAATAAATAAATTTTAAATAAATATGATTACTTTATATTACAAGCAAGCTATACCCATAGTGTGCGCCTAAAACGTATTAGAGTTCTCCTAATGTTATCGCTTTAGTTATTCACTCTCAAACGGGCCCCCTCCATCAGTGCGCGTTAATGCAACTGTCCACCACCTCATGGCTTACGATTTTTCCTGTCCCCAAGTATTTTTTCTAGTCAAAACTAAGTTTGGATTCGTTCATACCAGACACTAGACAATAACATATAAAAACATCAGTTGATTTGAAAATGTCGACTAGCCATCCTTTGGTCGATCTTATCTGAAATCACCCCTATTGCAGTTATAATTTCCGATTCTGTTTCTTTTGTTTTTCAGTGGGAGCTCATGAAGGCGGCACGGTGCATGGGGGAAGAGAGTGGCTGACAGTGAGCTGCCCAAGCAAGCTGCTGGCTGTTGTGACCGTCTCCAAAAGCCTCTGGATGGGCTAAATCACAGACGTGCCTGAACATTTATAAATGGTAAACGCAATCTAGACTACCTTTGAATTATGCCTTGGTCTAACAGATGTAGCTTGGATGTCAAGTTTGGCTGCTAGAATTGAACTGGATAGTATTAAGCGGCACGTCACGAAGTAGGCACACGCTGGGACACTTATCTACAAATACGGCTTCCCAGTCCACGAGCCACCAAAGACCCAGCCAAAGAGATCCCGAGTCGTCCATGATTTCGTGTTTCATACGTATATGATGGTTTTACTGCAAAAGTTCTTCATACTATCTGGCATTCTAAACTTTCCCACCAATAAGGATACAGTTTTCTGGTGCCATCCGTGTTGGTTTTCAAAAGCTGTGTAATCTGGGCCTTGTTCTGTTAGCTGCCATGAGAACTGTGAATCGCTTGCCAGGGATTCTTTCGCCACTGCAGGCACATTTCCGAGGCAAGGCATTTAACTCTTTCTGGCTTCATACTTGGCTTCACTTGATTGTTGAGCCATTGACTCTCTTTCGACGCTGGCACTGCCACCACAATAGTCCCATCACAATCACTGGCACTACTGCCCGTTACAAAAGGTACAGCCGTTTGCGTCCATCTATCCATCCCTTAGGTGGTCTTATTTTCTATGCCATGGTGGCCCTTAAGGTAATCTAGCTATCCACTTGCAGTGAAGTTCTTTACATCAAGTTAAAAGGAATCTTTCACATTCTTTTAAAAGATTCTTCACTTCAAGAGTAAAAGGAGTTTTTCACATTCCTTTAGAAGATTGGTCCCAATATAGGGATGTCGCTTGCCCCCATCTCTAAACCACCTCTGTAGTGTTTTCTCGACGTCTTAATATGCCGTGCATCAGAATGTGTTTTTCGTGCTTCTATGTCACACCGTTTCTTGAGTAGTTTACCCAAAGTGCTTTCAGAGATCTTGTGGGCTCCAGTGACACAAAACTTTTTGTCTCCTTCTCCACATGCCTTATTATTCCAAGTTTTGTTGCAAATGTCAACTTTGTCCTTTAGACATTCAAAACCATGACAACTCTCACAGAATTCAACGGTTTTTGTTCTGTTTTTGCTGGTTTCCAATCTGAGCAAAATGCGCGAGCGCCCGAAGCACAAGCTCGGAGGAAGGGAACAAACAGAAAGAAGGTGGAACCCACGTGCGGTGTGATTGTGGTGGAATGCGAAGCAAGGCATTGGCGCTATGGCCAGTGGAACGGCAAGCAAGGCTTCGGGGGTTTGGGTGGTTGAACCTCAAGCAAGTCTTTGTCAAGACTGTTGGTGGGCCCCGAGCAAGTCTTCCACAATGTGCCTGTGCTTGTGAGTGAGCGCTGTGTGGCACTGTAGGTACCGAAGCCACCACCGACATCTTGGGACCATAATTGGACTCTCCTCCTCCTCCGAACTCTATGGCATCTTTGATTTGGCTTCTGTTCCTTTTGTTATGCTTTCGAACCTTTTGTGTTTTTCTTTCCGCGGTTATGAAGAGTGGAACGCTTGCAAGATATCTTCTTTTCCTTTATTTCTTTTTTTACGACTGTGTGTGCGTCCTGTGCACCTTTTCTTTACTTCTGAATTTCACAACTATTAAAAGTGTTCCGTAATGCCACGCACGACTCACTCTCAATTCGTATACCGCCTCTCAGGAAGTCCATGACCTAGGTGTGGCCCTAGAACCTGGACAGCGGTCCAATTGAAATTATATAGTCGACTCTCATTAATTCAAACTCGAGGGGGGCCGAAAATTTTTTTCAATAAAGCAAAGTCTGAATTATCAGGAGTTTCTTCCCATAGAGACGCATAGGATGGGACCTGCTTCTTAGTTTGAATTATCCGAAAATTTGAATTAAGAGATTTCGAATTAACGAGAGTCGACTATATAAGTTTGTGTTTATGGGATCTTTTCCAACCGAACCTGTGACTAACTTGCGGCAGGTTCAAGTCCTGTCGTGAATGCCAGATTGTCACAGGTTCGGTTGGAAAAGATGCCATGAACAGACGAACTTGTAGTTTGATTTGGACCACCGTCCAGGTGCTAGGGTCTAGCTTAGATGGACTTCCTTAGAGGCGGTAGGAATTGAGAGCGAGTCGTACCTGGTGTTACGAAACACTATTTATTAGTAATGAAATCCAAAAGTAAAGAAAAGGTGCACAGGACGCACACACGGTTGTAAAAAAAATAGTAATGGAAAATAACATATCTTGCAAGCATTCCGCTCTTTGTAACCGCGGCAAGAAAATCACAAAAGCATAGAAAGTGTAACAAAGGGAACAAAAGCCAAATCAAAGACGCCATACATTTCGGATGAGGAAAGTCGAATCATAAGATGTCGGTGGTGGTCCGGTCTCGTGCGCCGCCAGTCGGAGCCGAGAAGTCGTGGTGGCTTGGGTGCTTATAGTGCCAAACTGCGCTCACTCACAAGCACACGCACATCGTCGAAGCTTGCTCACGACCCACCAACCATCTTGACGAAGCCTTGTTTGGGGTTCGACCTTCCACACCACTGAAGCCTTGCTTGTTGTTCCAACCGCCAAAGCCTAGCTCTGCGCAACTTCCGCCTTCCTTCTTTGTTTCTTTTTCTTCCCTTCTGAGCTTATGTTTTCAGCACTCGTGCATCTTACTCAAAACGGAAACCAACAAAGAACAAGAATCGTTGGAAATCTTTGACAACATGTAGGCCTATTTGTTGGTTCATTCTAATGTCAAATATCCATGATTGTCCACATTGGATATCATTTGCCTGTGGTGTGTTCTGCAGCCACAATCATTTGCCATGCCACCACTATGTATTGGCGTTCGGTGGAGAAGCCTGCTACGTGGCTTCAGAGCATGGAGTCATTAATTTCAACGCCATGGAATTTGTCAGTGATGTCTCATGAAAATGTACACCTCCGTTCCTACCCAAAAGCGTCCATATTGTGAGCTGTGCATAATAACGTAACAAAATGCAGGTATTTACCTGGTTGGTCCCCAAAAATGTTTTTTTATACAGCAGAGTATCCATAATTATTGAGACATGACTGTTTACCCACCCTGCCCGGGTCCTACTAGAGTGACAGAAAAAAAAAAAAAAAACACTTGACACCGATATGCTTCAAGACTGGATAATACGCCAAAAAAACACGGACGAAATGAAGGAAGATCTGGGTAGGACACGTCGTAACTTTCAACTGAATGGTTTACTTTGGTAAAAAAAATATATCTTCTGATAGGAAGTAAAACATGCTGTCAGAACACTGTAAACCTGATTCGCATGGTGTGATTTTACTTGCGATCTTGCAGTTCCGACGTCACTCGTGCAGTGAAATAAAGGCATAGGGGAAGCTGCAGTGCCTGACGTCACAGGTGTAAATTTGCAAGCGAAATCGCGCCATGTGAACTGGGCTCATGTGACGTCTGAACACACTCCCCCAGAAACGAGCGTCATTGGCTCTGCAGACCGTGAAATTCTTTGTCAGATATTTGTAATGAGGGTGTGCTCACATGAGTTGTTATTCTAGGATTTCAGCAAACAGGCATTGTGAATTTTCCTCTTTGTTTTTGTCTTGTAGAAGCCCATGGCACTAGTCTTTTTCTAAGTTGGACTTGCACTCACAATGGACACAGTGAATTGCTAGGTGACCTTCTGGATAAAATACCAAGGTAACAACTCTTGTCTGAGTGTACATTTAGTGTCGAGTGTTTTCTTTAGGTCTTTTTGACATGTCACGCTTTCATTTAATCATTTGATATCTATATTTCTATATAAATCTTGTATTTTCTTGTTTGTGAAATGGAATCAGACAGCGAATTGATGACGATACAAGATCATAGCCTAGGCTTCAGAGACCATATAAGTTCATCACATTCTTTTGTTTTTGTCGCTAATACAGATCAGTCAACACCATTGCGACATATGAAAATTTCAACTGACGCAGTGACGCTATCGCAATCGTGCTTCTCGCTGCATGTGCGCGCTTTTAGACATCGTTTCCGTAGATAAAAGCCGAACCGCATGTAAGCGCTTTAGCGAGCGACAAGTCAGCGACAAAAATTTCCTACTGTCGCCCGTCGCGGCGCTCGGCTTCTGGATTTCTGGAAAACGTCGCTCATAGTCTTGGTCGCTTGCTCCCGTCGCTTCCATGCGGTTTGCCTTCTCGTGCGACTGACCGAGCGACAGCGAAGCGGGTCGCCGTCGCTTGTCTTGTTGCTCGCCAAATCGCTTGCATGCAGTTTATACTTAATATTGAGGCGCCAATGGTTCAGTGCTGCATCGAAATTAAGTATAAACCGCACGCAAGCAACTTGGCGAGCGATGAGACAAGCGACGGCGACTCGCTTCGCTGTCGCTCGATCAGTTGCGTGACGAGGCAAACCGCATGGAAGCGACGGGAGCAAGCGACCAAGACAATGAGCGACGTTTCTAGAAATCCAAAAACCGAGCAATGCGACGGGCGACAGTGAGAAATCTTCGTCGTCGACTCTCATCGTTGTCGCTCGTCTCGCTGTTCGCGAGAGTGCTTACATGCGGTTCGACTTTTACTTACGGAAACAATGTCTAAAGCGCGCACATGCAGCGAGAAGCACGACTGCGGTAGCCTTACTGCCTCAGTTGAAATTTTTGTGTCGCAGTGGTGTTGACTGCCCTTGATTAGCGAAAAAAACAATAAAATGTGATAAACTTAATGGTCTCTGAAGCCTAGGCCATAATCTTGTATCGTCGATCGATTCGCTGTCCGATTCCATTCTATAAATACGAAAATACAAGGGCTATGTTCAAATATAGATATCAAATGATTAAATAAAGCCCGAAATATCGAAACGATCTAAAGAAAAGACACGATTTCAACGCGGACCGTAAAAGAACTCGAAAACAAAGCTCCGGTGGTGGCCGATGCAGCACACAACTCGGAGCAACTGCGAGAAACTGAAGGTCGGCTATGGCGGCAGGGTCACGTGACTTCAAGATGGCAGCGCCCATGAAATGTTGCCTGAAAGGGTCTATATGTATTTCTTTTTTTATATGAACCATTCAGTTGAAAGTTGTGCCGTGTCCTGTCCAGATCTTCCTTCGTTTTGTCAGTGTTTTTTTGGCATATTATTCAGTGATGAATAACCGATTGCCCAACTTGGCATCTTAAGCCCCAAGACCATGTAGCATGCATACAAAGATATCTTTTGGCAGGCTTGTTTTCACTTGTGCTTACTTCATGAGCCCCGAAAAATGGCAAGCCTGCCAAAGGTATCTTCGTGTGCATGCTGAATGTACTGAAGTCTGGTCGGGGTTTAGTAGGACTCCAGCATTATATGTCTGATTCCATTTTATATTGACATTTTAAAATACATTTTCACAAGAATATGGCTAGAATTCTTTGTATTTATTGATTCAATATACCTAAGTCAGACTGAATGTTTTTCTGATCTGATTTTTTGTTGTTGCGTTTTAATTACTGGGGAATTCGGTTTTTGTGGTTTTATAGCTTCAGGGCTGTCAGTGGAAGTTGGCACCACTTTATATTGAAATTTTATAGGTATGCCACATAAATATCAAAAAGCACTTCTATGCATCTTAAAAGAAAGCATAGAAAACATTGTCTTTATAGTGGAAGTGTGCTTACGGCTCGGTTTTGCTATCTAGAGAAACAAACAAATTTTACCTTGCGGCAATTCAAAATTTGCTTTCAGATGATCTGAGGAACCTTCCACAGTACTGCATGTTATCGGTGGTGTTCACACTGAGGCGCTCTATCTGGCTTTTACTTTGCATGTAGTGGCATTAGTATACTACATAGACGGAAACTGTGCTTGTCACTGTCGACTTCTGTAGTTCCTCCGTTATGTAGTCTCCTGCAATATGAAAGCCCCAATGGGAGCGCCTCGCCGAGGCAGTGGCTGGGAGAGGCGCTTTGTGCGCTCTGGGTGATTCCAATCTACCCAAGGGGAGGACTCACTCGGGGCTCAGCTGAAGTGCAACACACGCTTATTAGTTTTCGGTTTCACGGTGGAGAGCAGTTCATCAGCGTAATGTCACGGCTACTGAGTCAGAAACTACTGTCCGAGAGAGACTGGCCAGAGTCAAGGCAATGATTTTGACCGTTAAAGTGCAAGGTCCGTGCCATCCTTCTAATTAATGAATGCGCTCTTCACCAAACTTTTTTTTTTCAAAAATGAGACTCGGACGTAACTTTAACATTTGTTTATTTGGCAGTGCCTGTTCTATAATTTTATACCAGAAACAACTGATAACAAAAAACAGTGATTAGCATTGCTTGCTTTGAGCCTTCGTGACCATATCTCTGGGCGTGATGCCGATGAAGCGCACTCTTTGGCTAAACCAAAAGCTGTTCGCAAGTTCAGAACCAGCTAAGCCTTGAGTGAGAGTCCTTCCCTCGGGGCAGAACTGAATCACACGGAGCGCACATAGCTCTTCCCACCACTGCCATCTCAGCCACGTACTTTCAGTAGGTTTTTTTATATTGAAGGAGACTGAAAATACCCCCAAGACCATTTGGGTAGCCTTTCCGTTGTGTTTTAATTTAATTAGGAGCATGATTTATAATTCATGCAAAACATATTTACTAAACATGCATCACTGTTTATCCTGTTCCTTCTCCAGGTGCTGCTATCCAGCTCTACGTCACAGCCATGAAGTGGCCATGGGGTGAACCATCGACTCGGATCGGCAGAGCCACCTGCTAGCTGTGAAGCCCAGTTACCAGGCAGCACACACTCGACCAGCTGCCTGCCTTATCCAGCATCCAGCCTTTGTCGCTCTAGTGAGACTCAGGCATTATGTCCAAGTCTTACTAGCGCGACAAACAGAAATAAACGACACGGATGAGCCTCCAACCCATCAACATGCCCTTGATGATACCTCTGGCAGGCGTTCATTCGTTTGGTGCTCACGAAATAAGCACGAGTGATTGTAAGCCTGCCAAAGATACCCTCGCATGCATGATGCTTGTGTTTAAGCATAGGCTTTTTTATTCTACAAAGCCTGTCGAATCGCAAAAGACTAAAGCGCCGTTCACACATATGCAACCGAGTAAGACCGAGAGAGACCAGACCGGGTTTTAAGCTTCTTCCGACGTCTTACGACCAGCTCCGCTGCAGCGCATCCGGTCCTAAGACGTCGCAAGAGGCGTAAAAACCGGTCTGGTCCCTCTCGGTCTTAGTCGGCTGCATATGTGTGAATGGCAGTTCAGGTTTGAGGCTTGTCGCTGTCGTTTGTTTCTGTTCGTTGCTGTAGTGGGACTTGGGGCATAAGCCAGCACCATGTACTGAACATTAAATAAAAAACGACTCTATCGAACTTGATTCAATTTAGCAGCTTCATTTGCATGCCGACCACACAATAAATACAACAGCTCGCACAAAAATTACTGAGCAGCTTTATTATTCGTGAGGCACTAAATCCCAAACAAAGTAGCAACGAGTTTTTTCTGCACACAGCACCGAAAATTGGAGATGTTGCTGGGCTATATGCCACAAAAACGACCTTTGAATGACAACATAGGCTTCCTTGGGAGTAGTCTGTAAATTCCCCGTATAGCCAAGATTTAATGACCAGAGAACTCCCACCCTGGCCCACACTGCATTTACACCGTTTCGCCAAGCTTGACTGACCACTGAACTGCCAGCATGGCCCAGGCTGCATTTAGACCGTTCTGCCAAGTTTGGCTGACCATGGAAATGCCAGCCTGGCCCAGGCCGTAATTCCAGCAGTGAGCCAGTCCATGGCTATACAGGGAACTGCCGGTGGTGCCAGACTGGTATACCAGGATGGGGCTACCTAGCGCCATGGGGCAAAACAATCTAGGCCCAGTGAAACTTCCCCGGCTGCGCAGTCTGGCTCAAGCTTGAGCCGGTCATAATGTGCTGCTTGGGCACCTTAGTGACTGCAGCTGTAGGTCAGCGCTCTCGTGCCATGCGCTCTCGGGGAGCCCTCCGTATCCCGATCACATTTAACATTTGACCCGAAGATATCGAACGACGCGAGAAAGCCCCAAAAACCAACCACTGGGTTGAAACCCAGAGGTTTCAACTAGTTTGGACTACGTTGCGCCTGTCGCTTGAGATGGAACGGTAGCGGAGTTTTTAGAGCGCAGCTCTTAGGCGCCCGTTTCCGGCTTGAGCGGCGTCGGCGTCGCCGTCGGCGTAACCGCGAGATCACGTGACCCCCAAGGTCCTCCTAAGGTCACGTGACCCAGCTAGGTCACCCCAAGGTCACGTGACCCCTCCCCCAGGGTCACGTGACACCCAAGGTCACGTAAACCCCCCCCGAGGTCACGTGACCCTCTTCCCCGAGGTCACATGACCCTCCTCCCCAAGATCACGTGACCCCCATCCCCCCGAAGTCACGTGACCCCCCACCCGAAGTCACGTGACCCCCTGCCCCCGAGGTCAGGTGACCCACCGGAGCATATTCAAGAATGAGGGGAGGAGGAGGAGGGGTCTACCCTCCCCTTAGTACCCGTCCCTCCTCCTCCTCCTCAAGAGCTGCGCTCCAATTCGGCGTTACAGGGAGTTGTAAACGGCTTTCACGTTTTTATGTCGACTGTAAGGCTTGCGGAAGGCGCGTAAATGTTGCAATTTCTGTATAATACGTCACGATTCCTTCCTTCCACCTAAAGCACCGGGCTATTTCGAAAGTGCTGTTATGGCTGCTTGGCGAGACAATCGGAAATATAATATCAATATTTGTGATCCGGCTGGCCACATGAAGAAGATGCAAGCTTTATATGTTTTTCTCAAATGCAGAACCGCTTCAGTTTCGATTCAAGCGATGATAGCGCAGGTACATAACTACGCAAACGCCATGACGTTCCGCGTTTGGAACTCCTTGATTGGACTCATCGATATGGAGCATCGGCTGCGGAAGCACCTATGGTGAAATTAAAAATAATGCCGCCGTTGCTTCCAGAATATTTATACAAGTTATACAAATTTAGTATAATATAGAAATTTCTTCGATGTGGGGCATTGATTAGAAATATATTTTCCACCTTAAGTAATTTAACGAACCATGTGTACGGATTGGAGGTCAGTAATATTTAACTATGACGAATGCCACTGCACGCGGAACATCAGCTATACAATTATGACTCCAATCAAGCACGAACACCAATGAGAAGAATGTCTAGTTTGTAGTAAATTGGAGCCAGAGCTTTGTAATAGAAGAAACTGTAAGGCTTATTTTATTTTATTTTAGATTTTTATACAAAGAGCGACGACTACATCAAGCTCGTAAGCGATACGATAAACGAAAAGGCAGATGCACTCAACGAACTGGGCCAATATCTGTGGGACAACCCGGAGCTTGCCTTCAAGGAGAAGAAAGCCCACGACTTCATCACCAAATATTTGGAGCCCGAAGGTTTTTCTGTGGCGGGGAACTATCTCCTGGACACCGCATACCGGCCGAGTACGGAGGTAAGGGCGGCATGCTAGGTGCCTAAATATAAAAAAAAAATAATAATACAAAAAAAACAATCTTTGTCGTTTTTGGGCTACAGCTGTTTCTTATTTCAGAGAAGACCGCGACAAGCTCATGCCTTCTAACAAGGTTGTCTTCCCAACTCACCAGGAAAACGGTACTATTTTCATAGCACGCGGTTTGCCTAGAAAAAAATTATAGTTTAATAGAATTGATAGCTGGGCAGTCATAGTCAAATATCTTGTATAAGAAATGTCTTGGTCCGATCAAAGCATGTGATCGAAAAAGATTGTATAATAACTTAAAAGAACCGTGTTAGAATATTTAAAAAATATCAGTCTATAAGAAGTTAATACAAAAACTTCTTATATCTTCTTGTATGTTTGTATAACGTTCTTTTATGCTCTTAAATTATCTCCTTTGATCCTATGCGCTTACTGGATCGAGATATTTCTTATACAAGTAAGATATTTGACTAGGTGAGTTGATAAGTATTGATATTGATAGAGTGGGATTGGACACGGACGAAGATAAAAGCTGCACGACACTAAAAAGTTATAGTATTTTATGTCTATGATTAGCAAGCACATATGCGAAGGTATTGGCGCACACAAAAATCATTCTTGCTTCGCGTGAAGTTATAGGTTAGGAATTGCACTTTACAATATTCTTGGTAAAAAGAATACGCGTACTTCTATAATCTGTCACAGGCTCAGACTAGCAGCACGAACTTCTTCCACAATGCCCTAAATTCTCCGCTTTATCGGAATGAACATGAGAGAAGAGGCGAGTGGAAAGAAGAAGAGTGGAGAGGAGAAAACCACCATTCATCGCGAGCGAAAAGCAATGTTGGAGGTTTGTCTTGCTCAGAGCCGTGTATTGGGAGAGTTTGGCCAATAGGCGGAGCAAAGGCCGCCGCCAGCGCCGAATATTCCCCCCGCGCTTAGAGCGTAAACTAAATTTGTGACACAGCGTCGACCAATCAGGAGACCGCGACGTCACAATATTGCAAACGACATTCAAAGCGTGAAATAGAGGCGTTCAATCTCGGCCTCTCTGCTCCATCTCACAAATGTCGGCAGTGAAGACAAAGGTACAGGCGCATGAAGCTAGCTCAGCGAAATGCTTTTATTTGTACGAGAACTCGTGCATAGGAGCCACTTTCCAAAGCCACGCGCTCGTGCCCATGCCTTTCTCTGCACTGCTGATGTTTGCTTGATAGAACAGCGTCCTGTGACTGGCGGAAAGAAAACAGTGCAAAGGGTGGGGCGCGCGAGCGTCTGGAGACGCGGAGTCCCGCTCGGCTCGTGCGCTGGCTTTGTTAGAGCTTTCTTTCCCCGTATAAGCTGAGACGCTGTTTCTAGCAAGTTGGCCCTGGTTTGGAGCGCACGTTCGTTTATTCTACACTTGAATATTGGCGTGACGAAAACCTCGCACGCACAAAGTTATCAGTCACTGAGAGTTACACCTTTTAACTCTAGCGACGCTAAAACGGCTTGAATTAGTCGTGTCACAAATTTAGAGTTCACGACCACCGCTAGGGGCTGTTTCGCGGCATGTGATTGGCCCCGAGATGCTCGCCCATTCAAACCAATGTATGGCCAAACTCTCTCGATAAACGGCTCTGGTCTTGCTATGCTATACCGGCAACAGGGCAGAGTTGCTGATGTTTCGCGTACTAAAACATGTGCAACGATCGTATTTTCTCCCAGGCACATTCTCACCTGCAATTTTCTAATATGCAAAGTCACATAAATCATTTTTGTGGGCCTGGATGTACCGCAAGGGACACAATGACATTTGTTTATTTTATATACTTTTGGTATTAGGCAGTAATTATCATTTCGATTTTCGGCTCTAATTAATTCTAACAACGAGTTGTCCCGGGAATGCTATGAATAAAGTAACTTGAATATTATTGCCATGCCTGCGGAATCGTTAAATCGTGAAATTACATCTTTTTAGAGCGCAGCTCTTAGGGGCCCGTTCCCGGCTTGAGCGGCGTCGGCGTCGGCGTCGGCGTAACCAAGGTCATCCCAAGGTCACGTGACCCCCAAGGTCACGTGGCCCCCAAGGTCACGTGACACCCAAAGTCACGTGACCCCCCTGGTCACGTGACCCCCGAGGTCGCGTGACCCCCCCCCCCCCGAAGTCACGTGACACCCCCAGGTCACGTGACCACCCCCAGGGTCACGTGACCCCCGCCGAGGTCACGTGACCTCCCCGATGACGCCATCGATGACGTCACCGGCCTCCGCATCGTCATCGTCATAATCACTAATGACGTCATCAGTGACGTCACTGATGACGTCATCAGTGATGATGACGATGACGATGCGGATGCCGGTGACGTCACTGATGACGTCATCAGTGATGATGACGATGACGATGCGGCATCAGTGAGGATGACGATGACGATGCGGATGCCGGTGACATCACTGATGACGTCATCAGTGATGATGACGATGACGATGCGGATGCCGGTGACGTCATCAGTGACGTCACTGATGACGTCATCAGTGATGATGAGGATGACGATGCGGATGCCGGTGAGGTCATCAGTGACGTCGCTGATGACGTCATCAGTGATGATGACGATGACGATGCGGATGCCGGTGAGGTCATCAGTGACGTCACTGATGACGTCATCAGTGATGATGACGATGACGATGCGGATGCCGGTGACGTCATCAGTGACGATGACGTCAGCGGGGAGGTCACGTGACCTCGGCGGGGGTCACGTGACCTAGGGGTGTCACGTGACTTCGGGGGGCATCCGCATCGTTATCGTCATCATCACAGATGACGTCATCAGTGACGTCACTGATGACGTCACCGACATCCGCATCGTCATCGTCATCATCGCTGATGACGTCATCGGAGTCCGCATCGTCATCGTCACCGATGACGTCATCAGTGACGTCACTGATGACATCATCGGCATGGTCACGTGAATCCCCAAGGTCACGTGACCCCCCCAGGTCACTTCACCCCCCAGTACCCTTCCCTCCTCCTCCTCGAGAGCTGCGCTCCAATTCGGTGTTACAGGGAGTTGTAAACGGCTTTCACTTTTTCTTGGTATCTAAACGCAAGTTGGTGTTTTGTTGATAAAATAGAGCCGAATTATTTAATGCTAACATATTCTTTTTTTGTTTTTTTTAGAAACTTGTGTTTCTGCGAGTAGCAGGCGGACCTCTAATTTTTTCTGATGCCTGCAAAAATGCTGCAGATTCTTATAGTACCAATAAAAGTAAAACAAACGCTTATCAGGCATAATCAATATTACAATCGGGAAGGTATGAAATCCGGTTGGCATCTTTAAAAAAAAAGAGGAAGGGATGTTGATTTTAATCTATGTTTGAAAGAGGAAGTCAGATCATCTAACAGGGCCCACGGTTGTAAGGTCAACCAGAGCACAGATTCCCAATCGAGTTATTCTAAGAGCACTTACCAATGCTAGAAATTGCCAATATTCGCAAATATATCGGTGCCATATGAACTCTCTGACCTGATGTTTGTGCTGTATCTATCACGCTGTAAGTGCAAAAATTGGCACAGTGCAGCTCTTCTGATAAACGGGAAAAGGGTTAGGGATATAAGGCGCATCTTGCCGCCCTGTAGTGCATTTATATCAAGCCTAGTGTAGATATTATTATTTATGTTTACCCAGCCGTTATTAAATATGGTGCTGAAATATATAAATCCCAGGTAGACAGATCAAAAAAGAAAATACATCAGCATTAGTTTTATTTAAAATCCCTCTTTCGTTTATATTACTTGCTGTTTTTTTGTTCATTTTTCAAGCTTACATTACTTCAGTTTGAGAGTCATTCCTCCTGGGATGATAATGTAGAAAATTTCCGATCGTAGCAAAATCAAATTGTTGATCATCGCTTGAATATCTGATGGTCATCAAAATGTCTTGCTGAACGGCCGTCTTTACAACGCAGAAATGCCCAAGAATAACGAACAAGGATCAAGTCGTTCAGCTGAACAATAGGTATCTCTTTGGTGTGACGAGAGTTAAAGTTTTCTTTTTTGATATGTTAGTTCGGTACTTAAACACGTGTTCGTGGCTTTGCGTTATTATTTTAGCTCCAACTCCTAAGAAAGACCCAATGACTGCACGCTAAAAGCATAGGGGCTTCTCGTAGATTGCTTAATGTGGGTTGCATCCAAGAGCTTCATTATGTGAGCGGTTGTGGTGTGCGATTGCCGCCTCGAGGCAGCATTTCCATTCATCTTTTGAAGGCCGGGTACATCATTAAATGCTCTATGCCGTCTTTTATGGCCGTTTCTGCCATGCACTTTGCTGCCCTGCGATTTGGGGCTGAGCATTCCAAAGTGATCCGACACTGTTGGGCACAGTCTCGAAGACGTGTGCTTATGAAATCTGGACCATTATCCGGAATGGCGGTCTTCTCATTTTTCAATATATCCCGTTTCAGGAGACATATCACGCTATTGGCGCCTTTTTTTCCAGGGCGGGTGGCCATCGTTCTTGGGCACCGAACAATATATACTGTAAACGATTGAGTTCTGTGCACCTCTTTGTCCTTCCTTTACAGTTCACCAAATTAAAATTCCACAGTTGGGAGTGGTGTGCCGGAATACTTTGGGAGTATCATCTCCTTTGTTTTCCGATTGCACTGGACCTTATTACCCTGGCTTTGGTGACAACAATTTTATATAGATGCAGGCGTCTTCTTTAACGGGATGGCACCTAAATGTTTGCAGGTGCTTGTTCTAAGTGCGCAAAAAACCGTCATGTTACCCTTAGTCTGGGCTATCGTGATAGAGTTTCAGCAAGGACAGAACGCGCGGGTTGTGAAACGTTGTATTTGCTCTCGTCGCACTTGACTTGTTCAATTTGTTCCCATAACTTGATGAGGTTATCTTCGTCCGACGGAATGTCTACTGCTAACGGCGGCAATGCAACAGCATCAGTCATGTTGTTTCCAAAGCAATGGTTAAATTCAAATAAAAGCTGCTGTAGTTATTTGATCCTTCTTGCCAGCTTCCCTATTGGTTTTGTCAAACCACGGAGAAAAGTCAGTACTTCATGGTGGGTGTAAAGCTTGAACTTTTCCCCGTCGAGGTATGCTCGAAAAAAACGAATCTCCGTCAATGCAGAAAGTTCCTCCTTCTCGGTTTTTGTGTAGTTTATTTGTGCTTTCTGCAATATGAAAGAGGAGTGTCCGGTATCGCTACGCTATTGACTCGAAGAAGCAGTGGTGCCTCATTAATGTAGCGATGCCGCTGTTTTATAGTGCGTGACATTTGTGTTCAAATCGAAGGGTATTTGCAAACTGTGTTGTGTAAGAGACAGATCATAGGAAATACGGTAGATCAGACCTTGAATCGCCCTCTCGTACTTTTTAGATTATTCAAACGGCACTTTCTTGTTATGTTCTGTGAGACATTTTGTTAGCTCAAAGTTATCACTTCTAAAGACCCGGGAATGCCCGGCCAACCCAAGGAAGACGGGTAATGAGAGAACAAAGATTCAAAAACTCCCTACATTCCGAAGAGACTGAGGTTTGCACCCTCGTCTGACCATATTATAGATGGGTAGTTGAAATCACCCGACTGTAGTATCGGAGCATTCGGGAAACGAACAATGACTGCGTTGATCACATCGTGCAGATTCGTTATAAACGCGGTATTGCTAGAAGGAGGGCGATAACACACACCTAAAATATATTTTTTATTTTTGAACTGGAGACCAACCCACAGCAGCTCGAGTTCAGAAACAATATTGATATAAAACGATGGTACAGTGCTAATTACACTTGTCTATAACGCGCGAGCGTGCGGCTTTCTCCGAGGAGCGCTAGACTGGTGGCATTCGCTGAAACTAAGCTAGTCACGTGGCGCAACATGGAACGGCCCGCTCGAGGGGTGTCCTGCTCATTCTATCAGCTGGCGGCGAACGCGGAAGGCTGCTCGCACGCTTTTTACAAACATCATTGCTCTAACAATAAACAAACTAAAGCATGAAGGTGCATCAACGATGTCGTCATCAAAAAACAAAAATATGTCATAAAGCACGTTAATTTTATCGCTCATCAAGGTGATAGAGTGGGCAGGACACCCCTGGAGCGGGCCGTTTCATGTTGCGCCACGTGACTAGCTTAGTTTCCAAGAATGCTACCAGTCTAGAGCGCCGGAGAAACCGGGACGCTCGCGCGTTAAGGCCCGTTCACACTCTTGCGACCGAGTACGACCGAAAGAGACCAGAGCGGTTTTTGAGCCTCTTTCGATCTCTTAGTCCAGCTCCGCTGCATCGCATCCGGTCTTAAGAAGTCGCAAAAGGCTTAAAGACCGGTCTGGTCTTTCTCGGTCGTACTCGGTCGCAAGAGTGTGAACGGCGCTTTATAGAGAAGTGTAATTAGCACTGTAGATTTTCTGGTACCGCGACCAACACCGCGCCACCCTTTCTTTCTTCCCTGTCGTGACGATAGGAGTGAAAACGTCTCTGACAGTGCAAACTTCCACAGTTGCGTATCTTACTGGACAACCATGTCTCGCTTAACACAACAATATCCGCGTAAGAGGAGTCGACAACTGATGACAGATCGTCCCGTTTATTCATAATGCTTGTAATGTTGGTAAAAAGAACAGAAATATTATTATTATGCAAAGTATTGGTAGTAGCAGCCTCACCCCTTATAGAACGTTATGACGAAGCTGAAGCTCGATTAGGATTTACGACGTCACGTTCTGGCTGACGAGCCGAAGCACGGTTAATAATTCCAGCGTTACGTCTACGTAAATTCTCATCTGACCCGTGGGAGTTAAATTCTCTGACACAGTCTGTTTGAGGCACATAAATATAGCACTTATTTCCAATGAGCAGTTTGTCGAAGCGCAGCTTGAATGATAGATCCTGTAGTTTTGCGATTTCTAATAGCTTTCGCGGCACAAGGCGCACTGACGGTATGAAATCCTCACTCACGGAAAATGATGTTGTGGCAGAAGCTGTGCGCGGTTTTATATATGTACTAATTAAAGGAATTCCCAATTACACAAAAATTAACTATATTAGATCAACTCGATTACAGAAATACATTCATTGTTGAAGTCGGCGTCATCGCGATCTCGTCCGTTCGAGTTCCTTTGTTCGACTCAGGCGCGTCCGGCTCTCTCCTCCTCCCGTCCTGCCCTCACCCCAGCCCCCATCGCCGCGCTCGTGCTGCTGGAGATGTCGGCTCGGGTTTCCCCGGCGCGTGCTTCGGAGGACGACAGCCGGGGTGGAAATAGCGTTCTGGAATCCGCAACATCCTCCCCCCTCCCCCCAGCGATGAGCAGAATTCGTTCACAGGGATAGTTCAAGGAGGAAGAGGAGCTGGACGGGGCGCCGAAGTGTAACCCTACCAAGCAGGCGCACCAAACACGAACGCACGTGGTTGTCCCGACCCCGCTGAACTTGTTCTATCCGCCCCATCCTCCACATGAGCCTTGGCGTTTTGTTTTCATGGACGAGGACGAGATCCCCGTCCCGCAGGTCGTTCGTGCGTGTCTCTGTTGCCGGGTGTGCTGAGCGGAGCTGGAGGAGGTACTCCTTTTGCCACCTCCCCCAGAACGGGTCCAGTAGTCTTTGTCGGTGCCGCCACCGTCTGGTGACATCCCCCCTTGTCGAAACTGGCACGTTCTCCACGCTGGTCGATGGGAGCGCCGTCAGCCGCCCCCCCGACAAAAAGTGCGCAGGCGTCAACGCCTCCTGCTCGTGTGGAGCGTCGTGAACGGGAGCCAGGGGTCGAGAATTTACGACGGCTTCAACTTCTTGTAGTATGGTCGTCATTTCTTCGAATCCAAACTTGTTCTTTCCGAGTATCACTCGTAGGCTCCGCTTCACTGTCTGTACCATCCTCTCCCAAAAACCGCCCCACCACGCTGCTCTTTCGGCAATAAACCTCCACTTGATACGATTTTGTGAGCAGTGGTCGAGGAAGTGTGGGTTCCTTAGCACGTCCCACATGCCGCACAAGTCCTTTGCTGCCTTTTTAAAGGTGAGGGCGTTGTCCGTGTACACGACGCTCGGTAGTCCCCGACGTGCAGTGAACCGCTGAAAGGCCATAATGAAGGCCTCAGTCGTCAGGTTGGACACGAGTTCCAAGTGCACGGCTCGTGTGACGGCGCAGGTAAACAGAGCGATGTAGGCCTTTTGGTCCGACGGTGAAGCCTTCACCAGGAGTGGTCCAGCAAAGTCAATTCCCACCACCTCGAAGGGGGAGGCCCGGTTGACGCGCTCTTCCGGCAGCGGAGCGGTCGGTGCGGAGGCTGGCCTCAGTCTTGCTCGCCGGCAGGCGTTGCAACGGTTTATTACTTTCCTGGCGAGCTGACGCACACGTGGTACCCAGTAGCGTTCACGTACTTCGTTTAAGGTATCTTGGACGCCACCGTGCATCGTCCTTCGGTGCGCGTCATTCACAATAAGTTCAGTGAGGGGGTGAGATGGCGGTAATAACAGGGGATGTCTGACTGTCACATCGGTCTGTGTATTCTGAAGCCTTCCACCGACCCTCACTCGTCCATCCGCATCCACAAAGGGCTTCAGTAACGCGGTTACGCTGTTTGTGCTTCGGGTTCCACCCGCGGTGCCCATTTCCGCTCTGTATGCTTCTTGAGCCTTCACAATCCAGTAATTCTCGGCTTGCTCGAGCTCCTCTGCAGTAAGTGGACCCCCAGCCCGTTCTAGCTCGTTTCGGCTATTCTTGATGAAGCGAAACATCCAGGCGGTAACCCTGAGGGGTCTCATTATGCGACTGTAACTGCTCAGATTTAGGAGCTCCGGCCCCTTCCCCTCCGCAGTGTGCAGCACGTGGTGTTCTTTCTTTCGTTCCTTTTGCACCTCTGGGATGCTGTCGTAGAATACCTGACCCTTAGGCCAGTTGCAAGGTTCTGTTGAAAGCCACTCAGGCCCTTGCCACCACTGTTCGCTTTCGATCAATGTCTCGGCGCTAATTCCCCTCGTCAGCATGTCCGCTGGGTTCTGACTTCCAGGACAGTGGTTCCAGCTTGCGGGGTCGCTTGCGGACTGAATTTCATTCACCCTGTTTCCTAGAAAACGGCTTCCACTTTAAACTTGTCCTCTAATCCAGTGTAGTGCAATAGTTGAATCCGTCCAATAGAACGTCTTCATCTGGAGGTTCATTGTGTCGTTCAGATAGCGGGCAAGACGTGTCCCAATGACCGTTCCCATTAGTTCTAGACGAGGGAGTGTCAGTCGCTTGAGCGGCGTCACTCGTGACTTCGCGAGCACGAGGCATGTAGACGTGTCTCCGTCTTCGCCCTCCACTCGAAGGTAGGCGCACGACCCGTAGGCGAGTAGGCTTGCGTCGCAAAACACGTGAAGTTGAACCGACCTGACGCCTTCTGCTGGGCACCGCATGGTGCAGCGGCCGACGGCCAGAGCCTTCAAGAGTGGCAATTCCGGTGCACCACCGCTGCCACAGCTCGGAAAGGTCGTCAGGCAGCTCCGCATCCCAGCTGATTTCACGTTCCCACAGCTGCTGAAATATGATCTTGACCCGAATCATGTACGGAGCTATAAGGCCCAGGGGGTGGAAAACTCGAGCCGATGCCTGTAGCACAAAACGCTTGGTGTTTGCTGCAGTGCTGACGCAATGCAATACTCCTTCCATGGGAATCAGCAATTTGTTTTGGTTGTGCTGCCACACGAGTCCGAGAACCTTCCATGGTTCTTGGGATGCTTGTGGTTCCTCGGTCTCATCAAATCCACACTGTAGTTCCGCAGCATTGGACGTCCACTTGCGGAGTCGCATTCCGGCTTCAGCCATGATTGCGTTGGCCTCATCGTGAATCTGTCTGGCTTCACCAACGTCGGAGGCTCCGATAAGCAGGTCGTCCACGCAGAACGCATTCCGCAAACGATCAGCTGTCTCCCTGTGTTGGTCCTTCACGTTATCCAGGTGGTGCATTAGAGTTGCGGTCAATAGAAAGGGGCTTGAGGTGGTCCCGAACGGCACTCTGGTCATTCTCCATTCTTCGATGTTTGCTGCTGCTCCTGATGTTGGCTTCGTTTCGAACCACAATAATCGGAGAGCATCTCTGTCCTCTGTGCGAACGCCTATCTGCAGGAACGCCTTCTGAATGTCAGCTGTGATGGCGACCTGAAATAGCCTGAATCGAACCAAGATTCCCACCAGGTCGGCGTTAAGCTTGGGGCCCTTTTCCAGATGTTCATTCAGTGGGCTGCATCCCGGCCTATGTGATGACGCATCGAACACGATCCGGAGTGTCGTGGTGCTGGAGCAGCTGCGTACTTCTGCCTGGTGCGGCATGAAGTAAACTCGTTCAGTGTCAGCTTGAGGTGCCCGCTCGGGCACCTTTTCCGCATGCCCTGCCGTCATGTAGTTCCTGATGGATCGGTCGTACTCATCAAGAAGCTGCTCGTTGCGGGATAGTCGTTTGAGGAGCCCCTCCAGTCGTTTGTGAGCCATGACTCGATTGTCTTGGAGGTCTTGTCCAGTTTCTTTCCACGGCAATGCAACTTCATAACGTCCGTCTACCTTCGTGATTGTGCGTTCAAACTGGCTTTTTACAGCCTCCAGTTCCTCGCTGTTGGTTTTCGGCTCGTCCGTAATTCCGAGGCTATCAAGCTCTCAAAATCGACGGAGTGTCGCCTCATTTTCGTCGTGCGCCCGAGTGCTGATCTTCAGAACGCAAACCATCGTGTTTGTACTACCCGACAGGGTGCTGTGCAAGGAAATCGGACCCTGGAAGGTCCAACCGAAAATTGTGTCGCTTGCAACCATGCTCTCATTCTCTCTGAACCGACGAACCTCGCCTCGGGTGACCTTCCAAAGCTGGTCCGATCCAAGAAGAAAACTTATTCCACGTCGGGGCTCCGTACCTTGGGTCGGTGTCATGTCCGCGATGAGTCCTCCGTCAGCCTCGATGCTTCTCACGAAGTCGTGGTCCACCGGCACTGGCAGGATGTCGTTGCAAATGAAAGGTACTTCGATAGCCTCGAGGACACACTCTTTTCCGTCATGCTGACTACGAAGGCGCACCTCAACCAGCCTGCGTCGTTGGGCGCGTGTCGACGTTTCCCCGAAGGTGTTCAACTGAAGGTCCGTAGTACCGATCACTCGGAGATTCAGCTTTCTTGAGACGTCCGTGTGTATGAAAGTCCGCTGGCTTCCTCCGTCGATGACGCCCCGAAAGTGGCTGATTGCACGATTTCCTACGGCGGAAGCTCGGAAAGTCTGCAGAAGCACACCCGAGCCCATCGTAACGTTGGAGTTAACGACGCTTGTGGTGTTGAGATTGGTGTTAACTCTTGTCGGTGGGGTCCAGTTGGGGTCACACATTGAGCTTGTATGCCTTCCTTCACATGACGCACACTTCACCTTCCGTCGGCAGTCTTTGGCGCGGTGTCCTCTGGTTGTGCATCGAAGCACCTCATGTCTTCTGCCAACCTCCTTTTCTTCTGTTCAAGTACGAGGTCGCCAGAGCAGGACTCAGTTTGATGTTTTGCAGATGGGCAGAAAAAGCAGCCGACTGCGTTTGTGTTCAGTACAGCTGCGGTTGGCCACGTCGTGTGTCCCCGCCGTTCGATGTAGCCCTCACGCGCTGGGGTCTGCCTCGGGTGGCGAGTCTCTGCGGCAATTCCGGCTCTCTCCCTGCTCTCTACCTCTACACGAAGAAACCCAAGAATCTTGGCGAGCTCACCTTCGGCATCTTCGGATTGCAGCGGCGAGGGACAGATCCGTGCAGAGGAGAGCGAGTCGATCGAGCGGCCGGCGTCTTGTCCTGTTGCATTCGGCGACGTTGGATCTCTCTCCGACGTCCCGGACGCCCTGTAGGCGTTGTTGCCCGACTGCCACCTGTGGTAGTCCAGCACAATATCCTTCGGTAGGGCCCTGAGAAGAATGTCCGAGATCATTGTGCAGTAAGTCGACGATCCCACGCCGAGACCTCTTAGCCCTCGGATGTTGGTCTGCACATGGTCGTAGATTCTCCTCAGTCCCCTTGTGTCATTCGCGGACGCCACCGGCGGCAGAGATCGGAGCTTCGCCAGGTGGTCTTGTTCAATTCTTCGCCTGTCGCCGAACCGCTGCGTCAGGATGTGGATGGCATCGTCGTAGCAGGCCTCCGTGGCCTGTAGTCCTGCGATTGCGGCAGCAGCTGGTCCGGTGACGAGTGTGCGAAGGTAGTGGAACTTTTCCGATCGTGTGATGCTGTCGTTGTTGTGAACAGCACCACTGAATTGTTCCCAAAAACTCTGCCAACCGCTGCCAATCTCCGTTGAATGTCAGGAGTCGCAACTTCGGGAGCTTCACTCCGCTTGTCCTCTTGGGAGGAGGTACTGAAGCTGTCGCCGATCTGGTCTCGTTCAAGGGCACCGGCGTTGGCAGTTCCTTTTGTCGTACCGCTGCAATCTTGCAGCCCAGCAGCGCTAGAACTCTGGTAGTATCGTCGTCGTATTCGGATACAGTCGCGTATTCCGCGACGAGCTACTCTAGTGGCACTTGGTCCTCGATCTCCGCATTAAGAGACCGAAGCGACTGGTTGCATGCGCTGATTCATTCTCGCCAGGCAGTCACCGTGGCCAGATCCGCTGTCTCCAGTCCCGCCGACGCCTCGCTGATGAGCCTTGTGGTTTGCTCCCGTTTGACTCCACGTTTTTCTTTAAGCCGCTCCATCGTTTGTCGTTCACGAACGCGCACCCAGCTCTTTCACAGCGTTCCAGTGAGGCGGTCACAAAGATCAAATCCGCTCACCTCGTTTGATGTTCATTCCCGGGTTTCGGCACCATAGTTTCTGTGGCAGAAGCTGTGCGCGGTTCTATATATATACTAATTAAAGGAATTCCCAATTAAACAAAAATTAACTATAAGATCAACTCGATTACAGAAATACAGTCATTGTTGAAGTCGGCGTCATCGCGATTTCGTCCGTTCGAGTTCCTTTGTTCGACTCAGGCGCGTCCGGCTCTCTCCTTCTCCCGTCTTGCCCTCACCCCAGCCCCCATCGCCGCGCTCGTGCTGCTGGAGATGTCGGCTCGGGTTTCCCCGGCGCGTGCTTCGGAGGACGACAGCCGGGGTGGAAATAGACCCTTTTCAAAAGTCAGAGTCCTCTTGTGGCAGTCCGAAAAGCTCCAATATTGCCGCTCTAATGGCGGTGATAGGAGATCATGCGCGGCTAAATCAAGCACCCTCGATTTCGTGCATCGAAGGTGACGTGAAACGACCAGCATCTTTTCCTTTTTCTGCTGTATGCTTTCGAAGCCGTTCGATTTTTCTGGTGTGGAGAAACAGTGTAGTTCCGCCATTAGAGCGTCGGGTCTGGCTCTGCACAAGGTGGGTAGACTGACTTTCGGAAAGGGTCTATAGCGTTCTGGAATCCGCAACAGATGTTCCTTTGAACTTTCAGGCCTTAGAAAGTGCGGTCCCTTTATCTTTGTATGAAAACATGTTTACAATTCTTGGGCGACATTTCTGCTGAGAATGCATACCGAGACGATGCGCCCTTTCGATACGCGACGATGCAAGTACAACTCCTAACCTTCTCGAGACACTCGTCTACAACAGTCTTTTCCGACTGCGCCAATGTTTCCTGATCCTTATCGGGGAAGCCAAAAAAAACAAAAGAAGATTTGATCTCCGCGCTCTGCTCTCCGCGTCATCGAAGCGTGCCCTGAGCTCCGATATCTCGACAGCAGCCGCGGCTATCTGTGGGGAAGGACCCACGTCCCTGTTAACGCTGACTGATTTCACAGTAGAAATATCCCTCTCTAACTGATCGACGGGTGCACTGCGATTACTCAGCGATTTCTCGATGGAATATTGCTTAGCCTTTAAGTCTTTTATTCACTGGAGGATGTTGGTTTGCCTGGTCTGAAGCGTTACAACTATTTCGTAAAATTTGTTGAGTAACTCCTTTTGCGCTTTGGCCATGGGTCCAGGGTTGGTTTCATTATCCCTACCAAGTAGTAGAAGCAGCCCAAGTCCCTCACTTTCGACATCTGCAGCAACAACGCTAAACACCTCTAAAAATTGAAGATACACGTAAAGCATGTCCTGGGGCCTGGCAGCAGAACCAAACACACACAAAAAAAAACGCATCTCCACGTGGTGAATGATGTTGGTTGGGGCGAAGCTCTGGTGGTGCTTGTCTGCGTAGACGGTGAGGCGCAGCGTGCTGAGCCTTTCGTTCGTTTTCATCCATGTCAGAAAGAGAATGTGTGGTATGGAACGTTGTTATATACGCATTTGAGCATTTGACAGCAGCATGGCATGAATGAAAACGAACGAAAAGCTGGGCATGCAGCGGCTCAGCGTCTACGCAGACAAGCACCACCCGAGCTTCGCCCCAATCAACATCATTCACCACGTGGAGATGCGGTTGTTGTTTTTTTTTGTTGTTTTTTTGCCCTACACGAGCACGGGAGCACGTGTTCACGTGCTCGTGAGCACGTGAACGCGTGAGCTCACGAGCAGGAGCACGTGCACCCGACGGCGGACGGACATACGGACATGGCTAGCCCCTAAGGAGCTTCGCCCCTAAAAGTTGCTCGTGAATTCGAAGTATTTGAATTTACTAACCTTGACCAAAACGACAAAAAACTTAGGACCTGATCCGGCAGTTGCTGTCAGGCGCACTGGCGAAGTTGAAGGATGCTGCCGCTTCTCTACCCTGTGGCGCTGAGGTCGAAGTGGCTCCTGATTGTAACTGGTGGGGTCCGAACGAAAACTGCACCATGGGGGTCACATGCTGACCAGTACACGGGGAGTGGCCAAGCGATAGCGGAAACTTGTTCACAGCTGTAACTGCCGATGTCGCCGACGAAACGTTGCCTCCGATGACGGTGTTGACGTTTTCCGATAGCGATGGACAGGACGGCACTCGGAACGTTAACAGCAGCTGCAACGAAACGACAAAATTAATTCAAATGGCTAAAACTGAATGTAAGCACCTATTTTTATTAGTTTGGCTTGAAATGGCTATACATGGGTATCAGCAATTATTTTTAGCAATTTACGCAGTTGGAGCATGTAAAGATTTGAATGACTTCGACTGGATATTTTTGCCTATAGCACCTATCCTTGACAAGGTTTGCTTGCATTGGCTATTATTGGCTATAGGGACCTGTTCCTCTTCTGGTTGGCTTGAATTGGCTGCAAAGGGCTATAAGTGACTAGTATTTATAATTAGCAGCTATTTCTTTGTCTACAAACTGAACTGGCTTCATGTGGCTAGTTTTGACTATTACAATCTATTTTTTTGCCAGACTGGGTTCAAATGGCTATGAATGGCTATTTGAGAATATTTATTGAATGGCTATGAATGGCTATTAATGAATATTCAGAATTATACTTGCTATTTTCATTGCTAGCCCATTGAATCCAATCTGGTCAAAAATGAATGATAATCGCCAACAACAGCTACTGAAAGCCAGTCCGGTTAGTAACAGTAAATTGCCCTTAACTATTAAGAGTAGCCACTAATAGCCAGTTGTAGCTATTTGAAGCCAATTTAAGGAATAATAAATGATTGTAGTCAGTAATAGCCATTTGTAGCTATTTCAAGCCAATTTAGTAAAGAATTAATGCGTATAGTCAATAACAGCCAATTTTAGCCAGTTTCGTCCATAAACGGTGAAATAGCAAAGAATTGTCAATTATACTCGCTAATAGCCATTGCAAGCCATTTGAAGCGAATCTGAACGGAAATCGATGCTAATAGCCAGCAATAGCCACTGAAAGCCATTCCACTTAGTAAACCTAAAACCAGCTTATAAATATAAACACTGAAGTAGCACAGAATTGTCAATTATACTCGCTAATAGCCATTGCAAGCCATTTGAGGCGACATCTGACCAGAAATAGATGCTAATAGCTAACAATAGTCACTAAAAGCCATTCCAGTTAGTAAACATTAAACCGGCTTATAAATATCAACACTAGTCGCTACTAGCCACTCAATTTTAAGTAGGAATGCCACGAACCACCCGAGGTTTGATTTCGAAGGGTTTTGATATTTTCGAACCGTACTTATGTTCGAATTCGAAAGGTTCGATATTTTCGACCGTACGGAGATTCGCATTCGAAAAATTCGGAAGTTTCAAAAATCGTGGAGTTCAAAATCGAAAAGTTCGAAGCTTTCACGGTTTCTAAAAGTTCGGGTTTGATTATTTCGAATATATTTTCACTTGAGGTTCGAGAAATTGGAAGATTTCGAACTCTCCTTATTCGAAATTGAAGAGATTCGAAAGTTTACATTTCTTTTGATCTGAAATTCGAAAAAGTCGAACGTTTCGAATTCTCATAGACATAAAGTTCGATAAATTCAAAGATTTCGATTTATTTCTACATAAAGGTCGAAACGTTCGAAGGTTTCGATTCTCTTTTAGCGCTAAATTCGAAAAAAAAATCAGGTTTCGAATTTCTTTTAAGTCTAAGTGAGCAAAGTTCGAAGTCTGGTTTTCATGTTCCGCCACAGTTTCAGTTTCAAATAAAGGCCCGTTCACACTCTTGCGACCCAGTAAAGCCGAGAGAGACTAGACCGGTTTTTAAGCCTCTTGCAATCTCTTAGGACCAGCTCCGCTGCAGCGCATCCAATCCTAAGAAGTCGCCAAAGGCTTAAAAACCGGTCTGGTCTCTCTCGGTCTTACTCGTTCCCAACAGTGTGACTGGCGCTTAGTTTCCACGCCTCAGTGGTTTTCACGAAATCAGATTTAGAAATGTTCGGGTGTGATCATTAGACTGCCTCGAAGTTGGTCAGGGAATTAAATGGGACGACGAGTGTCTTGGATATGCGGGATTATTTGCCAGTGCACTGCGTGATGCACGTACGTGCATCACGCAGTAGTGATCACACGAACACACTGTTTAACGATACACATTGAGTTCGAAACGGCCAGGGGCAAGCAGAGGGTTGAGGCTCACAAAATCCTTGAAACGATCTGGCAAACTGCCTCCCTGCCCCCTGCACGCTGGTAGTAATCCGCTTGAACGCCGCCCGAGTGACGCTGGCATTTAGTAAGTTTAGTTTGTACATGATGCAAAATCCTGATACAGTAAATGAAATTCGAGAGAAAAAGTGTAAGAATGCAGAAAAAAGGGGACAGGACAACGTCTCAAACTCAGCTCACGACGTCTCCAACTCAACTCAGCTGACAACTCAGCTCAGGACAGCGTCTCAAACTCAACTCAGCTGAGTTTGAGACGTTGTCCTGTCCCCTTTTCTCTTTCTTCTTACACTATTTCTTTCGAATTTCATTCCCACTCTCGGGATTTGGCATCTTGAGCAACATACACCAGCTCGCCTGCACCTTGACAATTTTGTAATTACTTTAGAGGTTTATTTTCCGAAACGTAAGAAACGCCGAGCAAAAACCACAGAAGCTGACACAACTTGAGGTCGAGGAGCGTTCTACCTTACCAGTAGCGTCGGAAGAGGAAAACCTTGGAGGGGAGAGGTGGGGGCGCTCTAATCTCTCCCCCCCCCCCCGCCCCCTCCCCCCCAGATATTTCGGACTGTTAGAGAAAACAATACGGGAAAAGAGGGCATGGTCGAGCTCATTTTAATCTTAAATTATTTATGCATATGTATAGCTACTGTCGCTCTTCAATGCATAAAAGATCGCGTAGATGGTCATTGTTAGAAACTCGTTGTCAGAAGGCGCTAATCGTCACATGCTTGGTGGTTCGGAAGTTTAAAGCTACGTCTTTTCGACCTAAATAACTCTGCCATTGGTAAAAAATGATAAATAAATAAACATAACAATAGATGCAAAAAATAAAAAAGCTGGAGAAAAAACTACTATCAAGAATCCACCGTAAGTGTTGTATTCTTGCATATTCACAGGCCCAGAACTACGAAACAAGTTTCTTCTACCAAAATGTGTACAGGCTAAAAGAAACATGTCCCAAAAACGTGAAATAAAAACAATAATATATATATATATATATATTATGACGTGCCGAGTTTGAACAATATTAGAAATCTTTTTCCCTAGGTTAATTTATTTCTCAACGTGAAAAAAACAATATATACATTAATTTGTATTCTGCAGATGGTAATGATATGCACTGTCTGTGGTGTTAATTTAAACGAGATACCTCAAACAATTTCGACGAAACAAATTACCAAGTTTAGGACATAATTGCCCATAGATACATGTTTGGATATTTTTCGAAACTCGTCTTGAAGAATGATACTCATATCTTAAAACTACACTTACCTAGGATATACATAAATCATTCTTAGAAAGTTTAACATCCCTGCCATAAATATCTTCGGCTATTCGCGACTCCAACTAGCTATAGGTGGCGCCACTCATTTTCCAAGATGGCGGGTTTAGTGAGGGTCAGAGATGCCTGCCGCTGTTGAGCCTGTCTAGTGTGCTGGCTTCACTGAGCGACATAAATTATTTCTGGTAATACGAGGAAGCTAATGTTTTATGAGCGCAGGTCACCTCTTTAACTTGAAAACAAGAACGGTGTTTAGCGTATTAATTACGGAAGGATGCGGGTTTTCATTTTGGAGCGAAACCGAAACTTACCTCTATTTTGGATTTAATTTCTCGACAGATGTCTTAATTTCGGATTCTTTCGTGACTCAAGATGTGTCTCACATCGTAATTATTTACTTAGAAAAGGTGTTCGCGGAAACTTTATTTTGTGACATACTGTTCGATCCAGGCTGAAATTCGCCGTTGTTGAAAATCAGTGCTGATATATGTGCGTTCTTGCTGCCTTTTTCTCGCTCAGATAATTGTCATGGGAAATAATGACAATTATCCCAGCACAAGAATGAGAGAATAATTCAAATTTTTACAATATGCCCACGAAACGCATAAAGTAATAAACGTTGCTCTCACTGCAACAACCCAGACGAAATCCAGCTGAAGTGTGAGTGTGTGTTCTTATAGCACCGCGTGACACGTAGGACTTCATATTACATCCAGCGTTTAACTGTTTGTCTATCTTGATAACTATGTAAGAGTTTTTCATATGCTAAAAAGAAAACAGAATTATGCCTTTCTGGAAAGACTATTATGGTTAAATAGATTATTCTCGTGATCTTGGCGTTAATTAGAGGCATACATGCCGCAATTTGTATTATAATAATAATATTAAAATTCGAATATTTGAATAAGTAATTATTCTAGCTCTAATATAATTTGTTGCTTATGATCTAATTTTAAACGGGCGAAGAAATATGACAATGAAAACTCTGCTAATTATCATCACTGGTTCTAAGTGCTGCATTTTAATTACCAATAAAATAAAAATAGTCTAAAATCAATGAAAACATTCTAGCTAATGTGAGAAATCCATGTAAAATTGCATTAATTGTGGGTAAAGTATATTGTGCTATCAAAGTCGCGACTTTTCACAATCGGCGAAACGTCCAAAGTGGCCGCTAATATACTTCCAGACCAACTGCCCAAAAGTAAAAAAAAAAGAGTTTTTTTTTTTTAATTACTAGTTTTTTCATAACATTTATTTACTTTTGTATTTGCTCGCCGTCGTTTTGCCAATCTCAGCCTTTCCAGTTCGAAGGAACGCCTACCTGCTTGCGCGTCCGCTCAGTGCAGCACGTTTCGTTGGCGTTGGAAGCCGGTGAAACAGTAGTGAGTTTTAATATGGCGTATACGAGTGAACTCAAGCCCTGTGTGTTTGCGTTAGCTTTGCGCGTTCCACACTGCGCGTGAGCGGAGCCCGAAATTGCGGTCTTGGATGGCGCATGGCGATGAGGCGCACGCACGTTGTGGGGCACGCAACTCTAACGCAAATGCACACCGCTTGCGTTTGCTTCTATGCGCAATACTAAAACTCTCCAGTAAGACACAATCCCATACCGGCTGCAGCACTACGTTGGGACAGTGAGGAGTGTTGTTTGCATTCGGAAACGACGTTTCGCGAGCCATGATCGCGAGCAGTTCCGCCATGCCCGCTGAGCAGGAGAATCGGGGGACCCTCACTAGAGCGCTTCCCGTTTCGGCCGCGGGAGGGCGAGCGTCGAGCTGGAGACGCGAATAGCGCGCTTCAAATATGGCACAAACTAGAATTGTCAAAAACCCGTCGTCCTTCCTCGCTCCTTCGGGAATCTATTTCTCTAAAACCAAGCATGCCAGACGATTGAAATAAACGGCATTGTCTTTCGCAAGTAATGCGGCACCACATGTAAAAATGCGAGAAAAAATTACGAATGTACCTCACAGCTTGAATCCAAATGAAACTGCCCGCCAGTCTTTCAAAGTTCGACAACTTCGAACTTTTAACCTAAAAGTTCGAAGTTCGTCCAACCTTTGACTTTTCAGGAATCGGAAGTTCGACAATTTACGAATTCTTCAGAATAATAAGTTCGAAAGTTCGAAAATTATCGATTTTCTTAGCGTTGGAAGGTCGAAAGTTCGAAAAGCTTCGAACTTTTTAGTGCAAGAAAATCGAAAGTTCGAAAATCACCGAATCGTTTAGTCTACCACGTTTGAAAGTTTGACAGGCATCGATTTGGCAGCGTAATAAGTTCGAAATTTCGAAAAGCGTCGAACTTCCTAGTTTAACAAGTTCGAAAATTCGACTTCCGTCGAATTTCTCGATATGGAAAGTTCGAAAATTCGAAATCTTTCGAACCTTTTAAATTGCCCGATTCGATCATCGAACTTTAGGTTCGAAAAAAGTTCACGGCATCCCTAATGTTAAGCCAGTAATACCCACCTGTAGCCAGTTTCATCCAAAAGCACTGAAATCGCACATAATTGCCAATTATACTCGCTAATAGTCATTACTAGCCATTTGAAGCCAATATTCTCAGAAATTGATGCCAGTAGTCAGCAATAGCCACTAAAAGCCATTCCAGTTAGTAAATACAAAAATAGATCATAACCATGAACACTACTCACTAATGGCGATTTGTAGCCATTTCAAGCCTAACTAATAAAGAATAAATGCTTATAGCCAATAATAGCCACTTGTAGTGTGTTTTATTTATAAATACTGAAATTGCACAGAATTGTTTACACATACTAATAGCCCTTGCAAGCCATTTGTAGCCAATCTGCACAGAAATAGATGACAATAGCCAACAATAGCCACTTAAAGTCACTCGAGTTGGTAAACAAAAAATCGCTCATTACTATCAACACTAGTCACTAATAGCCATATGTAGCCAAATCAAGCCATTGCAATAAAAATAAATGCTTATAGCCAGTAATCACATCTAGTGGCCAGTTTTATCAATAAACACGGAAATAGCACATAATTGTCAATTATCCTCAATAATAGGCATTGCTAGCCATTTGAAGATAATCTGGTCAGAAATAGATGATAATAGCCAACAATAGCCACTTTAAGCCATTCCAGTTGGTTAATACAAAAGGTGCTCATAATTATCAACACTAGGCGCTACTCGTCATTGGTATCCAAATCAAGCCATTGCAATCAAAATAAATGCTTATAGCCAGAAATAGCCACTTGTGGCCATTTTCATCCATAAACACTGAAATAGAGCATAATTGTAAATTATACTCACTGATAGCTATTGCCAGCCATTTGAAGCTAATGTGGTCAGAAATTGATGCTAATAGCCAACAATAGCCCCTTAAAGTCGTTCCAGTTAGTAAACACAAAAATGCCCATAAATAGTCACTAATAGCCATTTGTACCCATTTCATTTAAATTATTCTAAAATTTGATGCATAAGCCAATAGCCGCTTGAAGAAATACTCCTCTTTAAGCACCGAAATAGCACATAATTGTTTAATGATCTCATCAATAGCCATCAGCAGCCATTTCAATTCAATGTGTTCAAAAATAAATACGAATAGCCAACATTATCCACTTAAAGCCATTCTATTTCGTGAATACAAAAATAGCTCAAGCAAAAGTTATCTACTAATAGCGGCTTGTTGCAATTTGCAGCCAATTTATTCGAATATAGGTGCTTATTTCCATAATAGCCACTTGAAGCCATTCTCATTCATAAACACACAGGCAGAAGATAATTGCCATTATGCTGACAAATAGCCATTAGTAGCCATTGAGCCAATCTGGTGAAAAATTATATTCTGATAGCCAAGAATAGCCACCTAAAGTAATTCCAGTTTATAAACAGAAATAGCTCAGTTCTCATTATTAATATTTTTAGCCACATCTAGGAAATATATGTAAAAGTGGAGGCTGACAGCCAACAATAGCGAGTTGAAGCCATATGCATTCACCAACGCCGAAATTGATAATTGTCGATTATCCCATCAATAGCCATTGGCAGCCATTTAAGGTCAATCTGGTCAAAGAAGATGCTAATAGCCAACAAAAGCGATTTGAAGCCGTTCATAAGTGTAAGCAAACAAAAAATCACATAATCATCAATTTTAATCACTTCTAGTGAGAGTCATTTCAAGTCGATCTCCCAAAAAAATTGATACCTTTGTCAATTATGGTCACTTGGAGCCAAGGACAACTAATAAGACCTGTTTCGGTTGGAATAAAACAAATAAATTATCAAGCTCAGAAAAAGCTAATAATCATTTAGATTGTACAAAAATGCTATACAAATCCTGACTGGTCTATACAACACACTGCATTTTGACATCAAAATACCAAGTATAGGGAGCATAAGCTACAGCGAGCTTATGCGCCCTATGCTCCATCAGAAGGAAATATTTCATAGACTATCAATTTCTCTCGTGCGTTACACCCACTTGATTTATTTCCGGGAAAAGTGGCGAGTTGTCCACTCCATACCGTCAGGATCGCTTTCTACTTCCGTCTTCCATTTTACACCGGAGTTTCCTGTATTAGTCTCTACGGTAATTGGTTATACCCTCACGGCAGGCGAAGTCCTGCCCTAAAGTAACAGGAAGTGACATACCAGGCAAGTAAACGAAACGTTACCTTCTTCGTTTGCGGTCAAGGCCAAGGTGAAGGCTAATCGCACCTTGCGCTCGGCCAATCCTGTCGCGAAACGCAGCGGAGTTACAAGTTCCCACGCGCACGAGAAAGAGTAGAGCCGGTATCACTTACTGCCGAATATTCTTTACCATCGATCTCTACCCGCACGCACAGGCCCTTACCAGGTGTCGTGCCCTGAGCCCGACACGCCGACGGGGCCATCGCCACGCAGTCGCCCGTCGCGATTTCAGTTCCATCGGGACACTGTTGCTGGGCTTCGGCAGCGGCCGGCAACCTCGACTCTGGCGTTTCCCTGGAAAGCCTAAGAACCAGCCGCTAAACACGTGCAATGCCGCTTGATGTGCTCAAGACGGTGACAGTTGTAACACCTGACTTGTGGCCGCTCGTTATGCGCGACCTGTCTATCGTTACCTTCACACGGCACTTCATTTGTGGCTACCCTCGGTGAGTCATGATTCCTGCGTCTGTCGTGACCAGTCGCGCCTCCGCGGTAGGTAAACGCCGCGACAACCCTACAGGTCTGCACTCGGGCCGAGTTTCCGTCGGCTGTCCTGCGCCTTCGCTTATAAGCAAAGGGGTCCAAAGCCCAGGGCGTTATGGCTACCGCATGATTGCGCTCCGCAACGGCCGTATGCGCCGTGTGCGGCTTGATGTGACTGTCCGCGGCGCGTCCCGACCACGCGCATCTTGGTTCTTGGGACTCCTCGGCCCTCAGAGGGGGGTGGTACTGCAGCTCATCAAGCAAGCCCGCTTGGACCGCTCGCGTCTCTCTGGAAAGTGCCGCCAGAACCGCGAAATTCCGTCCGCGCAAGTAGGCTTAAATCTAGAGTGACATTACCATATCGCTCTAGCTGCCTTCATTGCGTCAGACGCGAATGGTTCGGCCCTCGAGTAGAGCTTCTGGAGCGCGCGAACGTACTCCACAAGACTCTCGTCGGGGTGCTGAGTGTGGTTTGCCAGCTCGTCCCTAATACAGATCTCATAATCGAGAGGCAGAAATTCTTCCCTAAACCACGCGAGGAAGTCCGCCATCGAGAGGAACGGTCGTTGCAACCGTGTCCAACGTGACGCGCCGCCCGTTAACGCGATCGACCCGATCTGCACCAAGGCCGTTTCCTCTGAAGCTCCCAGAGCGGCTACATACGCGTCCAGATCCCAGAGGAAGTCTTTAACTGAATTTCAGTCGGAGTATCCCGCATAAATCTGCCTCGGTGCGGACAACCGCGGTTGGGGCAGAGACGCCGGCGCGGCATTCGTGACTCATTCAGCCGTCGCGATTTGTCTCGAGAACGTCTCCATCATCGCCGTCATGGCGCGCATAAACTCGCCGATGTCTGTCGTGCCTCCAGCCGGAGCTGGTGGTAAAATCCCAGCATCTAGAGATGTCCGCCTACTAGCGCCTTCTCCCAGGGCCCCCGCAACGTCAGACACTTCCTGAACCTCGCTCGGAGACGAGTCGCCCTCGTTCTTATTGGAAGCCGACCTCGTCTTGGGGGCATCTTTAGCGTCTATCTATCTAGACCACGCTAAACGCCCAATGGTTCTGTGTGACTCCCCGGGAAGAACAGAACGAGCAGCATACCAATCGGGCCCCACATCGGGCTTCAGTTATGTGGGTCGCTCAATAATACTGCCGCCCAATCGGTCCCCGCGTGGTCCGCCTTCCCGAGGAGTCACACGTTACAGGAGACACGAGAAAACATTTCACTATTCTTCACTCTTGATCGTGTCTTCCCCGGGGATGGCTCGGTCTTGTGGTTCACCGAGTTGTCAGGGAAAGATATGCGCCGTTTCGCATATCTTTCCCGCGACTCGGCGACGCGTTAAAAACTGTCGCTTATGTTGATGCAGCCGCAATGAATTGTAGAACTTGTATTCGCGTACTCGAGGCAGCCTTGGACTTCCTTCCGAGTGATCATGCAAGCGCGGTAAAGTGGTGAATGACGAGCAAAAAGAAAACGCCAAATAAGAAAGAGATATTTATTCAACCTCCTCCCCCCCCAAAAAAAAAAAAAAAAAAACGAAACCGAGTAAACATCCTTGGGGAGAGCGCACGGAAACCGGTGCATCCTCACGTCGACGTCACTGAGCTCGTCATTCGGAGAGTTGGGGGGCGCCGGAAACTTAAATCTTTGTTATTGTTTAGAATTATAATTAGGGCACACAGACTAAATCGCTTTTCTGTTCTTTACTTTAAAAGTGTCGGAGAAGAACTCCTATAATTATTTGGCTATTGTGCGGAAATCGTTGCATAGCCGCTTTATTTTATGGCTTTCGGTACCAGTCATCACAGCTGTTGTCAAACTGAACATTTTAAGGTCACTTCGCAAGGAACCATGCTGAGAATTTGTGGCCAGTACCATGTTTTCTTTTCTTTTATTTTTCTTGTTGTTTTCTTGACTTCTTGACTCTTTACAATGCGTGCATAAGAAATTGAGCAGCAGCATTGTAGCCGGGGCAAATTTAAGATGGGAAGCTTAAAAACAAAAACGAATACAGCAAAGCGACAGTTTTTAACACGTCGCCGAGTCGCGGGAAAGATATGCGCGAACGGCGCGTGCCGCGGAGGACGCGAGCTCGTCCAGAGCGGTGAGCGAGGCTCTCGGAATCTTGGTTCCCGGGTTGGAACCTAGCGCCCATTTAATCACTCAGGAGCGCATCGCGTTGAAGCGAGCGAACCAGTGGGCCAGCAGATAAGAAAGGACGCGCGTGCGCATTGCGCGGGTCTCGGCACCAAGCACCGCGCCGTTAGGGAGCGCGGCGATGCAATTCGATCGGCACTCCCGTGTTGTCCAGACTTTTGCTCACGACAGTACACCAACTCGTACAATAGAAACTCTTAAAGGGACCATGAAATGACCTTTTTACTTTTTCCAGATAACTTTTACATTAAACCGTCAATGTTCACTGAATGCCCAACAGGCATCCGTTTTCGTCTCGGTTTATTAACTTCTACACAAAAAATTATTGAAATATCGACCTTTTCATTCCCTCCAACTGACCGCAAAACAAGCCGTGACGTAGGCCGTTTCCGGAACCGGAAGTTCTCTCGGCAGTAGGAGAATGGGAGTGTTAGCGGCCACGAGTTGGGGTGCGCCGGTAGGTTTTACTGCGCTGATGTCACCGACGTATTTCCTGAATCGGCGCCTCTCATCGCCGCATCGCAGCTGAGCGAAATTCAATGAGATATGTTGCGCTACAGCAACAGCATGGGACTAGTCCCATACGCCTGTATGCCTGTTGGGAAGTGCAGCGAGACTTCCGGTGAAGACTCCAGAAGTCAACCACCCTGTCATTGTTGGCAGAAGGGCCGGCCCGTGTCAGTCGTTTGCAAAGCGACGTAGATGGCGCTTTTCGCGGCCTCGGAGATGCAGGAGCGAGCCGACATTAAAAAAGATACGTTTGAACTACGAGTGTCAGCAAGAGCCACGTAAATACCTGTTTACACTCGGAGCGAACGCGCGCGCTTGATGGAAGTGCTGTATTCGCGCTGTTTGTAAGCACTTCGGGACCGCTCTTTTACGATTGCAACTCGATACTGACGCGACACTCGGCAAAGAAAGGTTGGACCGGGGTTGTACGTATACCTCCCACGGACTGTTATAGCTCGACAGTGACGTGCAGTCTGTCAGAATAAAAATGGCATACCAATAACAAAGTGTACATACCGTGTTACGAAGGTAATCCATACGGCGTTTATTTCAGCTCTATATCACACAAAACAAGAAGATAGAATCGGCGAGAGTCCCTTTTCGACGAGTGTTCGTCAACACTGCCTCGGAAAACAAGGGGAAGAGATTGACCTCACCTCTTAATCTAGAATTGAGGTCAGTGATCAAACTATAATACGGGAAGGGTCCACAAGGGTCGCGCGGGCATATTCCATTTAGCACGCCAGCCGGTCGTAGGCAGGCGGTCTTGCGACGAAGCAACGCAGCGCCGAGTCGTAATGCCTGCTAGGCCTATATTCTGAGCAGCTCGCTTCGTCGGAGTCGGTAGATCCAGCGTTCTTGTTCGTCGTGGTCTGTTTTAAGTACTGTTTTCTTGCTGGTTGAAGTCGGCACGCGCGGGAAGAACACGTAGAAAAATAAAAGTTCAGTCAGTCAGAGTTTTGAGAGGAAGGAAAACAAAGAAAATAAATGTTCGTCGGTCGCCGTCACCCAAGTAACTGTCGGCCCTGCCCTACTGCGCACGCGCAGTAGTTGCTTCGTTTACCACACGATAGATGGCGCTTGGCTCTCAGCATTATCAAATTTGGCGATTTTCGCCACACATCTCTAATTATGCTACAAAATGTGGATCTGAATATTATTTAACAAAACTTTTAGGAAACATTCGCCGGCTATTTATTGTTTACGATCGCGGTGCTGGTGAGGTAGGCTCTTACCCAATAGGCGACCTGGATTTGGCTGACGTGCTCCATTTCCGCGGATGCATCGCAGTGAACAGGCGAAGGAAGGAAGGCGCAAAAGAGTCCAGTTTTCTTTTAAAAGTTCTATAGCAAATAATTTTTTTTGGCTCCCCATTTTTGTGTTTTTGTGTTTCTTTTCACACCTTTTACGACGTGCGGTGGATGAAACTCAATTTTAAAATCATTTCATGGTCCCTTTAAACAAAAATCCTGCTCATTAAAAAAAATAGATATGCATATACACTGACGCGCTACGAAGTGACCAAAAGTTCGTCCAACTGACAGCGAAATGTAGGCAGGGGTGTGGTGATGTCCACTTGAGGTGGCACAATGCTGTTAGATAATGTCTGTAAACGAGAAAGAGGTGACACACGGCATGGTGAGCAAATATCAAAACAGGTGAGCTGTCTCGTCGTGCGGAAAGGAACATGAAAATTTATTTTACTAATAAGCCATGAAGAATCAATGGCACCATTAATGATCTTATGCAGGAATACCGAGTCAAGGACTGTTCTTCTGTGTAATAAAGCTTCACGAAAATCTATTCAGTAAGCATTCATAGTCATAATACACGCGTCGTCCAATCCATTTATCATAAACAATTCGAACAAATATTTTTTGCACACGTTCTATGATCAAAGCATGTGTTACAGAGATTGAATTCCAAACCACAGAAGCAAAAGCTAATCGGAGATAGCTCACCGAACCTCTGTCGAGTGGGGAGAAGGGCTCATCAGAGAGGACTAGGCGAACGAAGCGTTAGCACAAATATGAAATTTCGGAGAGATGGACATTCGGAGGTTTTGCACTTTAGTTTTAAGCCAAAAATACTCCAAAAGCCGGGAGACGTCATAATTAAAATAAGAACACCGACTTGACATAACAGAAAAAACAATTTCATTAGACGTTTCGCCTCCCATGCGGGAGGCATCTTCAGTAGTTACAAAGCGAATGGAAGGTTCAACCTCAAGTCAACGCGAGTTATCACGAATGTCCGTATAAGCATTGTGGAGAGGGCCGCGGTTTTTGTTACACACGAATGTGTCCCTGCGAACAAACCACGATTCTAGGAGCTTTCGGGGCCCCCATCTGTCCTCCCTCGCCAAGGTCTTCGCGGCCGGAAAGTCAAAAGAATGCCCCATTGTCCACGCATGGTACACCAGTTCAGTCTTCAGTCGCGTCGCGTGGGATGCGTACGTGACGTCACGCATGTGTTCTTTGAGTCTGGTATCTCTCCCCCGTCCGGTTTCACCAATGTAGGACGCTGGGCAGTCACTGCGGGGGATATTGTAGATAACCCCTCTCTGGATGTTCGCCGGGGTTGGGTCCTTTGGTTTGGAAACGGAATTTCCAGTAGTTCTGTATGGCTTGAAAACAGTTCGAACGCCAAGGGGCCTCAAAGCGCGACTGAGAGGTTCGGAGACTCCTCTGACATAGGGGATGCACGCTACATTTTTATCTCTTTCCCTTTCGCACGGTTGCACATTTTGTTTCATTTGGTTTCTGACCTCGTCAAGAAAACGCTTTGGGTAGTGACGTTTCATTAAAGGGCAACTCCGCTTCATTTTTGATATTTAGGAAACTATGTAGCCCTCTTCAGTATCATATAGGAAGACCCCATGTCAAATATTACGATATAATTCCGTTTATATATATAATAAACTGGCCAGCAAACCTTCAAGCGAGCCAAGTCGCCGAAATCTGCCAACTCCAGCGTGCGACGTGAGGCGCAATCGTCAGCGCAGTCAATGCGAAGGAGTTGGAGCAGCCAACGTTGAGCCACTACGACAGAGGCATCACTACGCCATTCTCACGTTTTGTTTGTTTTTACTTCTCAGACCGAAATTGAACGATGACGTCATGAGTTTCTCCTCCCGGTGTTGGCTGACCGGGCATCCACCTGATAACCGTAAAGGCCCGTTCACACTGGGCCGTTTCTTACGTTATGTTAAGTTACGTTACGTTATGTTATGTTAACGTTACGTTTCGCTTGCGTACAGCACGTTCACACTGCTCCGTAAAAGCTCCGTTGAAAACATGCAACGACCAATAGCAAATCACCTGTATTGTCCGAGATTAGCCAACAGCAAGCGAGCTAGCCAGGCAACACTGACCGACATGGCGGCCAGCGAGCGTACGGTCGACTGTCGTATGGTCTGTAGCAGTGACATGTCTCCCTCGAACTGCGAAAGTCCAGATATGCTGCATGCGCTGTTTATTCAATGCATCGAGAGCTACGTTGCTCAATCCGGTAGCGACACGGACTGGGCATTGATAGCGCGAGCCACCGCTGCGATGATTCTGCGGTCTCGACGAAGGCGCCACTGTCGAGAGTGGATACGGTTCCTTCTTCGATCGAGGGAAACGTTTGGCGAGTTCCATCACCTCGTTCGAGATATGCGTCTGGACAACGGGAGCGACTTCTTCCAGTACTTCAGGATGACGCGGCAAAGGTGTGTGTGTGTTCCTCCCTAGGAATCGCTTGTAAAACGAAGCCAGCCGCGCACACAGGAGCTCACTGCTATTTTTGTGCAGGTTCGACCAGCTACTTGCTCTGGTTGGGCCCCAACTACAACGAGAGGCAACTCCTTGGAGGAAGCCGATCTCCCCAGCGGAGCGGCTATCGCTAACAATCCGGTAAGCCAGGACACCTTATAGGAAGTACATACCTTGATTACATTCGGGGGATTCCGAACGTACTACCGCGAATATGAGTTGCAACAGTCAATTTTGCTTTTTGCTATTCGTGCGGATGTAGTAAACCTTATTATCTCTTGATCTGCGAAAAAGTGGGAAGAATGGTACCTGAACTTTGTATTGCAGGTCTAATATGGATCAAAACTTCTCCAGAAACGGACAGAGATATGTACGCGAAAGCATGAAGGGCTGTTGTAGCTCATATTTTCCGTGGTACTGAATTGCTGACGAGGTTGTTGGTTGTTTTGTTTGCGTGGCAGACGCCCTCCCCCTTCCTCCCCCAATATTGAAACATCGGTTGTAGAGATTTGATAATTGAAACTTAACGCATGTGCACTTTCATCCCTGAACATTTCGTCAACATAATAGACCTGTTTCTGTGCTGAAGTATGCATTAGGCGGGATGCTCCACCTGTATCTCACTTTGTCACAACACCACAGCAGTCTTGTGTTGCACCATGCTGAAGCGAGGAGGGGCCTCACTTGTAGAGTTTATTTTTGTTATGTTTTTCTGATTTTCACATTGGCACAATTCTTTACCCGCTTCAAGCGCCGTTCGCACTCTTGCGACTGAGTAAGACCGAGAGAGACCAGGCCAGTTTTTAAGCCTCTTGCAATTTTTTAGGACCGGGTGCGCTGCAGCGGAGCTGGTCCTAAGAGATTGCAAGAGGCTTAAAAACCGGTCTGGCCTCTCTCAGTCTCACTTGGTCGCAAGAGTGTGAACGGCGCTTCAGTCTCCTTGAAGGTTACTCAATGGTCTTCCTCACCAAACTAGTTCAATCAAGACAGAAAGGTAGACGAAGCGAATAACAGGAATTTATAAATGAACTTTCTGTAAACTAATTTTCTTATTTAAAATCGCCTAGGAGGTAGGTGAGAAGATGGCACGACCATTACTCTCTGTGATTTTGTCTTCTTTTATATGCTAGACTACTGCTATACTCCGTTTCACTTTATGTTGTACCGCAGCGAAGGCTAGAAGCTCGAGCTCATAGTGTTGGCAGCTGCCCTTGGTGCACGAGAGCTTGTGCTGCCGAGGTGCGCCATAGAGCAAGGAGCTCGCGCATGTAGCCTTTCCTGCGGTACAACACAAGGTGAAACAGAGTATAGCAACTACTGGCATAGTTTTCCAGTCCACTTGTATGCAATTGGAGGCTTATTGAAACTTACCGCTGTAAGGTTGACTTGTTAGGCCACCTCCTTGTTTACATGTGCTTATGGTGGCTCTCAATTTCAATGTTTCAGGTACCTGGCGCACGGATCCTCGCAGAGAATCTGCGCATCCTGTTACAGGATCGGACGTTCAACGACCTCCCTCATTATTGGGGAAACCTGTCGGGCGCTACATAGAGTGCTGGACCCACTGTACAGAACTGTAAGCACAGCACTTAACTGTGTCACCAGTGCATGAGGCATGTGCAACACAGCCCTTATTGTGTATGCTCCGAAAGGCAAGCAAAACATGGCTCGTGTCTATACTCTATCTCAGTAGTTCCGTGCAGCAGTGTGGAATTTATGGATTTCCCCAGCCAATGAGGATGGCCAACACCCCTAACGTGTTCTTCCATGCGTCATCTCCTTGTAGTCTGCTCGCACCAGCTCGTAGCAACCGAATGCACGACGAAGCCGCGAGGCTATCTGCTCAAAACGTCATGCTACTTCCTCCATCCCCGTCATTTCGTACGCCCCTCTTCGCACGAGTTTTTGTGCTCGTCTACCAACGCTGGGCAAACGCTCCAGTTGTGCCGCCGCAAAACAGGCAAGTTTCGCCTGCTTCACCTGGCGAGATGAGCCTGCTCTGGCCATGGCTCCAGCGAACTCAGGAGGCCTTTGATGTGCACGAGCAATTTCACAGTGATACGGTGTCACTAATACCAGAGGTGAAATGAAACTCAGCACCTTTCCAGCAAAAGAAACCGGGAGGGCAAAGCTGTATACGAAGAATGAGAACGGGGTTGACATACTGGCACGCATGTGGGTCAGCCGGAACAGCGCGCTTCGTTTGCCTGCGTCACATCACAAACGGAACAATGTAACCCTTTAAAAGGGTGAAAAGGTAGGTTAAAATGCTGGTTACTAAATGCTAACAGTCCCTCCGAACATCACTTTTGACAACGACCCGAACACCTGTGAGGCTAGTTTGTGACGGCATATACGTTTTTCGTTACATTCGTGCTATTGTGTGTCTCCCTACGGAAGCGACAGATGCCCTCGACCAATTAGGATGGCGAATGCTTCCTACAAGGTGTCCCTCAGCGCCTTGTCGTCTCTTCCAGGTGCCCGCAGCCAGAGTGTTAGAAGTAGCGATGAAACAACGCTTTAAAAAATAGGGTTTTGCTGAGCCGTGACTGCTTTGCATGCCCGGTTTTGCTCTATATTTCTACGTCTGCTGTTTTCTGAGCTGCTGATGTTGACTCCAATGGTGGTTGTTCCAAAGAAACACATGCTTCGGTGAGGTAGTCTTGTCGTAGCTGCCACAATCTGCACACAATTGTACGTCGACTGCTTAATCAACTCGAAAATGTGAGTTTATGCTGAGCCGCGACTGCTTTCCATGCCAGATTTTGCTTGATATTTCTGCGTCTGCTATTTCCTGAGCTGCTGATGTTGACCGTGATACCTGCTGTTCTAAAAAACACGTGCTTTGGTGGGGTAGTCTTGTCGTAGCTGCCACAATCTACACACAATTGTATGTCTACTGCTTAATCAGCTCGAAAACATGAGTTTATGCGGGGCCGCGACTGCTTTGCATGCCAGATTTTGCTTCATATTTCTGCGTCTGCTGTTTCCTGAGCTGCTGATGTTGAATCCAATAATGGTTGTTCCAAAGAAACACATGCTTTGGTGAGGTAGTCTTGTCGTAGCTGCCACAATCTGCACACAATTGTACGTCGACTGCTTAATCAGCTTGAAAATATGAGTTTATGCTTCACATATCTCGAAACATTTCATCAGCACCTACTTTTCCGCAGCATTTCGGCGGCTGCTTTTAGCTCTGACACGGCCTCGTCCCAGGCTAGGGTAGGTTAACTTTTGCGTTAGATCGACCTTTGCAATCCACATAGCAAAATAAGCCTCTTGTCAACATAGTCGCGGAAGACACTTGGTGGTGGAAGCAAGTGCGGACGTGACAATATAAGCAGAATCGCAATATTTGGAAAAACCACAGCAAGGGCTGTGCTGCCATTTCGGATGTTGCGAGTTTCGTGAATTGCTTTTCTAACTGTATTGTGTTCTGTAACCACAAACACCTAGCCTTGAATTCTCTATTGAAACAGCGTTCTTGTTTTCTTGGTGTCCGGTCCAGTGCCTTGAGTGTGGTTTTCATGTGGCGGTCGAACTGACCACAACTCATAAGTACATTATTGTTCTAGCTTCCCAACATGGCCCAGTGGGAGCGGATGGCAGGCAACTTCGCAAGGCTGTGGAATTTCCCCAACTGTGTCGGAGCTGTGGATGGGAAACACGTGACCATCCAAGCCCTCCCTGGCGCAGGCTCCGACACATACAACTACAAGGGATTCCACAGCATCGTCCTCCTTGCAAGTTGTGATGCTACATACAAGTTTACACTTGTGGATGTCGGCCAGCCAGGTCGTTTCAGCGACGGGGGCATTTTTCGGGGCTCCGAAATGGGGCAGTCCTTAATGACTGGAGGCCTTGACCTCCCCCCCCCCCCCCTGCACACCTCCCTGGAACACGCACTAAGCTGCCCTACGTGTTTGTGGCTGATGAGGCGTTCCCCCTGCTCCCAAATCTCATGCGCCCTTATCCAAGGAAAGACCTCACGGTGGTGCCAAAGGTGTTCAACTATAGGCTCTCACGAGCACGGAGGGTTATAGAGAACACCTTTGGCATCTTGGTTGCAAGATGGCGCATCTTCAGGCAGCCGATCCAGGCCTCAGAGGAGAATCTGGAAGCGATTGTCTGGGCATGCGTCAGCTTGCACAACTACCTGAGGACGTGTGACGAGAGTGAGCAAGGGGAACGCCGCTACTGCCCTGCTGGCTATGCCGACCAAGAAGGTGTGCTTGGGGATGTGGTGCTTGGCCAGTGGAGGGCCGAGGTGAACGAGGGCGGTGCCCTTGTAGACGTGGGCCGCACAAGCTCAAACATGTACAATGACGATGCCAAGAAGGTGAGGCAGACATACGCTCGGTACTTCTGCTGCCCCGCTGGCGAAGTTACATGGCAGTACAAAAATGTTTACAAAGGCTTGACACCAGCTGTCCAAGCACCCAGTTGTCCCTAAGGCCACTCACTGCATATGCAAAGGTTATTTCCGGGAAATTGCCCTGTTGGCATCGTCACCAATTATTTATCACAATGTACAGTCGCTCTAGTTGTACCTTTGGTCCTGGGGACCTTTTCACCCGCTGCCATATCCCATCTTGGGATGACGTCCCATCACGTCCCATCTTGGGACGACGTGACATGGCCGCCATAAAATGAATGAAGTTTCTTGCTCGACTATCTGTAGCTGTTCGTGCCGAGCAAATGTAGTGTATTCATGTTTTTTTGTGCGTTTGGCACATTTTTTTTATTATTTCAGAAACTATTGTCCAGTGCTTAATACGCCATCAGTTATATGTAAAATATTTAGAAATATTTTTAATGAAGTTATAATGCACTTTCAACCTTGGCGCACTGGATGTGTTTTATGGAGCAAAGATGAGTGCCAGCAATTTTTTCGTTGAGCAGGAAAATTAACGCAGGAGAAGCACGACTGTTTAGTTGTCATCCGGTCATGGAAATGCGATCCACAGAGAAATACATATTTTATATTAGTTTTAATGATGCGCAGTGTCATGGCTAGTTTACTCGTATACACATGAAAGGTCAGTGAAATAACAGCGTTGGAAGTCCCTGAAACAGTCAGTTATTTTTGGTTGTCTTGGGGAACTCGCGAAGAAAACCAGACGGAATTTGTTAGTCGCCTTTGACCGGGTGCTTTAAATATTCTTTCAGGTTATTGCTTTCTCCAGAGGATTGTTTTTAAGCGTACTTTCAAATATCTTACTATGAAATTTTCGTTTTAACTTGTCTCTGAATTACGTGTGACATGTCCGAGGTGTCAAAAATGCTTTGTGGGTTTTCAAGCATATTGGCACTATGTGACTTCAAAAAATCCAAAGTAATGAGGAATTTTTCGTGTGGCCTTGAGTGAACAGAAAGCGCTCCACCCAGTCTGGTTGTCCCAAGTAGGAATACACACCAACAGGAGCTTGCTACAGGTCTCAGTTCGATGCTCGGGTTGGTTGGCTGAAGCTGTTTTTTCCCCATGCCTTGCCAGAAATCTGTTTTTCTTTTTTCGGTGACCCCATTTTATTTGCTGTGTAGCATTTTGTTGGAATAGTTGCAAGTGTTGTCAGTTTCTCTGCATTCTGTATCGAGCATTACCATTAATATGTTTGACCTCATAAATGATTTCACAGCCTTGAGTTGAGGCATTATTGCTTTCTGCTGCCAGAGGTGCCCAAAAATTGATGAAGCAAGCACCAAGTAGCCGAGATTTCAGTCAAAGTGCTGACCAAACCTACGGAACACAGGCGACAATTGTAATGCAGGAAAAGTATAGTGTGTGATCACACTGGGGCATATTTATGAAAACTGAAGGTACATGGCGACATTATGGGACATAAAAACAAATGCTTTGGTGCAAGCTTCAAGCAATGCATGGTCGTAGATCGAAAGAACAAAATATACCAAGAATATGCCTGTAGGCATTGCTTTTTTTTTTTTTTTTAGTTTAGTGAGTGCTGGCATGCACTGATGTACTATAGCAGCCAGCATACTGGTCACTATAGTACATTATAGCATCTCGGATAGTCTATATTATTCATCATTACTTTGCTGGCATGTGACATAGTTTTCAATGGGATCATTCATTGTTTTCAATTTGTGTATGACAAATTATGTAGAGAAATGTGTTAATTAAATGACACAGAACTATCCCAAAATAGTTTCTTTATTTGGTAAGTACTAGCTGTGACTACTTTATATTGGGAAGCAAGGAAAGAAGTACATTTGTAGTCTGTAGTCAGTAAGAGGGTAAAAACCGAGTGGGAGAGGAGGGGGTGGGCGAAAGCTTGGGGTGGAGAGAAAAAACCTCAGCTCCAACCTCCCGTCTGGTTCCTCCTCTCCCACTCATACTCAGTTCTTGACCTGTCAATGACAATAGATTATCACACTTAAAGTAAATAGGAACAAAATAAACATATTGCACTTGGTTGGCAGGTCTCAATATAAACAAGAACACAATATAAAGTTTCAATGCACCCAGCAAAGTAGGAAGCCATTAAGCAACAAGAGTGGAAACTAAAAGGGTAAAAAATATTGCAAGAGGCCTTTTACCTGGCATGAAATCATTGGGCAAGGTTTGTTGTTTTCAATCTAAATATGGTTCTAAATTCAAGGTACTATTTAGGTTTCTTTTATCTACAGAAGCAATATCTGCTTATTTATTCTTGGAGAGTATATACATGAAAGCTTACCCGTTATTTTTTTTTTCTTTCTGAGCTGTATGCTTTTTTATTCAAACAGACCACCGGCTACAAACAGGCATACAATGGGAACCGTAGCCGTGTTACTCGAACAGGAACCGTAGCCGTGTTACTGGAACAAACAGGAACACCACATAAATGTGGTGTTCCTGTTTGTAATCAAATTTATTAAAACTTCTATACTCAAATGGCCCTCCCGAAAATAAAGTGGCAACTTGACAAGGTTGAGGTTAGTTTGGCAAACAAGTATATACATTCACATCTCATTAGTATGGACCCTGTTATTATAAACGCTCTGCAATTTTGAAAAAAAAATTTTACAGAGGGATTTGCTGTTATGTAATTGTGCCCCGTTAATATAGAAACCCACAGTCCGAACTATGGACCACTTTTTTGGGGAATGAATTGGGAATATACATGCATTCTTGTCTCTTTAATATGAATGAAAGTTTTCTAAAATAGGTCAACACAAACAATGTGAACCCTAGTGGTCACAGTCTGTACACAAATGTTTGTGGCCTGTCTTGAGATAAGACCTGCCTACCTAAAGATGGTAAGGTTTTCAGCCTTAATGTGCCCTTTGCCCCCCCGATTGTTGTTTGAGGTCAAGGACGGCATGTGATAAATCCCGTTCATTTGTCAGATGCACTCTTAGTGCATAAAAAGCAAGGTTGCACGGTTTTGTGGTCAGTTAGGAAGTGGGAAAGACAATATCTGGTGGGAAGCAAAATGGTCAGAGGCCATGGCAAGTGTGAAATGTAAGCAAACAAAGCTGTTAGCTCAGCTCAGAAAAAGAGATATACAAATTCAAAACTGAAAAGACTTCAGGACATGTGCAATATGTTAAAGACCCACCCCCTCATAAAAAAAAAAAAGCTTGGCTTTACTTTTGCAAGATTGACTGTGCACGCTTTCTCGGCAGAAAAGTGGGCCGGAAAGTAACATTGAAAACTTACATCCCATAAATTTGTGGTTAAATATACCATGCTTTTTTACAGCGGAGCTGTTAAGGGCTAGGTTCCCCAGGATCGTGTCCGGTATGTCGACACAAACCTGCCTGGACAGCTACCGCCATCTATAACCAATGGCGGCAAGCACACAACCAGAATGATTTCCTCCGTCGATCGTAGATGGCGGCAACCTTTCCAGCTGTAATAGAAGAATGGATAGTTGGGCACGTTGGTAGGAATTCATCATAGGAAACAGCGCGAAAAACGGACGTTGATGAAGAAGAATCACACAGTGTTTCGAGCACAGCTCCGCTGGTCTTCCTTTTTCACGAGAGTGGAAAGGCTGAACGATCTTGTCTACGCTCGTTATCTAATAATTGCATGCGTTCTATACTCGTTTTCACCTCAAGAAAAAAAGGACGTTTTGCGCATTGTTCATACGCCGGGCGTAGTAGTTCTTACAAGATTTGGTTGTCGGAGGAAGAAGCGATGCTTTTGGCGCTTGAAACTTATACATCTTGATAAGGTTACATATATCTAATCTAAAATGCACCTACATATATATTAATTCTCCTCATAAAAAGAAAAAGTATTGATGCTCCGCGCGGAGCCAAACTTTTTTTACTTCGGTTCTTGAGGTGAAAACGGGTATAGACTGCGATTTGTTATTACGGATGATTTTTTCAGGGAATGGAGGTGTCCATATTAATGAGCCATGACTGTATAGGCAAACCTTGTCAAAAATATCATTTTCTACTCTAATCTAAAGACATAAGGCCTTTTTCTACTAGATTTCTTTTTTCAAATTCGTGGAACACCTTCAGTACTTTCTCCTTGCAAAGGCACCTCAGATGTGGTGGAAGGGCCGCCAGCTCGTTGGCAAAATGAAACCCCAGTGCCATTTCTGGGGTTAAGGCATCAATGTGTGGCCTTTTACATGTGTTGGCCATTTGCCTCGTAGATTCACTAAGAACCTTGCCCAGCGCTGCATCCTCCCGGGCACGACGCTCCGAGGCGGTAATCTTGCGGCCTGGCTTCCTTGAAGGCGGGTGTGGAGGCACTGCGGGCAAGACCGTAGCCTGCATCGGTGCTGCCACTGGGGCCACCTGGGGTGGTGACACCGGAGGAGTCGGGTCCAGCTGAGATGGGCTGGGCAGCTGGCCATCCCCCTCCAGCGTCAGCAACACCTGGCAGGTGCCCGTTGGCTGCAGGCTACGATCGAGGGAGTTCTACAAAGAAAATGGGCACATTCCTGCACTGCACTTAAAACAGGTTGCTTCAAGACAATGCACTTACGTCGTCCAGGTTCGCTTCACAACTTTCCTCTGCCATGTCTTCGGTGGCACCTCCCCCACATGGCGTGTAGACCCCCATGAGGAGATCTGCATGTTGAAACACAATGTAAATGTTGAACATGAGTGAGCACAAAATTCATGAAACCACTCACACACCAATGCCTAAATGTACTTTGATTTCTAAATTGAGAGTAACAGACTTTGTTAAAAGTCAATGTTGCCAACTATTTCACATACCCCTTGGTGTCTCCAATACCCCTGTGGCAGGGCCAGCGCTGCCAACCATCTTGCGGGCCTTGGTTCTAGTAGAAAACAGCATATTGAATGAACACAAAGAAATCATATTTATAGTTGTCAATAAAACCTTGTAGAGAACAAACAGTACCCTCTGCGACGTATCTGGCCTGCTAAAAATTGAAGGTACGGGAAGAGGTCCCAGCTGGGCCGCTGCACCTCATCTCGCCCAGCACCACTGCGGCCACAGCTGGTTCTTGACTCCCGCCCGTACCTTTCTCTAATCTTCTGCCACATGTGAAGGCACTCGGCAGGATCCATTTCTGTAATAGAAGGCCAAACTGTAGTCATTTCCAAATTTTCAGCATCCCCCACAATGGAGACTTCCATTCAACATGCGAAATTTCAGTTGATGTGGCCACCATTTCAGTTGGTATGGTACAACCTTTAGTAACAGCTGCTCCAGTTGCATACCAATGCTTAAAAACTTGTTAGTACAACTTGAAAAAGAAATATTTTGATTTTGTTTTTTACTAACTAATCTCAAATAAAGCTTTCTGCCACGTTTCACCCCAAAACCAAACATATTTTCAAGCGTGAGGGTGACAGCTTGCTACGCTTGCACTGCACGATGGGATGTACGACAAAACGTAGAACTTTCATAATTCTTTGTAGTGATAAAGTGCAGGCGAGCTGGTGAGGAATTCAGCCGCTTTTAAAATTTTGTTGTCTTTGTCCGTTTTTATTTTTTTTATTTTTTACTATTTGAGGGTCTTCCAGTATGTCCATAAATTGTTGCAACTTCTGGCGCCAGTATTTTCTGGCTGACCGTAGTTGCGAGCGCACGCTAGTCGGACTGTGATTTTTGTTAACACTCGGGCCGTGCGAAAATCGGGCGATATAGTTCGTTCCCGCTCTTGAACCGCACCGCAGAATACACCCAATACACCTTCGAGACGAATTTTAGCTTCCCGTACGCGCCTTCACGCATGTGCAATGTTTGTCCTGTCCGTCCTCTTTGTCTAACTCTTTCGTATTTTTGGAACAGAAGAATGCGACGAAACTTACTCAGAGAGGCCCCGATGGCTTTCCAAGAGTTTTCTTTCATACTTGGCAGCCGGTACTCCGGCCTTCGGGCGTCCCAGAGCCATGGGTACTTTTCTACCTCGGCAATGAGGGCTTGGTGAATCGACGGGAGACCACCTTGCGCTGCCATTTTGAAAAGCGACTGGTCCCGCGCTCAGCGCGCATGCGCAGGGGCTTCGCTTCCTCCAGTCCCGATTGGTTGAACGTAAGCGGTCGCAAGAAAAGTTGAGCGGAGCCCAACTCCTTCTGTTACGTTACGACGGGCGCTGCGTCGCTGGTTGCCATAGTAACGGGCGCTCGTAAGTCGTCGTAAGGAATTCGTAACGTAACGTAACGTAAGAAAACGCAAGAAATTGTCCAGTGTGAACGGGCCTTAAGGCGGATGCGCTAGTTTGCGCTGCCCTGCGCGCTTATCGGTCTGTTTCTCCGCTCCCCTTCCCTTTCGTCTTCTCCCCTTCCCCCTCTCCCCCGGGCCAGCACCGTCCACGCCATGCGAAACTAACGTCCCTGGATATTTTTTCGTTTTTACAGGTAGCGACAACTTTCCTCCTTTCCATCTACGATTCCTCTTTCCCCAAAAAATTTTCTCCTCTCCCTCTCTAGCGCCGCAATTTGCTTCCTAACGTCAGACGGGAGGGCGGTTCCGCTGTGTTGTTATGTGGTTAGCAGTAGCGTAGTCTTCCTTGTTTTGGTAATTTCCAGCGCGTGAAATTAATTTGGATATAATCGGGTTACTTACGTGAATCGAAGGTAAGCTGTTATTTCCGCAAAAGCACATATATATATCAATATTTTGCCGCAATCCCTATCATACCGCAGCGAGAGCTTTCGCGAGCAATACTCTCGGCGATGCTAGATATGCGCGCGCCTGCGTTACAATAAACTATTTATATTTGTAATAAAGAGAAATGCATTGTGAAAATTTCATTCCGTCGTCGATAGAGCCGCATGGTTAAGCTATCGTGAGAACTCTATTTTGTTTGCAACCATTCTCCCTCGTGGCGAGCGTTCGTAATGCTACGCAAACGTGTGCACGGTGTAGACGCAAACGCGTCTGGAACTCATTATTTTGGGGTGTATCTACATGACCTCAACACGCACTTTGTTATAAGTACTAGTAGCAGTGTTTGGATGGAAAACAAACGTCGTGCAAAGTTGTGACCTTGACAAGTTTGGACGGTGCGAGATCGGTGCGGACGAATTTACAGCACTTAACTCACCAGTCCCAAACAATATTTCGGGTGAAGTTACACCATCGCACGTGTTATCCCCACATGCGATAACGGGCAATCTCGTCCTCGAACCTCTACTGCGGAGCCGTGTTTGGTCTCAAATAGTTCTATGAAGGATTCTAGCTGGCAACTTTCGCTGTTTTTGATTGCTGAGTAGCCTACCTTCAGCGTGCAGTGAAGAATTGTTGCGTACAACTTTTATTATTTTGCCACATTAAACGGTGAATCCTAGACCAATTTTATTAGATCGCGTTCAAGGAATTCGTTATGAACGTGTTTAATGTCTCTGTCTACTTTTTTCTGCCTAGCTTCCACTGTAACATCCACGTAGATATTTTTTCATACAAAACCCCCGAGACTGGGGGGAAGGAAGGACAACACAACACGAAGCACATGCATTGTGCAGACATTTTTGTTTATTTCAGCTCTGTTGAAACTCATGAGCAGTGCAGTAAAATATAATTAATGTAATTGGGTTCACGCAAATGCAAAGCACAAATAGTAAATATGGGAAGAGCCCAACTTTGTTACAATTTAATTGAACTGCCACATGTCATGATATGTATGCAGTTTGTGTATCCATGGTAGTAAAGGTATGAAGAAAGTGTCTTGGATAAGACAACGCAGATTCTTTATATTTTTTTATTCAAGATCTTTTTAGGAAGTAATCAATGTTGCAGTCGATCAAGTCATCCCACAGGAGATTAGGAGAATATGCTTAAAATAAAGGATAACACAAAGAGAAACAGCTACTAGGGTGAGCTAGAGGGGGAGGTGTGCTCATTGCCTACTTCGCTCCATTTTAGTGATCCAGGATAGAAGGGTGAAGAAGAGCACCCACAGGCATCACTTCCAGCCTACTATGCCAAAGCAGAAAATGAGCGCACCATACCCCTCCAGCCCACTCTACCAGCACTCTTACAGTAGAGAAGACGCCATGAATGCTTTTCTTGCATGCGATCAAGTCCTTGTCTTTCTCTTCATATAAGTGTGTCCTCCCTTTCTCCTATTAGCACTTCAAAAAGATAAAGATGTCTATGGTGGTTGTGTTTACAATTTTGTGAGTGCCGAGATACTGGTTTTCTGGTGTTTATCGGAAAACCAACGACAGTGTCACTGCCAAACAGGGATGGAAACGCTAAATAAAAATTCTCCGAGCGTTGGAACTGAAAACTCCTCCGAAATCAACGACGTCTCGCGAGTGCAACGGCCACTGACGCATTCAGCACGAACCCCAGCAGCCATTGCCGATGATAACAAAAGTGCCAACCCAACCGAAGATGACCACCAACCAACAGAACCACCAACCGACCTGAATGGCGATGATGATGAGAATTTTCAGTGACAGAGAAGTGGCTTTTGCGGCGATTGTGAGGCGAGCCGACAGGGAGACGACAACACCAGAAAGATGCTTGGCCCTGATGATCGAGCGAAGTAAAGGACCACATGGACGGATGTCCAATGGTTGGTGGCCAAAAATAACAGTCAAGTATAATCGGAAGCATAACCAGAATGTAACGGCAACAACGATGAAAAACAAGCATACCCAGTGCAAAAATCAACAACAGCCTACCCAATCGGGCAGTGGTCAGGTGGCCGAAGAAAGAATGGCCGTTGCCAGCGACCATAACAAACAGCCAACTTTACACCAATATAAAGAATCTGCTGGCCAGTAACATTGAGCTGGCCCTTAATCACCAAACTGACCGAAAGAGAACAAGAAAAGTATACAGACAGGAAGTAAACTATCATGGTCATCGGGATCGAGCTGGAAAAGAAGGTGAATATTCTAGCAGAGCTGAGTGACTTGATCTGTGCTTGCCAGCTGTTATATGAAGAGGTGACAAAAGGAAGTTGAACTGGAAGGAGGCCATTAAAATAAAGATGAAGGAGCTTAGTCAACCGCTGCAAATTGTCACCGGTCAAACAGAACAAGGCTCGCTCGAGAGCATTAAAACGAATTTGCAAAGCCAACCAGTACCGCTCTAACAACAAGGACCAGATCGAAGAGGAAAGGGCAGACTTTCACAAAAAACCGGTCACAGCGGCAAACCGGATTGAGTATCGGAAAACGAACAAGCTGTTCGAGCTCAATCGGTCTGCCTTCTACCGGAAACTTGACGAAGACCTGAAGGAGATGGACGAGAACATTGATGTTGATCAGGTGATTACTTTCTGGCGAGGAATCTGGGCAACCGATGACGAAGAAGGGGAGCACCAGGAATTGATTGACCTATTGGACCCAGGGGAGGTGTTTATGACTGCGGTGTACATGACTGGACGGAGGAGCCTGCTGGCAGGAATGAGGGAACCGCACCTGAGTAGCAAGCAAAGAGCACAGCCAGCATCAGTCCTACCGTTCACTTCTACACACGACTGTCATTCGTTCAGGGAAATGCCTTACGCTTCGAGGCACTCGTCCCCTGCGGTGTACCTGGCTGGAAGAAGGAGCCTGCTGCCAGGGATGAGGGAACCGCAACTGAGTAGCGAGCAAACAGCACAGCCAGCATCAGTCCTGTCGTTCACTTCTACACATGGCTGTCATTCAATCAGGGAAATGCCTTACCCTTCGAGGCACTCGTCCCCTGCGGTGTACATGACTGGACGGAGGAGCCTGCTGCCAGGAATGTGGGAACCGCACCTGAGTAGCGAGCAAATAGCACAGCCAGCATCAGTCCTACTGTTCACTTCTACACACGACTGTCATTCGTTCAGGGAAATGATTTACCCTTCGAGGCACTCGTCCCCTGCGGTGTCCTGGCTGGAAGAAGGAGCCTGCTGCCAGGGATGAGGGAACCGCACCTGAGTAGCGAGCAAAGAGCACAGCCAGCATCAGTCCTGTCGTTCACTTCCACACATGGCTGTCATTCTATCAGGGAAACGTCTCACCCTTTGAGGCAGTCGTCCCCTGCGGTGTACATCGCTGGACGGAGGAGCCTGCTGCCAGGAATGAGGGAACCGCTCCTGAGTATCGAGCAAAGAGAACAGCCAGCGTCAGTCCTGTCGTTCACTTCTACACACGGCTGTCATTTGTACTTTTATAAGGAATGCTCATAGTTGTGGAGGGAGCTGCTCCCTCCAAGGGCATAAAGCTCTTATATGTTCTGTGTGTAATTTCATGCAAAAGCAATATTGCACCCTTTGGCATTGACTTACTTTGTTTAAGCACAGCGCGCTGAGCAACAGTTCTTATTTGGATGGAGCCTGCCTTGTTCGATTTTTGTACCGAGACTTGCAGTGAACCTGTAAATTTTGTAGGCACGAAATGAAACCCCACAATATGGTGCATGCAGCGGACATTTGTATGGCGGAGTAGTCAATGGTCACAGAAATGCATTTGTCTTGAGAGGGACCAATAGAGACAAAAAGAAAGAAATTGTTGTCGTCCTGCCACCAATACACCCACCTCACCAAGCGTTCGGCGCATGCATGAAGCCGCCATAAATTTAGTTCACAATAGGTAGACGGTGGTGCCCGAAACGACTTGTGCTGTCTCACGCGCAGAGTTCCAGTGTTTAGGGCACGTGCAGAAAGACTGAAGTTCCCTCAATGCATTGCGACAGCAATGGCGCGTAGTCAAACTGGCTGGTGAGATCGGTCTATGGCATGAATTCCGTATACGCCTCACCCCACTGGTGTTAAGGATGGTTTTGACCTAACATAGTGCGACACTGTTAATGCAAACAAGGTATGAAAAATGTTCATATGGGGCACAAAGTTGCACCCTATTATTTGGTGCCAGCATTTACTAATTCAAAGTAAAATGCAAAGAGTGCCGCAGTTGTACTCGCACTAACAATGTCATGCAGCATTTGTGTCTGGCCATCATGTTACTCAGCAACTGCAGCATCCGCATTGGGCACAAACTCCCAGTCGCAGCTTTGCATCTCGCTGGAGTGGGCGGCTGTGAGTATGGGCAAGGCTCGTGCTGAAGCCGAGAATTTCATCAGCAGGCAGTTAAATTCCACTCGCGCTGTTCATTACAGCGGGGACCAGGGGCGGATTTAGAGGGGGGGGGGGGGGGGGGGTCCGGATGGTCTGACCCCTCTCTTGATTTTTGCATGTGTAAAATTTAGGACGTAAAACGAGGGGGAGGGGGTTCCTAAACGCATGGTGCGCTGACCAACACCTGACCCCCCCCCCCCCCCCCCCCTCTCAGGGAATGTTTGCATCCGCCCCTGGCAGGGATGCATGTATGGTGCGAATCAACACTTACACAGAAGAGCATGCTGACATAAATTCCAATACTTTTTTATGATGTCCTGGGTACATACTGCACATATACGCATGACAGGATAGTCAATTGTTGCAGGAATGCCCAAGAAAGCACATACAACATTTCAGATGGGCAAATACAGGCCGAAAAAGAAGGCAGTTAGGAATTAGCCCAGAGTATGCCTGGCACACGCTCGAGTTAAGGATGATTGTGACTGCATGTCGCTGCGTGTTCCCGGCTACTAAATGCTCGAATTGCGTGTGACTCACCAACTGGAGGACCCACCTGAGGCACAGACTCCTGGTCGCAGTTTTGCACTTTGCTGGATTGCGCCTCTGTGTGCGTGGGCAAGGCTTGTGCTGAAATTGTAAACTTTGTCAGTATGCAGTTCAATGCTACTTGCACTAATTCATCACCTTGGACAAGCATATTCTCAATAATCTGTGAAGGAGAAAATACGACACCTGCGAGAGCAGCAGTTGAATCCAGAGATGGAAGCGTCTGGATGCTGTCTTCCCCCTGCATTGGCTCCCCTGCTTAAAATAGGTAGCATTTTAATACCAAATCTAGGAACCAAGTGACTGCAAATTCACCATCTCTGACTGTGTCAACTTACCTTGGATGTTTCCCATTTCCCTTTCTCGCGGTGGTCTTCGAACTGGCTTTGACAGCGTCTGGTTTAAGTTTTTTGATGCCATGGCTCTGCCAGATCCGAGGTTCAAACTGATCTGGTGTAAAATGGTCCTGTCGAGAATGAACAGGGCTAACTTGTAATTCACGGGACATTGCACTGAGAACACTAAAGAATTCGACTTTGTTTGGAGGTAGAGAGCGTCACACTGTTAGTACAGAAGAGCGATCGCCGCTTTTTTCTCTATCGGAATCAAAAATTCGTCATCAAAACTGCTAGTGCGGTGGGAAGGGCTAATTTGGGACGCTAACCTAAGCGGTAAAATTTGGTGCAAATCAACACACCATGGAAGTAAAATACGTAGAGACACCGATGCTCTGTTCGCGCTAACAGTGCCGCGCATTGTACGCCCTCCCCGCGCGCGGACAGTATGAGCTGGAACACCCAATCCAACCTTTTTCTGCGACTCCCACAAGCTCCATTGTTCCTCAACTTCGCTTTCTATTCCTAGTTCGGACCACAGCTCTCTCAAAAACAGGTGGTAAGCCAAAGAAGCATGAAAGGCGTTTTCGGCTCATATTGGTCCTCGGTAGTAGCTTTTCGTGTTTCCTAGAGGTTCACTGCGAGACACTCACTGCTGAAGCGGCCAGTCGGCGGCTTCATCCATTCATATCGTGTACCTTAAAAACTCAGACTACGCGAAAAACTTTGCCGACGAACAACCGGGTTTTCGAGTGAAAAACAACAGGCTAAAACGGCAGAGCACCGAGACCGCATTTCTGCTGAGACCGAGTTCGGCAGTCAGGCACGTCAGGAAAAACATTGCATGTGTACCTATGTGAACGTGTGTGGAAGAGGTAACTATAGCCCAGAAATGCTCACCTCACAAAGCTTGCTGCTTCTGGTAGGGACGAAGTTTTTCCTCCCAATCATGTGGAGCCATGCCTTCTGCCTCTTCAGAACGGCTGTCCGAAGCGGAACGGCGAACAACTTTTTTCCACTACCAGAACTCTGGCTGCACCCCGTCATCTAACACAAACGCTTACTACTTGACTTGCCTCATTACGGTCCAGAAACACCAGGACGTCGAGCTAAAGTCGTCGGCGAGTATCACGAAACACGCGAGCGGACGGAGCAGCCGAGCAGCTTGGAAGCAAATGGCGGACGGAAGTGGCGACGATTCCGGAAATCACGTGACATCGCTCTCCTCCAATAGAAATAGATGTCGGCGCGGCAAAGAATGACGGTACTTGTAAAACGCAGTGAAAAAACATCGAGGGACTTTATGCGAAACGACCTGCCCGCGCGTCGCGTGTCCTGTTTCTCGCTCCCTTCCGAACGTCACAAGACCACGTGGTTCGACGTGACGTGGCCATGACTCTGACGACCCGAGACCAATGTTGCCTGACGCAACCGAAGTTTCGGTTTCCGTATCAGCTGATGTTTAAATCAGGATTACACAAATAATATTCCACATTTCGCGAATCCGAAGACGTAGAGTTGTTTAGTAGTGGTCTTTGAATTTGAATCACATATAAGCCTAAATTTTTCGGAATTGAGCGGAGTTGGCCTTTAACGCTCCCTGTAAATGAGTCATCTAATTTACGCCATGGAGCTCGTTAGATGACACGGTGTTTCATGTCTGTACAAACGATCGCACTACTGATTTCTTGTGTTGCACTGGGTGATGGGACAAAACATAAAAAAAAATTGTCTGTTTCCCATGTTTTGCGGTACACACCCGTTTCAATCCTGTGGTTCGGTTCGCGTGTCCTCATTACAGATACATCTAGGAAGGGCAACTTCCCCTGCTTTTCTGCCTCGCAAGAAAACTGTATCGCGGGGTGAACACTGTTTAACTCCTGGTGAAAATCATTAGCATGACTTTACCTAAAATGACGAAAGTGTCACCCACATATCGGGGTAAAATTTGACCGGGAACAGAAATTTTGTCAGCAGTTTCTCCTCAATATGCTTCATAACAAGATTGGCAACACTGACAGATACCGGGCTCCCCATTGGACACCCGTTCACTTGATGATACGTTTCCCCACGGGAGGCGAAAAAACATTGGTTTAAGCAAAAACGCAAAAGTAAAATTATATCATCAACGTGAAGTGACGTGCGTGCTCCTAGGCTTTGATCATCAAGCAGACGCTTGCGTTCGACATCGGTGGCAACATTGTTAGGAACATTAGTGAAAAGGGAAACTACATCAAAAGAAAACATGCCATCATTCGGAAGGAGGGTTTGGGCGCGGACTAACTGAACGAATTCTTGCGAATTCTGCGCACAAAAACCATTTTTGCCTGTCACCGGTGCCAGTAGCTCTACCCAATATTTTGAGAGGTCGTACGTGGGGCTGCCGATAAAGAATACAATCGGGCGCAGATGACATTCTGGTTTGTGCACTTTAGGTAGGCCGTACATTTTAGGTGTGCATCCGTCGGAGGAAAAAAGGCGGCGATACAGAGAATCACTCATCCTACCCTTCTTTAGAAGTTCCCGGAGATGATCAACTAACGAACGTTCGGTTTTCCCAGTTGGGTCGCGGGCTAGTTTGACAAAGTGTGCGGGATTACTAAGAACGTTATACATTTTCTGGTCGTAGTCGGTCCTGTCGAGAACCACCGTTCCCCCACCCTTATCAGCACGTACAATAACGATCGACTCATCAGCTCTCAACTCCTGCAACGCCTTGCGTTCATGCTGGTCCAGCTTTGGCTGCGGCGGCTTGGCATTGTTCAAAATGGACAGCACCCGACTTCGGGTAAGGTTGACGCCAGTCTCGCTAGATATGTAGCGGAGTTTCTCCTCGATTTCGACAATGAAGTCACGCTTGAGGATGTATCGAGGTGCCATTGCGAGTTTGAGACCTTTTGAAAGAAGACTCACGTTATGGTCCTTCAATTCCTTGGAAGAGTAGTTGAACACAGTCCGTTTCTCGTTCTGGGAACTTGGTTCCAGGGGCATTAACCGGTCGAGCTTCTTCTTGTGCATTTCTGACTGCTTGTTCTTTTCCATGTCCTCGGCCTGTTTCCGCGCGACGAAAATTCTGTGGAGGTGATCATACTGCAGCACGTGTCGAAGGTTCCGTTCCGCCGTCGCCAGTGGTTTTTTGGCGTAGTTGATCAGTTGCTTGTTATCCTGAACGCGGGTCTTGACACAGTTCAGGCTGAAATCTCGAGCGAGCTTGCGTCCGTAGCGGGTATCCTCGAGCGGCTTGCAACGCAGCCCTTGAGGAATGAGGCCACGTGGAATGCATTGACGGTTGAAGTCCTGGGGGCAATCCAGTCGTACGATAGTCGTTGACAAGTTCAGGTATTCCCTCACATTGCTGAGGGCCACAGAACCGTAAACGTTACAGATAAATGCAAAAATACTCCAAAAGCCGGGAGACGGATGACACTTTCGTCATTTTAGATAAAAGTCATGCTAATGATTTTCACCGGGAGTTAAACAGTGTTCACCCCGCGATACAGTTTTCTTGCGAGGCAGAACAGCAGGGCAAGTTGCCCTTCCTAGATGTATCTGTAATGAGGACAGGCGAACCGAACCACAGGATTGAAACGGGTGTGTACCGGAAACCATGTGAAACAGATCCTTTTTGGATTTTTTCTCCCATCACCCAGTGCAACTCAAGAAATCAGTAGTGCGATCGTTTGTACAGAGATCAAATGCAGTGTCATCTAACGAGCTCCATGGCGCGAATGAGATGACTCATTTACAGGGAGCTTTAATGAAAAGTCACTACCCAAAGCGTTTTGTTGACGAGGTATAAAACCAAATAAAACAAAATGTGCAACCGTGCGAAAGGGAAAGAGATAAGAATGTAGTGTACATCCCCTATGTCAAAAGAGTCTTGAACCTCTAAGTCGCGCTTTGAGGCCCCTTGGCATTCGACCTGTTTTCAAGGCATACAGAACTATTGGAAATTTCGTTTCCAAACCAAAGGACCCAACCCCGGCGAACGTCCAAAGAGGGGTTATCTACAAGATCCCCTGCAGTGACTGCCAAGCGTCCTACATTGGTGAAACTAGGGAGCCTTCATGTGCGCTTTGCTAGGGTGATGCCACCCTTTGTAATACCACTCGCCGACAAACCAGCAGCCGTTTTGGTCCTCGCCCTATTGAAAATCGCTCTAGGGGACTTCAGGAATTCTTTAAAGAATGTGAAGTGTACTTCAGGAATTCTTGTGATGTTTGAAGGGTGCACCGATATTTCCTGGTGGGTTCGTTGGCCCTGTCAGAGGCTCTCCTGAAATGTCTGAAGTCCCCTTTATAATGCCTTGAAATGTCTGAAAGCCTGTCAAGAACTTTTCTAATGGGGTTGGGAAAATCTTCAGGCTTCTTGAGATGTCTGTGGGGCCACGGCCTAGGTGGAGAATACACATTTCGCAGAATTTGAACATAGCTACGTATTTTTTGCAAAGGGAAAAACAAATAATTATTCGGAGAATGTCGATCGTATGTGTGTGCGGCCAGTATTTTATTACTGCTCTTCTATCAAACACAACTGGGCTCCTCGACCCGTCTGTCACTGGCCGGGTGTTCGGTCGCCAAGGGGGCTACGGGTTCGATCGCCCCATGTGGAGAATTGACAAGGCGCGGGCCGAGTGTTGTTGGCCGAGCGGCGTTTTCAGGCGAACAAGCTTTAGTCCCCTAGAGCGATTTTCAATAGGGCGAGGACCAAAACGGCTGCTGGTTTGTCGGCGAGTGGTATTACAAAGGGTGGCATCACCCTAGCAAAGCGCACATGAAGGCTCCCTAGTTTCACCAATGTAGGACGCTGGGCAGTCACTGCAGGGGATCTTGTAGATAACCCCTCTTTGGACGTTCGCCGGGGTTGGGTCCTTTGGTTTTGAAACGAAATTTCCAATAGTTCTGTATGCCTTGAAAACAGGTTGAATGCCAAGGGGCCTCAAAGCGCGACTTAGAGGTTCAAGAGTGAAAAAATGGGTGAGCTTTTGTCCGGTGAGCTTTTGTCCGGAATCCCGGACAAAATCTCACCGGTGTTAACGGCCGCTGTCCCGTTTTGTTCCTTGCGCCTCTTCGTCCGACCGGCTTCAGAAGCATCCAGCGAGCGAAAAATAAGCCGAAGACGCCGCCCGACGACATCATGGACGAAATCGTGACTGCTCGGAATTTCTCAACGGTGACGGGATCTGCTTGCGAGTTCGTGGTTTTCGCTAGACGTGCTTGCTTACTGAGACTGTGTATGTGTACGTGAGGTGCAATTGCTCGGTTTTATTAGCTGAACTATCGTACATCAGGAGTTTACCCAACGGCATTGTGAGTACTTTGAAAGATATTTTTTTTTGTGATAAAGAAGTCAGTTGTTCCTATTTGATATGATCTCTTTCGTCAACAGCGGCTTGCGTCCGGGTTTGAACAAGCGTTGGTTTTTATCGTCTTTTTGAGTTTTAATACGCATGTAAAACTCAATGTCCGCAATAAATTTTCAAAACCCTTTTGAACTGAATTTCTGTCCATGGTTGACAGTCATTTGGGCGTCTAAAAATTTGATGGGCTAAGGGGTTTGGGTTGAAGGGCTGTGGGGCTGGAGCGTTTTTTTAGGGGTATACCTAAAGGGTATTTTTGAAGGGTTTTGAAGGCCTGTGAGGTCCCATATTCCTTCAAGGCTGATGGGCCCTTTAGAATTATTTTCAATAGGGCGGCGATAATCCGTGGGCTTACAACCCTCCCCGAAACAAGCACCTTATCTCACAAGTTCGGAGCAGCGTTGTGGAACCCAGGGAGGGAGGATTAGCATTTTCCCCCTCGGATGGGAAGACCGATGGACACAAAGGCCACTTTCCGGCGCACGGGGAAACAATGAGGAACAAAATGGCGGTGGACGAGGGTGTGGGAAAGGGAAACAGGCAGTTGGCATGACCCTATGCGAAGCGCGTATGGAGGCACCCTAGGTGAAACCGGACGGAGGAGAGACACCAGACTCAAAGAACACAAGCGTGACGTCACGTACGCATTCCACGCGACGCGACTGAAGAGTGAACTGGTGGATCCAAAGGCTCTGGGTGGACCTTGCGTGGACAATGGGGCATTCTTTTGACTTTCCGGCCGCGACGACCTTGGCGAGGGAGGACAGATGGGGGCCCCGAAAGCTCCTAGAATCGTGGTTTGTTCGCAGGGACACATCCGTGTGTAACAAAAACTGCGGCCCTCTCCACGAAGCTTATACGGACATTCGTGATAAATAGCGTTGACTTGAGGTTGAACCTTCCATTTGCTTTGTAACTACTGAAGATGCCTCTCGCATGGGAGGCGAAACGTCTAATGAAATTGTTTTTTTCTGTTATGTCAAGTCGGTGTTCTTATATTAATTAGTTTTAAGCCTTATACATGCTATTGGTAGTAGAAATAAAAATGACATGAAAGTTTTTTTAAAGAAAAATTGGTAAAAAATCTAGTGAAAGCAAAATTTCGGTAAGGTACAACCTGTGTAGTTTCCACATTTATATACATTTAACTAACTTTAATAGTGTATCTATGCTCCGCCGAAATTTCTCATTTTGTTTTGTCTAACGTATATATTTGATCGATTGATTGATGAAACATTTAAATGTTAATTAACTAATTGGTTTATGGGTGTATTGATTGACTGACTGAATGAAATAATAAATGAATGAATGAATACCTGATTTATTGAATGAATGAATGATGGAATGAATGAATTAAGGCGTTATAATTGTGCCCCAGAATAACTGACAGGCCTTAGGGGTGCACGGAGATAAGACTAAAAACAAAAAAAAAACTTACTAATTCTTAAAAATACGCAATACACTCCTCTTGTGATAATTGAAAATGAGTGTGTTGTTGAATTGATGTAAATACTTTGAAACAATAAACATCGAGGAGGAGGACGTAAACAGGATGTAAGAAGTCCTGTTTCCGTCGTCGTTCTCGATGTTTTATTCTTTGAAGTATTCATATCAGTCCCCTTGACCTGCTCGGGATCAGAAGTGAAGACGTCCGTGTCATAACAATCCAACTGTTGTACATAAGCTGCGTGCGCGTCAACGGGCGGACAGATTCTAAGTCAGAAGAAAAAAATAGGTGTTATTCTTCGTTGTCGAGGAACATGAAATAAGATTATTCATAGTAAGAAACTAAAATGGAGAACATAGTTGGGTACCATATTAATAAGTGCCATATCGAGGATTATATGTCTATCCGAAAGAAGCGAAAATCCGAGAGTTGCTAAGATGAACACAGTAATAAAAAAAAACTGTTCGTCCTATGTGGTGATATACACAACTCTTACAAAACGTTATAGATAGGGCTCTAACCTAAGCGTTTTATAAAAGCCTAGGAAATTTCATACATCGGAAGAAAATCTAAACCTTGCTAAAACTAGCGAGTAATATAGGTACAGTATGCAGGAGTAACTTTTGAGGCCATGGAAACTTTGGATGAATAATGATATTTGTCTTACGCGAAACACAAATATTCTTAAGTTTGCTGAATACAAAGACACCAATTCGAAACCAAAGATGAATTGCGTCAACGTCATCTTTGCGAAAATTTGCAGTCCAGATACGTACTCATTCTACAATAGATTTAGGATCCTCAGCAAACTGAAGAATATTCAAGTAACTGTAACTAGAAACAATGTCATTTACAAAAATATTGAAAAGCAAATGTGCGAGATTTGAACCTGGTGATCCCTCGGTCGTTAACACATTAAGGCATGAAGTGCATCCTACGTAGGACACAGTATTCAAACGATAATTGCTCTAGCTTAAAAACCAACCGAAATAACCGAAAGAAGGACCCAAAGTATACGGTTTCGTCAAACATCGATTGTAACCTTCATGTTTACAACCCTTTGAACAATGTGGTGATTTGGGCCAGTTGGTATTGAGGCAGGACGAAAAACAGTGCGCAAGGAGGAGACAAACATATAACAGACAAGCGCTGACTCGCAACAGATATTTATGAGAGGGAGAAGAAATCGCCGTTTATAAAAAAAAGGAAGGAGTAGGACGAAGCACAATATATTTACACCATGAATATTCACAAATAATATGAAACTAAGAAAACTAAAAATCTATAAGGGCTCACACGCAGGTCAAATCATAGTTTCGGGCATCACTTACTCGTTAAAAGGACTGGCTAGAAAGAGCAGCTCGCTTTCATGCAGCATTATCGATGGTTTGATGACAACACACTCTCTGAATTTGGCTATAGATACGCTTCCAGGATTTATCTGGTAGTCCGATCTGGAAATTTTTCTAAAATTCTCGTTTGTTAAAACATTGGTGCACATCGGCAGGTCTGACAGTGCAGCGGAAGGTGTCCTCCTACCGTGGCATGAAGGGAATAATAGTGTTCTCAGAGAACGGTCATTGGCTCACCGATCAGTCTGTCCTACGTGACCATTACCACACGTAAGCGGTAATTTATGCAGAACAACTTCTGTGCATGTTACGAATCGTCGCCGTTGTCGCCTCGTGCACCTGGGTTGTGTGAGCTTTCCTATTTTTGAGCGCACTTGATAGAAAAATTCTGATCATCTTCTCGTGGGCTGAAAACACCGTCGGAAACGCATAGCGATTCGCCACTTTTCTGAGATTGTGGGATATTTTGTGAACATATGGAAACACCCCCGGGCGACCCCTCTGCTCTTTGGGACTGTTTTTTCCCCACTTTAACCTTGCTTATCAAGAACCCCATTACCTCAGTGAAGCGCCGTTCACACAGTTGCAATTGAGTTGGACGGAGTGAGATAAGTCCGGCTTTTAAGCCTCTTACACCGCCTTAGGAACAACTCCGCAGCAGCGCATCCGGTCCTAAGACGTCGCAAGAGGCTGAGAAACCGGTCTTGACTCTCTCGGTCGTACTTGGTTGCAAGTGTGTGAACGAGCCTTGAGAAGGAAGTGTTCTTTCTAGCCACTCTTTTTAGCAACAAAGTGCTAGCTGATCCTGGGTTCTGTCTTGCATGTGTGCCTTCATAGATTTATAGTTTTCTTTATTTCGTAAAGTTGTTGTAAATATTCATGGTGTAAATGTAATTTAGTACGTCCTTTTTTCCCCTTTCTTACTTATGACTACGGTGTGCATTTTCCGGTTTTAACCGAAAAACACCGATAAACATCCGTCGGTGACGAAAATATAAAATCGGTTAAAACCGAAAAACACCGGTGGTTGGATATTTTCGCCCTGGTTAAAACCGAAAAACACCAGTCATTGCTAGTTTCCGACCTAGCGAAACCCTTTTCCCGTAGAGGTTCGTGAAACGTGTTATCTCGTGGATCCTGCATTCTTCCAGTGTTTATACGTGGCTTGCAGGTGGCGTCAGTCCGCCCTCCTTTCTGGGGGTCAAAAGCGTGTGGTGAACGCAGTGGAAGCTAAGCTCTCAAACGCCTTTCCCCCATTGTGTCTCCCATGGCCCCTTTTGGGGAAAAATGAACGCAGTGGAGGGTAGGCTCTCACGTGCCTTTTTCTCATTGTGTCTGGCCAAGTGATGTCGGTGCAAGCCATGTATTCAGAGGTTGCTGTGGTTCCTGGAAGAGAATGGCAACGTCCGTGTCGTACAAGAGCGTGCGTTTTCATAATTGCGGGTTGCGAACCGCAAGGAACGTGCTGCCATGATGGCAGCACGTTCCTTGCGTGTAGATGCAAGCATGAAAGTATGCTTGCGTCGACTATAATAACCAAGTGTGAGAAATAGTTGTTTCCTAGAGAAGAAGTGTATGAACTATGTGAATAAAATTGGAACTCTCTGTCTGTGATCAATCGCTTTTTTTCACCGATAATCACCGATTTTAGCCTCGTCATGAGACGTTCCACGGAAATACACCGGTGTTTTGAAAATAAATAAACACCGAAACACATCCGCCGATTTTTCTCACAAATAAACACCGGAAAGTACACACCCTACTTATGACCATCGTTTTCTTCTTCTATGTATAGATGTTCCTTGTCCTGTCCTTTGAGCAGCGTTTCTCATTATGTCTCAGTACCATCTGGGCCAACTCAACACATTGCTCCAACTTATTGCTTTTGCAACGGGCTCTTTTTCTGTCGTCACTAATCTTCCGTCCATCAACCATAACATACTCATCAACCTCGCCACTCTGTGCAACTGCAGTGCGAAATAGCTTCATGGTACGTAAAGCAAGGTACATTCACTCGTGAGTTACTTGGCCTCTGCGACTTCCTGTTTCCCTCAGATGGAAATTCAAAAATAACTTGTTAAATATCGCGGTCGGAATACTGCCGACCACAGTTTCGAACCGAAAGTTTTATCGGTTCGGTTGGGGTTCAGGTTCGCAGCTTTCAGTTCTGTTCCGGTTCAGTTCCGGGAAGCAAAAATAAAGGTTGAAACAGGTTCAAATCGGTTCGAACCGGTTTGAACCGCTAAATTGAGGATATAATTTCCACGCTGTTCTGTAAATAGGCACTATTTACGCCTTGAAACGACTAACTATATAGTTATTTTTATCGTTCGTACAAACACTTTTATTTTCAGGCTCCACAAATATACAATTCCGTTATTTATTTCAACACAACAGTAATGGAAAATCTTCATTAACATACAAAACGTACTGTTCATATGGCTCAACATTTGGTTTATCTGTCACATATATTTTACCTTACTCAAGTTTTTTTTTTAAATAACAGTAAAGAGTTAAGATTTTTGGTACATACTTGTAAATAAATCAGCTTGAATTTTAGAGTCATACTGTCCACTCCTGTTATTTCTTCGTGTTTAAGTATAGTTCGAAATTTCAGGCAAATCTATTTACAAGTATCAAAACGATGTCGCGAAAAGTGGCAAGGCACACAAAATGCCCCTCAGGGCCGGTTGCACCAACGTCGCTTAGCGCAAAGCGGAGCTTAGCCGGTAACTTAAGCTTAGTTTCGGTTTCGTTCGGTTGCGCCAAACTCGCTTATCGCTAAACCTAGCACTAAACTACGCTTAACTTAAGCGCCCAACATTGGGCGCTTTGCTTTGGTTGTTTCTTAATCCTGGATTAAAAACATGGCGGCTGGTTTGTCACGGTCGACGCGGTGGACGAAATTGGTTGTGCAAAGTGTTTTAGGCTACATCAGCGTGAAAGTCTCGACAAAATGACTTTCGATTGTGACAAGGATGAAGTGTTTATCGACCCCTGTTTTCAAGTTGGCTCTCAACTTTCAGGGCGTGTTAGCCCTAACCGAGAAACGTACGGAGCTGTGGGGCTCACGTCTGTATTCCCGTTGGTTCTTCTGTCAACGAGCTTATTCGTATGTACTTACTAATTTTCGCATAGCTGTAACGTATTGTTATTTACCACTTTGTTTATTTACACTTGCAGCGCGTATCCTTCAATCTGATCAGCGCGTTGAATAGTGGCAGTACATGATCTCGGCGATCAGCTGATTGTCGACACCTCTGCCGTTTGCATTAGATTGCGGCGCTTTTAAGTAATAAAACAGCGAAAATTCAATTTCTTTCGTTTTCTGAGTTTTGAGACAATCTTCAGTGAATTTTCCTTATCTCGCGAGTAGAATCTTGGCTTCAGAAAACAGTATCGTTCCATAACTGTAACTTTTTTGGTGATCGCATTTTTTTTTATATACTTTGCTTTATATCTTTCATTCGTTTCCCGAGAACGAGATACTGTTGTTTCCGAGTTGTGCTCTGTGATGGTGTTTTCCCTTTACTTTTGTCGCTTGTTGTCATTGTGACGATGGTTGAGACTATATACCGGAACACGTTTTCAATAAAATTCAGCTGAAAGTTGCGCCTTGTTGTGTCCTCCGTAACTTTTTTGGTGATCGTGATTTTTTAGGAATATTTTGCTTTATATCTTTCATTCGTGGCGACGACAAATCGTAATGACTACTATGTTAGATTCGGTCATTGCTGTATCGGGGCAGGCTGGGGCAGGTGATGCGAAGAGACGACCGTTCTTATCGGCGCGATGTGATGTACTAGTGTCAGTTTTTTTTTTTCTGAGCCCGACAGTGTGAAACTGAAGTCCGTTTGAGGCTGCAGCGGATGTTCAACTACGGTGCAGTGCAGTTCTGCCACCTTGCTGATAGCAACGAGTACCGTCGATGCAAGGTCTCGTGACCTGACCTCTCGACGACTTCTATTCGACAATTTCTGGGCATTTTCGCAGCTGCCGTGGCGAGTTCGTCACTGTTTTGAACTTCATCGGTCTCAGGCTTCACTTGGTTTTAGTAGCCATCTCACCTGCCTACTTATATCCATGATGTTTTGTCTTCAGCGATGTAGTGAGTAGAGTGTCCTTCTCGCGTTCGGTGAGTTTTGGGGCCCCCGATGGCTCCTTCGCCTCAAAATGTGAGCACGAAAACTACTACCACTGCCAAATATCCTGTTATCAACCGATATTAAACACACAATCACAGATGTAAAGAGCATTCGTGTTTATTTGAAGCTTTGACTTCTGCTATTGCAAGTTAAATGGAAAAATGATTGAATTTGGAGACCTTTAATTTGTTACTCACCGAAGAAATACAGCCAAAAGCAGACGCCAACGACAACTACTACGGCAGTTTTTTTTAGTTTTTTTTTTACATTACGTGATTTTTCTCCGCCAATCGTATTCGTCGCTCTAAGCGTTCCCTAGTTTTCTCTGTTTGTCCCTAGATTCCCTACGCAAATCCAGCGTTTAGCTAGGGGCGCGTCTGTAAAGCCGGCTTAACCTTGGTGCAACCGGAATTTAAACCCGTGCTTACCTAAGCTCGGTTTAGGGCGCTAAGCCGGCTTAGGAAAGCGCCGCTTTGGGTTAAGATAAGCGACGTTGGTGCAACCGGCCCTTATTGGTAAAACGTTTCGTCGCAGTATTAAAGGTTAAATCGCCTTATGTATCATGAACTATGGTTTACGAAATACATTTCACAATATATATATATATATATATATATATATATATATATATATATATATATATATATATATATATATATATATATATATATATATATATGGGTGGTTTCATCTCAAATCGTGCAGGCAAAAAGGGTCGAATTTTTAATTTCGATGAAAAAAATATATGTTATGCCGCCGTTTCTAAAACCGCAGTCGACTCAAACCGCAAGTTCGTCAGATTTTTTCTTCTCGACTTATGAATTTTTAAAGAGGCCGCGACGAAAAGCAGTGTTTTTCACACCCGTCGTGGGTCGGATGTTTCGCTTGATCTCCCGCCATGGATTTTCAGTCCACATTGTATTATCTTTTTTGAAGCACTCTGTGGACACATATAAAAGGCTCCAATACCATGAAATAATTTTAGGCCTTTTGCTTGTTTTCTGTAAAAATGTCAAAAACGCCTCCTCGGTCAATTGTTGACGAACTTTGACAATTAATTACTGGCGATCTACTTGGGTTACACCGATATTTTTTATGTCCACGGAGAGCCCAAAACACGCTCTTTTTATTTATTATAAAATGACTTGGCTGTATAAAATATCCTTTGCGGTACGTTTACGTTAATATTATGCAAAAACCAAAAAGTACCATTTTTGAAATTGATTTTCTCAAAAAACCCATTTTTTATTTTTTTTATTTTTTGTTAAAATGTAGATATGATAGTTCTCTACACGAAAATCAAGCCTAGAAAGTGTATATTTTGTTTGTATGTTTTACATTTAAGCATCAATATCGTACAAAAACGTGTTTTTACGGCTCGAAATGGACTTGCGAATTGCGCGTCTTCACAGCTTGGAAATAGTTTTTTTTTCTTTTTTTCAACGTTCCCACATAAACCTGAAATACAGTATTTCCACCCTGATATATTTATTGATTATTTAAATTTTATTATAGGCGGCAAGCTACATCGGAGGAGTTCCAAAAAGAGAAAGCAACACTTCTTAACAGACCAGCAGGTGTCGTAAATTTTTAACGTGTAGGAGTCGGCAGACGTCTTATTGAGTCGGGGCCCTCATTGGCCTGCATGAACGTCCCGCCCTTTCGGAGCCAGCAGATGACCACGACCTTTCGCTCTCGTTGTGTTAGATGGGACGGCCCGTGACAGTAAAGCGAGCAGCGCACCCTGTGTCACGAGGAGTGAAATGGTACGATTGTTTCGTTGACGCGGCGAACAGTGACAGCCACCCAGGAGGAGTCTGTCAGAGTATTGCACAAGGGAAAGCAAAGGAATCGTTGCCTGAAAGGATGAGGACACCACGGCCTTACAATGTCGACGGTCAACAACTGTTGTGCCAGCCAAAACAACGCCGCGTGCGCGCTAAAACCGGCGGCGCGGGACAGAAATCCCGCAGACGCACACACGAAGATGGGCCGGTTTCTTTAGGGATGTGGGGAAATTTGAAACCAGCCATCCGTGCATGCGTGAAACGATACCGCCTGTTTGCCCTAGCTTCGAGCGCCCTATCCTTACCTTGAAACGGCCGTGCTCTCTCTCTCTCTCCGGGGAGATCCGATGGCACCGAAGGGTTATCTATTAAACTTGAGGAAGAAAACGAGAAGGGAGCGTTTAAGTTTAATTATCCCCACCAACCCGCTCGTTCTGTCCTTATAAAGGGTTATCTCTTTTGGAAACAGCAAAGCCCGGAGACTGATATTAAAACGAGCGTGTTGGTAAATGTGCTTGTGTTTGTATTCTGCCCGGAGACTAGTTGGGTCGAAGTCAGCCTCCTTGTCAAGTATAACCGTTTGTGAAGAGTGGGCTTCTCCCGAGATGAAACGTTAGCGCCGGCTGACGTGTTCTTTTGAAAAAGGGAAGGGGAAAGAGAAAGTTTGAGTAACTGCAGAAACTACCTCGAAAGCTCCTCTCCCGATGTGAAGCTTGAAGCATAGTCTCGGTTACCTTCTCGCGCATCGCCTGCTGGAATCTATTCTTCACTTTCTTTCGTACAGCCACTGTTCCGCACAGCCGTCGTGGATGTGCGTAATAGAGGGAGGAACAGATTCGAGCATCATGTGGACGCCGTCATCCTGCCAGACTTCAATGTCGTGGGACCGACTCGTGTGTGTTTCTTCGCCCCGCTGAACTTTGTTTCTCGGGTGCGATTATTTCTGAACGTTTTTTTTTTTTTTTTTTTTTTTTAATGTTTTTTTACTAACTGTTTGTTAGCACTGTTCAGTTGTTGGGTTTATTTCATCATGGCGGAGCGGCCTGGAGGTGATGTAGAGAGCGTGTTCGCACGCATTTGGTTGCGTCCCGTTTAGGGAATGCCCGGGGGAGTTGGTTTATGTTCTTGCTATGTGCGGCTGAGTTTTCCCGTCTTTATTAAATTATTGATTTTTTGTTTTGTTTTACCTTTACGTGCCGTCGACTTCTTTGTCTGACTCTCCACCAGGCGTGGACCTATCGCCTTACCACCGCTCGAACCTAAATACTTTATTTATTTTTTTAACGAAATTTTCGTTAAGATATGGAGATGGGCAATTTAATTCCTATTTATTTATTTTGATTTCCTACCCCTCTCCATGACACACTCTCTGTGTGTTTCGGACCGTTTCTGTGTCACCACTTTTGTGCATTACGGAAGTGAAAGGACATTCCCTGGTGACCTGTGCGATGTGCGGTGAACAAGCTCCAGTGTTTGGTTTCGTAAAGAATTGTATATAATATATCGACGATGTGGTGACTTTCTTTGTCTTAGTAATATGACAGCTAATAGCTAGTCGTGCTAGTTTACTTTGAAAGGTTTATAAATCGAAACAATACAACGTCTTTGCCTTTCTGTTATTGAAAGTCTACTAGGCCTGCTGATTTGGTTAGATATGTATCTCATGGTTCCCGCTCTTATCAAAACATACATAAACATTCAATATCGCAAAATCCGTTTATAATTGATTACAAAATGCAGAAGAAAATTCAAGAAAACTTTTTCACAATTCATAGAGACGCATGGGTCGCTAAGTCTGACTTAGGTCTTGCAAAACAAAGACGTCTTTTTCCGATATTGAGGCCTAAATATAAAACATGCAAACAAAATATACACTTTCTAGGCTTGATTTTCGTGTAGAGAACTATCATATCTACAGTTGAACAAAAAATAAAAAAAATAAAAAATGGGTTTTTTGAGAAAATCAATTTCAAAAATGGTACTTTTTGGTTTTTGCATAATATTAACGTAAACGTACCGCAAAGGATATTTTATGCAGCTAAGTCATTTTATAATAAATAAAAAGAGCGTGTTTTGGGCTCTCCGTGGACATAAAAAATATCAGTGTAACCCAAGTAGATCGCCAGTAATTAATTGTCAAAGTTCGTCAACAATTGACCGAGGAGGCGTTTTTGACATTTTTACAGAAAAAAAGCAAAAGGCCTAAAATTATTTCATGGTATTGGAGCCTTTTAAATGTGTCCACAGAGTGCTTCAAAGAAGATAATATAATGTGGACTGAAAATCCATGGCGGGAGATCAAGCGAAACATCCGACCCACGACGGGTGTGAAAAACACTGCTTTTCACCGCGGCCTCTTTAAAAATTCATAAGTCGAGAAGAAAAAATCCAACGAACTTGCGGTTTGTGTCGACTGCGGTTTTAGAAACGGCGGCATAACATATATTTTTTTCATCAAAATTAAAAATTCGACCCTTTTTGCCTGCACGATTTGAGATGAAACCACCCATATATATATATATATATTATGACGACACAGCTGAGCTAAAAGCAATAAAATTTTCGAAATGTCACTAAATTATAAGGACAAGCTTCAGTCTGTCTTTTAGAGAAACATTGAAGGTGTTTCTCTAAATCGCAATGCTTGTTTTTCTAACTAAACATTGTTTACACTCAGCACCGTGATGCAGGCAACGAATCATGCAGAAATGAGTGATCGTCATTGTTCTCTACAATTTAGAAGTGCCTTCCCACTCGGATCGAATTTGCCCTAAAATGGCGCTTGCCGAAGTGGACATTTTCTTATACAATATAAACTGGCATAGCTGGCATAACCTGGCTCTTGAGGTTTGTTCTTGACAATATGCGGTCAATTCACTTTGCAAATAAGTATCACTCTTGCTAATTGATAATTTGTTGTCAAATAAAAGTAGTATTTCATACTTTAGTCGACATTGCAGCTACCTAATTGGTCACCTTCAGACGGTTTGCGTACGTAATAGTGAAAGCTCCGCTACGCGCGCCCGTGTACTTTGTTTTGTCCAGCTCACAGACCCATAAAAGCTATATTTACCGCATAAAAGAGGTAATATCAGACTTCTATTTGTTTGAGAAGTTATTTGTATCAGAAACACGCAGTTATTTAAATTAGCTTCAAAATCAGAAATTTGTTTAAAAGTCTCCCGAACCACTTATGACCTGCCTATCGAGGAAAAAAACAAAAAAACGCCGGAAAATATTTGCAGAGCGTCTTTCAGATAATTTGGGGGTGCATTCACTTATGACGTACATTTTTAATCTGATCGGCCAATTGTTGTGAGATCTTCAGTCCGTAGTTATGTATATTTTTGTTATCATTTATAAATTTTTCTTTATGAACTTCATAAAACCGCTTGAGACCGACACGAGAGGATGATACTCAAAACGCTGATTGGCATTGTGAAACATCGGGTTGCCGGGTATGCCAAAGAGGACCTTGTGCTCAAATGATAGATCATAGGAAAAATACACGAAATGTGCACATGGAAAGATATAACACATTGTATTTTTTTAAATAGTCGCTTGCGCAATGCGCCTTAGTATAAAACAAAATACATAGAGACGCATGCAATGATACTTCTAATTATACATAAATATTGCGAAAGAGAGACAAAGGCTCTTAAAATTCTAATGTAAATCACGTTTTATGAGCTTGCATGAGCTTAAAACTTCGCAGGGGCTAATGTTATATTGGGGAGGCTAATGTTATATTCGGTTTTACATACACCTGTTTGGGCCCTCATTTTACAACTGTGCTTTATCAGTAATGCGCTCTAACATTGCATTAAGCTGCCGTATATCATCGTGAGACTGCTATAAATACTGCACAACTTTACAACTTGGACACCTATCGTTGTAAACCTCGCATTTCACCAGAAAGCTGAACTGTTAGACATGGTTACACACTTGGCGCCATCACGCTATATGCTGGTGGTTATTGCGATTTGTTGGATTCCTAACCTAACCTAACCTAACCTAACCTAACCTAACCTAACCTAATATCCCCGACAAAAGGCTGAATTGGACTTCGGCATGAGTGAGGAAGAAGTCTAAATGTACCAAAAACAGCTGTTCTTAAAACTGTGCGTTTTATATCGCGGCAAAATTTCACGCTCCTTAGAACGATCCTCAAAACTGTATTTTTGTGTCCCCGCAGAATTTGATGTTCTTGGCAGTCATGCATGAATTAAAATAATTGTGAACAAACAAAAATGATAACGCTTTCGTTAAGTATTTGCAGATATTTTTTGTTTAATGTTGACAATATCCACTGTTTTTATTATATTGATTAAAACTCATTTTTATGAACGAAATGCAATTTATTATATGGGCTGTTTTCTTTTATGTGGGCATAATTCCTCTGGCAAAATATTCCCATCACACTGATTGGTTTCGGCCATATTGCATTTTGACAAACTGATACCATTCGATGTAATTAGTTTCTGAATTACTTATTAAATTAACATTTAATTTTCAAGTTTAATGGTATAGTTTAAATTAGAAACTTTGTGAGCATCATTGAAGAACAGGAAATCAGGGCACCTTCCGAAAGTATAAGGAATCCGGAGAATTTTGCAGCGTTTCCAGAAACCGCCTTTTTTGGACTGGTTTTGAAGTTTCGGTTTCTTATAAGAACTGTTCTCTGAAGAGCTGCCCAGCTTCCCGGTTGTCCAAGCTCTCAACTACCACGCGCCGCCACGCGTTCTTAGCAAGTTGAAGGTGAACTAAAATATCAAAGCTTATTCTTGTGTTGTCATTCGAGAAGCAATACGTTTCATTTCGCCGGAATACGTCAAGTACGCTATCTTCTTTCCACGATTGAGGCGAAGCTTTAGTGGAACTTTTTGGCTACGGCTAGCAGGACCGATGACTCTCAGACACGTTCTGACAGAAAAACGAAACCTAAAAACGCCTGCTAATCGGACTTTTTTTTTTTTTTTTGAAAAGCCGGAAACCGTTTTGGATGCCCTCTATGTTTTTGAGGGGAACTTAATTAGTGGCTTTCAAAAATTCCCTACAAATTTCTTATTAAATCCATACATCAAAATTTACTGCTGAAAAGGTAATTGCTGGAAAGTAATTAGGAACCTCAATATAACGAAGGTTAATTATTTTTCAAAATAGTCCCTTGGGTAAAAATCAACAGGAGAGCAACCTTTTTTCTCTGCAATGCGTATTTGTGGAGGAGCGATTTGGCCTTCCTTTTCGAGAAACGCGTTTTTTTTCCCTCTCGTTTTGGCACTGCACTCTGCATGTAGTAGGGACCAATCAAGCTGTTGGGACAACTTTTTTCTCAGCCTCCACCACGCTTATTACGTGGTGAATAGAGATATATGAAATATACTGTTGTTGCGTTCCAAATAACAACAAATTTTCTCATATTGTAACCGTAACACATGACTTTGTAAGGATAATTTTCGCATGCTAGTCTAGCGAATATTGAGTTCATCGTAAATATTATTTGTTTTACCGGAAGCTTTTATTGATTACCGATAAATCTTATTTTTGAATGTAGCGTGCAGTCGCGAACGATATAAAAAAAAAGCCCAGGTGAGGGCGTAGCTCCCAAGCCCTTCAGTGCTACATCATGTAAGAAATCTTAGCTATCATCATGGTGTTGTGCGCTCGACAAACTATTCAGCGGCTGTTTAATTTTTGTCATATACGATTGCTGAATCAGCACCTATTTCGGCGCTATTTTCGTATCAAGGTTTCGGCGTTCCAATACAAAATGCGAGAACGAGGTATCCTAGAATTGAGCGCGCAGTCACGGCGTGTTGCTTCATAAGATCGTAGACTAAAAAATTGAGATCTTTTTTTTGTTAAATTTATAAAGTTGAATCAAAGAGAGAAATGCAGATTTCAACAAAGAGGTGCGGTGCAATTTAGAAAAACAGAACGCTTATACTCATTTTTGTTCGCAAAATAATTAGAAAAAGTCTACAAACTGATCGCTCAACTTGCCGGCCCCGTATTTTCAGCCGCGCTTAATTTCAGCTTTTGTCGCGGAACGCCACAACAAATTAGCACTGACTCAGCAACAGCCGATAAAGTGAGAGTGACGACGACAAATTAGACAGCGGCTGAAGCCTCAATGATGTTGGAGCTTTCTTCGGATAGATAGCACTGCAGGGCTTCTGAGCAACTCGCTCGGCCGTTTTTTTTTTTTTTATTGTCCGTGACTGTGAAACTAGGGAATTATAAAAGATATAATCATCAAAAGCCGAAACCTATATTGTTCCGCACCATCTTCACAACAGATGGAAGGCCAGTGGTCATTATTATGCGTGAGTACGACGCACTTCCGGAGATCGGGAATGCTTGCGGCCATAACCTCATCGCTGAGTGCGCTGTAGCAACCGGAATCGCCCTGAAAAAAGCGCTTAAAAGTGACTGTTCTCTCTCCGGAAAGGTGAGAGATTGTTTTCTTCTTATACAACAAAAACTAGCAGCCTGCGTTGAAAATAAAATATTACTAGCAAAATGTGTCTCTCTAGGTTAGCGATAAGTCGTTCAAGTTAAAATGAGGCTACGCGGTATCGATACTGTGCATTTGTGGCAAGTTGTTTTCTGATTTAATTTTATGCATTACACTAGCACTATATCGGCTGTTGCGGCCGATAAAACACGACGAGCTGTTTGCGGGGGGAGTGCGCCTCTGAGATTATTGATCTTTATCTATACACAAGTGTGGGAGAGGGAGTGAAAACCCCTCACCACGAGAAAAAGATAGCGAAACAGTGCTGACGCAGGGCGCTGCTCACTATACGATGCATCCACCTTTGTTTATAAGAACAAAACACAACGCTTGTAAACAAAACAAAGATCACTGTTATAAAAAAGAATCAGAAAACCATAGTTTAGGGTCAGAGCATAAAGCAGAGCACTCATTGCAGCAAGCAGTTCAAGGCACTTGGGCAAAGTTCCGATCATATGCCAATCGCTGCAACGCTGCCTCAGCGACCTTCTTGGGGCTGAGGTTGGTGACGCACGTCTTGGAACACGGATCACCTTTTGCTGTTGATCAAGTTTGTCCCGGTGTGTCATTTGAGGCTGAAGCTGACGTTTCACTTTTGTGCGTGTCATGCTCTCTGCATGTTGCGAGCAGTGTCAGAGTGCAATGCTTCTTTGGTCGGCTGCAAGTGTTGTCGATACCGCCACAGCAATTGGCCGTCGGATGTGATGGCGTTATATGATCTAGGATGCCCGGAAGACTTCAGAACCTGGGCTTTGGTTGTACATGCCCCGTGGTTGATCCGGTCGGTGCCTCCTAGATTGAGGGGTACCAATGGACCCCTCTTACGTTCTGTTTGACTATGTGCAATCATTCATTTATTTAACCTTAAGGACTGGTTAAGGGCATTACACAAGGTGGTGACCATGAAGGACCTGATAATAATAATAATAATAATATTCTTTATTCAAATAAATGTCTAGGAGAATGGGGCAAAAGGCGATTTAAATCGCCTGAAAAGGGTTCAGCCCCCTGTACAGTCAGCAGCAGAACGTACAGAAACATAGGAAAAAACAATCAAATACTCATTTTGACATTACACTGAGATACAGTGATATAACAAAAGAAATGTGGCCGGAAACTTGAATAAGTCATGTTATACCTGAAAGATACGTTTTCAGTGTTCGTTTAAATGTGTATATTGTGCTGGAATCATTTATCATGGACAGTATTTTAGGGTGGTTGTTTAATAGCTGTGGCGATCTGATCAAGTATCCTTTGTTTGCCGTAGTTTGTGCGTACCCTGGACTGAGTGTAGTGGGTATGGCGAAATGAGTATATTGATGCATTGTTAATGTAATTTTCATGTACAAACTATGGGTGTGCTTTTATTTTGTAAAATATGTAAATTGCCAGTTTTTGAATGAGTGATTGTTCTACCGTAGGAAGAGAACACTTGATAAAATATGGGCTAGAGTGCTCCTTATATGAAATATTGGCAATTGACCGTACTGCTCTTTTCTGTAGAATGAGCAGCTTGGATATACAGGTCTGTGAGCACGTACCCGATACCAAACTGCAGTAAATTAAACGAGAGTGAACAAGAATAAAGTATAACTGTCGTTTCAACCAAACCGGAATGTTATCTTTGAGCCTATTTATAATGTTTATTGACAGAGAGATGTTGGGCCGGATCTGATCGATGCGATAAGATCAATTTAGGTTTTCTTGACAGTATACAGCGAAAAACTTGTGAACTTTTACATATTTATTTCACTATTTCTAAATCGTAGGTTCATTTCTCAATTAATACTTTTATTGTTTGCTAGAAATATCATATACTTCGTTTCCTCGGTGTTTAGCTCCAATTCATGACATGTGAAGCATGCACTTAACTCTAACATCCAATCATTCGCGAGTGATTCAAGTTCATCTATGTTGGCACCAGAAAAAAATACGTTTGTATCATCGGCGTAGAGCACAATGTCCGGTGTGTGAGGAATGTTGACTATATTATTTGTAGACGCAAAAGTTAAAAGTGATTATCCGAAAATTTCAATGGGAAAATGGAGCCCATTTTTGCCCGTTTTCGGTTTCTGCTGCCCATAGAGCTCCATGTATTCCAAAACTCCGTCGGCGGCCATTTTCCCATTGAAATTTTCAGGAAATCACATAATTTTTGGATAAAGTCTAGCGCTAGTTTCGGGCAGAGAATGAGCGCTCGGCGATGCCCAGTTTATTTTTGCGGAAATGAAAGCCTCAGTAAATATCTTTTGTGACACCCAGTATCCCCACTGGTCTTGGACAAGGCTTCCTGTTTCGAAGTCGTGAAGCACACGTTTTAGAGGTTCGTCGTTACCTGTTTCTGTAGCCGACTGCTTCCATGTGGAGTCGCAGACGACGGAAGAAACCGCACTTACAACGTGTACTTCTATGTCATCGTAGTCGTCGCCGTAACCAGTGTCGCCTCTGACCTTGGTCATGACAGCATGTCGGCCAGGAGGAGTTGCGTACCTGGAACAAATTTCATTTTAATGTCGTAACGCAGCAACCGTAGAAAGAAACCTTGGCGGCATGTCGCCATTCGCTTTTTGCAAGATAGCAATAAAAGGGCGATGATCTGTCTCGACGGAAACCTTCCGGCCGTACACAAAGTGATTAAATCCTTGATAGCGAAACGCGGTCGCCATTGTCGCATTTTCTATTTGCGAGCATGGCTGATGTGTTTTCGTGAGTGTTCATGGAGCTTATACAACCGGCCTTCACGTGTCGTTGTGCTACTGCAACAACGCCGCTCTGATGCCGTTTAGTGACGCACTACGTGAAACTTGTGTTGCTTTTGGGAATCGAATACTGCAACCAGCGGCTGCTTGCATAGGCTGCCAAACAGTTGCTTCCATTCCATCGCGTGACTGGCCGTCCATTCTAACGCAGTGCCTTACTTGATCAAACTTCTCAGAACTGTTGTTCTCTGAGCCAAGGACTGTAAAAACTTGGTGAAATAGTTGACGTCGCGTAGCAATCGTTGAACCGCTTGCTTGTCGTCCGACGCTGGCAGTTCCAACACTCATTTGATCAGCGATGGGACAGCCTGATGCCTTCTTTGCCTATTACATGTCATAGAAATGCAATCTCTTCGACGCCTATGACACAATTATCACGGTTGTAAGTCAATTCGGCTCGTTCGGTCGACGGAGCATGTAGCTCAGAAGTTCGAACACTATATAATAAGCGGGCAGGAAGATATAGAATCTGAGCTGGCATGAGCAATAACGTTTACGCGCCATGATGCGAACTCTGGTTTTCTTCAAATCCCCCTTCCGACAAAACGTATCCGCTGTCGCGGGAGCGAAAGTAGGTCGGCGAGTTTAATGACCGCTATTTGTACACACGTGTTCAAGAGGGAGTGAATTCCCTCACCATTAGGAACCGATCGCAAAAAATTGCTGACACGTGGAGCTCCGCAAGTTACAATACAAGCAACATGGTATATCGTGTTATTTGGTGTCTAGCAGACAGCAAGACAGTTGTATGTGCTCAGTTACCAATGCTGCGAAGTTACTGACTAAAAACGCACACAGCGTAGGGTTAATTTTATATGCTTGGTAAACCAATGAAAGCGTCATCCACTTCACAGTCATTAGCATAAAATGAGATAGCCTGCCAGTATTAGCCATTTATAGCCTATGTCGTAACAGTCTAGTACATGCCAAAACAAAAAAACCTACTGCATATTTAGGTCTTATTCGTAAAGGTTTGATTTCCAGCAATTGTCTAATCACGGAGAAAATTTGTGTTTTTTCTGGCAATTATTCTTTGCGAATAACTCTTTCTTTTGAAAGAAAAATGAAGCTGAAAATCAGGCACTCCGTGAATCAAAAACTCAGGTTTGCATAAAGGAACCGATTTGTATTAACATGTTTTACACCTGGAAACCTTTTCCAGGTTGTAGTGCTTGGCACTCCAGGAGAAGAAGAAGGTGAAGGAAAGGTTTACCTCCTCCGAGACGGCGCCTTCGACGGTGCGGACGTCGCGTTAATGGCGCATCCGTTCACGAAAAACATTTCAGATCCTGCTACCGGTGCTCTGGGTCAGGTAAACCTTTTAGAACTGATGCCGTTGGTCACTAGGCTCCAACAACTTTATTTGCGGTTTATAACTGTCATTCTGTTTGTTTTAGTTTATTTCCAGTTAAATTGGGAGGACGGACGATTTTCGAGTTCATTTATTGCTAAACATTGGAGGTTTATACAATTTTTTGGACTGCGATTTTTCTCAAACTAAGAGTTTAATCTTAATTTTGTTCTCATCTTTTTTTTTATATTCATAAACACAATAAATAAAGCACGGACACAAACATACCCTAAATTTATGAACGCCCACCTGATTCGAATGATATTTCTGCAGCTGCATATGGCACTGGCACCCTGGGCATTGACAATACTTAGTATTCTACGACAATTATTGCAGAGAAGTGTTACCTCAATAACGGTCGATTATTTAAAATATCTGGATGCTTAGCCGTAGTCATTGGGAAGCTTATCAGCTTTAGCTGCCCCCCCCCCCCTGCATTAGAATCTACGGATTCATAGCTCTCTCCGTTTTTTCATCACTACTCATCCTTCCTCTAAAAAACACAAATAGTATGGTCCAAACTGGAAACATAAAGAATGGTTTTTGCCGACTCAGTTGTGCCGAAACCTGTTTTTATTGACGAACCTGACGAGCTAATCTGTAAACCCCCACTTGTCAGTAGTACGACATTTAAAAGGAAACTGAGGTGGCTTCTCCTAAAGGACCACTAATCGTGTTGTCGTTTCAGTTTTATTTGTGAAACTCCGTCTTTTTCTTTTTTTGCTTTTTGTTTTCGGGTTGGGAACTCCAAATTATGAGTTTCTGAAGTGACGGAAATTTTACGGGCGAGTTTATTTCAGATATTTTTGTTTCGTTTATGAGAAAACACGAATTCATATTTATAATATATATTGATTTCTTTGCGAACCACGACCGGTTGTGCTTTGTTCCAGTAACCGCCCCTAATTTACAACAAAACATTTATGCTTTACCAAAATCAAAATGGTCGAACGAAGACAATATAATCAGAACAAATTTCGCGTCCGGTAAAGCGAGTTCCATAACAGACTTGAATAAGCACATTCTCAAGATATTAGGTGCTTCAGAGGCAACGTGGTGAGTTGGGACAGTTGGTATTGACATGTTGAAAAACAGCGCACAAAGAAGAGGAGAATGGGAGTGGAAGGAAACCGTTGATGTTTTATGCATTGTCCCGCCCCTTGTGCGCTCTTTTTCATGTGCTATTCATGTTGTGGAGCCTCTGAGTGTTACTCTCTACTGTGTACGGCTCTCGTATTAATTCGTAATAGCCAGCAGAGGAGTGTTGATGTGCCTACGTTAGTGTATCTTTATGAATTACCATAAAAGAGTGCGCAATTTGGCATTGAATCTGGCGTTTGTGGGATCATGAGATGTGCATCAATAACAGGGTGCTTAGTACTGCTTATAAAATACGCGCCAAAATTTCCATTCTGTTTAACTATTTGGTGCAATGTATGGTTCCAAGAAATCACGACGTTTATTGCCATTCGGCTCAACTATTACACATACAATTTGTCTTTCAACGGCATAATTTATTAACAAGTATCACTAAAACGAGCGGTTTCACATTCACTACATAATGCCATATTCGTGAGGCTTACGTAAATATTCAAAACATTTCCTACAATGTTTCGTTTTGTTCCACCCGATTAATTACATTCCAATATCCAAAAGATTTAATTTTTGCGAGAACCTCATTTTCGCGAATTTCGCAAATCCGCTACAATTCGCGAAAAATAGTTTCCGCGAATAATTACGGTAAATTGGTAAACACATTGGAATCTATATTGAGTACCTACTGGGTCCCAAAATTAGAACCCGCGAATTATTCCAAAACTTCAACTTTGACCTAAATCGCGAAATATTAAGCCTGCCAAAAACACGTCGTTTACATATATCTTTTTTGTTTCTTACTCCTCCTGAACTGTTTTACGAAAAAATTGCGATTTCTACTTGAACGATTAGTGATGGTGATTTCGACGTCCCTCATAATACAAGAATGAAAGTTAATGTGGTGATGTATTTTTCATATCCAAGTTAAATCGTTAGTAGAGGTATAACATGAATATGGTTGTGATAGCAGTGAACAACAGTAAATTATTATACCTGCAGCGTAAACAACGTGGTGTAATTTATATTACGCCCTCGTCTTCTTTTTTTTTTTTTATCGCGTTGAGTAAATATAGTTGCACACCGCGGCTCCCCTAGAGATTTCGTGAGGGAAATCACGATACAAAGAAGTACCACAGTGACATAGTAAGAATAAAAACAAATCAGAATAACGGAAAATTAATTCAGATGTTACTAGATATAGAACAAAGGCGCACACGTGATCCTGACGTTGCTACTTTATAATAACGACCGGCTGACTCGAATAACGACACCATTACATATCCATACCTAGCACGGAGGTAGAGAGCTCCGTCAAAATTTCAAGAAGGTACAATGCACAAACGCAGAATATCTCGCATAATCATCGATTATATTTCTTCGGTGTCTGTGCTTGCATGTAAAACGTAAAAAAAAATACTAAAACACAATACATAAAACTAGGGGTGTGCGAATAGTGATCTTTGAAACCGAATCGAAAACGAATCGAATAATTGTTGCCCCGATTCGAATACGAATAAGAATAGAATAATTTTTTAATAATTTTCGAATAGAAAGTAAACTGCTACTGAAGAAAAGTAGATTATAAAATTAGCTTATTGTTCCAAAATGTTTCTTAAAATCCCTGTAATACTGCGGCTAGACGATAGTGAATAGAGTTCTACGATACATAAATAAATAGAGAAAAAAGCTACTAAATCGTTAGAATGCTGAACATAATATCTAGTTTCACGCGGATGCTGAGCATAAAACCAGAATTCGTGGGATACAAAAAAAAGAGAAATCTTATACTTTATTAGGTTTGTTTTCAGTAGCTGTAGCCATATGTGAGTGAGGTGATACAGTGCACTAGAGATCTTATTTACGTAGATCAGAAAATGGGAAGGCTTGTTACGTCAGCTTAAAGTACTTACAGTTGTAATGTAGACAGTTCTAATTACAGTTGTAATGTAGACAGTTCTCATGCAAGAAAACAAACTTTTTCACCTGCTCTGGTGCAAGAGACTCTCGTGGGCTTTTCAGAGTGTTCGAGCACGTCAAGAACAGTCTCTCGCTTGCAACCTGGGTCGCGGCAATTGCCAGATATTGTCGCGCCGCACATGCAACGGCCATCTTGCGGCACGTATATATGGCATTCGCATCGGCGCTTTGTGGGATGCCTGAAATAGAATTTCGCTGCGCGACTCAATAAAGACTATTCGGAAATTATTCAAAAAGTATTCGAAACTTTCGAAAATTATTATTCAATTCGATGAACAAATCGAATAGCGTATATTCGATGCGTTATTCGAAAATTGCGAATATTCGTACACCTCTACATAAAACTTTTTTCGGTCCTTTGCCGCGTCTCGGAAAGGAATTCTGGGGTGCCAGAGGAGGTACTGCACACTCTGCCGCACACAGAGTACACACATTATCATGCGCCATTCGAAATTTATCAAATTCGCAAAAAATACACTGGCACCTGATGTCTCGGTGCGCCGGGAAACGCTCAACGCTAAGTTTATCGAGTAACTTGTTTGTGTTACATTTTAGCTTGCCACCCCGCACGATGTACAAGCACCGCAGTCGCTGCAAAACGTCGCCAATAACGACGATTCCCGCACAAACGCTTTTGAAAATAACAGACCTTGCGATGTCGTAAACAAAATACACGCGAAGCGGCTGCCTCGGTTTTAGTGTTGCTTTATCGTAAACATGTAGTTGGACAATAAGGTCATGGTCTCTAGGCCGCCAATATAACTGGAGACGCTTGGTGAAGGACGTCAAATGATCCAACTTGACGCATCGCTCATGAATGATGAAAACTCGTGAGAATGCGATAAAGTTTTGACGTGCAAAAGTTTTCCAGGAGTGTTTTTTTAATTGAATGATTAAAATATACAGCACCCAGTTTCAGACAAAAAAGAGTGTGCGTATGTTGCGTACGTAGCGTCATTTATAATGTCGAGAAAAGAAGCATATAAAAAGCCAGAAACAAAGGGCGCTGTTTATTTATTAATTTATAAGGCGAATTCCTCTCAGTAGAAATCGACGAGTTAAATTTAACTTTTGCCCAGACTAATGTTGTTGTTGTTCTAGTTGCTGTTTTAAACACGGCGCAAATTTAGCTGTGGTAGGCGATTAAAATTGATCGAGTCAAAAATCGCTCAAGAGCTTGTTTTCTCGTAAAAACTTCTCAAAGCTTCTCGTGACGTACGACGGCAAACCCGCCCATGCGGGGGGTGCCCCTTGGGATGGAATCAATGCCTTGGACGCCGCCATGGGAGCCTACGTCAACCTATCTATGTTGAGACAGCAGATGAAACCCGATTATAGGGCTACAGGTAAGACACCCCTTCTGAGCCTAGCTTCGTGCAGAGCGTTGCAATAGTTTTGGACATTCCCAATTACTCGCTTATATCCTCGTTTTTGATTAAGGTATTGGCGGTTTTTTTGTTCAGCTTGTACCGAGAGAAGATACTTAAAAAATATAAGTTGACATCAAGTATATTGTATCATTGTTTCAGTACCAGCATCCTAGTCAATTAGCGTAGTACTGGAAACGGATTCACAAAATTCGCAGATATGTTAGAACGTTTCTTGTCCTATATCTACGCATCTTTATACAGATTTTTATACGAAGCTTGATGCTCACTATACTTCTCATACTTGTCCTTGATCGTGGCAAATGCGTAAATCTGAAATGTCATCTTCCCTCCCACGAGAGCGTTCAAATTGCTGTTCCCTTGCTTGGACGAATAGGAAGTTCACTAACGCTTTATTATGTTTTCATACGTAGTCGTTGGCAATGTCGGCTTTTGTTCAAGGATTAAAATAAAAGATTAAAAAAATCACCTTTCTAAGCCTAATTTCTAACATGGGAACTATCAAAGTTCTACTAAACTTGCCAAAAAAAGTTTTGTTTACGATTTAAATTAATTTAATTCCATACGATACTTCAGACATGCAAGAAATAAACGTACTCAAGTAAGCTATCTACAAAACTCATCACGTAGACCCCGGGATTACGTAAACAAAACAGTGGACAACACGGCGAGAAATCTCTAAAAAGTTATAATTATAATGCAATTAAATGCAAAGGTGCAAGCGAGCTGGACAAGAATGACGAAAATAATCCCTGGAGAAGGGGAACAAGGGGGACAAAGGACAAACACAAATCTCCAAACACAGCTACGTGACTGGTGAGCGACCGAAAAAATCCGCCTGGTCCGGCTATTGAACCCGGGACCTCTCCATTACAGGTGGAGCGCTCTACCAACTGAGCTAATCGGGGGTTAGACGTCAGTAGAGCAAACGGGTTTTATCAGCTACCACCAGTCTGGTGGCAGCTGATAAAACCCGTTTGCTCTACTGAGTCCATTACACTCGTCTAGGAGAGAGCTCAGCCAATTATACTTCAGAAATAATATTTTTTTATAACACAAATGGGTTGTTTTACGGTGGTTCTATACAGACTGCTTCAAAATCCGATACCATTACAGCGTTTCTTTAATGAAGACGATCCTCCGCTGATTAAAAATAGACAACACCCATTCCCTAATTCAGCGGTTGGTCGTAGCTGGTCGAAACATATTTTCGAAACCTGGCGTGAACGCTAGCCTGATCTCTGGGGACCCGGTCAAAGTTTCACGAAACCGCAGCACCGGAGAAAAGCGGCAGAGCACGCATCGAAAGTCGTATCGAAAGAAGCACCGAAAGCAGACGCCGGTACGGAATCCGGTTTCGATGCGAGTTGCGCTTTTTTCCCGCGGTGCTGCGCTTTCGTAGAACCTTCGCCGGGTCCTCAAAGATGAGGCTACCGTTCATGCCGGGTTTCAAGACTCTGCTTCCTCGAACAACTTCAATCAAGCACGAAATATCACCTACGCTACAGTGTACTAGATCTACGGTGCAGCCTGCCGCCATTACGCTGTCCGCCATATTACTATGATGGCTAGAGACAACGTTACTAAAAAACACAGTTAAGAAACTCGCCGTCGAAACCTGGGAAGCTGGCGTCCACCGAGACCGAGATAAATGCGACAACAGCGCCACTCTTTATCATTTGTCTGTACTGTGGTAACCTTGAGCTCTTAGAAAACCTGTTTTTGCGTAAAAAAAAAACGGAAAAGACTCTTTTTCTATGAAATTTGTTAAAGTTTAATACAAAATGAAGTGCGCGTGATGTTTTTAAAAGTTTTAGTTTGTAAGATTTTGCGGCACAATTAATATTGTTTTTATACACCCATGCCTCAGCCGTGCTTTCAGGTAGCGCGTTCCGACCTAGGTGCATTGTAACTTCAGTAGTATGACGCGGCGTGTCCGCTGGGGAGACGGGGTTGGCACCTCTGTAACCTCTTCCGCTGTATCTGTTTCGGCGCCAAAATGGCCGATTGAAGCCAAAATAGACGCCACGTGCAGTTCCTCGAGTGGCCGCTGCGGGAAAAAAGGCGGCGTCGTTTTCGCCATTAGCTCGGTGCTCGAGGACAGATCGGGGACACTTCTTCAGAGGAGTCTGTGTGGCAGTTTCCCAACTGAGTGTTTTAGTAACGTTGGCTAGAGATGATATAACTGTACCAGAAAGATGGCCGACCGTGGCCGCATTCCCGTAGATAGGCGGAGCTAGTCAAACGCGATCCAGCAAGCAGACATAGAGATCAGTGGTGCAGCGTACCAGCGAAAGAAAGCAGACGACACGCAGACGAAATCCGTAGGCAGCAAAAGCGCCGCCGTTGTGCAGACGCGTTATTTTACTTAAAGGGGTTATGACACGCCAAAAATAAAATATTACATAACTATAGTGCTAGGACCCATTGTATGTTCCTATAATCCTGCTCAATTTGTTTTGAAAAAGGAGCGATAATGTCGTGGATAAATCGATTTATATGCGGGCCCGTCGGAGGGGCAGATCCGGGCGGACCTGGAGGCTGATGACGTAGCCAGCCTCCTGCGCGGTGTCTACTTGCACGCACTCACAGACTCGGCTCTCTTGGCATATCAACTCTCAGCTTCCCCGTTTACCTTCCACGTTTTCAGCATCCGGTCTGTGACAATTACGTCTACGACATCGATCGCCTTGTCGAAGTGTTCGACATTGATCGCAGCAGCGATGAGAGTGATTGCTATCAAGAATGTTGGAAGCTGTTCATTTTGACTGCGACCCGCTGGCGACGAGCTCCAGCGACGTCGAGTTCGCCGTGGTCACCGTCGTCCGGGAATATCTCGCAGGCGCATGCAGGGTGGAAGGTAAACCGGCCGGGGGGCGAGAGCGAGAATAGCTTTCAGTTTACCTAGCTGTTTGAGCGTTTTGTCACCGCGACGAGAAGAGCTTGGGCGATCATGGGGGCGCCTTGAATGAGAGAGTGTTCATGGTCACATGGTTTATGGACACCATGGTGTGACTAACTTGAGCAGTGTTGCCTGGTCGCCAGATGAAAATTGTAAAAATTCGTAAATTGAATATTGCAATTATCAGAGCTCTAAATATTGCGTAACTTGGTGTATATACTAAGTAGCCTATGAGCATTCCATTTCAAGAATAATCTATCCGTTTAATTTTCGTGTCATAACCCCTTTAAAGTTGTGCTTTTATTGTCCGCATTTATTTGTAACCGAAGGTATATTTCAAAAGGATCATGTTCATTTTAATAAACCACGGTGGTCGCGAGCCGTTTCGACAAGCTGATAGCGCCATCTATCAGTACGAATGCCAAACACACCCGCTACTTATTTTTTACAGAAAGAGAGCCACGCTTTGTAACTTTACAAGAAAAAACCGACCTGTGAAATACACCTTTGACGAAAAGTTTAGATTTCTACGTGCAGGCTCTGATTTTCACGGTTCATTCTACAGGGTGATTCAAGGAGACGCCAGGTTCTTTAAATCGACCGCAAAATTCGGTTTCTTAAAGGGCCCCTGAAAAGAAAACAAAAAGTTTTTAAAACAGTCTGGTTGGGACACGCGTGTCAAAAAATAAATTTTACGCGAAAAAAAAAAATTTTTAGAGCAATATTGACGGCGAGAGATTTACGCGACGATTATGTACTGTGTGTACGACCACGGTGACCACGGTACGTGCACGATACGACGCGGTACGTCGTGCGACCGGCAGACACAGCGGCCAGGGGCTGTGTTCCGAATCTCCAAATGGATCCGAGTCTCCGAGTTTCTCCGGCGGATCGTATCACGTGACCGCACAGATTGAAAAACGCTTTACGCGGGTAGGTTTTAGAACGCCAAGGGTACAAAACCCTTACCCTGGGGCAGTCTTGTACACGTTACTAAAATAAAGTGATCGATTACAATTACTATTACTCTTGGCTAAAAAGTATTCGATTAGATTACTTGATTACTCGACAGCAAAAGTAATTGGACATTACTTAAAGAAGTAATCGTTACTTTTCCGATTACTTTATTCTGTGAAGATACATCTTTAGCGCTCATAACAATGAACTACTTCCAACCTATACTTCACATTTGCACAAGTAGTGAAGAAGAAAAACTGGCTCCCTCTTCGTGGTCGTTGCACCTTCACAATGCGGACACAAGCATAAAATTCGTTTGAAGACGTTTAATGATTTGGGCGTTCGCCAGTGTGTGTGTGTGTGTTGGGGGGGGGGGGGGAGCGGAGGGGGTTCTAGATCTTGTTAAGCTTGAGCGAGGGTTGTCGTTCAAAGTTCGCGTCGCTCATTTTATTATTCACATGTGGATGAGCTCGTATGTTACACAAAAGAGCAGCAGCTCCAGGATTTGAAACGGATCATGTGTAGTATTAGCGGAAGAGATCGCTCCGACCACTTCTCAGCTCGAAACATTGCTTGTCACAAAGACCACGTAGGGGAAATATTTCAACTGCCTTTGTTATATTTTGCATCTGCTTTAGGCATTCTTCGGTTCTGGTTCTCCTACGCGCTGCGAGTAGGTACCCTAAGCAGGATTTTTTTTATTTTTTGTTTTTGTGTGTGTGTGCGTGAGGGGGCTAGTTTGAACGAAGGACTCACAAAGCCACATTCTGCTCCCTCAAACTTCGCCCTGAATGGCCTTTGTCACGCACTGGGGCTTCCTTGGGGCTTCCCACTCCCAGTCCCAGCTCGAAAAAAACAACAAAAAAAAAAACGGACATTCTACAGAAACTGTACATAGAAAGAGATTGACCTCGTTTCTTACAGCTCTTGTACAAATCTTTCTTTTTTCCGTTCGGAAAAAAAAGCAAATTTTATTTTTGTCATTTCATAAAAAAAATGAAAGCCGCTTACAACTCCCTGTAACGCCGAATTAGAGCGCAGCTCTTGAGGAGGAGGAGGAGGGAAGGGCACTGGGGGGGGGGGGTTAAACTAACCAGGGAGGGGGTCATGGACCTTGGGGGTCACGTGACCCCCAATGTCGATGATGTCATCACTGACGTCACTGATGACGTCATCAGTGACGATGGCGATGCGGGTACCGATGACGTCATTAGTGACGTCACTGATGACTTCACCAGTGATGATGACGATGACGATGCGAATGTCGGTGACGTCATCAGTGACGTCGCTGATGACGTCATCAGTGATGATGACGATGACGATGCGGATGCCGGTCACGACATCAGTGACGTCACTGATGACGTCATCAGTGATGATGACGATGACGATGCGGATGTCGATGACGTCATCAGTGATGATGACGATGACGATGCGGATGCCGGTGACGTCATCAGTGATGATGACGATGACGATGTGGATGCCGGTGACGTCATCAGTGATGATGACGATGACGATGTGGATGCCGGTGACGTCATCAGTGATGATGACGATGACGATGTGGATGCCGGTGACGTCATCAGTGATGATGACGATGACGATGCGGATGCCGGTGACGTCATCAGTGATGATGACGATGACGATGTGGATGCCGGTGACGTCATCAGTGATGATGACGATGACAATGTGGATGCCGGTGACGTCATCAGTGATGATGACGATGACGATGTGGATGCCGGTGACGTCATCAGTGATGATGACGATGACGATGTGGATGCTGGTGACGTCATCAGTGATGATGACGATGACGATGCAGATGCCGGTGACGTCATCAGTGATGATGCCGATGACGATGTGGATGCCGGTGACGTCATCAGTGACGATGACGTCATCGGGGGGTCACGCGACATCGGCGGGGGTCACGTGACCTCGGGGGGTCACGTGACCTCAGGGGAGTCACGTGACTTCGGGGGGTCACGTGACCTCGGGGGGGGGGTCACGTGACCCCCCACAAGGTCACGTGACCCCGGTGGGGGACCCGCGCTGTGCATTATGGGACATTTCCCATGATGCACCGCGCGGTTACGCCGACGGCGACGGCGACGGCGACGGCGACGCCGCTCAAGCCGGGAACGGACCCCTAAGAGCTGCGCTCTAAAAAAAAAAATGCGTGTGCCCGGGGGGGGGGGGGGAGGGGGAGGGGGGGGGAGGGGTCCCGTGGACAAATTGTAACGGTTACAAGTAATTTTATTACTTCAAAAAGTAATCAGATTACTCCTGTGATTACTTCCTAATAAAAGTAATAAACTGATTACAAAATTACTCCAAAAAGTAATCGATTACAAGTAATTTGATTACTTGTAATGCGTACGGTACAAGTCTGCCCTGGGGTAAAATCGAGTAACTTTTGGAACACGGCCAGGAAGTAGCAATGGCTCTCGTTCGGGCGCAGCCAAGCCAGGAAAGCAGCCAAGCCGATCTACTACGAAGAGGCGGGGACTACTTCTCCTCCACGCGCCCGAAATGCCGAGAGAGAGAAAGGTGGAAAGGAGGTGACTATCGACTAAATTGCGTCTGGCGCAGTCAATATTGCTCTAAAAAAAATTTTTTTTTTCGCGAAAAATTTATTTTTCGACACGCGTGTCTCAACCAGACTGTTTTTAAAAAAACTTTTTTTTTTCTTTTTAGGGGCCATTTAACCTATCACCAACGTTACTAAAACACTCAGTTGGGAAACTCGCCGTCGAAACCTGGGCCGCTGGCGTTCACCGAGACCGAGATAAATGCGACAACAGCGCCACTCTTTATCATTTGTCTGTACTGTGGTCCCCTTGAGCTTTTTGAAAGCCTGTTTTTGCGTAAAAACAAACGGAAAAGACTCTTTTTGTATGAAATTTATTGGAGTTTAGTACGAAAAGAGGGGCGCGTTATGTTTTTAAAATATTTAGTTTGAAGGGTTTTGCTGCACAATTAATATTGTTTTTATACACCCATGCCTCAGCGGGGCTTTCGGGTAGCGCGTCCCGACCTAGGTGCATTTTAACTTCGGTAGTTCAACGCGGCGCGTCCGCCGGGGAGACGGGTTTGGCACCCCCTGTAACCTCTTCGGCTGTATCTGTTCTTAAAGCCAAAATAGAAGTCACGTGTAGTCCCTCGAGTGGCCGCTGCGGGAGAAATGGTGGCGTTGTTTTCGTCATTAGCTCGGTGCTTGGAGACAGGTTGGGGCCACGTTTTCAAAGCTGTCTCTTTGGGAGTTTCCTAACTGAGTGTTTTAGTAACGTTGCCTATCACGCTACGACTTTGTGCAGCGTTGCCCAGAGATGGTGGATATTTGTTTTGTAAAACTTGCAAAGAGCGAACTTACCTGAGGAAAAAGTAAAGAAAGAAAAAGGCTTAGCTCCTAAGTAAACGCAGCGAAGCCATAGGTCTTCAAACAACACGGCGCCGTTTCGCACGGGAGACAACAGATGGCGCAAGCGGTCGCGACGCCAACTGCCGCCAACGAGACCCGGCATTTTTAGCAGACAAAGAACTGCACTTGCTTGTTGTTACTGCGCCTGTTTTTGTTTCTGCGACTGTCGCCGCCTGCGAAACGCGCGCCGCTTTTGAGTCGAAAAGATTGTCTGCTAAAAACGCCGACTGTCGGAGCCGTATGCTCGTTCGTTGGTGGCGTTCGTTGCACACAGAGAAGCGTTACACGCACGCTAAAGCAACGTAAGTCATGTGAAGCCCATATCAGCCGCAGCATAAACATCCCCAGCATATAGAATGTGTTAAATTTAAGTCCGAAAGATTCTCTAAAAAAAGGGGGTCGAGAGATAGACGAGTGCCGTCTTCACCATGCATTCGTCATGCAATGCTGACATTGGATGAGCAGATAATTATCGCGCTCAGTTGACTAATTAGCGAAACGTTGCTCATTAACTTTTAATAATGATTGATTTAGGGGTCATGTTGGAACCTCAGTATTGGCAGCAGTTTCTATCAGATGCCGGACCAATTAAAAAAAAATTCCGAAGAGGTAATGTTTTTTTTAGATATTTATCGATAAATTTTCGCTTTTTGTTTCCCCCTATTTAAAAATATGCGCTGATAAAAAGCGCATTGTGCTCTTCCCGCACGGAGGTTAGGAAGAGTGACATACACGTTTAGGTCAGGTGGTCACTTGTGTCGTCATCGCACCAACCAAGTACATGATGCAGAGACAGTGACGACATGATTGAAACGACTTCATTCCTCCAAGCCTCAGTCTGAGCAGGGCTTGCGACGCTCATTTCGAGCGCAGTTTTTGAAGAGGGCGACAAAACTAGAAAATCAATGGAATATCTCAAAAACCATTACATTTTAGCCATTTTTTTAATTCATCTGGCCCATAACAGTAATTACCGTCAGTACTGTGACGGCAACAGGACCCCTAAAACCAATATATGAAAAGCTAATGAAAAAATCTAGTATAATTCCCCAACTTAGAAAGACGATTATCCCCTCACCTCATGCCTGCCGATCCTCGTAAATGCGCGTTGAAAACGGCACTCGTCTATCTCTCAACCCCTTGTTTTAGAAATCATGTTCGATTTGAAATAAAACACCCTGCATCAGGCATGCATAGTCTTAATGATTCATACGCAGTCATAACAAGGCACAATTGATCCCAACCCGGGAGATTCACCAAGGGGTCCAACAGGAAACTAACGGCGTACCATGCCACGTGCTTTCTCTGCGCTACAAGCAGGAGGCAAAAGAGAGCACATCAGCTGGACTAAACAGAGAGTTGTAGGGAACCGTGTTTGCACATCCGATACAATACGATGGGTACTTCGTTGAGAACTACACATATGCGAGTTTTCTGCGGTTGCGCATGCGCAGTTCCTACCGGAGTGTCCAGCGAACCGTATCGGATTTACAAAAACGGTTCCTTAAAACTTTCTAGTCTGACTGGCCGCCGACGGTCGCCTGCGCTAAACGCGAATCTTAAGACGCGTCTACCGCGTCTACCGCTGAACCGAGTATGCTCTACGTAGTATATTTGTCCATAGTTCAGCATTCTTTGTTCAGCTTTAAGCAGGCAGGCGACCATCGGCGGAGAGTCATGCTTAGTCCTGCATACTTAGAACGCCAGCGATCGTCGGCGGCGAGTTATACCCAGTCCTGCATGATTTTTTCATGGGCGACATTCGGCGCTAGTCCTACCTTGTCCAGTATGCTCGCCTCTCAGGGAAAATTAGGTCAGCGCAGCTGGGCCCCGAATGATGAAGCTTAGCTTCCTACATGAACTTACGACGTCACTGGTTGGATCATAACGTACGAAACGATACCGCATCGGGCGTGTGACGTAGCAACTTCAGACAGCAGTAAAGAAATAGCCTAAGGGATACCGACATACCTCCTCCCCTCGCGATTATTTCTCGCCGACTAAAAGCACTCAGTATTTAAGACTATCCGCACCCACAAGAGCAGAACCCACGAAAAACGTCTAATTAATGCATGCTCCGGAAACACTTCACTTCCGAATAAATTGAGACATGGCTCGATAGTTATTATAAATACTGAAAACACATCAGTGGGTCGGGTGTTCGGCACATCCGAAACCACACAAAGCTTTCCATAACCAAGCGTAGCTAATTATGACGCACTTATATTGCCCTTACGACATGTTCTGTGCTCTCCGGGTTTTTCGTATAATCGATGCAACTTTATATTTAGTGTATTCTAAGTGTTCTGGAACGAAGACCGATTGGTCATTCCTGGCCAGCGTAATTAACTCTGAGTGATCGATTGATTGTTGAATAATAAATATGTATCTCAACTTGTTTAAGGATTGTCAAGGAAGGTGGAACAGCCGCCAATGTTATACCCGAACACACGGAGATGGAGTTCACCCTTAGAGCCCAGGATACGAAAAACCTTCTCGTATTGAAGGAAAAGCTGGAGACGTGTTACAAAGCTGCTGCAACAGCTACCGGTTGCTGTGTTGAAATCAAAGATGGAGGCCCCTTGCTAGAGAACCTCATTAGCAGCATGCCCATGAGCAAAGTCTTCGAAGCATTTGCGAGAGCAGTCGGTAAGTTGATAAATGTAAATTATCTAGTTGATATTTTAGAGCGCAGCTCTTAGGCGCCCGTTTCCGGCTTGAGCGGCCTCGCCGTCGGCGTCAGCGTCGGCGTCGGCGTCACCCTCCGCGTAACCGCGCGTTGCATGCAAAGCTTGCATGCAACGCGTTGCATAAAAACGGTGTAACCGCGCGTTTCATGCGCGTTGCACGTAACCCGCGCGCTGCATGAAACGCGCATGCCAAGGTTGCATGCAACGCGTTGCATGCAAGCGGCCTAACCGTGCGCTGCATTATGGGTAGTTTCCCATAATGACATCACGAAGGTTACCCTCCTGAGGGTTACCCTCACGGGGGTTACACGGGTTACCCTCACCAGGGTTACGAGGGTTACCGTCACGAGGATCACGAGGGTTGCCCTCACGAACATCACGAGTGTTACCCTCACGAGGGTTGCGAGGGTTAGTTACCCACAAAAGGGTTACCCCCCCACCCGTGCATTACTCTCACGAGGGTCTGGAGGGTTATGAGGGTTACCCTCACGTAACCCCCGCCTGAGGTCACGTGACCTCATGGAGTCAGCTACCACTCAGTACCCTTCCATCCTCCTCCTTAAGAGCTGCACTCTAATCCGGCATTACAGGGAGTTGTAAACAGCTTTTATTTTTGGCATGTTCATCATTATCATGCTATGGCTAAAACATGAACAAGAAGGGAGCAGCGTACAGAAGAGGCCTCGTCTATGCTATTTCTAAATCGAATGAGAGCCGCATTTTTGAATATTGTTTACGAAGCAGTGTCTCTTCAAGAATAGAATATGTACTAAATTAAAAAATCATATTAATTACGGTTTCGAATATCAAACAGCGTCGTAGCTAAATGAAATAAACAAGGACTTTTGCATTTAAGGTTTACTCGTTTGTTCAAAACATACCTTGGAAGGAACACTGAAGCTGTAGATGCAGGTGAGTTATACAGCCAGGATAAATAATATGAGAGTCAATAGTCTTTATAAGTCGGACAACAAGCACAATTTTTTTCGCTAACTTTTTAGTAGATTATACATAAGGTTTCAATCAGAAACCTGGTGAGTGTCATCGAAAACCAAATAATCAGTGAACTTCAGAAAGCCTTAAGTCACGTGGGAAGTGCAGTGGTCCACTCAAGCTGCCACTCGTGCGACAGACACAACGCTGGCGGTACAAAAACTTGTCCGCGATTTTTTTTCCTCATCTTCCGCATTTCTGCACCTCTAGCCTTGTTTTTGGTTGTCGTAAAATTGTTAATTTTAGTGCAGTACCGAACTTCCCCGAACTCAAAGTATTTCTAAAATTTACCGATTTATTTTTTTATTTGTGTAAATTGTCAGCAAGAGTCTAATGGGAACCACATATCTGTTATTACTCATGAAAAAGGTCATTACCAAGTCCTAGGTTATTACTGAGGTTATAGTGACAATGAGCCTCCTATATTATGCCCCCTTGGCCGTAGGAAAATGATCTAGCATTTTATTTTAGATAATATTGAAAATATTTGTAAATCTTGCTTGTGGCGATAAGCTTCCACCAACAATTTCAAGCGAAATATTTGCTTCGAAGTTCCCTCTTAACCACAGAATGCATTTGCATTTTTCTACATTAATGCCTCAAAATGCAAATACAGAAACACACGAATTTTACCTGACTCTAAAAGTCACGTATGGTCAATAAAATACAAATTGATAGAGAGCTTTGCCTCAAAAATTTTATATTGCGTTTAATTCAGCATTTTAAGAACTATTTCTGAAAGTTCTTTAACTGACATTAAACATTCGTCTTGGCGGTGGAAAAACCTATATTTTTTTTTCTCCTTTGAACTTAGCGGAAACACTAAATTGCTGTATAGCTGAAGCGACATCAGGTCACGTGAGGCGAATTGCGGTGCTAATTTTAGCGGCGAATCGGGCATACTGACGAACAGAAAGACGGACGGGCAACTGTTTTGAATAAAGGGATTCTGTTAAAAACATAGCGTGCTTAAAATATTGCTTTTAATAATTTTCCATTTCCAGAAACAACATTTACAGCCGGAAGCATACTAATTTACATGCCAAAACACCGTATCTTAGAAAGCTGCATGCATGTGAAGCACACGTGACCTTCCCCAATTCTTATCAGGCTTCCCCTCTGAAGGCGGGGTAAATGAGAACACTGGATCATCAACTGACGCCGGAAATGTGTCCCACGTCCTCCCGACGCTCCACCCGTATTTCGAACTAAAGTTTACGGGTTTCAATCACACCGCAGAGTTCGCTAAAGCTACAAATACACCAGAGTCATTCGGTTTAACCTTGAAGACGGCCAAGGCGCTCGCTCTGACGGCTCTGGAAGTGTTGCGGGATCCTGAGTTCCTGAAGGAAATCAAAAAACAATTTGAGATCGACACAGCCGACGACATGATCAAGGCAAGATCTAGGCTGTAAAGGTCAGTCTTCGACAATAAAGTTCACCTTAGCCCTCGAGTGCAATGCGCAGATCTCACTTTGTTAAGGCGAATTTATGCAAATATTGAACTAATTGACCCATTCAAAATTGGTCAATGAGCGCGTTTTCTGTTTAGTCAAGGAGTCGAATGTTTGTTAAAGTGACTGAAGTTGCAATATTTACTATAAAATTAACAACTGCATGTACATTAGTGATGACGAAAGGGCTAGTCGGTCATTCATATTAGCGGAAAACAAACAGCGCAAGGACAAGGACAGAGTAGAAGACGGTAGACACACAGCGCTGTGTGTGTCTACCGCCTATCTACTCTGTCCTTGTCCTTGCGCTGTTCGTTTTCTGCATTGACATCTCCAGAATCTAGGGCATAAACAATGGAAAGCAATATTTTCAATGGGCCGACTTTTATCTTTAACGTGAAGGGATAATTTTTATCTATGAAAGAAAAACTGGACTTGACCAGAAGGCTCTCACTGTTTCAAGCATCTAAAATACCTGGGCTGCTGTAGCGACCCAATCAAACAGAGCACATAACATTTGGGTGGAGCGAACATTTTGCGAGGAGGCAATTTTTGTTGCACATTTAGGGGACGGCAAGTGATTGAACAGCTTTGTCCTGGCGGAAGACCTATAAATATAATGTTTAAATTTATTGCTAAAAATAGTCTATTTTCGACCCTTTTCCCGGTTCGTCCGTGCTTCCTACCAGAGCTCCTATTGCTTTTGCCTTCTCTGGGACTGATAGTAATGTGAACGAAATTAATGCTGTTGTTAATCCTTTAGTCCAAGTCAGTGAATGGCTGATAGCTACCGGCAGATGATGAAGTGTGGTTCACACTCTGCCTTTCATTGTGCTTGAGCGTTTTGAGCCCTCTTACGCCTGCCTACCACAGAAGAACACACTGGTACACTGCTGCCTTTTATGAGCTTCTATCGCCTACACATCTTAATATTTTTTACCCCACTTTCTTTTATCGAGGGCTTGCAATTTTTTAACATTGTTATGATAGGCAGTTTATCATTGATAGGGCGGGGATTCAACCGCATATATAAAGCAAACCCTTCCATCTAGTTATACACAGTTCAAGTTGCCCTTCGATTTAGTTATACACAGTTCAAGTTCTACCCTATAGATGGCGCCAGTGTGCTAGTGTCTACTCTCACTGCAAGCACTTAAAAGAGAAATCAGCATTCTCGGACAGCCATACGCCAATTTTTGAGCCAGACTACACTAATTATTGTGGTGTCTGTCACTTCGTGAGCGACGTACGTGTCTATGTCGCTTTATTCTATGGTGTCCCTAGGCTCCAGGAATAATTTTAGATTTAGGAACACCAGATGCAATAATGATTAAAGTGCACTGTGGGGAAGAAGCTGAACCAGTACGGGCAGAGTAATAAAAGATATTAAAAATACAAATACGAAATACTTCAAAATGTTGCATTCAATTTGAAAAAAAAATTCACCTTTTAGAAAACTAGTTAAATATAATATACATATACAACGAGAGTATTTGATAATCTTCAAATACAATTGCGAATTTCCATAAAAAATTTGCAAAAAAAAAATTCCGTGCCCACATAAAGACTTGAGTTTACATAAACCAAGAATAGGTGGTCAAAAACGAAAGTTACAAGTTTATAAATTAATTTTTTTGTCACAAGGCAGGTAAGTACAACATCAGAAAAAACGACGTATTCAGTCTGAGTTTAATTTGTATGCCACTGTTAAAGAAACAAAGGCTTTTTGAACTACATGCACTTCATGCAACGTTTTTTTGTAATATTCAACCACAAAACAATAAAGTCAATAATTGTTGCCACCTTGTTCATCCGTTGTTTTTCTGTGTGATGTTTATTGTGCGTAATCTGTGCTTCAAGATCATGCCCTTAACATGTGACTCCAATTGCGAAGTGTGACCAACACCGCATTTTGTTGCAAAGAACAGCGCTCAAAATTGTACTTGGTCACTATTTGAAATACTCAATATTCAGTATTCAAATGAAATTGACAAATACATTTATTAAACAGAATTAAAATATGGCAAACTTTTTACATTTTCGTGGACAATCTCTGCGACGGAGATCAAGGTACGGCGATCATCAGCAGGCAGCAGCTTCCTGAGCTCTTCCCTGACGACGTCGTGGACAATTTTTCGAAGGTTCTCAGTGCCGATGTCGCCCTGGTCGAATTGGAGCGATGCCAGAGTAGAAGCAACGGGCGTGCCGGCGAGTCGGTTGCAGTGACGTCAACGCTGACATCGACTGCCATGATGCGTCGGCATTCGTGGATATCAAGGCGGTCTACTCCTCCATGAGTGGGAGGCTATCTCGGTGACTTTGCGAAGTGACAACTCCGAGGGATGTACCACAAATTAAAACAGCCGGAGGGTATCTCATAACACCTTTTGGAAGGTTGACTGCTCGAGTCAAAATCCACGGTTAAACCTTCCCGGTGAATTTCGTCGTTCTTCAGTACTGTACGAGGGACGTTATTCTCGGGATAGACTTTTTGTGGGAATGTGGCGCCGTCGTCCACCCGGGAGCGAACAAGTTGACGCTAAAAAATCCTGCCCTACCGCCGGAGAAACCCCAACGGACGCCACCCACAGTCCCAGTCCACACCGACTTAGTGAACATGCCGCCACGATCGTCTGTTTTGTCCCCGTCGGGATGGATGAAGCTTCCTCCGTCGAAGCCCCGCTTGAGGGCAGCGTCCATCAGCTTTAGAAAAAGGGATCGGCGTCGAAAGAGCTGTAACGAAGCTTCAGGGCGGCCGTTTTATGGGCCGCACCCTGAAACTCCGAAACACAGCAGTCATCACGGCACTCTCAGACGACCCGTCTCAGCCGCCCCCACAACTTGGCATCTGCCAGAAGGTTCCTGCTACTGAACGACTGCAGCTGCTCGAGCTTCTTGCCGGATACAGCAAGTGCTGCGCCACGTCCTCGGGGGTTTGACAAACGACGGTAGCGAAGCACCGCATGTTCGCCGACGACAACGCCCTCTTTGTTCGCCAGCCGCGTGCCGATCCCCTTTGAAAGAAAAACAGCTTATTCAAAAGCAAGTGCAGGAACCACCGTACGACGACCTAATCCTAACTAAAGCAGTACTTGGGCCTCTCCAGTTGTACTCGTGAAGAAAAAGGACAGAACTCAAAGGTTTTGCGTGTACCACCGTCGACTGACCGCCGTGACCAAAAAAGACATGCATCCGCTTCCCCGCGTCGACGACCCATTGGACCGCCTGCGCCACTCCCAATATTTTTCGTCGTTGGACCCGAAGATTGGCTACTGGCCGATTGAAGTTGACCAACGCGACTGCGAGAGCACTATCTTCGTCACGCGCGACGGATTGTTCGAGTTAAAAGTGATTATTTTCGGACTTTGTACAGCACCAGCCACCTTTCAACGTTTCATGCACACCGTACTAGCAGGTCTGAAATTGCAGAGTTGCCTCGTTTACCTCGATGACATCGTCGTATTTTTGGCGGGATGGACAAACACCTGAGACGCCTTCGGTGCGTGCTTTGCGTCATCAGAACCGGGGAACTGAGGCTCAAGTCAGCAATATGTCATTGGGTCATTGGGCCTACGGCGAACTCAAGTTCCTGCGTCACGTTGCGAGCAACGAAGATGTTCGCCCTGACATCAAGAATACGTGCGCCATGGCAGAAGTTTCGCCGCCTTTCGACAACAGGGAGGTGCGAAAATTTCTCGGACTGTGCATAGTATAGTCGCTTTGTTTGAGATTTCGCAAAGCTGCCCGCGCCGCTGAGAGATCCCACAAAAGACACCGTAAAGTTCGAGTTGACAACAGAGGAGCAACGACTACGGCGATCTGAAGTGAAGATTCCAGACACCGCCAGTCTTCGGAGATTTCGACCAATTTGCGGAGACCGAGATTCACACCGACGCAAGTAATACGTGACTCGGAACGGTGCTGGTCCAACTGGAGCTGGGCACAGAACGAGTAATCGCCTAAGCTAGTCTGATACATTTAAAGGCCGAGGGCTATTACTCGACAACTGAAAAGGAATGACTTGCCGTCGTTTAGGCGATAATTAATTTTCGCCTATACCTGTACGCGATTCGTTCCCAGTGGTAACAGACCACCATTTTGCTCTGTCGGCCCGCCAACATTAAAGAACCACCAGGACGCCTTGCTCGCTGAAGTCTCCGATAGCAAGAGATCGACATGACTGTCGTGTATATGTCCGGCAGCAAGTATAGTGACGCCTACTGGCTCTCGAGAGCCCCCGTCGAGTCAACTGTCGCTAGCACTGACGACGATGACAAGTTTTTTTGTCTTTTTTGTGACATAAGCCTGAGTGACATTGCAGCATTACAGCGCGACAACCCTCAACTCCGTTGGCTGATCGAGCACTTGTAGGCCCGAGGAAGCGCAGTTCCCAGTGTCTTTTCCCGTATCCTGCCATCATTTGTGCTGGTACAGGGTGTACTCCACGAAGTGAACTTCTGCACCAGCAACTCAGCGCGGCAATTGGGGATTCTCAGAGGAGACGTGAAGAGGTTTTTTTTTAGTCCGCGTAGACTATCATACAGCCGGACGCCTTGGATACAGCAGGACACTCGACAGGATTCGCGAGAAGTACTACTGGCCCAAGCTCCCGAAGACTGTCCATGCTGTGTAACGCAGAACATAAAGCGTACCCCGAGGCCTCGCAGCGCGAGCCCAATCCCCCGCTCAAGAGGACCGTCGGCAGAGACTATCGAGACCCGAGGAAGCCTCCGCACCCAAGACCTACCTCCCGAATTCTGACTTTTGCCACCCAAAACCAAGCAGCCAACGAGGACGACGATGGGCAAGTCAGAATGTCCGGCTGTAATAAGCGCGGAAGCAAAGGAAAGAGTAAAAACTTGCCAAACAAGGCAAAGCAAAATACGCCATAGTTCCACCGTCAAGTAAACAATAGCGAGAAAAAAAAACAAAAAACTACAACAAAAGCAGAAGGAAGATCGACGGTGACGGCGTAGCGTCGCCTCAAATATAAAAAGAAAATGGACTTTTAAAATGAAAGGAGTTGCAAAATGGTCCAACTAAAGCCCCTTCATGTTTCAAAAGTAGCGTAAGGTGCGTCAATGCACGAGCAACGTGCACTTCTTGGGAAGATCATGGCGGCACAGCACAACACTGGGCTAGATTTGAGACGCCATATTCTTCCCAGAAGTGGCGCGCGGCACGTGTCTCAAGCATTTCCACAACAAGGAATGGCGCCACTTTTCCCAGGATAGAGGGGCTTTAGGTCCAACGGGTGGCAGCATGTATCGTAGAAGACGCAGAAGACGTTAGTCGTCCCGGCGCTAGCAATCAGAATTTGTGCACCCTATAGAACGTGACCGAAATCATGTTTATTTGCGCTACGTCGCACTCTTTTTCCTTTTGCACACGCGAGAAGTTCGCTTTTTCCTGTAACTCCGCTTTTATTAATTTCAGTAATAGCGTAAGATTTGCATGTGCACAATCGACTTCTTTCATAGTCTACTGTCATCGCAGTAACGTACGTGGATCGAAATCGCCCTTTGCTTCTTCATCCTGCGGCGACCTTAACGGGATTAAACAGCTCGCCTATTCGACAGCACGGATATTGCCACGAATGACAAGTGATGAGGCGATAATAACTGAAGAAACTAAACGTTTAATGTGGTGAACATGTGCCGAAAAATAAAAAAGGGAAAAGAAGTAAGCAGAGCGTCGCGGGCGTCGAAGTCGGCGTGGCAGCAGAGTCGAACGCTGGGGCGAAACTGACTTTGGCTCGCCACGCAAGGTTCCTTATGTACACACGTGGGCTTCTGGAATAACCGGCGTAGAATGTTCGCCGCGTAGAACATTCGGACCTCGAAACTGCAACAGGGTTCTCGAATTTACCAGAAAACTAAATTGCAGGAATAACAAAAGATGCGTCGCTTCCAGGAATCGCACCCTGGCTTTTTGCGTGGGAGGCAGGACAATAACCGTTAGGCCACGCGCGCGCTGCCCACTTGGCCAGCTGCGCCCATGGCATTAGTCCCCCCTTTAGAAAGTGCATCGTCCCGATGCAGCACATAACAAAACAAAGCAAATAAAAAGACTGTAAACCAAAGAGTCATTGGAACACATAAGGTCCATAGTCCTATCGAGCGTAGTACAGCTTCAGGCGCACGACGTGTACGACTTGAGGTCGTGGTGGGCGGCGTGATGATGTTCTTGTTGCGTCGGGCATCAGCTCGTACGTAGTTCAGATCTCCAAGTCGACGAAGTACCTTGTAGTGTCTGAAATACCGTTTCAGGAGTTTCTCGCTGAGGCCACAGCGGCGAATCGGTGTCCAGACCCATACCCGGTCTCCGGGCTGGAAGTGAATGTCCCGACGACGAAGGTTGTACCGGGTGGCGTCGACACGTTGTTGATCTTCAATTCGGAGTCGGGCGAGCTGGCGAACTTGTTCAGATCCTTGAGCAACCACTTCTGCGTCGGGGCTCCCATCGTCAGCTGGTTCGTGGGGTAGCATCGCTTCGAGCATGGTCGTTACTTTCCTGCCATGCACCAGCTGAAGGGGTGTCCAAACAGGACACTACAAAACCCGCGACTCCGGCAAATCGTGCCGCGCTCTGCCGCGATCCGCTTCCGGCCGTCGGAGGGAAATTTCCCTCCGTCAATTCTTCCCGGGGGGAAACTTCCCTCCGTCAAATCTCCCCCTCGCGTCCTCCACGGCGGCCTTTCTCTGCTTATCACGTGGGTCCGGAGAGCCACTCACACGCTCTGTTGGCTGTCGGTCAGTCGCTCAAGGCCTCCGCTCACAATACGGAATCGCGTCGGACGCCATCACGACGAAAGTGAATCTCGACAAAGAAAGCAGATCCGAGGCGGGCGAAATGCACCCTTCGACGCAGGAATGTCCCAAATCCACCCAAAGCCGGACCTCCTTGGCCTTCGAGCCGAGGCGACGGCGGTACGCGAGGTCGTTGGCGAGGTGAGACAGACGCAGGTGGCGTATGACGTCAATCTGAAGATTGACGTCACTCCGTACACTTAACACCTGCCGCAAGTCGCGGCTTTGACTGCATTCAAGTTGATCGAAAAGCGATTTCTCTGCCCGTGAAGCATCACTTCCAGCTGAGTGAGTATCCGCTCTACAAAGATTAATTCAAGATGGCAATTGCAGCCGCGCGCGAACTGCACAAATAGAAAAACAAACACTACAATAGAAATACTGGCTACGAACGGCCGTGCGGGAAAACAAACTCACAGCTTGGAACCACATTGGAGCGGCTCGATTTATTGGCGTTCAAATAATTACGGCATGATCCAGCGTTTTCTTTTTGATAAGGGTTTCATCCCCTGAACCATTAAAAATAGTCTCCGATGTATGACATTGCGGGAAAAAAATGAACATGCTCGGAATATTTTTTATTGCTTAGGGAGTCACCGAAAAATTCCGTACGTTCAAACCGACCAGTATAAAAGACGGAAACGCAGAGCTCGGGAGTAGTGATCGGGTTAGTGTGCTGTTGTATTGATGTGTGTACGTGCGATGCATTTGTATGCGCTCAATATATGTTCACCTGATCCTTGTAGTGTGCGTAACGTTTCTACATGTGTTAGAAGTTCCCGAAGAAAAGGAAACGCAATTGTGGCGTACAAGGAGGCTAGAACTACTAGGAGAGGGCACGTTGCAATATTGGTGAAGCCTAGTCATAAAAAGTTTAAACGATGTTGTGGCCAACGTGACCATAGATCTCTCTGGAAATTTGTGCGCACGACATGTCACGTGTAAGATGGATGGTTGACTGTAGAGGACTCCTTGCAGGCTTGCGTGCGCTCCGTCCGGTGGGTTTTATCAGATCGAAAGCTAGACTGTGGTGTATTGTAGTCATACCTCGGCAAACCTCACTCATGAGGGCCCTCACTCACCATCACTCACCCTCATCTTCACAGGTGAGGTGAGGGTGAGTGAGTTTCTGAACCAGGAAAATTCATGAGTGTGAGGGTGAGTGAGGGCTGTGAGGGCGGTGAGGGCTGTGAGGGCGGTGAGGGCCATGAGTGCGTGAGTGGTATGAGGGCGGTGTGTGCGTGAGGGCCATGAGTGCGTAAGGGCAGTGACATGAAAGGCGTGAGGGCCGTGAGGGCGGTGAGTGCATGAGGTGTGTGAGCGCCATGAGTGCGTGAGGGCGGTGAGTGCGTGAGGCGCCCTTCAGATCGAACATCTTTGTCAGCAATTTTGGTGTTAATGGCGGGTTGTTCTCTAGCTTTGCCTAGATCGACACGAATGGCTGACATCGGGTCCGGCACGAAATAAGCAAGCAACTCGGAGCAATTCGAATACGTGTGAAGCGGCTGCATCCAATCAGGGACGCAACATTTTCACGTGATACCTCGTGCCGGTGATGATGACACCGAAAGACTTGGTTCTGGTTTGAAATCGACCGTTTTTTGGAAATAAACTGTTTCAGAAAGGTGCATTAGTATTCTTAACGAGATTTAAATGCATAAAAACACGTTTATAACGCGTAATTGTGTCTAAATAGTGCAAGAAAAATAAAATTTTATGATGACGAAGGCAAATTGCAGCAATTGGTTGCTGCGTGTGATCGCTGGCGGCCCGTGTTGCTGGTGTTGCGACGTAAAGTTTCTGGGCGAAATTGCCCCATCTGAAGCTGGCCTGAGTGGTGTGAGGGCCATGAGTGCGTGAGGGGCGTGAGGGGTGTGAGGGCCGCAAGGGCGGTGAGGGGCGTGAGGGCGGTGAGTGGCGTGATGGCGGTGAGTGGCGTGAGGGCGGTGAGTGGCGTGAGGGCCATGAGGGCGGTGAGGGCCGTGAGGGCTATGAGTGCGTGAGGGCCGTGAGGGCGGTGAGGGCCGTGAGGGCGGTGAGGGCGGTGAATGGCGTGAGGGCTATGAGTGCGTGAGGGCCGTGAAGGCGGTGAGGGCCGTGAGGGCGGTGAGGGCCGTGAGGGCGGTGAGGGCGGTGAGGGCCGTGAGGGCGGTGAGTGGCTTGAGGGCGGTGAGTGGCGTGAGGGTCACGAGTGAGTGAGGGGCGTGAAGGCGGTGAGTGCTCAGGGCCGTGAGGTTCAGTGAGGGTGAGTGAAGGGCTTAGGTGAGTGTGGCTGTGAGGGTGAGGGTGAGTGAGGGCGACCTAAACTGCCGACCTTTGATTGTAGTACCTCATGGCTAGACGAAGGCTAGCTACGGTCACGTGATCTGCTCACGTTACCCTGGTAAGTGAGGAGAGTAAGGAGGAAAATGAGAAAGAGGCGACGCTTCAAGGGAGCATGGCTTGTGGAGGCTACGCGGCTGTCGTCATGCCCTCTCCTACCCTTCTATCCTCCTTGGTGGCGTAAGAAAATAAAAGTGTTTTTTTGTAAAACATGAATTGGGCGGTACCTAGCACCACCTAGCCTGGCTACTTGCGATTACTCTGCTTGACCCTGCCATCTGGTGGCAAGCGATTTAACATCCTTTTACGCTACGCGGCTACGCCATGATTTCGTGTTACCGTGCTGAGGTAAGCAAAGAGGTTGCTTCGGATTTGCTTTTTTTTTTTTAGAGCGGCTTTTGGTTTTGCGGGCGAATGGTTTTCACTCCTTCGTGGTGTGCGGTTGACGCAACGGTTGACGAAGGAATTGTGGCTCGAAGAATAACAAAGGTAAGACATAAAGTGCACGAACTGGGTGCCGGTTGTATCCGTTGAACATCGCAGTGCTGACGATGAGAAGACTGACTGACCATTTTTTCGAAACGTAAGTTTCTTTAACTGCAGGGGGAAGCCGGCTTCGGTAATAAATACAGTACGCGGAAAGCCCGTGTTACGTTTTTATTTGCTGCTCCTCTCGCTCCGTACAATAGACTTAGTGTTCTCATTAAGCCTTATCGAGCTCGATTTGCTTGATTCGTGGCCGCCATAATCAGATGCAGTCGACGGAGGAACTTTCGCTCCCCTGCTTAAAGGACGAAAGTTTCTCCCTTTCTGAAGGAACATATCTATCAAGAGCGTTCCTTCCTGTAGGGAGGACTATACTGAACTTTTTTTCTAAGAGTGCAGTGCATCGCCCGACTCGTGTGATGAGGTGCCCACCGGCGGTTCGTATTTGAGGGCCTTCTCTCGGCGTTGTCACTTTTCGCAGGTGGCGACAGAGCTTCTTACTCAAAACTGGGTAGTCTGCTCCGATGTCCACGAGTGCCGATGTGTCGTGGCCGTCGATAATAACGTTTAGGTTGTTGGACACCGATGGAGGGGCGTCGTTGTGATGCCTAATGTCGAGAGAATGGAAGCGCTCTGGCGTTCTTGGAAGCTCTTTACTACGGTCGTCTTCGGCAGCGCCACCTCCAGGCGTTGCCGCAGTTAGTTTTCCCGACGAGATAGGGGGGACAGGCTGTCCCGACGAGAGCGGCGGAAGGGCGAGAGCGCACGTCGTGGCGAAGGCGAACGGGAATCTCGGGGTCGAGTCGGCACCGGGGACAGGGGTCGTCGGAGGTATTCCTCAATGTCACGAGGGCCTTCGCCGTACCTTGGGTGAGGATCGCTCGGCGCAAACCCTCGTAGGCCCATTTGACGATAGGGGTACCTCAGATAGACGTGGCTGTACTCACGGCAGTGGTAGCACAGCTGTCGCCTGTTGGCCGTCCGCCACACGTTGGTCTTCCTTGGCGAGGGCTGCTCCAGACGGACGTACTGGACCTGTCCTTCCCGACGCCGAGGATACTGGGGCATCGGAGGGCCTCGTCGGGGTTGTACCGTGGCCTGGCGGTTAGCTTGCGGCGGTCGTCTTGCCATGGCAGCGTACCTCAACGTTGATTCCTCTGGCGTCGTCGTGTTGGTTAAAATTTCAGGCTGGACGGCTCGGTGAACCTCGTCCCGGACAACCTCGGCGAGTTATAGTGAGGACGGGCTATCCGGCACTGGGGAGCATCCTGCGGAGCTCTTCCCGGACGACTTCACGGATGATGTCGCGAATGCCGGGGATGCTAGGGCTGATGTCGTGGCCCAATGCTGAAGAAGCAGCGATGCTCGAGTGCCGATGGTAGTGGCTGGCTCTTGCGAGGGGGGCACGTTCCATGCTCGTGGCTTCCTTGACGAAATATTCGACGGTGGCTGGACGGTTGCGAACAAGACCACTGAAGATGTCATCCTTTACGCCTCACATCAGGATCCGCAGCTTCTTTTCGTCGGTGGCTTGAGGGTCGGCACGGGCGACCAGGCGCAGAACATCCTCAATAAAACTGGTGATCGTCTCGTTTGCGCCCTGGGTCCTCATTCGAAGAAGGTCCTCGGCCCTCCCCCGTCGATATTGGTTGGTGAACGTCACTCTCAGCGCAGCCTTGCAGGTAGTTCATAAGGTCAGCGAAGTCTCGCGATCCTCGAACCAGTGCCTGGCCGTTCCTTCGAGCGCGAAGTAAAGATTCAAAAGGCGGTGTTCGTCCGTCCATCCGTTGTGCTGGGCCACTCGCTCGTACTGTTGTAGCCAGTCCTCGACGTCTTCATAAGGCTGACTGTAGAAAGACGCGGGCGTACGGGCAGCGACGCGAAGGACAACGACGGGTGGAGTGGTCATCGTCGCGGTCTTTTGTGATTTCTGCGTCAGGGGTCCGATTTCCGGGGGTAGGCCTTGGTTACGGCGACTTGACCGGGCCTTGGTCTGGTCTTCTGCGAAGGGTAGCCTCCTGGGGCTGAGCACGTCACTTGGCCGGCGTGTTTTTGGAGAGGTACGGTCCACGGGCATAGAATGCAATAACCCGCACCTCCACCAAAATGACACAAATGACAAGGGATGAGGCACTAATAACTAAAGAAACTAAACGTTTAATGGGGCGAACTTGTGCCCGAAACAAAGGGGAAATAGAAGATAACAACAGAGCGTCGCGGGCGTCGAAGTCGGCGTGGCAGCAGAGTCGAACGCTTGGGCGAAACTGACTTTGCCTCGCCACGCGAGGCCCCTCATGTAAACATGTGGGCTTCTGGAATATCGGCGTAGAGTGTTCGACGCGTAGAACATTCGGACCTCGAACCAGCAACAGGATTCTCGAATTTACCAGAGAACTAAATTGCAGGAATAACAAAAGATGCGTCACTCCCAGGAATCGAACCTTGGCTTTTCGCGTGGGAGGCAGGCACAATTACCGTTAGGCCACGCGCGCGCTGCCTACTTGGCCAGCTGCGCGCGCGGCAATATAAGCAAAACATTCGTGAGAAATGGGAACTGCACGAACAAAACGAATTGCATGATAACAACAATAAAGGTGAAGCGTAGCTATGTTATACAATCTGTATACATTGCCCTATAAAAAAAAGAAAAAAAAAACATTGCGGAGGTACATGCGTGTTTTGTGTGGTTTACTTGAGTTGTGACAGTGTTTTATTCAGGAGAACCCCGACATTGCACCCTGAAAGCTCTGACATCTTTCTTACGGGAAGAAAACGTGCGTCGCTGATGAGATTGACCTATTTTTTTACCTTCAAAGCAGCCAAGACCCGTGAAAATTTTCGTTCATTAGACAGCTCGCACGGAGATAGGCAAAACCAATGCGTTGTGAAGAATTCGTCTACTAGTGGAGACCCCGAGCTCGCCATTGGCGCTCCGGTCACTTTTCGCCCGCGCTCCTCGCGAGTTGCTAATATAGGCTTACGTGGTATTTGGCTGTAGGTTGAGTACTTTGCACTGTGTCCCGCAGAGTCGCGTAGTTCATCCCCTGACAGATGCACGGGCTGTCCCACAAAGACTCTCAAATGCTTTCCTCGTTGCCTATTCCGAACCTAGAAATAAATATTTAAAAAGGCTGTGCATACTCTAACAGTGCAGTTAAAGCAAGCTGTATGATAATGTTACTACAGAAGAGTGCATCAGCAGTTTTGTATAATAAAAAAGCATAACTGTGACATTGGCAGCTCATATATGAATCTGGGAGAAGGACAAGAGTCACAAGGAGGAAGTGCCCAATGCGTCTTGCATGAACGAACACATCCTAGTACTCATAGTAGAGAATGCTGCTACAGCATTAGGCCTGCACACTTCAGAAAGTATTACTGCAGGGTAAATTACACTATACTTAAATCAGACAAAAAATTTACATACCATTTGCATATCAGAGAGGAGGTAACCTTGTTGGTAGTCGTGGAATCTTTGTTTCGAGATGACCCGAATATTCATTAGGCGCATCATTTGAGCGCTGGCGCAGGACTAGAGCTCTAATATTGCAAGATGGATGCGAGATCTACGTCTCTAAACGGTTTTCGTCACCCGTATGGTTGGCCAGAACAAGTGTGCGTGATCATTGCAGCACGGGGTTGTCACAGCGATGCAGCTGCCACTTGGAGGGATGGCTTGCACGGTGCATACCACGTCGTGCACAGCGTAAAACACCCTAGAAGGCAACTTTCATAAACAATGTACTCGCTTTCACCCCGAGAACGGCCTTGTCCAGTTTCTTCGGCATCCCCGCAAAGTAAACAAAATAAATGTAAGAGAAAGACCCCAATTCTGAAAAGGCTGGGATGACACGCTATTTTTAGGTAGCCCTGCTTTAAGTTTAAACATTTTTTTCTGACATACTGTGGTGCGTGTGCTCTGATTACGCACGCGTCAAATACCATTGAATGCGGCATGCTCACCCTAAAGTGGGACGAGCAAACGAGTTGTAAAACCATTCCTATTTTGTTAGTGACTAGAAATGCTTTGCTAATTGACAAGCAATCACTTGCTGAAACCTGTACGCTAACATCTCAAATTCTGTTGTAGTATGACGGTTCATGGGTTGCGCAATATTTCGGATCAAAGGTTGGGTCATCATGCTGACATATGTTTGGTGGCCCCGAACTAGTTAAGCTGAATGGGGAAGCTGGACAGTCACCACAGTCACCAAATATGCCATGTTCACACGTTCATGCAGGCTCCGGGCTTACAAGTGGCGCTGGACTTTCGGGAGGTTCGAGATGTATGGAGTTCTGGAACTCTGATGGGCAGTGGCACTTCTTCAGACATAGGGAATGAAATTCCATGTAGCCTGTCTGGAGATCCTCAGCGTCACCTGTGAGAGATATGTCCGTTTGCACTGCGCGGGACTGACTTTTAGCCGTGCTGACATGGACGTTTGAAAAAGGTGTAAAGCATTTCAGCCCTTTATTGCTGGAGTGTGTATACATATAAACAGTGTCAATTCACAATTAAAAGTGCACATACATACCGACCGAGTTTGAGGATCCGTCTTTGTAAAACCGGAGTGACACTTCAAAATTTTATTGTCACATTAGTTGCATCTGTAAGAAATCGTAGCAGTAATTACGTGATTTGCCCAACTATTTGCAGAATCGTTCTTCGGCAATTCGAGGTTTTAAGCACTGCTACATAACTGACTTCCACGTTTTAGTTCACAAAATGTATTCCTTTCAGTGTACTTTGTTTTGTGTTGCATGAATATCTCTATATCACCAGAAGCATAATAGTTTCCTTAAGAACCAAACAATTCGAGCAATGCATAGTTACAACTTACATTCTCAAAAAAGTGCTTATGCATTGCAGATAGCCTCAGTGATCAAGCCCTGACTAATTTCCATGCGATTTGATTCTCTACCATTGTCTGATGTTCAAATTATAGGCGATTTCTGGAGATGTTCGGTGAGGAAATGGTGGCCAATGGTAACAGTCGACGTTCGCTGCCGGAAAACCCTAAAAGCCATGTATGAGTATGCACCCCTGTATAGCCCATTAGTGCTCAGTGATCTTCAAAGAAAACTGCACTGCCCGGATCAAAGAATCATTTGATTTAATGCCCCTCTCGACCAGAAGGTGGATCGCATGTTTTTTGTTATTTCATAAAATCTACCATAGCTCATCATCTTCCCGTGAAACGCACACTGTGTCAGCTACCCGCATTTTCCCCCGTTTTAATCATCCTAACAAAGTAAATTCAATATTTTTACGAACGAACTTATACAAATACTCCCCACTGAACCTCGCAATCAATGAATGAAACGCGTTACCAAGTAACATTGGAGTCATACAGGATTACCAACATATTTGGACTTCTTGATTTCTCATATCTCAGAAAAAAAGCCTAAGTCCTTGTCACTCTGTATGCTTTGCTTCGCCATGCCAACTTTGAATTGTTTTTCCGTGGCTTTCTTTTCTTTTCTTTGCTCGCAGTATGTTACGGCAGCCTGTTCATTTTCGTATTGTTCTTAATATTGGTGTTAAGTTCCCCCCCCCCTATGTAATGCCCCAGAAAGCCTTTAGGGTAAATTAAAAAAAATCAATAAATAAATTAATTGGAATGGCGTGCTGGGAGAACAATGCACAACCAGCACTACCTTAGTCCAGTGTACAAATATACCATATGTTTATGTATGTGCATAGTAAAACTGCCTACACTCTAGGAAAAAATGGAGGAAAAAAGTAGCAACGGCGCGTCTTCCTCCCTTCTACTGACGCGCCCCCAAGCGGACAGGAGAAAAGGGGAAGAACGAAACGTTTTTCTCCTTCAAGTAGACGGGAGAAAGCTTCCGCCCTCCCGACTCATCTTCTTTCGTTTTCGTTTTTCGAGCAGGTCGCGCTTGTTGTTTGATAAATAGCTGTTGAGTTGATTGAGCTTCAGCGGCAGCGAAGGCCACCTGTAATTCCGTCTTCTAGTCTAAACGTGCAGAATATTTCGGTTGCATTGACATCTTTATCACTAATTTTATCAAACGAGTTAACGAAGCCGCTAGAAACAGCGAAGTTCCGGAGCAGTGCCAGCAGCACCACCTACACTGGGTAAAATAGCCATCTCCTGATTGCGGGACTCACGCGGCACGGAGCTACAGCAGCGAAACCACGCGGAACTGTGTCGACGTTTTCGGCGTTATGGAAATCACAGGAACTGCGTCCAAGACAGGCAGGTTTTGCTGCCGGCTGCCTGGGTGCCTACCGTGCTGAGTTCGGTTCTGTTTTCCGAAGCCAAGTGCAACCGGCGTTCAACGTGGTTCTGTATTTGTGCGTGTCATCAACATAGCGGCAACATCGTGATGGCAGTGTCGGCATTGTTGTGGGTTGTGAACAGAAGACTGGAATTATCGCCGATGTGACCGTGTGTTCGCGTATCAGTGGTGTGACAACAAGATGAGATCGTAAACCGTCGGGCAATGATGCCGGTGGTCGGGCCGTGATCGGAGGGGGCGGGGTGTCGCAGGTTGACATTCCGCTTTACATTAAAAAGTTTAATTCCACTTGACAAATTAGGTACAATCGATCGACGTCCGAAAGTCAAATTTCGGGACTTTACGTGCCAAACCAACGACGGGCATCTGGCACGCCCCAGCGGAGGACTAGGAATTAATTTCGACCACCTGGTGATCTTTTGACGTGCCATCGAAAGCGCGGTTACGCGGCGTCTTCTCCGCAATAAGCCTCCGTCAGATTGCGGGCACCTCGGCCGGGATTCGAACCCGCCACATGGGGATCCGTAGGCCGACGCTCTCGCCTCGGAGCCACTGAGGCGGCAAATCGACGTCCGGATATTCATGTTGGAACGCTGGTCTGAACAGCAAGCTCCTATCGTACAGTGGCCAATATGAATGTCGGTTGTCTCGTCCCCGGGAGCGATTGCGCTCTGGGGAAAAGACAACAGTACGAAATCGTGACGGAAAGTACGTAAACTGTGTGGAATTTCAGCATTAGAAAACAATAGAAGGTAAAATCGAAAAAAAAAAAAATAAGCTACCCTTTATTTTGCTGTTTAAATATACTACGGTTCCTGGAGAAACTGCACTCCAAGTGGCGCGCTGGGATGAGCGCTAGAAGTTTTCGAGCTCGCCACGGCGTAGCTCCGTACATTTAACACCTGCCGCAAATCGCAGCTTTGACTGCATTCAAGTTGATCGAAAAGCGATTTCTCAGCCCGTGAAGCATCACTTCCAGCTGAGTGAATATCCGCTCTACAGAGATTAATTCAAGACAGCAATTGCAGCTTTGCGCGAGCAGCAGAAATAGAAAAACAAACACTGCAATAGAAATACAGGCTACGACGTGCCGTGCGGGGAAACGAACTCATGGCTTTGAACCGCATTGGAGCGGCTTGATTTATTGCTTTCAAATAATTACGGCGTGATCGGGCGTTTGCTTTTAGAGCGCAGCTCTTAGGCGCCCGTTTCCGGCTTGAGCGGCGTCGGCGTCGCCGGCGCCGTCGGCGTCGCCGTCGCCGTCTTCGTAACCGCGCAGTGCATTATGGGTAAATTTTCTCGAAGGAACCCGAGAAAATTTCCCTTGGTACGTAACGGCGGCAGATAAGAATTATTATATTTGATTTTAGTGCGATATTGCCACGGAAGTAACGGCAAACGTTGACTTCCGTCTTGAACTAGACGCTGTTGTCATTTCTCGGCACTGTAAGTTCGCAAAATGATTCGATCCGACCCTGGGGGGTCGTCTGCTGGTATCCTCCTTGCTGTGAATATCATTGGGAGTCAGACGATTAGTACAAGTGTCGTCACCTAATCAATCCGTCCGCAGATTAGTCCGTGGTGAGGATCGGCCATTACGAGGTGGTGGCGGTCGATGGCGCGCTACTAACCCTTTGAGTGGCCGAGCGAGGAGCCGATGAGCAATGTGGGGTGCCTTCGTAGAGCGGAATTTCAGCGTATCGCACCCCTTAAAACATCTTCCGTTCTGTATCATGTCATGAACGGCAGCTTGAATTCGGTTGCCAGCGCGGCGTCAACAAGAATTTTGACTGCCTTCACAAAGTGCCCTTAGAGCTCACCGCGCCAACTGCACTCATGATAACCAAGTTCTACCTAAACCGAGGTTTTCAAAGCCGGCGTCACTGCCATATAGAGAAAGGTTTTTTTTTATGTGGAAACATAACGTCACTTTCGGTTTCCTAAATTTGGTTTACACGAGTTAATAAGCTTCATATAAAATTGCGAAGATTGCTATTGGCCACGTGCGCGATCAAAAGCGTCGCTGTGGTTGGCCTTCTACGGCTGGCCGAGGGCTAACTATAACGTCAGCAAAGACTTTCTCATTGACGGAAATAAGGGTAATGTAAGAACTTTAATTTTGACGGCGTTCGCAGTGTTGGTTTCAGAGCGCAATGATTTCAAGCTTCCACTCTGCTCATTACAAACACCATCAAACTTGTTGTTCCCGAGATAATGACGCCACCAATGAGAACCAATGGAGGGCGCCACAGAAACATCTTACCGCTAATACTGGTTTTTATCTTAAGAAAAAAATATTGCGCATTGCTTATACGCCGCGCGATGTGGTTCTTACAAGACTTGATTATCGAAAAAAGTAGCGATACTTCTGTTTTGGCATTTCAAAAACGTACGTGTTGATAAGATAACGTCTTCGTAATCGCAAATCTATCTACATATATCTTAATTATCTACATAAAGAGGGAAATTAATTATGCTTCCCGAGGAGCCGAACATTTTTTACTGCGGTTCTCGAAATAAAAATAAACATAGGTCTGTAGAGAGTCGGAAAACCCCCGTTTTAAGAAAGAAATGTTTGAAATCGTCGTAATTTTTCCTTCAGTAACAAAGATGAGAAAACAAATGGAGCACGTAAAAAAAGAAGAGGAGTTTGGCACTGTTTGCTTCACTTCGAATATCTTCCTGAGACAATGAAGCCAAATATGAGTTGGCCCCGAAAACGTCTCCCACGCGTTCCTGTGGCCATCCCGCCTACAGGCACGTCCAGACCTTCGTCGTCGGCTCTAACTTCAAGCACGCCCAGCCCTCCGTCCTCGCCGAGTTCTACAGAAAGCCCTCCCGTCACCGCAATCCAGGAAGACGAAACTCGCGCTGTGGCTACTCTGCGAACACTCATCCAGAGTAAGAGAACGTGCACTTTCACTATTATCAATATTAGGTCACGTGAAAGCACGACTTCACGTCGTGATGCCATGCACCGTCAACGTGTGACGTGACCCTGTGCCACGCGACGAGGGGTCCCTTAAGATTATGCGTTACATGACCAGGTTACGTCACTTCACGGGCGAAGTACAATTATGTAATGAACGAGGGTGCGCCACTTAAATAAGTTACGTGGACCCACCTCTTGAGTACACTGAAATTCTGCACATCACGGTTCGACCAATAAATTGTGATACACGTCTCAATTTCTATTTTTCTTTCAAACGTAACCCTAATATAATATGCGCGCGCTCACGTACGAATACGTGGACTTTAAAAGGGGTCCGACAGGGGTTCCACTACAGCAGACCACCTGGGCTGAGTCGGGGAACCAAAGGGGGGGCTTCTTGGCCTTCACACATGGGCTCCCGTCGTAGGACCCGCAGTGGGTCTACTTGGGCAGCCCAAGTGAGGTCGCCCCGGGAGCCTCATCACTTTCGGTGTTATTTTATCATTTCCCTACGGTGTGGGTTAAGCGGTACTTAGCAAATAGACCGATCTCAATAAGCGCTTGGCGCATGCGTGACGCTACCATAACTTCAGTTCGCAGAGGCAGACGGCAGTGCACGAGAGGGTTCGTGTCGTCACCTGCTCCTCACCAGCAGAGCTGCAACGAGGTTGTCGCACGTGCCCACAGTGCACGTGCCTAAAGGCTAAAGGCTGGTTCAGACACTTGCGCTTGAGCACGTTTGACTGCGTTGCGTCGAGAACCGAAAGCGAGTCACCGGCATATCTGTGCTTCTTATGAAGCGCGAAATCCAATTCAAGGAATCATCTTGGCACGCAATATAAACAGCAGGGATGTACTGGTTTCTCGCAGCCGCAAGGCAGTCAAACGCAACTGTCTGAACGAGGCTTAAAGCTCTGTCGATGCATTGCGGCAGCGGTGGTGTAGTCAATCTGGCTGGTGAGATCCACCGTTTGAGCGGTCGTCATATTCCCCGTGTGCCTACCGCAACAATAGTATCATTTTGATACATTTTTAAATCCAATGTAGCACAAATTGTGAGGCCCGTGTGCGGCCCACGTGAGCAATGGGGCTTGGGCATCACCTACGAAACCCACGGTGGTGTCACGTGGGCGTAGCGAGGGCATGCCTAATATGGGCTGCCCACACAGGGCCGCGGTGGGACCCACCTCGGCTATGCGGGGCAGAGTTAGCGAAAGGTTAAAAACAACGCAAAAAGACACGGCCAGGGAAGATGTGCATACACGGAGCGCTTCCCTGTCCGTGTCATTTTGCGCTGTTTTCATCCTTTTAAAATGCAACACCAACTAGGCGAACTCACCTCTGAGTTAGTGTGGGGGCACGCCCGAGTTCGGTTGCATATGTAAAACCCCCATTGGTCCCACCTCGGCCGTGCGGAGCCAAGCTTCGATGATGCGGGCCTCACGGTGACGAAGCGTGGGCATGCCCGTCTTGGGCTATGTAAAAAAAAAAAATTCCTCGGGACCCACCTCGGCTCTACAGAAGCAAATGCAATAATGTGAGCTTCACGGCGGCTAAACTTGGGCGTGCCCGAGTTGGGTGGCCTAATGAACTTGAATAAGAAAGGTGGCGACATTTTCTCCCTCCTCCTTTGACGCGCACACCTTTTATCTTTATGTTTTGCTTTTTCGCACCCGTGCGTCGACTGTAGCGCCGCCTGGAACGCTCCAAGATAGCAGACGGCCTTCCTATACTTGAGTCAGAGCGCAGTCAAAGGCTTCACGACACAGAAATACATGAACACAGGCTAAAAGCGCACTGTCACGGTCTGCCAGCCGCGAAGAATGTGCTCAAAGAAAGGCAATGAAAGCCGTGACGTTGCAGAGTCGGCGTTATTTGATTGGCGGCATGAGCTCATAGCATGCAGTGCACTCTCACAGAATAGGCATTCCTTCTCCCTTCTCGTCCTTCATGTACACTTTTATTGTTATCTTTTGCTCTTTCGCGCTCGCGCGTCGACGGTAGCGCCGCCTGGAACGCTCCAAGGTAGCAGGCGGCATTCTTCAAAGGATGTCGCTACTTTTCCGTATACAACGACTTTAGGGTGGCCCATGCAAGACCCCTGTGGTGACAGTGATCTAGACAGAGAACGCTTGAGAATTCGAACAGGTCGGATGCATTGGCTCTTTCTTCCCCACAACCCCGGGTGTCCCACCTTGGCTCAGCGGGGGCCAAGTTTACAAAGATGGTGGCTTCAGAACGGCAAACCGTGGGCATACCCACCTAGGGTTGCACATATAAGACTCCCATGGGACCCTCCTCGGCTCTACGGGGGCCCAAGGCAATGATGTGGGCCAGGCACGTAGCTAGGATTTTTTTTCGGGGGGGGGGGGGGGGGGGGGAGGGGGTGCCTATGAAAAATGCTCTATGAGGGGGAGGGGGGGAGAGGAGGCGCAAGCAAAATCAAAGATTTCGGGGGGGGGGGGCGGGCCCCCTGCCCCCCCCCCCCCCCCTGGCTACGTGCCCGATGTGGGCTCCACAGCGGCTAAGCGTGGGTGCGCCCTAGTTGGGCAGCCCATGTAAAACCCCCTTGGGTCCCACCTCGGCTCTGAGGGGGCCAAGTGAACGAAGGTGAAAGATCCATGGCGGCAAAGCGTGGACATGCCCAACTTGGGCTGTTCATATAAAAACCCCGTGTGACCCACCTCGGCCCTGCGGGTCCAAGTTTACATAGATGGGAATCCCATTGCGGAAAAGCGTGGGCATGGGCATGCCCGAGTTGGGCTGCCCATGTAAGACCCCCGTCGTTCCCACCTCGGCTGCTCAGAGGCTAAGTTAGCAACAGTGGGGGCTCCAAGGCTGCAAAACGTAGGAATCCCCAACTTGGACTACCTGTGTCAATCCCGAAACGGCACTTTCCTCTAATAATGAGAGTATTCACTGCCCTGGAAATGCAACATAACAAGTTGCCTTAATTTGAAGTAGAATCACCGAGGATTGTAATTTTAAGCGTGAGCAAGAAATTTCGGGCTTGTAAAACCTTCTACTAACCTTCTACTCAGCGCGAATGTTGAGAGAACCGTTTTACGTGTTCCGGAATTTTTTTTTACACAGATTATTAATATTGAGAGTGAATTCGAAACACGCTAGTGAGAATAGCATATCTGTTCTAAATTTTTCTCTCTGTAGATGGCTCAAGCTCGCTAGGGTATCCCGGTTACTTGTGAAACAGGATTTTTTATGGAAATGTGCAGAGTTCTTTTTTGTTTCATTTCGTAGACTTGCAATGTCCAATTTTGATGACATTGCTCAAGACGGTTTATTGATTTATAAAAATGGTAATAGTTCCCGCACGCCCACGGGGAAAGTGAAGCATGCACAATTTGGTATCCACTGCAATTCGCCACACCCTAAGGAAAATATGAGATGAGCCCGAACGAAATGAAATCCCGAAGGCGCCCTCACGTGGGCTGCCCACCCACATAACCTCGTCGGCTCCCCTTTTGGAGCCCAGATTGTGCTACTTGGGATATCAATAACATGTCTGGAGCAAGACAGATCGAAAATTTGACATAGAAAGTGTACGAATCGGAATAAGAAACTGCGCACATTTTCATATAAAATTCTGTTGGACAGGTAATCTTGATGCACAACCAGCTTGAGGCGTATACGACAAGGGGCAATTACGAGCGCGTTTGGAAGTTTTCCTGAAATTAAACTATTCACATAAAAAATAATTAATCCACGAAAAACGTGCTTCTCAACAAACACACTGAGTAGTAAGTAATAAAGTTTCGGAAGGCTAACCTTCCTTTCCCTCACTTAAATTACAGTCCTGGGTGATTTGGTATAAACTTAAGCGAATCTTCCACGTTGATTTTCCGGAACGAGCACTACATATTTTTATTATCAGCGCAAAGCTACATTTTGGGAGTTGCACAGGTAGCCCACGTTGGGCATGTCCACGCTTTGCCCCCTTGAAGGCCTCATCAATTGTTTATATTAAACTTGCCCCCGTATAGCAGAGGTGAGACTCACGGGGGCGTTGCATTGGCAGCACAAGTTAGGCATGCCAGCTTGGTACCAAAGTGGAACCCGACTTTGTGCTAACTCTGTCCCCGTATAGCCGAGTAAGAACCCACGGGGACGTTTCACGGATAGCTGAAGTTGAGCATTCCATCCCGGTGACTCTGTCGAACCCACCTCTGTGTCGACTCTGTCCCCGTATAGGCGAGGCGGTACCCACGTGAGCATTCCGTGTGCAGCCCAGGGTGGGCATGCCCCTGTGGAGCCCACACCTCTGCTAACCATGCCCCAGTATAGCCGAAATGAGAGCCATCGGGGCAATGCATGGGCAAACCAAGCAGGGCCTCCCCTTCTGGAGTCACCCTTTTGCTAACTATGCACCTGTAGACCTCACCTCTGTGCAATGTCTGACCCCGCACAACCTTGGTGGGGTCCACCGGGGCATTGCACGGGCAGCACAAGTAGAGCCTGTCCACGCGTTGTCCCTTGGAGTCTGTACTAACTTTGACCCCGCATACGCGAGGTTGGACCCACGTAGGCTTTTGCGTGGGTAGACCAAGTTGGGCATGCCGACGCGTTGCCGAAGTGGGACCGACGCGGGTACTGTGTCAGCAGCCCAAGTGGCAAGCCCTAGATTTGCCCACGACTGCGATAACTTTGCCTTCATAACGGAGGTGGGACCCACGGGGGAATTGCGTGTGCACTGTGCAGCCCAAAAGGCGTTTGCCCACCCCACACCGACGTGGGACCCGCCGGGATATTATAGAAGCCATTTATTTGGGAAGAATTAATATTATGTGTTCCTAAATACGAGCCACGAGATCGAAACCGCAAAAAAAATATAGCGCAGTTGCTACAGAATATTTATTTGCATTCATCGTTCTATGTTGCTTGTGCGAGTTTCACCAACAATTCGCGCGTGAAATAAATTTCAGTCGGTAGCAACGACGAACGGCCGTGAACTTAGAATGTTCTAGTGCGCGGTCAGTTTGCCTTGCTGCATACCCGAACCGGTGGAATAACACGGAGTCAACGGTTTCTACAGCAAGAAGCTACATTTAATGGGACATGGACGAGACGATTAGCATTGCTATTAACGGCGCCTGAGTGCAGGCAGCGACTCCCCGTGTGCCGCCTCTGATCTGCCTTATCGAGGCGGCGCATCCGATGTGCGCCTGGCTGGCGTGACGTCACCGCCACGCTAAAAAAGTTCGGCACCTTTGCCTCGCAGTCGGGGAACTGTGCTGGGGAGCCGCCAGGGTGCTCACAGGTGCTAGAGAAAGGTGGCGTTCGAAATGCAACATGGGGCTTCAACATGTGGACTATGAAATAAATTCCGAGGGCACCTAAGTAGGAGTATTCACACGAGGGAGAAATCCCGGGGATTTCTCCACGGCACGCGCGTCCCGCGACGAAAACGTCAGGCTTTGCGATGTGCAAAAGCCTCGTGTTTTCGTCTCGTGATGCGCGCGCGCTGGGGAGAAATCCCCAGAATTTCTTCCTCGTGTGAATAACAGCTGTGAATGCAAAATCATCCCTGGTTCGCTGGTTACAACTGCCCCGCTGGGGGAGGCAGCGGCGGGAGTGCGAAGCTCGGCGCGGCGCATGGAATGCGAAGCTCGACGCGGCGCGTTTTAAAATCACGTGTCCTCTCAACATCATCATCACCCCTGCTGCGGGTACCGGTTTACGACGCCAGACCTCAAAGCCAACGTTACTAAAACACTCAGTTGGGAAACTCGCCTTTGAAACTTGGGCCGCTGGCGTCCACCTAGACCGAGCTAAATGCGACAACAGCGCCACTCTTTATCGTTTGTCTGTACTGAGGTTACCTTGAGTTTTTTGAAAGCCTGTTTTTGCGTAAAAACAAACGGAAAAGACTCTTTTTGTATGAAATTTATTAGAGATTAGTACCAAATGATGGGTGCGTGATGTTTTTATCATCTTTAGTTCGCAAGGTTTTGCGGAACAATTAATATTGTTTTTATACAACCATGCCTCAGCGGGCCTTTCAGGTAGCACGTCCCAACCTAGGTGCATTTTAACTTCGGCAGTTGAACGCGGCGCGTCCGCTGGGGAGACGGTGGTGGCACCCCTGTAACCTTTACCGCTGTATCTGTTCTGAAAGCCATATCAGAAGTCACGTGCAGTTCCTCGAGTGGCCGCTGCAGGAGAAGGTGGCGTTGTGTTCGTCATTAGCTCGGTGCTCAGAGATAGACTGTGGCCATTTTTTTCAAGCTGTCTCTCTGGGAGTTTCCCAACTGAGGGTTTTAGTAACGTTGCTCAAAGCGTAACATTAGGCCTAACGTTAGGCCTAACGTCAGGCTAATGCATACCCCGACCCCTACCCCAACCGTCATATCGAACAGCTGCGCGTACCGGTTGACGACGTTAGACCTCAAAGACCAACGATAGGCCTAACGTTTGGCCTAACGTCAGGCAGGTCAAGCATACTTAAGTCCCCATCTCCCGCTGTGCCACCAGCAGGTCCGCTGGCTCTTTAGCAACGATGACGGCGTTGGTATGGAGCCACATCACGCGTCGCAGCGAGGGGAATTTCGGTCCCGTTTTGCTCAGGGGAACTTAGGTGTTGTGTTTTGCTGCTATCGACAAAAATTAGGTTCCCTTCCACTTCGCCAATGGGAATATAGGTGCTGCTTATCGCTGCCACGGAAAACGATAACGCCGGCTTCTCTCAGATTATGACGGCTCTCTCCATGGGACAGGTAAAGCTGCCGGATAGAAACTTTCATGGAAAAAAATTTATGAATTAGGAGCCTCAACGGGAAGATATCTGAGTATAGATAACACTCGAATTTGGTGAATCATCATGAACGCAACATAATGATGTAGTTTGGACCATTTCTAATTTTTTTACGAGGATAAGCACGGTTACGGTCCTTGATGGGTGAGAAAAATTGTTTTATGTAACTGAATCTTCTACAAACAATGTACACGGTCTTCCTGATGCGATTATTGCAAGCGAAGTTACCTGCAATTCTTACCCGTCAGTACGCACCGAAATGTTAAAAAAAAAATTTAAGGTTTACGTGGTGTTGTGTTCACGTAAATGGCCAGGGTTCAACATAAATGCTTATTGAAGCGAACTTGCGCCATCAAATAAAACAGGAACCGCACAATCTGCGACGGCAAGGAAAGTGCGACTATCCCGAAAGAAGGCGTTACCGCTGATTTTATACACGCGTTACATTGAAGAATGTTCACGATGACAGCCAACAATTCGCTAGAACGTTTTAAAAAAACAAAAAGTAATAAAAAATTATCCTGGCTTGTTGGCGGAAGATGATTTAGCGGAAATTTTATAAATTTGAATTTATTTAGTTCCATTATATTACAACTAATTTATTGTTTCTCTAGTGAGTATCGCCTAGATTTGTCATGCGCTAAACAAATGACAGCTTCGATTAGCCTTATTTAGAATGTTAAGTGGATCGGAAGGTAGTTTATTTTTAGCACGAATAGGAGGGGACCGAACATGCTGCTTACTGGATCCCTAAAATTTACTGATGATTTTTTTTTTATTATTATTTCTCTTTTCGTCATAGTCAGCTTGCTAGTGGCTAGCTAGAGTTATGGGAATCGACCCCTATAAAAATGATTTTTCACTTTTTATTGAAAACGTGTTGACTTCTTGTTGGCTCTGATTATTTTCATTTGACTTTGACTTTCTGTTGACATGGTCAACAAAAAGTTTGTTGACTTTGTGTTGAAACTTTTCTGATGATTTTCTTCAGCCTAAGTCAAAAGAAAACCAATTGACTTTCTGTTAACTGCATGTTGATTTTTTCTGCTAACTTTCTGTTGACATGGTCAACAAAAAGTTTGTTGACTTTGTGTTGAAACCTTTCTGATGATTTTCTTCAGCGGAAGTCAAAAGAAAAGCTGTTGACTTTCTATTAACTTTATGTTGGATTTCTTTTCTGCTGACTTTCTGTTGACAGTGTCATCAGAATGATAGCAGACGTTCTGTTTACTTCGTACTGGAAATTTTCAGTTGACTCTCTGTAGCCAGTGTATAGAAAAGCTACAGACTTTCTGTTGACTTTTTATTGAACATTGTACACCTCGATTAGATGTCAAAAGTCGTTAAGTTTCTCAATAGTCTCTGACAAGGTGAGAACCGGAAGCAGCTTCAGTTGTCCTGCCTCCAGCGCCAGCCTACTACCCTTGACAACGCTATATCCCGTATATCCTCTATTGACTTCTTTGAACAGCTTTTCAACAGAAAAGCGTCACAATTTTTTGTAAGGTCTATTGTATACTTAAATGAAAAAAAATTTCGATCTTGGCCTTTATATGATACATACACATGCGCTACGGCATCGGTCGTTGAAAAAAAAAATCGGCCTCTTTAGCTTCCGAATAAATGATTTAATAATGCTTATCAGTAAGAAATGTAGAATAGCTGCTAAAGATGAAAACACTCTCTGTTTTTTGCACAGCGTTTGTGCTCAGAGAAAAGCCTATAAAATCAAAATTAATATCGCGTTTCTTAATATCGCATGACACTCTTGCCAAAAGTCGTTGCCGATAAATAGCTATCATATGCGCCGAGATAGTGAGGGAGAGGAGGAGACGAGAAGGGGGGGAGTCAGAACGCCGAACTCTGATTGGAAGAATTAGTGGGTACACCTAAAGCTGGCAGCCCTTGTCTCCACTGCAGTCGTCGAACCCGTTTGAACGCGGAACGCCGGCGTCCGCTGCTTGACTTTGCAATGCGTTCGCGTATGCAAACGCACTCGACGATTGCAGTGGAGGAAAAGGCAGCTAGCGTTAGGCCTACTCACTAATCCTTCCAACCAGAGCTCGGCGTTCTGACATTGCATCTCGTCTCCTCCTCTTCCTTGCTTTCTCGGCGCATTTGAATTTCTAGATTTTAAAATTACCAGTACATTTTCCAAACCGCTTGTCTTCCAGAAGTTACGTTTCTCCTAAAGCCTGTTTTAATAAGAAGTGAAAGCATATCGCAGAATATGAGCCGCGTCATGTTAAGTTTGGAATATACCTCGTCTGCCCCGCTGGCCTCCAACGCCAGAGCAACGGAGTTGAATTCCAAACTTCTTGAGTCGGTCGAGGTGATGGCCAGAATGACTTTTTTTTAATTTTAAAACAACGTTCGCTTGACTAAAGTACACAGTCGCAGTTTAAAGGGATGCTGAACTATACATTCCAGTGTCCAAAATAAGTGACGCACAATCTTTCCACGAGCCAGCAACCGCCGGTGTGCGCGAGTACACGCAACAAAATTGGCGTCATAGTTCCCCATTCACGCTTAAGATGATAGTGAAATTTGTGGACTCCGGGAAAAAGGAAAATAAATACAGTCTCTTTGTTTCCACAGTGGGGTCTGGTCTAAACGGTAGGCGATTAATTGATCTGACAAGCGCGTAGCTTTCACCTGAGAAGATGAAAAGCCTGTCTTCATTCATCTTTGGCCTGGATACCATTCGTTTCACTGTCATCTTAAGCGTGAATGGAAGCCTATGACGTCAACTTCGTTGCGTTTGCTCGCGCACACCGGCGACGGCCGGCTCAGGTAAAGATCGGGCTCCACATATTATGTCTATAATATGTGGAGCCCGATCTTTTTCTGATCTACTGGACCGAACACTGTGGTGTTCGGTTCAGTATTCCTATAAGTCACTCTGTGAAGCGAAGAGTTCACCGGTAAAAATAGACACTAAACATTTAGTAGAACACATTCTGACCGAAGATGTATAATGAACATTTAATTTCTATATACATTTTAGACGTGATTCACTTCTTTGTATTGCCGTTGATAGCCCGCACATGCACTCGAAGCTCTGCCTCCCGCGGGAGATTGCTGCCTTCGATAACACTTCAACTCACGCGCAGCCAATGTCCGGTGGGAGACGACAGGAACGCGCTGGAGGTGGAGCACGAGCTGCAATTTTAACCAGCTATGGGCAAAAGATGGATGGTGGTAAAAATGAAAGACGTTTAAAACTTCCTGCAACGTCGAATTAGAGCGCAGCCCTTGAGGAGGGGAAAAGGAGGGTATGCAGCTCCTCCTCATCCGTACCCTATACTCTTCCCCTCCTCCTCCCATGCTCCTCCCCTCCTTTCCTTTTCCTGCTCCTCTCTTGAGGTATTTCGATTTTTGCGATATACCGTGCATATTTATCTTAGAAATATATGTATACATAAATATATATACAGGGTTGGTCTGGTAAAGGCGAGCGAGTTGAACATGAATACTTAAAGTCGAAAGAATAAAACATGTGCAATGTTCCTGCCAAAAATCAACGTCGTTGATAAACAAAAGAACGTGGTTGTCCTGTGCTTGTCCTCCGTGTTTTATTCTTTCGACTTTAAATATACAGGGTGTTTCACGAAAAGTGGACAAATTCGATATTGCGAAAACTACGCGTCGCAAACGAAAAAAGGCATGTGCCGTTTTGGTCCTGGGCCAGAGGCCTATTTAGGAAAATTATTAAAGTACGGGATAATTAGATTGTTAATTATTTTGCGTAATTAACTTTATTAATATTGTGTTTAAGGGCCTGGTTTCAAATAAAAAATTGCTCAGCCTCATAGAAAAGCTCTAGATCAACGAATTGCAGAACGATAAAAGGCAGGCTCAGCATTTTACGGCTTTCTGAACCGCAGAAATTCGACCGGTTTTTAAGTTTCGGTTTGCAATCGGAGCGCTTCTCGGCTCGACGGCACCGTCCCCGTGGAGAAATAGTCCAAGAAGCCCCTGCTGCGCTGCGAACCGAAACTTCAAAACCGGTCGAATTTCTGCGCTTGTTCAGCGAGCCGTAAAATGCTGAGCCTGCCTTTTATCGTTCTGCAATTCGTTGATCTAGTGCATTTCGATGAGGCTGATCTTTTTTTTTATTTGAAACCATTCCCTTAAACACAATATTAAACAAGTTAATTGCACCAAAAATAATGAACTATCTAATTATTCCTAACTTTAATTATTTTCCTAAATAGGCCCCTGGCCCAGGACCAAAACGACATAAGCCTTTTGTCGTTGACACGCGCAGTTTTCGTAAGATCGAATTTGTCCACTTTTCGTGAAACACCCTGTATATACAGACTTGTGCTCGTTACTCGAAAAGTGTGGTGGTTTACAATTACAAATTACCGAGCCTCAAATGCAATGGATTACCGTTACAAATTACTTTCCCTGAGAAGTAACGGATTACTTTAGTCGTCACGTTACAAACTACTTTCCCGTTATTTTTTACGTACGCTTATCCAGAAAACAATATAAACAATTTGGATATTTTTCAACAATGTTCCGCAACACTACCTTTTATTCCTCACACGGCTGTATTGTGGTAGCTCCCTGGTAAAAATAAAATATTTTATTTAAGAGAAAGTGTGGAGGTCCACTCCGTTCACCTGTAGGCCTGCAACGACGCCTGCCATCCCGCTAGCCTCCGGAAGTGATCCCTGAAATTGTGCAGACAAAGCTAGTGGTGCGCATGCCGATACGAAATTCGGAGCTAAAGAAGCGATCTACGAAAGCTCCCTTTTGACTAGGATGTTTCGCCTGTTATTCACAAGGAAAACTTGATTCTAACGTTACAATGTAGGACCAATGCAGAATGCAGGTGCCCCAGCTTACCTTGATATGTTTCCGCAGATTAGAGTTTGTTGTTCTCGCTGATGACAATGTATGTGTTTTTGGCAAGCACAGTATGCACTGAAACTCCAGGTTTCCGTTTTCCTTAATACCCTGAATTTTGAACACCTCAATAAGAGATGATCATGGAGACGACGTACACTCCATAGCCGAACATTAGACGAGACAGAGAAAAAGTGGTGGTTATGGTTTATCGATCGTACATGGGTTCTCACCTTCGTACCAATATTTGTGGAGGCCAGGGGAGGCGAGGGCATAGAGAGCGAGAGAAGCGGTGGTCATCGGTCTCTCAAAACAACACAGGATCACACCACTTTTACGTGTTCTCTCTCTCTCTCTGTCAGCGCTCCTTAGATGGCCTAACTGCCCTCTCCCCCTTTTTTGTGTTGACCATTGGCTGTAAAGTGAGGAGTGCACTTGACCACCATGCCAAGACAAGTAAACCAAAAGAAGTATCGTCCGTACTCTCGAAGACAATGCTGGTGCTCTTAGCCCCGCGCCGGGCGCTTTTCAGCCGTGCCTCATAGCGTGCTGAAATAAAGTAGCGCACATCGTGTACAAAAAGAATAAAGACCTCCTCGCGCGAGGCTACATCGTCTGTTACGCGAGTTGTGAACCCCCCGCGAATCGAGGAGGTACAGACTCGCCTTTGATGTCTCTGCAGGTGGCTGAAGACGTCGAAGAAGTTGGAAAAGCTCAAACGGTGTAAAAGACAAACAAATAAACACGAAGAGCTTTCTCCTGCCCTGGAGTAGGAGAAGAACTTTATGGAAAACGACAGAGAGCCTACTCGGCGTTGTCTTACTTGATGTTTGTCTTTCGTATATTTTCTTACTTGATGTTTGTCTTTCGTATATTTTTACATCCCTTGCCCGCGTTTTTCTAGTGGTTCTAGAGACCGGTCATACAAAAAATTGTGTTTTCTTCTGGGCTATTCTCCACTTCCTAATGTTATCTACTTTGTTAAACTAGCTTTCTTTATGCGGCTGAATGTTCTGCTCGTATTGCTCCAGTTACTGAATTATTCTCACATTTCTTAAAAAGTAACGAGTAATTAAAGTAATCCGTTCCCAATATTTTGTAACAAAATTACATTACAAATTACTTCCGAAAAAAGTAACGTGGCAATAACACAATTACTCAAAAAGTAACAGATTACAAGTCATCCGTTACTTGTAACAGATTACTTCCCATGTCTGTATATATGTATTCTGCTATTCTCGCTCACCGCTTATCCGCAGAAAGGAAATGTAGTTCTCACACCTGAAAGCTCCACTCTACGTTCTACCGGTGCCAGGAAAGAGGACAGCAGGTTCAAGGCGGGAGAACGAGACAGCGTTAAAGGCAACACTTTCACGAAGCGCGTAATACTCTCGATGTCATCCTGCCGGCTCTGTTGAGGACTGCTCGGCGTTTTTGGTTCCCTCATCATCAGTCTTGAGAGCGCTCCCCTGAGATGGCACAGCAGAATAGCGAGTGAACGTCCCTCGGGGCCAATGAGATGTTTTTCTACATGACTGATATGAAGTTGTTCGTTGTCTTGCGCAAATATTTGGTGAGTGCTGTAGGCGAGAGATACAGAGCTACCACGAGAGAGCCAGTCAACTTCCTTCGACCTCGTGGTATGGGGGTGGGCGTCCTGGTCCGGATGGTGCTCGCACGATGACAGCCCCCGAGAAGTTGATCGAGAAAAAAACTAAAAGTTGTTTTATCCCGCTGAACACATTGCGACGTTGGTTGAGTTTACAGTGACCAGTGTGGCCACGTTTATGAAACAAAACAACTCAACAGTAAGTCAAAATTCTAAATTGAAACCCCCTACTTTTGTCCCCAGTCTCCCAAAATTGAATTGAAGCCAATCTCTGAGAATCCTCTTGGCAGTCCTTTTGTAGACTCGTAGGGGCCTCCTTTCCCCCCAGGGACCGGCCAATCCCTTCAAACTCCACCACTCCAAAGTGGTACACTTTTACCCGATGGTGTGTGAGCTGTCAGCCTGGCGCTCAAACCGCCGAAACCAAATTCCCTCTAGAGTCGTTCCTTGCATTAAAAATCGACAATTTGACATTAACTGGCGGAACCGTCTACACACAGGCCCACTTGGTTACAAGCCACAAGCAGCTCTAAGCGCAGATTCTCTGCGAACCGCCTCCCGAAACCCGAGATGTTTCTTAACTACCGCTTGGGAAGCTCTCCCACCCCGGCCGCAATTGCCCCCGTAAATGCTCCCTCCAAAACGCCGAACCCAACGTGGAAAGTTTAAAAAAACAAACAATGCCGACAGAACTCTGGAAAGATAATCTTTTCCACCAAAAGGAAACACCTTAATTAATAATAAGGATTTCTACATCTTAACACAGCCGTTGTCGACCTTCGCGGCACACAATTTACCAACTTCGTCTGACGTGTCACAGACAGGTATGGGTCTGTGCTGGTACAGCACAGACCACTATCCATGTAGATGGCCATTTGGGCAACAAGTACACCACGTTTTCATAAGTGCCTCCCTCTGATTTATGATTGGTGGTATCCCTTGTTTGCACAACGTGTAGCTGCATCTCCCCTCCTCTTCCTCTCCTCCTTCGCCATTTTCTCCTCCCCCCTGCTCCTCCTCCTCCCTCCTCCCCTCATACTCCCCTCCTCCTCCTCCTGCCCTCCTACCTCCTCCCCTCCTTCTCCTCCCTCCTCCTCCCCTTCTCCTCCTCTACTCGTGACCCTCGTGACCGCACTCGTGACGTCCCGTGTGTCGTCATTATGGCAAACGTCTCATTATGCAACGCGCTTTGCATCATGGGACGTTTCCTATAATGCACAGCGCAGTTACGCCGACGCCGCTCATGCCGGGCCTAGAAGCTGCGCTCTAAAATATATTGCGTCGCTTTACTGAATATTTTTTCGTCTCCAATTTTTGTGGCATCACACGAGATCCGTCTAGCAGACTGACTTGTTCGAAAGTGTCCTTCAAAAGAATTCGACTTTAATTATACTATATACACCTTTCCAAAAAACGCTCCTAGGCCGCCGCCATGTTGCTGATGCTGATGCGGCTGGTGCGACTCTCGCGCCCTCTATCAACTAGAAATTTTCTGCCACTCTCTGGGACTGTGAAGACCCGCTCAGCGCGGTTCTCTACCTACGTTTTTGCGGTTTTACATTCGACGTTTTCTCGCACCTCTTGAAAGTTTCCACTAAATTCTTTTTATGCGTGCTGCGTACCCTTTTTGTGTTATCTTCCATTGTGAGAAATAAGGCTGGTAAGTGCCTGCCATTCAAGCTTTTCTGCTCGACATTCACGGGAAACGAAGGAGGTGAAGGACGTCGAACGACCCTCGACGCGATTTTGCGAACATTGTTCTCCCCCCTCCCAGAGATAATCCGCCTAGACTCCTCAGTCATCTCCAAAAATAGTAGGGCTGGGCAATTGATCGATTAACCTTCCGATTAATCGATTAATGCTTTAATCGCGATTAATTCTTTTAACCAGTTAATCGGTTAAAATGAGGCGAACAAAAGTAAATAAATATACGTTTTTTTTCCTTTCTCCTGGTGCCGTTCCCTCTAAAACGAACATACAAACTTGCTCCTTGTTCACCTCGTAGGTAACACCCAACAAACAAATCATTCGTCGTGAGTCACGCGGGATTGGAAGAAAAAAGCGAAACCAGAAGCAGAATGAAAGCAGGCTTTACGGAAGTCCGGTGACCTCGGTCATGAATTTGGACGTTATAGCTACGCGCTCTTTTTGAGCACACGCAGCAGCCTTTTTTTTTTTTTTTTGAAGGCACGCAAGCATGTTGGCTTACGGGTTTGCAGCGACAAAGCTAGAGCTCTTCCGAAGGCTGCCTTGATCCCCATTGTGGGTTATGCTCCGTCCCTGCGGTCGCTACAACGTGACCTCGCTCGTCTCTCCGCTCGTTCAGCGTGGTGCAAAGCCGGCCGTGGTCGTGGCTTGCTTCAGTATTCGACCCTGTGTTTTATTTGTGTGGTTGGAATTTCTCTCTCGGCGTCGCTTTTGCCTCTTGACACAACGACCTTGGCGGACCTGCACTGCCCGTGGCAAAGTGCTTCCAGATGTTCCCCCGTTCTCTCGTCGTCTTTGACGAGTTGGCGCCGCGCGCAGCCGGATGGGCTCGTTTCCCTTTTCCCCGTAAAAAGGGGCCTTTCCTTCGCCGGGGATTTTCTGTTTGTTGAAAACTTCAAGACGTCGTGGAATTAGAGCGTGCGGGTAAAGTTGCATGAACGACGAAGATGTTTCATCCTGTTTTTGTCCTTCATGTACTACTCCTATAACACCTTCAGGGACGTCCTCGACGGATCGACGCTCCCCAATTATCCCCGTCTCCCTTGCCCCCGTCTTTCCTCTTTCCTTCATGTCGCGCCGCAGTCACTTGTTTGAGAAGTATCTCATCACAACACCCTGCGCAGGCATGGACGAATACAGCAGTATGAAGGGCAACCGTTCAGGGAAATTCGGGTTTAAAGTAAACTCCGCGGGCGAAGTTTTTGACTTAAAGAAAGTTCACTGCCTCATCTGCAAAAAAGCTTTCGCATATAGCGGAAGTGTAAGCTCGCTTCAATACCATCTCAGAGCTAAGCGCCCAAGCATCTCGCTGCAACAAGAATCATCTGCAAAAAAGCAGACGACTATCGACGTTTTCTCTTCGAGGCCGGTTTCTCTGAAGAAAGAAGAAACTATTGCACAAGCCCTTACATCTTGGCTTGTTTCTTCTAGCCGGCCTCTCAACATTGTGGAAGATCACGGACTAGCGAAAGTTCTTCAGATTGCCTTGGATTCTCCGTCTTACCAGCCGCCGTCCCGTCGTGCAGTGAGTGCCAAGGTGGATGCCCTGTATACCTCGAGACGAGAGCGTCTTCAAGCAGAACTCTCGGCAGCCAGCTTCATCAGCTTAACAGCGGACTTCTGGACCTCCATCGCCAATGACGCCTACCTCGGGATAACGGCGCATTGGATCGACGACGACTGGATGCTTCGATCGGCAACATTACAGGTGAGAAACGTACCTGAGCGCCATACAGCGGAACAATGTGCCAGTGAGGTATTGGAGACTGCTACAGATTGGGGAATCGTTGAAAAGGTAAAAGCTGTTTGTACCGATAACGCCCGCAACATCTGTCTTGGGGTGGAGAGAGCAAACTTTCAGAGTCTGAAGTGCGCAGCTCACACGCTTCAGCTGTGCGTTCACAAGGCGCTCAGCGTGACGGGTGTGGAGCGACTGCTAGCCGCCTGTCGTCGTACTGTGGGTCACTTTAAGCACAGTTCGAACAACCAGGCCGTCCTTTCAAAACATGCCGCTGAACTCGGAGCACCTAAGAAGAAGCTTCAGCAGGACATCGCAACACGGTGGAACAGCACGTACATAATGATAACCTGCCTGCTTGAACTGAAGGAGCCTTTGCGCCGCTCCATGGAGGACAGCAGTACCGTTAAATCGTCGATTCCGCACCTCACAGACGTCGATTGGGACATGTTGGAGCAGCTTCGGGAAGTTTTGAAGCCCCTGCTCGACATTACTGAGCTCCTTGGAGGGGACAAGTACGTTACTCGGTCTGTACTTATTCCAGCCTTAAAACTGCTAAAGAATAAAGTGAAGACGAATGACTGTGACCCTGCCTTCATCTGCCGCTTCAAGGCCAGGCTGGTGGACTCAATCGATGAGAGGCTTCGCGCGTGGCCGCAATACAACGACTATGAACTGGCAACGTGTCTCGATCCTCGTTTCAAGAGCCTCGCATGCATCAAAAAAGATCGCCGCGAACTTGTGTGGGAAAGGCTTTCCCAGCTAACACATGCGTCTTCGAACGATTCTACTGATCTAACGCCCAAGAAAAAAAGAAAATACGTTTTCTCGGAGGAAAATGAAGAACCCACCATCTCCTGCCAAGTGTCGCTTTATCGATCGATGGCCGAGGTGACGGACGATGAACTGGACCCACTAAAGTGGTGGCGAGCTCAGGGCTTCCTGTTTCCTCAAATTGTGCCAATTGTGAAGAGTGTGATCTGTCTCAGTCACCTCAACGCCCTGCAAGCGTCTGTTCAGCGCAGCAGGGATGATCGTCAACAAACAAAGAAACTCGCTCCTGCCGGAAAATGTCAACAAACTTCTTTGCCTCCGCAGCTGGGGTTGTGATCTGTGAGTGCGTTACATCAACGTTTATTCTCAATTAAGTTTGTATCTATGCGCCGTTTATCATACAATAAAACAAATTGTAAGGACAAAATGCCTACTTTTGCTTTTTACTAAAGTCAACCGATTAATCGATTAATTAATCGATTAAAGGGTAGCGATTAATCGGGTTAAAATTTTTAATCGACGCCCAGCCCTAAAAAATAGTTGTCTGGGGTGGGGTGAGAAACGGGTCAGTCGCGTTTGTTTCTTTGCCTTGGTGCGGTCGTGAAAAAAGGAAGCTCTCCCCAAAACGTGCCCCAAAACGAAGTCACCTCGGATTCCTTCCGATCGTCAAAATGTGACTGTCGTCGACTGTGACTGTGTTATTTGAGATCTTTCTCAAATAAATTCTTTTTGGATAACGCTGCATCGTGTGGTACGTACGATATATTGTTCGAATGTCCACGTGTCCTGTACATCGGTAAACACGTTATTTGTGAGCGTGAAAAATGCATGCCTTTCGGCCCTCTTCTGTTGCAATTTATTTCTGACAGCAAAGCGCTTTGTCGTTTCACATGCGGTGAATCTCGCGGCGCCGTCTAAACTTATCGTAAGGAAAAAAAAATAACTAGAACTCTACATTCCAGTCGCATTCGTTCTGTCGCGCGCGTACCCAACAAAAATAGTTTACAGCTTTTTGTTTTCTTGCTTTTTTTTGTTTTTTCAAATGTGGCACAGTGCTTTCTCAATGTCCTCGGGAACATACATGTACCATGAAATACAAAATATAGCGGGAAAATACGAGAATTTAGCCGCCAGCAGCGTTTGAAACTGCACCTACGCAGGCTGCGCCTAGTGAAATCACAGTCCACTCGGTTAGGGTTAGGAGGGACGCCGGTGAGAGTCTAGCCTCAAACTCAGTGACTGGGCTCGAAAACGGTTTGTTGCCCCTGGGGTCAAGTGTTTTTTGGAAAGGTGTATAGGATATTCACTAGACGGCATATTTGAGGGGATGTTTAGAGCGCATGCTCAAAACGAGCTCACATTAATTGCCTGTTAAGACCGGCACTCTTAATGGTGCGGAAGTCACGTTGCAAAAGAATGGCGGAAGCTCACCGTTAATATGCGCACAGCAGCCGCGCGCACAGCTATGGCTGCCAGCGAATATCTCTGAACATCAGCAGCCTGCTCTCTCGTCACGGCGCTGGAGTGGGGCTGTTGGTAGAACGCTCGCGCAGACGGACACTGTGCGGTTGCCTATACCTTGTGAGGGTTTGCTTGGAAACAGCGCGTGGGTGTATAGGAAGTATTCACTGGACGCCATATTTGTGGGTGCTGTTTAAAGCGCATGCTCAGAGCGTGCTCACATCAATAGGCTGCTAAGACCGGCACTCTCGATGGTGCGGAATGCACGTTGCAAAAGAACTGTGGAAGCTAGCCATCAGCACGCGCTCAGAATTCGCGCACACAGATATGGCCGCCAGTGAATACTCCCTATACTCGGAACAACGTTTTCTGGAATTTCCGATGAAGACTGCACGAGCACAGTTCTCATCGGCTTTCAATGTGCGCGAGCGCACGGTTACCCATACCTTTGGCTTCAGTGAAAAGAAAAGTTGTCCAGACGTTTATGCCTTTAGCACCTCATTAATCGACCACTTGTTAGTTTCTTCCCATTTGTAGTTTTTTAAGAAAAGGTGTTTTGTCCGCTTCAAGAAAAACCCTGTATATGGTAACGTATCACATGCTTTCTCACAGGCGCCTATATTTTGTATTCGGTGTCTGATAGGCCTGATTTAGCATACTAGGGTGAACGAGAACTTGAAGCAAAACTGAAGGGGTACGGTTCGCTAGCTATTCTTATGCGTCCCTTTGACGCTTTGTGTAGTATAATTTTTTCGAGTAAATCTTTATTTGGTATAGGTTTGAGTTTTGTGAGCTCCTTCTCAGTGCAGCGAAAACCGGTTAATCGTCAACTTTAAGCCTGATAATTTAGCTCGGCAAAATAAAACTTCAACTAATGATTGGAGAGACAAAACCACAACCTTTTCTAACAAATCTTTCGCTACTTGTTTTTTTTTTTTGCAGAAGACGGCAAGCTTAATGGGAGCAGAGACGAACAGTTCCTTTTGCGCTTCCTCCGCTACCACAAACTTAATCCTGCGCTCGCTCTGAAGACCCTGAAGATCTACCATAAATCGCACACCAAAGAGAAAGATATTTATACTAACCTCGTGCCTTCCAAGCTGGACCCCGTCTTCGCTAAGAACCTCGTGGGTGTGCTACCCGACAAGGATCCTTTCGGGCGCATCATCCTGGTACTCCGCGCGGGAAGCTGGAACTCGAGCGAACTTACCTTTGTGGATATGATGCGTGGCATCATGCTCTGCTTTGAGTATATCATGACGAAGGAGTCATCCCAGGTCCAAGGAATCATCATGCTCTGCGACATGGACGGCTGGGGGAACGGCAACCTCACCAGCGTGCCAGTGACTCGTCTCAAGATGCTCGCGGGAATTTGGGTAGGTTTTTCTATAATTCATTTGTTGGATTTCCTTTGCTGCTGCATTCTGGAAAAATGATACCACGTACTAGTTCAGCATCACGTAGTTATATTAACTGCCGTGCGACTCGACCGAAATCCTCTTGCGCATAATCCTGCGCCGGCCTTTATCCACAACGTAGTACACCTGGCACCACCGCTTGCACTTGACCACATTGCGGTTGAGGTGGCCAGGGATACTTTAACGTGTAAACAACCTGGTCCAACGATTTGTGCCCTACAGTTGCTTATAAATTTCACGTAGTCACAATGAAAGTTGATATGAGAACTGAATATAGGAAGTGTCGATATTCAATGTTTGGTTCCTATCGGGGATCGTTAAGCTGCGTGACCCTTGTTACCATATCAAATATCGCCTTTTGTAATACCACTCAAAGATTAAAAAAGGAATAAGATAGAAAGTAAGTAGGAGCCTGCTTATTCATTATGCAAAATACATCAAGGGTCAGAGTTAAGAAGCTGTCCAGTTATGCCCTTGTGATAATTCCGCGCGTTTGTTTAATATATATGATCTGGAGATTAAAGTGTGAATCTTTTGTGTCGTTGGCAAAAAGAGCTCCTAGTTTTGACTGACAGTGCGTTTGGTTAAATCTAAGAGTTCTGATAGATCCTAACAATTATCAACATATCTTTGCATTCTTCCCTTTGTAAATATTGTCACGAAGGAACAAATGAGGAAACAAAGAATAACTGAGGAAACTGAAACGTTTAATGGGGCGAACTTGTGCCCAAGAAATAAAAGGGAAACAAGATAACAACACAGCATCGCGGGCGTCGAAGTCGGCGAAAGAGCAGAGCCGAACGCTGGGGCGAAACTGAACGTGGCTCGTCACGCGGAGCCCCTTATGTACATCCGTGGGTTTCTGGAATAATCGGCGTGGAAAGTTCGACGCGTAGAACATTCGCACCTCGAACAAGCACCAGGATTCTCGAATTTGCCAGAACACTACAATGCAGGGATAAACAAAGGACACGTCGCTCCCAGGAGTCGAACCCTGGCCCTTCGCGTGGGAGGCAACCGCGATAACCGTTATGCTACGGCCGCGCTGCCTACTTGGCGCGCGGCATTACTTCCCCCTTAAAAAGTGCATCGCCCCGATGCAACACAAAAAAAGCACAAAAAAAGAACGGCAAACTAAAGAGTCATTTGAAACACATAGGCTGCACAGTCCTATCGAGCGTAGTACGGCTTCAGGCGCACGACGTGGACGACTTCAGGTTGTGGTGGGCGGCGTGATGATGTTCTTGTTCCGTCGGGCATCACCTCGTAGTTCAGCTCGCCGAGGCGACGAAGTACCTTGTATGGTCCAAAGTACCGTTTCAGCAGTTTCTCACTGAGGCCGTGGCGACGGATGGGCGTCCACACCCACACCCTGTCTCCGGGCTGGAAGTGAACGTCCCTGCGACGAAGGTTGTAGCGGCCCGCGTCGACGCGTTGCTGGTTTTGAATCATGAGTCGGGCGAGCTGGCGGACTTCTTCGGCGCGTTGAGAAACCGCCTGGGCGTCGTCGCTCTCATTGTCAGGTGGCTCATGGGGCAGCATTGCGTCCAGCATGGTCGTTACCTTTCGACCATGTACCAGCTGGAAAGGTGTGAATCCAGTGGCCTCTTGGACCGCCGTATTGTAGGCGAACGTGACGTAGGGCAACACCTCGTCCCATGTCTCGTGCTCAACGTCAACGTACATAGAGATCATGTCGGCGATTGTCTTGTTGAGTCGCTCCGTCAGCCCGTTGGTCTGCGGGTGGTATGCAGTGGTACGACGGTGGCTGGTGTGACTGAGCCGGAGAATTTCTTGGGTCAGCTGTGCCATGAACGATGATCCGCGATCTGTAAACAGAACTTCGGGAGCGGCGTGCCGGAGGACAATGGACTCGAGGAAAAACTTGGCGACGTCAACCGCAGTCCCCGAAGGAAGGGCTTTCGTTTCTGCGTACCGCGTGAGATAATTTGTGGCGACGATTATCCAACCGTTTCCCAGGGTCGACGGCGGAAAAGGACCAAATAGATCCATTCCGATCTGCTGGAACGGTTGAGTTGGCGGAGGAATTGGCTGCAGGAGACCTGCCGGCTTCGTCGGCGGTTTCTTGCGTCGCTGACACTCGTGGCAGGATCGGGTGTAGAGGTGGACGGTTTTGGGGAGCTTAGGCCAGTAATACTTTTCACGAATACGGGCCAATGTCCTGCTGTATCCAAGGTGTCCGGACGTCGGGTCGTCGTGACATGCATGAAAGATCTCCTCTCGAAGGTCGGTCGGGATTACCATCAGCCACGGCGAGTTGTTGTCCCCGAAGTTCTCTTTGTAGAGTACACCTTGTCGAATGGCGAAGGTCGGCACGGCTCGTGAGAAAACACGGGGCACGGTACTCACGCGCCCTTCCAGGTGCTCGATTAAGGCGCGCAGCTCCGGATCGTCTTGTTGACGTCGTGCCATGTCATCGGTGTTCACTGCCCCTAGGAAGCACTCGTCGTCATCGTCGTCGCTGCTGCCGGGAGGTGTTTCGACAGGGGCCCTGGACAGGCAGTCAGCGTCGCTGTGCTTGCATCCTGACTTGTAAACCAGAGTCATGTTGAACTCTTGTAGCCGGAGGCTCCATCGAGCGAGGCGTCCTGACGGGTCCTTGAGGTTCGCAAGCCAGCAGAGCGAGTGGTGGTCCGTGACTACGCGGAAGGGGCTTCCGTACAAGTACGGACGAAACTTCGTAATTGCCCAGACGACCGCAAGGCATTCTTTCTCAGTCGTGAAGTAATTTCTCTCTGCCTTGGACAGTGTCCGACTTGCGTATGCGATGACCCGCTCGGTGCCTTCTTGTACTTGAACTAATACCGCGCCAAGTCCTGCGTTACTTGCGTCAGTGTGAATCTCGGTGTCCGCATCCTGATCGAAATGTCCAAGAACCGGAGGCGTCTGGAGTCGTCGCTTCAGCTCGTCGAATGCTTGCTGCTGTTCCTCGGCCCATTCGAACCTCTCGGCGTCCTTCGTGAGGTTTGTGAGTGGTGCGGAAATCCTTGCGAAATCCCGAACAAAGCGACGATAGTAGGCACAAAGTCCAAGGAATCTTCGCACGGCCTTCTTGTCTGTCGGCGCTGGAAATGACGCGACAGCGCGAGTCTTCTCTGGGTCAGGGCGAACGCCTTCGTTACTAACCACATGACCTAGAAACTTCAGTTCGTCATAGGCGAACCGACACTTTGACGGCTTGAAGGTGAGTCCGGCGGTCCGTATGGCTTGAAGAACAGCACAGAGTCGTCGCAAGTGCTCGTCGAAGTCGCTGGAAAACACTACGACGTCATCGAGGTAGACGAGACAGCTCTGCCACTTCAGTCCTGCCAGTACGGTGTCCATGACACGCTGGAAAGTTGCTGGCGCCGTGCATAGTCCGAAGGGCATCACCTTGAACTCGTACAGCCCACCCGGCGAGACGAAAGCTGTCTTCTCTCGGTCTCGTTCGTCGACTTCGATCTGCCAGTAGCCGCTCTTCAGGTCTATCTATGAGAAGTATTGAGAGTGGCGCAGCCGGTCTAACGTGTCGTCGATGCGGGGAAGTGGGTAGACGTCTTTCTTCGTCACCGCGTTCAGCTGCCGGTAGTCCACGCAGAACCGAAGCGTTCCGTCCTTCTTCTTAACCAGTACGACTGGAGAGGCCCACGGACTGCTTGATGGCTGGATTATGTCGTCGTTCAGCATCTCTTGAACTTGCTCCTGGATCACCTCCCTTTCTTTAACGGAGACTCTGTACGGCGATCGATGCACAGGGCGCGCGTCGTCCTCGGTAACGATGCGGTGCTTCGCAACGGCTGTTTGGCGCACCCTCGACGACGTCGCAAAGCAGTCGCGGTATTCGGTGAGGAGGTTAATCAGCTGTCGTCGTTTTGGGCCCGGAAGCTTAGGGTCAATGTCAAGCTGCGCTGGCGACTTACTGCCTTGCTGAGGTGGTGATGATTCTTCACAAATCGCGGCGATTTCGGCGGAGTTCCGAAGTTTCTTGACGTGTCCCACAGCGGCACCTTTTGTGAGGTGTTGCGTTTTTTTTCGGAAGTTCCTCACGAGGACCACAGTCCGCCCATCCTGAAGCTCAGCTACTCCTCTTGCGACGCCTATTCCCCTTCCCAGGAGCAATTGAAGGTTGCCTTCCAGGACAACTTCGCCGCAGGCAGCTGTGTCGGCCACGACGGGTACGACAACACTTGATCGCGGTGGCAGGTTCTCGTGGTCGGCAGCGACTCGGATGGCGGCTGACGCTGTTTGGGGTTTCTCTGAAGGTGGTACAGGGGTTCGCAGCGTCAATCTGTTTTCACGAAGGTCGATGACGGCGCCGTATTCAGACAGAAAGTTCATGCCGAGAATGACGTCCCTGGCACAGTCTTGTAGAATGACAAATTTCACAGGGCACGTCTCCCCATGGAACTTGACACGAGCGGTGCATCTCCCGACTGGTGTGATGAGATGCCCTCCGGCGGTTCGTATTTGAGGTCCATCCCACGGCGTCGTCACTTTTCGCAGGCGGCGAGAGAGCCTTCCACTCAAGACTGAGTAGTCCGCTTCGGTGTCCACGAGTGCTGATGCGTCGAGGCCGTAAATAACAACGTTTAGACTGTTGGACACCGTTGCAGGGACGTCGGTACGATGCTGGGCTTCGGTAGAGTGGGAGCGCTCCGGCGTTTTTGGAGGTTGTTTGGTTCCGTCGTTCTCGGCAACGTCACCTCCAGGCGTTGTCGCACTTAGTTTTCCCGGCGATGCAGGGGAGATAGGCTCTCTCGGCGGGGTCGTTGCACTGGGGACGCTGAACGTCGTGGCGATGGGGAGCGCGCTTCACGGCGGAGAGACGATACTGGGGAGGGCGAGCGTCGGAGGTACTCCTCAATGTCGCGAGGGCGTTCGTTGTATCTTGGGCGCGGGTTGCTCGGGTGGAACCCGCGCAGCGCCAATTATCTCTAGGGGCATCGACGGTGAATGTGGCCGGCTTCACCGCAGTGATAGCACAGGGGTCGTCGATCCGCTGTCCTTCACACGTCGGTCTTTCGTGGCGCTGCCTGTTCTGGGTGGGCGTGCGCCCGATCTTCCTGGCGTCGGGGAAACTGCGGCGCTGGAGGTTCACGTCGGGGTGGCGCGGTGTACGGGCGAGCAGGAGGCCGTGGTCGTCGGGTAGCTGCGGCGTACCTCAGCGTCGGTTGTTCGGGAGCGGCGTTGACAAGAGCTTGTGGCTGCAGCGCCTTCTGAACTTCTTCCCGGACAATCACGGCGATTGAGGGCGAATCCGGGCTTGCGGCAGCAGGAAGAAGCTTCCTGATTTCCTCCCGCACGACGTCCAGGATGATGTCGCGGAGGTCCGGGCCGGTGCAGCTGGAAGTGGAGAAGGCAGCGACGCCGGGAAGTCGCTGGTAATGGGAGGCCCGTGCTTGAAGGGCCCGTTCGATGTTTGTAGCTTCCTTGACGAAATCTTCGATGGTGGCTGGGGGGTTGCAGCAAGGCCTCCGAAGATGGTCTCTTTCACCCGTCGCATCAAGAACCGCAGCTTCTTCTCGTCAGGAGCGTTTGGGTCGGCGCGGTTCATGAGGTGGAGAACGTCCTCGACGAAACTTGTGACGCTCTCGTTTGGCCCTTGGCTTCTTGCTTGAAGACGTTCCTCGGCCCGCTGACGTCGCTGCTGGCAGGCAAACGTGCGTCGAAGTTCCGTCTGGAAGTCTTGCCACGACGAAATTGAGACTTCGTGGTTTTCGAACCACGTGCGTGCCGTGCCTTCCAGAGCGAAGTAGACGTTCTGGAGGCACTGCTCCGGTGTCCATGCGTTACGGCGGGCAACTCGTTCGTAATGTTGCAGCCAATCTTCAACATCCTCGTGGACTTCCCCGTGGAATGGCGTCGGAGTCCTGGGTGCGACGGGAAGGTATACGACGGCGGCGGCGGACGGGTTCTGCGACGACTGGTTGTCCCTCGTGGGCCTCGTTGGCTGCGTGGTCCTGGGTGGCAGAAGACCATGTTCCGGGGGTACACCTTGGGTGCGGCGGCTGGATCAGGTAGTAGGTTCCTCGTAGAGTGGTCTTCTCACCGGGCTTGGAATCGGACTTGCACTGCGGGCCCTTGGAGGGGAACGCTGCACGGGCATGCGGTACCCCGCACCTCCACCAAAATGTCACGAAGGAACAAAAGAGGAAACAAAGAATAACTGAGGAAACTGAAACGTTTAATGGGGCGAACTTGTGCCCAATAAATAAAAGGAAAACAAGATAACAGCAGAGCGTCGCGGGCGTCGAAGTCGGCGAAAGAGCAGAGTCGAACGCTGGGGCGAAACTGAATGTGGCTCGCCACGCGGAGCCCATTATGTACATGCGTGGGCTTCTGGAATAATCGGCGTGGAACGTTCGACGCGTAGAACATTCCACCTCGAACAAGCACCAGGATTCTCGAATTTGCCAGAACACTACAATGCAGGGATAAACAAAAGACACGTCGCTCCCAGGAGTCGAACCCTGGCCCTTCGCGTGGGAGGCAAGCGCGATAACCGTTAGGCTACGGCCGCGCTGCCTACTTGGCGCGCGGCAATATAAATGAAATCAATATCGCTTAAAATTGGAAAAAAATAACCGGTAATAATTAACAGCATGCCAGGTTATACTTGGCAGGCTGGGTGGTTTCTGTAGAACTTAAAAATAAAATTGGTGTCCTCGCGCGGGAGAAATATCATTTGCACCTACTCTATATCTTTGCGAATTAATATTTATCTTTGTAATAGCCCATGGTTGACCGGTATCGAAAATAACAAGTAAATCATGAAACGTTCTTCTCGATTATTTAATAGTAGATTTTTATAATATTTTAGAAATGCGTTAAGTGACGAGGACAATTTGGAAATTAAGTTTATTAATTGAAACAGCTTTCATGCGCATTCCAGGTTAGGTTAACAGAACTGTAGCCCTAAGCGGCGCTTCTATCTCGCACAAAGTAATGAAACACGACCAGGAGTAATTGCTCCGGGATGGACAACGACACCACGAGACTGCAGAAAAGCTCCGCTTGAAGTGACCTAAAGCCTGACGTTAGAAAGGCGTCGACAGGCAATTGGTCCAAGTAAACGGCGTTTGATCGTCTTTGCCTTTAACCGGTATTTTTTTTTCAGTGCAATAACGAACAAAAAAACTATATTTTTATACAGGTTTACTGCAATAGAAAACATAGTATTTCAGTTAGAGGACGAGTGAACTAAACTAGTGAGCGTCTTTGAATTGGGAATTTTCGACGGAGATTACCCTGAGAAGCGTTTAGTTTGGCAAGAACAATATATTTTGTTCTGACGAGCTAAACGAAGATGGTTCATCATTGTATTTTGTTCATCTTGTCGCACGATTATTGCTTCAACGAGTGAAGGAAGCTCCAGGAACGGCCCAGATGATGCACTTTCAGGCTCCCGTTGGCCTCCGGGTCTGTGTGAAGAAACAGATATCGAAACATTGTCTCGCACACCTCGACCTTTCTACAAACTCAACTACTATTTCAATCAGCGAGGTGTTTTTACTCGTGAGGTATACTGAAACGTTGGGAACGACTGCGCGAACACGAGTACATCCCCCAACACACCACCACCTGCGAAGGACTTGTCGGCTCTATGTCGTGCCTCCTTGAGCAGCACTACATTTGTGTTTCGCAAAGGAAATGGCGCTTTGCTCTAGGTCCAACCTGCACACAACAATTTGGGTATCGTCGCAATGTGATAGCGCCGCAGCCGTTGCAGCGACTGTCGTGTTTGATATTGGGCAACCCCGCTGTGGGCGTTACGTTGTCACTGTGGGTTTGTGAAGAGGTTCGACGCGTCCCGGTATTTGTATAATTGTATTCTCTTTGGTTTCAATTCTCTTGGGAGCCGAGCGATTTGCGTACGTTTCGTCACCGGATCAATCCGCCCGTGGCTCAGCCTCTCGTGTAAATGGTCGATAGAAGACCGTAGCAGCGGTGATGGCGAGCTACTTAAGATGCCACTTTGAGTTTGTTGGGTAGGAGCTGGTAGAATTCGGGGGGATCTTCGTAGAGCGGCATCTCAACGTGTAGTGCCTTTACAAGCATCTGTCATTATGTAGTCGTCAGGTCAGTTAACGCTAGCTCAAATTTATTTAGGAATGCTGCGTCGTTCTCCATATCCACTCGTAAAGTTATCGCCGACATACGATGTCAACAACTCCTGTTGACGCCTTCACAAAGCACGGCTACAGCTCACCCCGTAAACCGCATTCCTAATCACTAAATTTGACAAAAAGCGAGGGTTCAATGTTGACGTCACTTTCTTTTAATTGAGGTTTTATGACGCGTGAAAGCAGGTCGGTTTAGGGTTCGTCGATTGATTCTATACAATATAGTAAGGTTAATGAAATTGTAAAACGTTTAGATTTCTAGGTCCATACAGGCTCAGGGGAAATCCTTTGTCTAAAAAAAAATTAAAGAGCCTTCATTTTTTTTTAAACGTCAAACACGCTTTAATTTTACATGGCACTAAATGATGGCTCCATTCAACATTAAATATTCGAAGAAAAAAATATTAACACGTTTTTCTTCAGATCACCGCCGTTCTCAAAAAAAAAAAAAAAAAGAATAGAGTCAATGTTAACCGTCACTTGATCATCGAGGCGACTAGCCGAGTGTGGGGTCACATTGTTAGTGTTACGATGAGAACTGGGATCTAATTTACAGCAAACGGATGAAGGCATGTAACAGAATGTCAACCTGACGGCAGTTTCTTAAATTTTCGCTTAGGCTCAATTTTTCGCACTCGATCTGCAAACTTGTCGTCTTTGTGAAAGCAATGACCTTGTAAACTATTTCGATCCCCACTCCTCTGTCTCGTGGTATAAATGTGCTGTCAGGAATTATTTCGCAGGTTGTCTCCCAGGCACGCCCCTGGGCTTGGAATGCTTATACGTGCTGTGCGCTTAAAAACACGGACTTGCAGCAAATATAACAAGCGCGAGCTATTTGTATTTGATTAAATCTCAGCCACAGATACGTTAGTGCGGTAGGAGCATCACTCAAAGATATGCGCTCTCCCGTGTAATCGCTGCGGTTACTCCATGTTAGGTGAGACTAAGTACAGTGGACCACGCACGCGTGCCAGGAAAAAAATGTTACGATGCACGAGCCGAGTATAATTCTTCTTACACTAACGTGGACGAAGCGTCCACCTACGAGTGCAAGTGGGTGGCTTGTACTTATATCTAAACTCCAGATGCTCCTCTGCAGTCGAGACACAATCAAACGCAGGATGATCGCGCTTTGGTTTTGACTAAAACTTTTCCAACTGGAATACAGCACCTTCCCCGAGAATACAATGGCCTCGGGGAGGAGAGGTTTCACGCACTTTGAACAGCTGTCTGTGTCATGGCGTTGCGTTTTTTTTCTTTGTTTGAATCGGCCGGTGACTAACGCTATCTCTCATTGTGGTGTATTTTCCTACCGGCTGAGTTTCCTTCTATGGGTGACGTGTTTACGTAGGTCGACTCTCGAATCTGATATCCAACGGGCATTTTATTGGTGACTCAGTAGGAGGGTGCATATACGCAGGATTAGCTCATTGTCCATGGAAATGTGTTCGACTGATTAGAACACTGCTTTGATAAGCGTGGTTAGTCGCAATCGCAACTCAAAAGAGTACGAATCAACTAATATTAAGGAACCGTTTAAACACTAGAGGCAGGCTTAGCATACATAGCAATGAAATGTCATATACTTCACCACAGAGCATTTGTTACTGTAATTATCGCAAAAGCGCCCGAGAAGGCGCTTTGAATAACATACCTTATTTTCGCAAGCTCGATATGTCGGTAATTTTCGAAGTGTCGGTTCCGGGGATGTCTGGGAACCGAGGGAGCCGAAATAATAACGGGTATTTCTTTGCCCTGCAAGGTCCGGGGCTTCCAGTGGAGAACGGAGAGCACTGCCCCTCTTGTGTTACTGCTTTTTCACAGCGGCCGACGCGTTATATACACATGGTGTCGCGTATCTTGAGTGCACTACAAAAAAAAAAAAAAAGCGCGGTGTAGCGTGTCATCCGCAGCTACTGCCGTCATCAACTTGCCGTCGCAACTCATAGGTCCCGGTGCCCGCGTGATCATCCGCGTTTTTCATCGTTTGTGGCTAACATCAGGGACGCGTTTTGGCGGGAGGAGAAAATGAAAGAAGTGGAGCAAGAAAATAGGAAGAGAGTTGCACCCAAATATCCCGTGCCACCAGGGGGGAGATCGGCGAGTCCATCGCTCCTTTTAATGGAGTTTAATAGAGTGTCCTGAATTCCCCCTGGAAACTTATTTCGTTTCACTCTATAGCCGGAGAGAGGTTAAGAGTTCAGGGCGAGGGAAAGAAAGATTGAGAAAAAGGATGCCCCTACCAAAAAAAAAGTATAATCTGGATTATAAAACTGAAAATTTAACTAGATTTCTTGCTGGTTTCCAGCAAAAAATGCAGTTAGAGTTTCTTTTCCATAAGCCAGCTTATACTGTTTTCTTTTTCGGTAGGGTGCAGATGGATTGCTGGAAAGAAAAGGAGGAAACATGCTCCTCTCTTTACAATTCTACCTGATTCCTCCTCCCCAACCTCCCCTACCCTCGTACTGAACTCTTAACCTTTCATCGATTATAGTTCATGTTATGGAACCGCAAGTTCATTATGGAACCGCAAGAAAGCATAAGAGGTGAGAGGACAAAAACAGTCCACCCTTATTTTTAGTTCTGGCAGCAGTATCGCCTTTTTAGTTCCGTACCATATGAAAGTAACCGTTTCTTTTTTGTAAACCACAAAAATAAGGAGGCGTTAGTAGCAGGAAAGCCCGTTATTGATCAATAATCCTTTTATAACGTGGTCCCATGGCGGTCATCGTTAAGAAAATTAGAAAACGATTTTTAATTAAAAAATATGTATAAGTACATATTCAGAAGTTATTTTGCTAACCTCTTTCCTCTATTCTCGGGGATGCTACAGCAAACTATTAAACCGCAATGCAACGATGTTTATACTTTGCGCAAATACCGGTTAGAACGAATCCCTGACGTTAGTGACCTGTTAAACACCCATTCGTTTTTTACCAGACGCAATTGAAGTTGCAGAAAAAAATTAACGAAAAAAGAGCACCGTTCAGCCCCTGAACTTGCAGCTAGAACAAGCGGTCACGTGATCTGGGGCCGATTCTATGCCTCCAATGTTGATCTTAGCCACGCGCTGGGGTTGGCAAAGCACGGGACACGCGCTTAGTTTCAGACACTGTTCGGCTATTGTCGT